>NC_136863.1:12984253-13605150 GCF_951799975.1 Gobius niger
ACACACACACACACACTTACACAAAATCAGGTATAGGGGATATTTATTGTTTCTCCACATTTGTATTATGCAGCAACATTTTCTGTCTGTATACATGTGTTATGTAAAGAAAAAGGACTGTTTGATCAAAAACACAAAATGTAAATCATCACAAAATGACACATACATGATCAATGATATATGATATATCAGGGTTGGCGAGTTTGCTTGGTGGAGAGCCGGTTTTCTACGTCAACAGACCAAGGTCCCTCCGGTTTAGGCCGAAGTAAAACATCACTTTCTACAAATGCCACTGCCGCACATCATGCCGTACGCCTAAATGGAATTGAAAGTATTTTTTATATTTCTAGAGTACTTTAAAGGGGCTGCACCTTCTATATTAAGCTCGTGCATGACAGCACCCGAAGTAACAACTTTATGAGTGACAGTGCAGGATTTTAGAGACAGTTGTAGTAAATAGGTCTGGGCTCATTCTACACATGAGGACTGGCTGGAACATGTAAGGGGAGGAAAATACATAATTTTAACATTTCTAAACTCCGTATAGTCCCTTTAACAGGCATTTGATCTGTGATTGTGTAAAAATATTCCTCAAAATCATCTTGAGGGCCGTAGGTTCTATGATGGAGGGACGATTTTGGCCCCCGGACCTGACATTGCTTACCCCTTGACACCATGCTTTCCCTTTGCACTGTAAATTTTTTTGAGAAATTTCCTCCTGAATAGTTCTCCATGCTCTTTCTTCTCAATCTCTTGCAGCATCTTTGGGAGCGTCTGAGTCATGAACTCAAAGCGCTCCTTCCTCAGCTGCTGACGGACCACCTGCTCTGTGTCAATAACCAGGTAGTTCTCTTCTTGTCCATACTCTGGCCAGTGCACCAGTCCATCCCCATTAGGAGACCTACAAATAAACACAAAGAAACCATGCATCATTCATCATTCACTTACTCATAAATTAGTGTTTTCTAGTACTCACCCAGTGCGAGCAAAGTTTGCCCAGTATTTCATAACACGTTTGCTTACGTCTTCCTCATCTTTGGAGCATTCTTCTACAAAAAAAATGAGAATGAATACACTTTAGCCAAAAATCTACTTCGAAAGATGGAACAGCGGCACCAATAAATCAAGTTGAGTCTAAACAATTGCAAGAATTGCATTGCTGCACATACCAGTAGTTGTAGCATGTGTAGTTGTGAAGCAGAGTCCAAACACAGTGAAGAGGTCATCCCCGTGGTCCACTCCCACGAAATCTGGCCTCAGTTTCCTCCACATTCGAGCAGCTAAGTTGTACTCGTAAAAATACACAGGAGCCCCAGCATCTAGATACAACATAAAACAACCAGGTTAATTGTGCCTTTAATGACACACATTTCTCAGTAAAAGTTGTAAGTTGAAAGTTGTAGTAATTGTAATGCTATGTCAAACCTTTATGCGCTTTTATGGTTTTCCTTACAGGGAGGTTGAACATTAAATCCCCAATCAATTCAGTGAATGCCTTCCGAAGTTTTTTGGGATTGTCACATTTACCGGTGTATTCATCTATTACTAAATTTAATGCTACATCTTTGAGCTGAAAACAAAACAACTTATAGTGAGAGTGATGTAAAATGTAAAAAAGAAAATTGTAGCCATGATGCAAATCTCACGTCAGGAGAGTGGATGGATAATATGCTCTTCAGTTCTTCTCGAGTCAGTCCCTCGACCCAGTGTGGCGGCCCAATTAACTGCAGTATCAGCAGAAAAATCAGATATCTGCGTGTGAGGTGTATAAAAATACTTTTTACTTACCCTGGCCATTACCCAGCCGCCTTCATCACTAGTCACACCCGTCATAAATGGAACGTTTATAATATCATGATTACGGAACGCCTCATCCACAGATTTGGTCAAGAAAAGTCCATCAATAGTTATTGGATACCTCAAGTCCAGTATACGCATTTGCTGCATTAGAGTAGAAAGCAAAAGTAAGTGACTGACACGGCTAATACTGTATAAACAAAAAGCAAAGAAGCACAGACCTCTGCGTTTTCCATCATTTTTTGAAGATCAAGGTTTCTCACACAGTCTCGAATAATGTCAGTGCTTTCAGTGCTGCAGCGAGACATGTTTGCAACCGTCTACAGAACAAATCAAACATGTTAAGAGTAGAACAAAATATCAATTACTCTGAAGCTTAGCATGTAAACTGTGCCAGGGGCTTGTACCTGTGCTCTCAACCCACAACACCCCTCACAAAGGGAACTGCCCTACATACATGTGCCGACACGTGGATTTACAGATGGGACACTGTCCAGTGCGGGTGTTATGCGGAAGTCGTGCCTCACTCTGGTGCTGAATGTTTAGGACTGGCACTATGCAGTGTGGCATCATGGGAGAATTTAAGGGCATCTGAATCTGACCACAGTTCATTGATTAACTGTTTTTGAACAGCCTTTAATTAGTGTGGATTTTTTTTGTATTCTAATACACATTAATCCTTGTGTATTTTAATACACATTAATATATATTTTAATATTACCCAGTTTTGAAAATGCCAGATTTGTAACCTTAAAGGGACTAAACAGAGTTTAAAATGTTAAAATTATATAATTGCCACCCCCTACATGTTCCAGCAATGTCCCAAGGTGTAGAATCATCCCAGACCTTTTCACCACAACTGCTTCTAAAATCCTGCACTGTCACAAACTGCAGTTATGCTTAAGACCTGATGTGGCAGTAGTGAGCATAAAATGAATAAGAAAAAGTTAACGTCGAGGACACAAACCTGAGCAACTGGAAGAGGATCGAATTGCATCCAATCAACTACAGCTGTACCACTCTGTGCAATGCCACGATGGAACAAACCGTTTGACAAAGGCGAGAGGTGCTGCACATTAAACAGAGATTTGGAATTATATAACTTTTGCATGTGAAAGATGCCTAAAAGCATCAATTGCTTTTATATTACCTACCAGGAAAGACACACTCCATCCTCCCGCTGACTCCCCGTATATAGTGACTAGATCTGGGTTCCCACCAAAATTGTGGATGTGCTGCTGCACCCACTTCAGAGCCTCAACCTGATCCAAAAAGCCAAAATTTCCAGCCATGTCCAGCTCACCGGTGCTGAAATTAATAAATAATTAACATTTGTTTCATATAAACAATACAAAACGATGTGACATAAACAGTTAGCTGTTTTAAGGATGTCTGTTAAATGTCTTTATTTGCTGATGAAGCTGACCAGTAAAATTTCACCTGAAAAATCCCAGAAGTCCTAAGCGATACTGTATCAACACCACAACCACGTCCTCATAAGCAGCCATTGCAGAGCCGTCATAGGAAGAAGCAGCACCAAAAAAAAGCCCCCCTCCATGGATCCAAACCAAAACCTATAAAGGACATCACGATGTTTTATTCAATGTACTTGGTCTGATGCATGTATTTACATTTGAGCTCGAAGCTGGTTCTTACTGGGAGCTTTGCATCAGGAGCTCTGTTTGCAGGAGAGTAAATATTGAGGTAAAGGCAGTCCTCTGACATGCCAGGGACGTCTGCCTCCACTCCACTTGCAAAAGCTTTTCTTTGAATGCACCTGAAAAAAAGGTTAAATTTTTTGGAAACTGTATTACTGGAGTTATTTTTAAATAATGTTTTACATTGGCGGCTGCTGAGTGGCATCCTTCTCTCCATCCCATCTTTCTACAGGCTGAGGTGGAACGAGGCGCAGAGCGGCAACAGGCGGCTTGGCGAATGGAACGCCCAAAAAGGCGTGTGCACCAGTTTCTTTGCCCTTCACAGGGACATACGTGCCTTTCAGGCTGCCCAGTGTTGTTTGAACAACAGGAGCTGAAAAGACACAATATTAGTATGTAATCGTTGATTTTGCCAGAACAATGAACATGTATTAATTTGCAACTACAGTGTATTGATGGGTGATATTAAAATCATCTTTACAATCCAATTATGTCTTTGAATCATCTTTTCTAAATGGTAGAGAGTCAGAGAGACGCACTGATCCAGCCTTTCCAGTCTAGATATTGGCCTGCCAGTACAAACATACTGAACCTGACCACCACCAAACTGGCTCAAATGTGCCATTACAGATGTTATCATTATAGAATCATACAAGCTTAAGTGAAAAAAGCGCTGTTCAAAAATAGACTACAGTATGTAAATGTTTCCTCACTTGCTCCCACTTCCAACCCTTCTTCCAATTGCAACCTCTCTTTTTCTCTATCTTATCCATCTATGTCACTCTATTGAGTTTATGTTGATGTAAAAGCATGCCACATAATTTTACAACAACAAAAATTTAAAATCAACAGGACACTTGAAGTTACCAAAATATATATATATATATATATATATATATATAGTTATAATAACAATAATCTCATAAATGCGTTTTTGGCTACTTACCATAAAAGTCTATGTTGTTGCAGTCTGCATCCACACACACAAACAGCCCTAAAGTTAAAGATATGAAGAGATTTGCACAGAGTGACATGGTGCTACCCTGTGACCCGAACAGATGCAGGATACCCCCTTACGCCACCTCTTTATAAATAGGTGGAAGTGGTCTCCATCCGGTTTGGCAAGCAGATCTGGATCGATCTGGATCCACTTGCCAAACTCGAGTGCCTTTGTCTGTGATCATTGAGTTTGAAAAGGAGCTGCCTATAAAAGGTGATGCTTGGATTCTTTTGCAATCCGGTCAGGGAATTTATCCCCCCTGCCCTGAGGTGCTTTAAGTGCCAAAGAATGTGACACACAGCAGGTCAGTGTAAAGGAACAGAAAGGTGTGCTCGATGTGGTGGAAATCATAGCAACGGAAAATGTGAAAAGGATGCTCCTGTTAAATGTTGTGACTGTGGTGGGGATCATAGTGTGGCTTTTGCGGGATGTGAGATGCAAAAACACGCATGGGAATCTAGTGTAAAGGTTCAGAAATGTAAATTTAAGACAGGCTCCCAGCTGGTGAATAGAGTCAACTTCGTGGTGTTTATATTCAAGGTGTTCTTTGTTGTGGTGGCTCAAAACAGCAAAGGTGTCTGGATTTCTGGGTCTCTCTAGCTTAGAGTGTCAGACCGTAGCCGAACTGATGAATCCTCTTTCTAATGGAGAGTCTGATTAGTCCCCTAATGGTCCTTTCTATTCTTCAGCGGAATGCTAGGAGCCTTATTGCGAACGGCCAAGAGTTTAAAAAGACCACTTTGTATCCAGGAAACATGGTTACGTCCTCACTTAGATTTTGTTCGTGTGGGCTACAGTCAGTATCAGGTTTGATAGGGATGAATGTCAAGTGGAGGATGCATCACTTTTGTTAAAAATGATGTTGCTTTTAGAAGGGTTATTCTCTGTGGGAGTCATTAGTGTGTGGCAGTTGAAATTGTTTATAATCCCTTTCGAGATATTGGCCGCGC
The DNA here is from genome assembly GCF_951799975.1 of Gobius niger. Classification (NCBI taxonomy): domain Eukaryota; kingdom Metazoa; phylum Chordata; class Actinopteri; order Gobiiformes; family Gobiidae; genus Gobius; species Gobius niger. The sequence goes on from NC_136863.1 coordinate 12,989,659, forward strand.
TATGTTTGATGAAGTGGCAAGAGCTGGTCAAAACAATTTTGGTGCGGAGATTTTAATGCTCACAATAGCCTATGGGGGAGTGACCATAGTGACAGGAATGGTCAGAATGTTGAAGAATTTATGGATCTGCGGAATTGTGTTTGTCTGAATGACGGTAGAGGAACTAGAATGGATATTTACAGAAATAAGATGTCTTGTATTGATCTTACCTTGGTATCTGCTAATCTGTCTGTCTATTGGAACTGATAATTTTCCTATTTTTTCCTCTTTCAATGTTGACTGTTGCAAGCAGGATGACATTGCTCTGTCCAATAGTGGTCTTTCAAGAAAGCCCTGTGGGATCTGTTTGAGGTAAATTGTAAGCATTGGCTCAATCAGTGGAGATGAGTGGGAGTATTGATTGCACCATGGAAATGTCATACATTAGTAAAGCGGCTTCTGATGCAATCCCTGAGCCGGTTTTTCCAGCAAGCAGGTTCTGAGAGCGCTCACTCACTCTTCGTCTACTTCGTCTTCGCCACATACAGCACAAAAATGGAGCAGTGTGCTGCCTGAAGTGGATGAGGAGCAGGAAAGACCTACCGCCTTCCCCCTGTCACTCCCAACGCGTGAGTGCCTCTCCGCTCGCGTCGCCTCACGCTTGCGGCTCTCGCCCACATGGGCTCCCGTCTCATGCGCGGCGCGCGCTGCTCGTCTCATGTTTTCTCTGCTGGGACACGGGGCTGTATGGGCCACACACGCATTAAACTAGCTTATTGCTGTCTCTAGCAGTTTCAGAACAGTAGTTTGGCGAGTAGAAGAGAGAAAGAAACATTGTTCGTACAGTATTTGTCTCAAATAGGAGTTGAATCCACACGCTGCTCGTAGTCGCAGTTACTTTCAGTAATGCTAGTTCTCTGAATGTGCTTGGTGTAAAACAAATGATCAGGTCAGGCTTATTCTTAGTGATGGGACAGAAATAAACAACAGGTGCAGATTTCAATTAGTTTTAAATCAGTGGTTCTCGAACTGTGGCTCAGGGACCAGAGGTGACAGAATGTGACCATTTACCATTTTAAAAAGTGGGGGGAAATAGACTAGTGTCGTCCGAAACCCCAGTCTCACAGTGGCATATGGTTCAAATAGGTCAAATCAACCAGCAGTGAGTGAGACAAAAACAAATTGACTTTAATCATTTTTCTCCTGAATTGTTCTATAACTCCATGTGCTCTTTTTTCTCAGTCTCTTGCAGCATCTTTGGGAGCGTCTCTGTCATGAACACAAAGCGCTCCTTCCTCAGCTGCTGACGGACCACCTGCTCCGTGTCAATAAACAGGTAGTTTTCTTCTTGTCCATACTCTGGCCAGTGCACCAGTCCATCCCCATTAGGAGACCTACAAATAGACACAAAGAAACCATGCATAGGTAACTAAGCAGTACTTAAACATGAATCAATATGTGTAGTTATTACCCAGTGCGAGCAAAGTTTGCCCAGTATTTCATAACACGTTTGCTTACACCTTCCTCATCTTTGGAGCATTCCTCTACAAACAAAATGAAAATGAATACATTAAGCCAAAAATCTTGTTCAAAAGAGGGAACAGCGGCACCAATAAATCAAGTTGTGTCTAAACAAGAGAATTTCAATGCTGTGGATACCAATAGTTTTAGCATGTGTAGTTGTGAAGCAGAGTCCAAACACAGTGAAGAGGTCATCCCCGTGGTCCACTCCCACGAAATCTGGCCTCAGTTTCCTCAACATTCGAGGGACAAAGTTATACTCGTAAAGATACACAGGAGCCCCAGCATCTAGATACAACATAAAACAACCAGGACTTAAGTTAATTGTGCCTTTAATGTCACACATTATTTTGCAATATATTTGTAGAATTGTAATGCTATGTCAAACCTTTATGCGCTTTTATGGTTTTCCTTGCAGGGAGGTTGAACATAAAATCCCCAATCAAGTCGGTAAATGCCCTCCGAAGTTTTTGGGGATTGTCACTTTTACCGGTGTGTTCATCTATTATTAAATTTAATGCTACATCTTTGGGCTGAAAACAACGTATAGTTAGAGTGAAGTAAAATATAAAAAAGAAAATTGTAGCCATGATGCAAATCTCACGTCAGGGTAGAAGGTGGATAATATGCTCTTCAGTTCTTCTCGAGTCAGTCCCTCGACCCAGTGTGGCGGCCCAATTAACTGCAGTATCAGCAGAAAAATCAGATATGTGCGTGTGAGGTGTATAAAAATACTTTTTACTTACCCTGGCCAATACCCAGCCGCCTTCATCACTATTCACACCCGTCATAAATGGAACGTTTATAATTTCATGATTACGGAACGCCTCATCCACAGATTTGGTCAAGAAAAGTCCATCAATAGTTATTGGATACCTCAAGTCCATTATACGCATTTGCTGCATTAGAGTAGAAAGCAAAAGTAAGTGACTGACACGGCTAATACTGTATAAACAAAAAGCAAAGAAGCACAGACCTCTGCGTTTTCCATAATTTTTTGAAGATCAAGGTTTCTCACACAGTCTCGAATAATGTCAGTGCTTTCAGTGCTGCAGCCAGACATGTTTGCAACCGTCTACAGATCAAATCAAACATGTTAAGAGTAGAACAAAATATCAATTACTCTGAAGCTTAGCATGTAAACTGTGCCAGGGGCTTGGACCTGTGCTCTCAACCCACAACACCCCTCACAAAGGGAACTGCCCTACATACATGTGCCGACACGTGGATTTACAGATGGGACACTGCCCAGTGCGGGTGTTATGCGGAGGTCGTGCCTTACTCTGGTGCTGAATGTTTAGGACTGGCACTATGCAGTGTGGAATCATGGGAGAATTTAAGGGCATCTGAATCTGACCACAGTTCATTGATTAATTGTTTTTGAACAGCCTTTAATTAGTGTGGATTTTTTTTATCCCTTCCAACGGTTTTGAAAATGCCATATTTGTCAACCTAAAACAATAAAAAGGTTAACCTCAAGGACACAAACCTGAGCAACTGGAAGAGGATCCAATTGCATCCAATCAACTACAGCTGTACCACTCTGTGCAATGCCACGATGGAACAAACCGTTTGACAAAGGCGAGAGGTGCTGCACATTAAACAGAGATTTGGAATTTTATAACTTGTATGAGAAAGTTGCCTAAAAGCATCAATTGCTTTTATATTACCTACCAGGAAAGACACACTCCATCCTCCCGCTGACTCCCCGTATATGGTGACTAGATCTGGGTTCCCACCAAAATTGTGGATGTGCTGCTGCACCCACTTCAGAGCCTCAACCTGATCCAAAAGACCAAAGTTTCCAGCCATGTCTGGCTCACCGGTGCTGAAATGAATAAATAATTAACATTTGTTTCATATAAACGATACAAAACGATGTGACATGAACAGTTAACTGTTTTAAGGATGTCTGTTATGTTTCTTTCTTTTGGTATTTAAGCTGATCACTTCAAAAAGGAAAACAAAAGAGTAGACCCAGTAAAGTTTCACCTGAAAAATCCCAGAAGTCCTAAGCGATACTGTATCAACACCACAACCACGTCCTCATAAGCAGCCATTGCAGAGCCGTCATAGGAAGAAGCAGCGCCAAAAAAAAGTCCCCCTCCATGGATCCAAACCATAACCTGTAAAGGACATCACAATGTTTTATTCAATGTACTTGGTCTGATGCATGTATTTACATTTGAGCTCGAAGCTGGTTCTTACTGGGAGCTTTGCATCAGGAGCTCTGTTTGCAGGAGAGTAAATATTGAGGTAAAGGCAGTCCTCTGACATGCCAGGGACTTCTGCCTCCACTCCAAGGTTAGAGTAAACTGCTTTTGCAAAAGCTTTTCTTTGAATGCACCTGAAAAAAAAAAGTTAAATTGTTTGGAAATTGTATTACTGGAATTACTTTTAAATAATGTTTTACATTGGCGGCTGCTGAGTGGCATCCTTCTCTCCATCCCATCCTTCTACAGCCTGAGGTGGAGCGAGGCGCAGAGCGGCTACAGGCGGCTTGGCGAATGGAACGCCCAAAAAGGCGTGTGCACCAGTTTCTTTACCCTTCACAGGGACATACGTGCCTTTCAGGCTGCCCAGTGTTGTTTGAACAACAGGAGCTGTAAAGACACAATATTAATATGTAATCTGTGATTTTGCCAGAACAATGAACATGTATTAATTTGCAACTACAGTGTATTGATGGGTGATATTAAAATCATCTTTCCAATCCAAATCCAAATATCTTTTTGGATTATCTTTTCTAAATGGTAGAGGGTCACTTTTCAGTCTAGTTATCGAAATACCGATTAACACGAGTTCTGTAGTACCAGTACAAACATACTGAACCTGACCCTGGCTCAAATGTGCCAATACAAATGTTATCATTTTAGAATCTTATGTGAAAAAAGAGCTGTTCAGCATAGACTACAGTATGTACATTTTTCCTCCCTCTTCCAAACGTTCTGCTTGTTGCACCCTCTCTCTCTTTCCCTCTAACTTATCCATATATCTTTTTCTCTCTGTGTCACAATTGCACTCTCGTCTGTCTTGTCCATTTTCTTGCTGTATTCAGTTTATGTTGTTGTAAACGTATGGCACACAATTTAGGTTAAAAAACAACAACAAACATTTGAAATCAACAGGTCACTTGAAATTAACAAAGCATTTAAAAAGACTAATAATCTTATAATAATCATCTCATCAATGCATTTTTGGCTACTTACCATAAAAGTCTGTGTTGTAGCCGTCTGCATGCACATGCACAAACAGCCCTAATGTTAAAGATATGAAGACATTTGCACAGAGCAACATGGTGCAACCCTGCGACCCGAACTAAAACCAGGAAGCCCCCTGATCCCCTGATCCAACCCCACCTCTTTATAAGCAGGTGGGAGTGGTTTCAATCCGGTTTGGCCAATACTTTCCTCAAACATTTGTACAAACGTGGCCTATGCTCAGACTCGGTGTGTGACTGGGTTTTGAGATAGATGACAAAGCATTTCTTGGATAATTGCTTTAAAGTGAAGGCTGGTCCTTGCCTCGTTTATTTATCTTATTGCACAATGCTCTTGTTTGATTTACTACTTTATATTGCTTTAATGAGTTAATGACAAGAGTACCACGCCTGCTGGTTTTTTCCTACAGTGGAAGAAAACATTTTTATTTTTCAATACATTGTACAAGCAGACTTTTGCTGTCTATTTGTAATAAGGCCTTTTTACTGATTGTGAGCAGGCAGGCTAGTTGCTGCTGTTGACATTACTCAACATACTAAACTCATTGTTGTAAGTTGTAATTTTAGCAATTTGTTGGGAAAATAATAAGAATGAGTTTGCCCCACGACCAACAATCGAACTGTTCATGATCCCTCTATCACAATTCATAAACAAAACAATCAGTTAGGGCTTTTTAATAGAGCTTTGTTCCCCCTCTTAAAAAAACAACAACAAATCTCTTGTTGTACGTTCATTATACAAAGCAAAACTTTGGAAATGTTCTGCTTATAAACTGTTCTATTTAAGTAAAGTGACAGCTTGTTTCAGTTCAAATAGGACAATTCCAAAAGTGTGAGTGTGAGAGACAAAAACAAATTAATGCAAGCCCAAAGAACACTTTAATGATATTGACTGAGATTCAGAAGCAAGGCCTCAACCATCTCCAGCTTCTTCAAGACACTCCTCACGACTTACTCCACAGCACCTCCCAAATTTTCCCAGCATCCGATTTAACCAGGTGGTCCATTCATTTCTACTGTCCACCCCCCTTCCTCTATGTTCAAGCTATCTGTACTACATCAGAAGTCTGCCGGGTATCTACAAAGACCACCCCCCCACTCACAGTCTCACAACACCCACTCACCATCTAATATCCTGTTTTCTATATCCTGCACTAGCACCATATGCGTCCTTCAACTGCATCGTCTATCTCTCCAAGTATTTCTGACCTACTCTGTTGTGAAATGATAAATTCCGTGATATTTTTAGTGAAATATTGTCCTGAAATGTTCTATAACTCTGCGTGCTCTTTCTTCTCGAGCTCTTGCAGCATCTTTGGGAGCGTCTGTGTCATGAACTCAAAGCGCTCCTTCCTCAGATGCTGCCGGACCACCTGCTCCGTGTCTATAACCAGGTAGTTCTCTTCTTTTCCATACTCTGGCCAGTGCACCAGACCCTCCCCATTAGGAGACCTACAGAACAGAGCATTAAATGTGGATGGGTAGCTATGTCCTTCTTTCTTTATTCAACACAGGGAATTTACTTAACTCCATTGAGGACTGATATGACTTCTTTGGCCACAATATATCAGAGTCCTTGTGTCAGTCTGAATAGGACTCAACTAATAGTAAACTAGGTCCAAGTGAGAGCACAAGACACATTAATCTTCCTAAACAAATTGCCTTCTCCAGGCAGCTTTGAATTGCAAATGAAACGACAGACTGTGACGGTTCTTACCCAGTACGATTAAAGTTCGCCCAATATTTCATCACTCTTTTGGTCACGTCTTCCTCCTCTTTTGAGCACTCGTCTACAAACACAACAGAATGTGCGTTAACTGGAAAAGCATGTTTCTAGGTAATATCAATGCATTGATAAACTTGGACTAAACCTGTGTAAATCTGTATCTCAATGAACATATTATACAGGAGCCCCAGCATCTAAGAAAAAGTTACATATAATTTGATAATGCATATTCTATGACAACTTCACACATACATTTATTGCATCTTGAATGGATGATTTCAATATTCCAATGCAATAATAAGTATCTTTTGTTTTGTATGAACTGCAAATGTCTTGTTGAAAGGTAGAGAGTGGTGATGTCAAACCTTTGCAGGGATGGTGAATACGATATCCCCCAGAATGTCTATAGGCCTTTTTTTTGGATCTTCACTTTTTCCAGTATGTTCATCAATAATTATGTCTATTTCTAAATCTTTAGGCTTCGAACAAGAAAAACAAATATAGTGAGGGGTGTGAAAAGTTTAAGAGCAACATTTTGTTGCCAGATTGCAAGTCTCACATCAGGGGGCTAGAGTATTGTCTTTACTTCCTCCCGAGTCATCCCCTCTGTCCAGTTTTTGGGTGCCAAAGCCGTGAAAGTAACACTTTGGTTTTATATAGCACACTACCGTCCGCACTAACCGCCGGACCTTGGGGGACTGAGCCTTTGCCATCCTCTGGAACTCACAATCCATTAGAAACACAGACTCACTACAAAACTGGTACTCAAAACCCACCTCTTTGAACTGGCTTTTTCTCGTCTACTATTGTAGAAGATTTTGAGTGTCCAAATAAGCGCTATACATGTGGGATGCATTATTATTGTTATTATTACTATATAGCACCTTTTTGCACTATCAAAGACGCTGCATTATACATTACACCCCCACTGCTATTGCAGGGGTTTCTGATATTCACTAAAATGCTGCCAGCACAGAGAGAATTCACTCCAATTTATTTTTCCATTCTGAGCTGTGAAACTTTCATTGTGAACGTCTAACGTCAATGACATGGACCAATCAGCACTGAGGTTGGGTGAAAGACTTTTGAGCTTTTTAATCGGTTTTCATTTTATGATTGACAAAAACATAGAGCAAAGAGATTAAGCTTCAAGCAAAGCGTGCTGTTTTGGGCCACTGTGATAAAAATAACCCGCACACCTGACCTTGGAGGGTGCGTTTGTAAAACTGGGACAAATCAATGGTTTTGGAGAAATCCACAGGGACATGAGACAAAGGGCTAAGAACTGGGACTGTCTTATAAATCGGGATGACTGGTTCCCCCGGACATGAGGGCACCATCCCAAACACAGTGAATTGACCTAAGCGATGACATAGTACTAACAATATAATAAATTAGGCTTTATGCAAGAGGGGGTGAAGTGTCTTGCCCAAGGAAACAAAGACAGCATGCACTGACCAGAACTTAGACATCCTACCACCAGTCACCCCAAATATGTGTGAGTGTCTTTTAACTTACCCCACTCAGCAACCAGCCGCCTTCATCACTCGTTATACCAGTCATAAATGGAACCTTTGCAATTTTTCATTATGGAACGACTCCACAGGTTTAGGCAAGAAATATCCATCAACAGTAATTGAAAATCTCACATCCTTTTTCTTGTGAGGGTTAATCATACATTTGCAAATTAGACATCATTTGCGACATGGAAGAATAACTAAAGACAAACTATACCTCAGAAAATTCAGCTATTTTTGATAAATCAAGGTGTCTCATGCAGTCAGATATAACGGCTGTGCTTTCTATGCTGCAGCCAGACCTGTTTGCTGCGATCTGACAATTATGTTTAATTATGATCATCTTTAGTTCTCAATACAGTACATGTATTCAAATACCAACCTGTGCAGCCGTAAGCGGGTCAGACTGCATGGATGGTATGAGTTCAGCTGTGCCAGTCTCTGCAATTCCACGGTGGAACAGACCGTTTGCCAAAGGTGAGAGCTATTCAAACAAATATGGACAATATATATGAAAGGAAATAAATGTAATGTATCAGCTTTGTTTTACCTACCAGCACAGACACACAGATTCCTCCTGCCGAAATTAATTGGGAGGAATTTGATTGTAACACTAACAAACACACAGAAATCCCACAAAATCCCACAAGTCCCACAAAATCCCACAAGTCCCAGGCGATACTGTATTGCCTGGGACTTCTGGGCACTTCTGGACACAACCACATCCTCATAAGCAGCCATTGCAGAGCCGTCATAGGAAGAGCCGCATCCATCAGAAATCCTCCTCTGTGGATCCAAACCATGACCTGTAAAGCAAATGATAAGATTGAATTTAATGCTCTTTGTCTAATGCAAATGCATTTAAATCTGAGCAAGGTGCAGGTTGTTACTGGGAGCTTGGCATCAGGAGCTTTGTTTGCAGGAGAGTAAATATTCATATAGAGGCAGTCCTCTGAAACATCTGGGATTTCTACTTCTACTCCAAGTTTAGAGTAAAGCTCTACTAAATCTTTTTTTATGTTGAACACACCTGAACATTAAACACATTTATTTGACTAAATTTAAACTTGGTTTTAAATTGGACTAGTGGAGCAAGGTGTATTACATTGGCGGCTGCTGAGTGGCGTCCTTCTCTCTGCTCCATCCTTCTACAGGCTGAGGTGGAGCAAGTAGTAGAGCAGGGCCTACAGGTGGCTTGGCAAATGGAACGCCCAAATAGGTGTGTGAACCAGTCTCTTTAACCTTTATGCTCACATAGGAGCCTTTAAGGCTGCCCAGAGTTGTTTGAACAACAGGAGCTGAAAGAGATTACAGGATTTATTAAACAGTAACCATTGGAAATGGAGTAGGCGGGCCAACATTTTTTGTGAGCTCTAGACCTCTAGAATTATGCTACAGGGCCTCACAATAAGAAAATAAGTTATTGTTGTTTTCAGGATCAGTGTTGTCACATTCTCAGATCATGGGGGCAGGAGGTTTCTTTTATTTAAGTATATTTGAGTATATCTCAAAGATATAAGCACCAGGTGCAAGGCTACTACAGTGAAGAGTGAAAAAGCCTGCACACTTACTCCAATAAAACTGCATTTAGACAACATTTCGATCCAAGTGGATCTTCCTCGGGTCAAAGAGAAAATACATTTACAAGTTCACTATATCACACCTTGAATTGCACATTGACAATTTGGATAATTCCCTTTTTTCTTTTTCTACCAGCTCCCCATTCCCAGCTTTTTTTATGGGAGACGTGTGTGAGATGACAGACGTAAACTTTATGAACAACCTCATACTGTTTTATTTTATATAAAATTACAAACAATAAAAAAGACAGCCACTAAATTGTGGTCCTTTCTCAGAGCCTATTTGAAGCGTCCCGATTCTTCACAGTTTACAGGGTTGCTTTTCAGGGTCACTTCCACAGAAATACGCAAGAAAAGGCCTGCAAGTTCATGAAATCGATGCTTTAGCCTACACTCTATTTACCACAAATGCCCCTAGTATTAGGCTAATTCTACAGTCTGTATTTGCTCCAGCGCCTCACTTGGTTGACCTCAAGGGGCGCTGAAGCATCATAATGTAGTAGCCAAAGCCGCTGTGAAGAGAGAAATAATTTGTAAGGCTCCAGAGTCTAAGTTACAATGGAGGTCACCGTCTGCATAAGTTATACTGCATTAAAATGTAAAAACATGAATGTTAAGATTAGAAAAGGCTCTCCCTGGAAGTTCATGGTGCGCACGGCCGCCTCAAAGTGCAAGAACCAGGAAGCCTCTGATCAGAACAGTCCTCTCAAGGGCCATTTATCAAGGGCATGTTGGAGGGGAATTATAGAGACTTTTACCCAGAGAGTTCAGGTGACCTGGACCTCTAGAAATCCCGGCCTGTCTTTTTAGCATTACGCTGGGATGACCTCATCTACAGCTGGATAAAGGCGGTCGTTGCGGGAATCTAATTTGGCAAAAATAAATATGAAATATAAATAAATAGCTTACATTTGAACACCATGCAGGGGCGGATCCCAAAAAACAAAAATCATGGGGTGGCAAGCAGGGGTGGCAACACATTTTACAATGGTGAATGTTTATATCGGGGATAGGCATTTTTTCCGTTTAGATGCAGGCTGAGCCTCCCAAAATGATAGAAATAGTAGCATCGTCCATGATATAGCCTAAGTAGTTTTATTTTTAACAAACTTTAAAAAAAAAAAAAAAAAAAATAATCCTCATCTTGGGAGCCACAGGAGTTGGCACCTGGATCCTTATTAAGCTGTAAAGTTGTTATAATTCTGTGTGCTTTTAATAAAGTACTAACTGAGAGTGAGCCTCTGTTGCTTCTAGAGCAGATGTGAGACATCACATGACATCGATGGGGTGGCAGCTGGGGTGGCAAGACCCTTACTGGAAGTGGCAGCTTGCCGCCCTGTGCCACTCCTCCATGGCCTTTATTTTAATGACTTGAACATTGTTTAAACAAGGCTAAAACAAAAAGGCAATTTTAGTTCTGAAATTAGGCTATTAACCCCTCATTCCCCACATGAACAGACCACATTTTCTCCAGTTTGGATTTACCCAATTCTAAAACCTTCAAAAAAGTGTCAAAATAAAAAAGAAGGATGAATGAAAGAAGAACGAAGAAGGACGAAAAAGAGGATGAATGAAAATGCAACAAAAAAGCAATAAAAATGTGTGACAAAAACGCAGCCAATAAAAGAGGAACAGAAAAGTGACAAAAAGCAATGAAAATGTGGCAATATTGTGCTTAAAAAAGTAAAGTGACAATGTGAAGAAAAGGGTGGGGGTTAAGAGGTTAAAACAAGTCTCGTGATGCATAAAAGCACATAAAAGCATCACCATTAACAAGGTCAAAATCATTAAAAAAAAAACTGAATAATGACCTATGGGACATTTAAGGTAAAACTGACTTCACTTGATTATCCTCAAATGATCCTGAATAGCACTCTGCACATACAAACACCGCAGTGCCACTAAGCTATGGAGATGTGAGTGAGTTTGTGGGTGAGGAGGGTCAAAGTGAAAACATCCAAGCAGGAAAGCACAAAGACTCACAAACAAACGTAAAATAATAGATGAAATTGCAATGGTTGATCTCTATCATGTATGTGGCCAGGCCAGTGTGTGGAGACCTTTTTGGGAAACGATTTCCTTCCTGCACTAAACACACAACCCAGATGACAGTGATATAGAGAGACGGTTTACAACACTGAGGCGTGTTTACCAGCTTTATTACAGGCTTAAACAGTATTTATTGGCAGTTAGTAGTCCAAAGTGTATTGTGCTATTGTTGTACTGTTCAAAAGAAACGCTTTACAAAGAATAACCTGATTAAAACAAAACAAAACAAAGGCAAATCTTTTACAAATGTTTTTTTTTAAAAAGATAATAACTAGCTTGGCGTAAAAACAAATAGGGGATACTCCCGTTAAATATTCTCACATGTCTTCTCTTTAAATATAAAATGTTCATGCCACTATATGAAGTGTTTTGCTTTGACTGTAATACTTATTCAAATAAACATACATAAATTAATAATACAAAATAAAAATAAAAAATATCAGTCCTGGCTTCCTCCCAAATCAGCTTCACTACATTAGGTCACAGCCAAAAGTCCCGCCTGGCTATAGCATCAATAGTTGAAACTTTTATCAGTTTTCATCATGGCTTCCTTGGTGCTGGTGTATCCCCGTCCTCCAGGGTACGTCTGCATTTTGTCCAGTAGAGGGCAGAAGCACACTGCAGTTCTTTTTAACATTCTGCTTTCCTTAATTCCAGAGACTTCCTGAGCCTTGAAGATGTCCCTCTGAACAACTTCACTGTGTCCTCTTTTATTCTTCATACAGCATTCCTTCTCAAAGCAATATAGTCCGCAGTCTTTGTTCAATATGAGCATTTCCACTTAAACGAGATAGCAATTCTTCTGTACATTTGACACACAGAGACAATTTTCTGCACACAATACTGAAAATAGACGTTCTTGTTAGGCCCCTGACCACAAGCTTTCAATATAGTTTAAGCAATGAATGGGCTTTTTGAAGGCGTTGTCTTACACAGCACCCTTTACCCCCCCCAGTCCACTGCCCCGACGTCCTCACACTCTGGAGGTCACATACAGCAGGTGAAGTCGCCGGGCTAAGGCACTCTCCATCTCCTCCAGAGGACTGTCTGCTCTGTGGCTGTGGTGGACCAGGGTGGAGGCGGAGCTGTTTCCTTGTCGAGGTCCCAGAAGCAGACCCCTGAAGCCCTCTCTCTCCAACATGGCAGGCATCTGTTGTAAGAAGTACCCTTCGCAGAAAGAACTCAGCTCCGACAAACCATGAGCCTGGAAAAGGGAAGGAAAAGTCAGTATTCTGCATAGCCAAACTATTTACAGGTCACCTTTGAGTTAGTTTTACCCAAAACTATGGGACCAAAGTATAACCTAGACCGTAAGCCAAGAAAATGTTTTACTATATTTACCCAAATGTTTGCAGATTGCACTTAATTTGTTCTTAACAAAACCATTAAAAAGTGTATTATGTTAAGGGGAGACACTACAGGCAAAACTCTTTTTTTTTCTTTTCTCAGGTTTTGGGCCAGATCTTAACATATAAACCTTCTCCTGGAAACAAATAAAATACCTAATCTTCACAATAACATGCTTAATTACTGCACTGAGTAAATGTTTCTCCATAGATTTATATGGGAGATTATAAATTCAAGGCCATTTTCTCAAAATGCATTTTTCTCACATTTGTGAGACAATATGTCCACATCAGTAACACCTACGGACTCAAAAAATGTTCAGCCTTGGACTGAACAATATTTTGAAGTTTTTTTAATATCTAATTCCGAGCCTGATTTATTGGGTTTTGAATTTAAAAAAACAAAAAAACAAGGCAAAAGCCTGCTGGCTCAATCCATTATTCAGATTTTGTCGCCAAAACTATGGAAAATTTAGGAGATTTTTAGGCATAAACCGCCTTCTATGCGAAAACATAAAATGTTTAAAAAAAAAAAGGTTTTCCCTCATACTTATGTCAGTAATCTACAGCAAAAGTTTCAAATTGATATCTATAAAGTTGCCAAAGAGAAAATGAAAGCATAAATGACATGATATGATGATGAAGTGATGTCAGTAATTGTTCGCCAAGGCAGCAATTAAATTTGACTCATCAAGCTGTGTAGAAATGAACAAAAGGCTTAGCGGAGGTACTGTACTTAGAAGCTGGGAGCTCCTGAACTACAGATGGGAGACCCGTTATTTACACGGCCTTCTGTCACAAGACACACCACCAGAAAAACGTACTTTAGCAGTTTTGTAAATGTTGACCGCGTTCTCCAAGTCAATGTGTTTGGAGCAGATCACTTGACAATGTCTTTGCAGAGTTCCCAACTTAAACAGACAAGCCGCTGACAGCAACTACACAGAAAAAAAAACAGGAATGTTACTCCACAAAAAATGCTAGATAACTTATTTTGCATATTGTGTGAAGTTCATTACCTCCAACAGGTCAGGCACATTGGTTTTTAGAGACTCGGTTCCTCCACAGTACAAGTATGACATCATCATCTGTGAAAGGGTCAAAGTTCATTTGAAACAAGTGTAGCAGCTGGACAGAATTATGATCTGTCTCTGTGTTCTGTTCAAGGCAATAACTCTTTCAGCAGCACTTCATTAACACTGACTCTGTTGGCATTTACCTGGAAAGTATTGTACTTGATGTCATTGATATTTATGTCCTTGTTGGGACTTCCATCTGCGCTCGTTGAAGCCAAAAGAGACCGGAATCTGAATGGAAACATATGAATGTTTGTATAAGGTCATGAAGAAAATGGTGGTAATATTGTTTCATCATTAAATGAATAAGAAATTGTGTAATCAATGTTGAACAGCATAATATCTAAGTCCTACATTTGCATCTGTACATGCATTTATCATATGATATAATACCTTTCAGAGGCTGTGATTAAGAGGACTTTGTGTCCATAAAATGGTTTCCCCTCAACAATAAATGTCACATCAGACATGTCTGGGTTGTTCAAGAAAACTGGATCTGTTAAGAGAAAAGAATAATCAGCTTTGAAGATTTAATTCAGCAGTGAACTGACTCATCAACAGTCATCAAAGTCGTGACACCATAGAAATTAAAATATGTATCAATACCTAGCTGTGCTGAGAGTGTTGCCTTCATTTCTGGGATGGATGGGAGAGGAGCGGAGCCATAGCAGTGACTGAAGATAGAGGCCAATGTTTGTGTGATAGCATCATTCTGCAAAAAGATGTATAATTATTAGATAATGATTATCAGAATTATTGCCGCACATTTGTCTAGACAAGCGAGGAGTTGAGCTGAATGGACCTTACTTTGGTGGTGCGTAAGATGTTGAACATTAGGGGCAGGCCTACAGTAACCAGCTCCTCACAGTAGTCCTCTTCTTTGATCGTAGAAAACTCTCTGAGAAGGGACAGAGTGACGCCTGCTCGAGACTGCTGCTGGGCACAGCGAAGAGACTCCAGCCATACGTGCAGCTTCCAGGGCACTCCTGTAAAAAGAAGACATTTAGTTATGAAAAATAATATACAGAATAGTCTTACATTGCAAACTACTTTAAGTATCAAGTATGCACCCATAGCACGTAGCTCCATGGTGACGTCCAGGTATCCATGCTCAGCGCTGTAGTAGCTGGCCTCTTGCAGCGCCTTCATTCTGGCCTTACAGAGCTTTGGGATGCCGACCTCCGGCAGCGGTCCAGGCCCAGAGGTGGGGGTCTGCAGGGGGGACAGGGGAAGGAAAGGGCACATACCAGGCTCCTCGCCCTCCACTCCCTCAGCCAGTATCTCCTCCAGGGACAGGACATCCTCTTTGACCTGCTGCGGCTGAGTCAGGAGCTTCCTCAGCACGTTCCTGAAACATGAATAAGGAAGAACAGAAATGAATATATAGGAAGAAATACATGATGTTTTCTGGTCTGTCAGATTTAGAGGAATGCGCAGTGTTGAGTCTGCTCTGTGTTCACACGTTGGAGCGGTAAACAGGTGGAGAGGTTTATGGGAGCAGTTGGTGCCCTCTGACAGATGGGCCTGATATAGAAGGCCGTCCTGAGCAAATTCTTCGTTTCAACACATGATGAAAGAGACGTATTCCTCCTCAAAGCACACATGGGAGCTGAACGGCATTGCGCTGATACTTTGCACTATTCTACTACAGTCCTGTGCTGGAGCTGTCTGTTATCACTTGCCGGGATGCTGTTACTGTATGTTGTTTGTGTGTATACCTGTGTCCGTGTGCCGCGGCGTGACTGAAGCAGTTCATGTCTTCGTACAGAGATGAAGGAAGCGCATTTCCGTCATGGGTCTTCGACAAAGGATCAGCGCCTCGGGCAAGAAGTAAGCTCACCATCTCATAGTTTCCTACAAAATGAGAATGACAAGTCAAGTGAGTCAATGTCGAGTAATATGCGTTGGAACAAAAGCAATGAAGTAAAATTCATTGATAAAACAAGGGAAATGGTAAAGATATATGTAGTTATGTAAACATGAACAACTGGCACACACTGGATTAAGGTAACATAAAGATAATTCATGGGCAGGATTGCAGTACATTGTGCACGTGCCCACCTGCTGCTGAGGCTAATTGTAGTGGAGTGTCCGCCATGTTCTCTTGTCCATTCCGCACCGCTGCGCCCTCCACGTTGGCCCCCGCGTCCAACAAAAGCTGAGCAGACAAATCACATCTGTTAGACCCGGGTCCTGGTGTAACTCATTTGTGCCCTGACCCCGTGCTCCCAACATTTGTCATTTCACTTTTCAGCGTCACGTTTACTTGTAGCCAGGGATTAGCGACCGCTCTATTCATCGCGCGCGTAATACAGCTGTCAGACAAAAGGCTTTGAGTGTGTTATGGATTCCAACCTGCACAACAGAGATGTGGCCATGCAGTACGGCAAAAGTCAGGGCGGCCCAGTGTCGGCTGTCCTGGTGTACCGAGGGGTGCTTGGGCGAACACGGGGGAACCTGGCGGGAGAGGAGAGCCAGGGGGAATGATTAGACATGGAGAAACGGCCACTTATTGTGAAGAGGTTGCATAATGACATCTTCCATCACAAGAACAGCTTGAAAATTGACAAAGACAGATATCAAAGAGAAACCTAGAGGAGAACCAAACTGAAGAAGAGATCCATTCCCAAATAACTTAATGGATGCTTGACTTTTGTTTTTGTTTTGAAGAAATCTCTAATCAGAAAATCCATTTTATATTTTGTTCTTATAGATCAGGTCCACATATTAGCCATATTATTTGCCTTCAATTCCTATCAACTGACAATTTCCCAGCTGTATGAATGAATAATGTCCACAGTATGTTTCTACTCAGTTTGTTTATACTGACTGAGAAGACATTTGACTTGGTGCCCGTTTTTCTCTCGAATAGGTAGGCCCAGCAGTTATAAAACATCTGCCTATTGAGAGTAAAAAGGCAAACTGTGCCACAGAATTCGGATCTACTCTCTTTTAATCTTTTAATCTTGCTCTTTACGATGATCTGCAACCTATGAAATTGTCAGTGCTGGGTTGACTTACAGGGACATCAGGGTTAGCCCCGGCATCAAGCAACATCTGCACAAGAGCTTCGTCTCCAGCTGCACACGAGTACATCAATGGAGTCATCCCCTGTGGAAAGAATAGAAAGATAAAATTAACATTAGATAACAAACAAAAACGATGCAACACTGACTTCTTTCAGACCTGACATTTGCATTTGGACAGTGATTGAATGTAGCTAAAGACATTTTAGACAAATGGATTGGAGTAGTAGCGCTCTTGGCTTATACTAAGGAGGTCCCAGGTTTGATTTCCGGGCCTTTGCCTTTGGAGTTTGCATGTTCTCCCTGTATCTGAGAGGGTTTCCTCTGGGTGCTCCAGTAGGTAGGTACGATGGATCCCTGAGCGCTGCATTGCTCCTGACAGGTTGCTCCATTAGCCTTGAAGGATGGTCCAGAGTTTCCTTTTCTTGACTATTTGATATTGCTAAACAAAAATGGCTCTGGACTACAAAAGAAAAATATTGTATGTTATCTTAAAGGAGCTGTAGTCATGGAATGAAATTGGTTTTGTCTTCCTTTGGTATATTGTAAACTCAGACTTTGTGGGGAAATCACTGAAGACCTAATTATAAAGCATTTGTATCAATTTCATGAACTTGCAGGCTCGTTTTTTGTAGCATTCTTGTAAAAGTGACCCTGAAAAGTGACCCTGCAAGTTGTGAAATGTTCCTATAAACATGTCCCTGTGAAGACTTGGGATTAGATTAATATGTTAGGAAGATTAGGGATGAGTTTGTACCCCCACCAACATTTCAGTTTAGTGGCTTCCTCTTTCATTGTTTGAAAAAAATAAAAAAATAAAAAAATAAATTAATGTATATGGCCTTTAACTGAAAATTCAATGCCACATCAATGAACTGGATTCATTTGTCCTGCTAATATATGACGGCCTGAAATGTGCTGACCAACTGTGACCAAACGACAGACTCCTCAATACCTGGTCGTCCATGCTGTTGACTCCATCAGGCCCCAGCAGGTTGATGGCCTGACCAATCAGATCTGTCCGTCCACAATTGAGCATCCGGAAGCCCAAGTCCAGATGAAACTTATCCGTGGCAGCTTTTGAATCCAAACGCTTAAAGGAGCTGAAGCAACACTCCGGTCTGAGGGAGACAAAAGGAGAGACGGGATATTTATAAATACAGTGGCTTCACAAATTTCCCAAAAGTGTGGATCAATGTTTTGAAGCGCGGGCCTAGCTCTCATTGTCTTTTGATTGCCTTACTAAGAGGCGTTATGTTCTAAATGGAAAGACTAATTAGGCTTGGTTGGCAGTTATTGTGAGGCAGCGGTATAAATCATTTGTTTGTGGTCTGAAAGCCTGGTGCTGCCATAATAACAGGCTGATGAAAGGCCGCAGCACGCGAGTAGACAGCAGCAGTCAGTCAAAATGAAAAATGTGCTTTGGTGGAGTTCTTGACGCAGTGCAGACCGTACGGATGAGGGGCAGTGCTGTATTTACTTCAGTTGTCTCGGCTCACAGTCCAGCCCCGGCAGCAGGAGTCTGGCAGTCTGCCTCACGTCATCACTGTCCACCAAAAGGCTCCTCCGATGCTCCGCATGAACGATGGCCACGCGGATCCACTCCATCAGCGGGGGCAGCAGGAGGAACGGCCTGCGAGACACAACAAAGCAATGTGAGCCGACAGCGGGCTACAACATTACAGGGAGGGTATGTAAAATGCACACACTAGCTTTCGGTTTTAATATGGGTTGCCTGGGTTCATATTTAGGTTTTGGACACAGATTCTGGCAATCCAAGAATTTAACCTATTAACGTCCACCTGAACAGAGCACAAGCATCTAAATGGCGACAAAAACGAGATTTAAATGATGAAAAAAGTGACAAAAATTTGGTTTTGGAGGTCGTAGCTTTCTAATAAGGCACTAGCCTATAGGCTCCAGTCAAGAGGCTTTTAGATTTGGGTAAAGCCGAACTGGAGAAAATGGTAAATGGACTCAATTTATACAGCGCTTTTCTACCTTTATTAGGCCCAAAACGCTTTACAGAAAGGAAACAGTCACCCATTCACTCTCTCATTCATACACCAGTGTAGTGGCGAGGAGGGTGAATAAATATTGATTGACTGAAGTATCTTGCCCAAGGACACAACAACAGTGTGCATCTTCAGAAACCGGGGATTCGAACCCTCGACCTTTGGATTGTGAGACGACCCACTCTACCAACTGCGCTCGGTTAAAGGTGGGGGTTAAGAGGTTAAAGTATGACGGAGGCAAATCATCGATGTGGTAACTACTGACCATAGTGTAAACATAGCACAAATATTTTTAAATATGGGGAAATGCTTTTATGTCTTTTTGGATTATACGGTATCGGATGAACCTTCTAATTAAATCTTGTAATTCATGGTCATTACCACATAGCTGATTAGCCCATGCTTTTAAACTCATATATCCAACACATTCATGGAAATGGATCATTATTATGGATATTGAGTATGTTCTCCCGATGTCTTGATGACTGTATGTGAAATTGTGTTCATGGAATGGCAATGAATGTATCTGACATATAGTTGAAACGTCACCATACTGTATATGGTAACTGAATATATATGTAGATGAATAAATGAATGTGGGTGGGACTGTTTTGTTCTGTATTTATCCCCATTGGTCGAAAGATGTTCTTGTTCCGAGCAGACTGACCGCTGTGTGCATGGATATCATTTTCAGAGGTAGGTGTGAACATTTGCAGGTGCTACGTCGCGCAGATCATGACTTCAGATTCCCCGTGGCTCTGACGCTGTGGTGTCCGCAGTGTCCATGTCTCTGATTCACTGAACGAAACTCACTATACGACCTGTGTACATCTGGATCCGCAACCTTTACTCACTGTGAGTCACACCAGGCTCTGTAAACCTCTCCTCTGCTTATCTCACATACTTACTACTTTTACGCACGTCAGACCATTCCTCACACTGTCACCCACTACATGAGCAACTACACCCAGACACAGTTTATTGCCTATTTTCCACCTATGGCTTTGTATTTATAGAAACCCTTTACTCTTTTAAGTGGTTTGTATGGCACACTCCACTGCTCTTCTATTTCCCCCTGTGTCTTCCCATTGTTCTTCTCTAGCACCTTTTCTTTCTAATCCCCTTGGAATCCTTTACTGATATGGCTATCTCACCGCAGCCCTGCGTCTAGCCGGCTCGAGCCTATACCTATCTTTGACCATATGTGCATAGAATGGAGCTGTGAACAATGGCGCGCTCCTGTTGTTTGCCTTTGATTGCGAGTCAGGGGTGTTAATGATTGTTTGAGCACAGGCTGTTATCAAACTCCTGGGCCGCCATTCTCCTGCTGGGATGTTATTCTAAGCCACAGTTCTCCCTTGTTCTGGATTGCTTTATGGATCTCATGAATACAAATAGAGGTGAAAGCAAAGACGTTACATGTGTGGGTTGCATACAGTAGAGAGTGTGCTATGGTGTAATCACTGTTAATGAGCAAAGGGAGCTCTGCAGTGCTGCGCGTTCACCACATGGGGCTTATGCTATACAGTCGGCTGCTCCAGTGGGACTGGATGGGTGTATTTCAGATATACAAAACTAGTTTAGTGCGTGTTTTGGTTCTTGCCCTATGAAGCAAGACAGTGTAGGGCGGTGGTTAGATACCATTAATGTTAACTGACTCTGGACAAGGAGGAGTTAATATTTTCAAGTACTGTAATGAAGCACTTTTATCATCACTGCATTGAACAAACTTACTCCCATCAAATTAAAATGGGCTTTCTCATGATAATTTTCAGGCAGAAACCCTTGTTTTTGCCTCCTTTATCATCTACACTTCACTATCAGCGGTGATCACTCAAGAGGAGGGCCATTCTGTCGAGTGTGACGGCGAACAAGCAGAGAGGAGCTAATTGGGACAGATAAATACATGCTAAAATGGGAACGAATGAGTGCCTTTGGGGGAGCAGGAGTGCCTGATAAACGGATGGAGACAGGTGGACTGGGTTAAACAGTACAGGCCAGTGGGTGGGGGTGCAATGTTGTGACAGTCAGAGCGCTACGGTGAGTGACAGAGGAGACATGTTTGGAAATCAATGTTGTGTCTGGGGAAATAGGCTCAAACACAGTCTTGGGATTTTTAAGGCAGATCTATAAAAATAATAATAATGCCTAACACTTGCATTGCGCTTTACAAGCCTGTGCTACCAAGTTTCTCAAAGTGCCACAAGTTGCTTATACACGTGGATATTCGGCACTGCAACCTGGTCCACATAATCACTGATGAATTCCTCATTGTGTAAATTAGGCACTATTTTACAAACTGATCTCCTTAGGCAACAGACTTTAATCTGAGGATTTATTTTTACTCTAAAGCTAAGGTTTTCTACCAAATGAGAGTGTTAATGGGTGAGTGGTTCCTTGACATAAAGCACTATATATGTTGAGACCATTTATCATTTTAATAAAAAAAAGTATTTGATTGTTAGAGAAAAGATGCTGATTAAAATTAAGTAAAATGTAGTATTTAGGGATTACAATGGCATGAGAAAGCTTTATTTCTTTTTTTTGTTTTTACATTTGACCTTTATTTAATGTGCTTCAAATTTGATAGATTGTTTAATGTTAAAAGCTAGAAAACATTATTGCATTTTCATGAGTTTTCCAACATGCGCACCTTCACCAGTGACCCATAAACACAGGCACGTGAAGCATATCTGGTGCATCGTCCATGCTGTTCTGGCCTCTTTCCCACAATTCATCCTGACCTAAATCGTTGTATGTGAAGCGGCGACCCCAAATCCCCATGCATCTGACCCCTGCGTCTGGGTTATGGCCCACAGCTTGAAACCCAAACTTCATCTCTGCGCCTGGGTCAGCGTGACATCAAAGGCTGGACGCCCCTTTAGCTCTGTAACTGGAGAGGTTTTCTGGCCAGCCCCGCAGACCGACATGCTATAGGCTACACTGTGGGAACACATACGCAACATCATATAAGCTATAGCTGTGATTTATGTTGCCTTTTTCTTCAGCACCTGGCCGGTCATAAAATAAGTCAAACTGCAGCCAGGTGTGCACGAACTTTAACCTGTCCCATATTAAAAACACAAGCTTTCTAGCCAGGGGACCACATCACAGCGCTCTACAGCCTCATACGTCTTGTCCGTGTTACATCCCAAAGCCATACGGCGAGCTTTTGAACACGCTTCAGTAAGGTTTTAACATGAAGGGCCTTAATGAGTGTGTACAGGTCAAGGTTAACTGCTGATGCGGAGTAAGATTACGGGCATAAAGAGGGGGGGAAACCGGCATCTGATGAACTTTAGGTTATCACTGCCAGTCATGTCTTATCATAATAACACATCTGTCCATTAGTACCATAAAGCATCTGGAGAAGGGACATAGAGGTGGTCTGCAGGAAAAAGAAGGAAATGCTCCTTTATTGCAAAAGAGCTGTGATTTTTTCATTGTCACTGCATTATTATTCCAGATCTTTAGAAATGTTTATGAATAAAACTTTTTTTTAAGCTTTGAGGAAATGTTTCTATTAAATGATGTTTGCATTGCGGCAAGTCGCTTACCATATTTTCTGGACTATAAGTCGCACTTTTTTTCATAGTTTGGCTGGGGGTGCGACTTATTCTGAGGAGCGACTTATCTATCAAAACATATAAATTCACATGTTTGTTATTTTCACACTAACAGCAACTGGAGGGCGCTCTAGGCTTGTGTACCTGTATCTGCTACTCTGAACCCAAATGTTCCCACTAAGAAAATCATATTCTGCAGATTACAAGCTGCAAGTAGTAAAACATGCAGCCGACAACAGTAATCGAGCAGCAGAAAGAAGGTCTTGAGTGAGCAAGAACTTGTAAGGGACTGGCGAAAAGTGGAGCCTACTCTTACTGCAATGAAGAAAACAAAAAAAGCTAATCACGGGCTAGAGGAAGGAGTTTGTAAGTGGGTGCTTGAAGAACATGCTGCCGGGAGAGGTTTGTCAACGGTGCACCAGGGTGGCTGGTGCGACTTATACTCTGGAGCAACTTATACATGTTTTTTTCTTCTTCATTATGAATTTTTTGGCTGATCCGACTCATACTCCAGAGCGACACATATATATGTTTTTTCTTCTTTCTTATGCATTTTTTGGCTGGTACGACTCATACTCCGGAGCGATTTATAGTCCGGAAAATACAGTAGTTGCGATAATAGTGAAAAATGGCTGTAGTTCAATAGATAACTTCTGCGATCAGTGCTCTTGCCGCTCAGCAAGAAGGTTCCATGTTTGATTCCCGGGCCTTTTTGTGGGGTTTGTGTGCTCTCCCAGTGTGTGTGGATGTTTCTTCAAGGTGCTCCAATTCCTTCTACCACCTCTCTTCACTGTAAAAGAGACTCTGAACCATATACATTTGTCTACACGGCTTTGAGAAGGTGAAGAGATCCATTCCCTTAACTTCACCATCTCATCTAATCCTTATTTCCACAATCATTACAACCTAATAGCCATTTCTAAGAGGATCATAACATAAAGGGCGTCTCCTATTTAAGAATTTAAGCATCTCTGAAATGTTTGATGATCTGGCCCACACAGTTTCTCGCGGTTTGGGGTTTCCGCCATAGATTTTTACAAAGCTTTTAGTAGAAGGAGAGAGAGTGTGCCAAAATGCAAAGAGGCCCTATTGGAGAGAGAGAAAAGCCCATATCATTACCAGAGCCCACAAATAGTAATCACTGCCAGCTTTTGCAGTGTTCTACAGTCCGCTACCTGCCCCGCAATAACAGCAGAAAGTGCACTGACTGGCAGCCGCTTCTATAAAATTATATACGTTGCAGATGTTAGCAGACGCCAAAGCATTTCATCCTGAGAATAAAAGCCAATCTGATATACAGTGGGCATAAAAAAACAGAGACAAACAGACAGCACAGGGCAGAATATCAAAGGCAACATGGCTTTTCAACAAACATACACTGACATTATATACAACATAGAATGTGTTTTTTGTTTTTTTTTGTTTTTACAGGACTTTGTTCTCATGCAGGATAGAGATGAAGCTCAAGCTCAAGTCAAGACATTTCTTGTTTGTTCTTTGATTGTTGACCTATTGTTGACCAATTTTACTATTCTTTTTTCCACTCATACAGTCATCTGGCAGATTTGCATGCCCTTCCTATTGCAACAAATGACATTGCTGTGACTGTTGTGGGCAAAGGAGGTGCTGGGGATGCAACAGCAGGACAGGTAGGGCATGGACCGGCGACCTTGCAATTCAAAAGGGAAAAAAAATGCTGGCACAAAGTCTCTCTCAAACTTATTTAAGTACAACCTCATAAAACACTTCACTTTTCTAGGGCAGCAAGACTAGACCAAGATCAAATTCGTGGGAATAAAAACCGGTCTTGTCTAACTGTGCAATTGAAGTGATGGTATGCAAATAATGACACAAAGCAATAGAGCCGAGTGAGTTTCGATGTTGAGTTACGAAATGTGTTAATGTTTTGACAAGTCCAGATGTCGAGGCTTGTTCGGTTTAATTAATGCAAGCGCATACAATCTATTACAGGCCATTCTACTCAATATAATAACTTTCTTTTGGATGTAATTCTTTACATAAAAGCCAGCTGGCCCAAAGAGGAGGAAACCTAGAGGAAGATAGTGTGACAAAAACATACTATTCACCCTCCACCAAATGAAAATTATCTTCCAAAAACCCTGATCCTGTCCCTGCAATCGCTACCACATGCTCTTCTCAGAATCCAGCCTCTGCCACGCATTTCTGTCCTAGAGTGTTACCTTGAGACAGGCCTCCATACATCAATTGAAAACTGCAATTAACCTTTGAACATATGCAAGCACTTTCCATTGACATTTTAACATGAACTTGGTCAAAAAGCACGGCTGAATGCTTTATTTTGCAGACCCAAACACAGATGTGCCACAGTGCCAGAGGTCTGGGAGAGCTTTGCTCAAATTTAGTAACAGTTGCTTTACTGGTAATCTGCTCTGTATGGTAAATCATATTAAGCTAAAAGCATATTCGATTTAGAGCAGAGACAGCATGGGGCAGCTAACAAACAAAAGGATTACAATCATTTAGCACCTCTTAAGGCAACAATCTCCAGACTAATAGCACCTTGAAAGGGGCGTATCCACATTCACAGCAGGGAGTTTCACATTACTGCCGATTTAGCTACCAAAAAGTAACACTTAAGTTACCTGGGAAATGTGATTTATGATGTGTTGGGGTAAGAGCCTTGCCCATCTTCTATCTGAAGGTGGGTGAGAAAATGTACTGGAAAAACTTTGTTCATGTTGCCAAAAAATGTTAATGTTTTTTCCTTGTTTGACCTTTTTTTGTTATGTAACATAAGAAGAGGTGAAATCTCCATGGTAACTACGTTGTTTTTCAGTAAGGGGGTAATCTAATTCATTACTTTTCCAGCCGTTACAGCACTGTTAACGTTACTGGACATAAAATGCGGGTTAAGGCGAAAGTATTGATTTTTCACGCAGTGATCAAAGTGGAGATTTTTATCTAGTTTCCTCCCATTACATCTTAACATTGTAACGTTCCCAACACTGGACATCATGCAACCATACTGTACATAAGGACCATGAGCGAGTCCCAGTTCTGTCCTTGGAATGTATCTTCCTATGTCACTTATGTTTGTAGAGCATTTTCTTTATAAAGTTGGTGTAAAACTATGAATGATATTTACCACTGTCATATTAGAAACATGCAATCATAAACACTTGAAGATGATCAATTGTAGACTTCCTCATTTCAGAAATTTCACCAAAACTATTAAATCCCTCAACAGTAAGTCTGTGTGTTGTCCGAGATAAGATCTGTCTGCATCTAAACTGTATCCGGTCAAGCGTGACTCCCACCTCTCTTTGCTGAGCGCCATGCGTGGGGGATCTAAGTTGGGATTCTCCATGGACTCCATTTGTGGGCAGCGCAGGAAGTAGTAGAGGGTGTGGAGGGCGTCCGGCGACCAGGACACGGGCTGCTGCGGCCGGGCATGACGGGACGGACTCTGGCCTGCGCGGACGGAGCTCAGCCTCTGCATGTGGTGCATCGCTCGGGACACCAAGTCGCCTAAAGAAAAAAGAGAGATCAGTGATGACCCATTACTAAAGTCATGGTTATACAGTTTATCACAGAAAAACATATGTATCTCGCAATTCAGAGGCTATTAACAGAGCAAAACCTCAAGCGACTTTGAATACAATTTCACCTTAAAGGCTCTGTACCAGATTTTTTTTTCTTATGGCGTAATGAAATGTTAATGTCTTTTCTATTTCCCATTTACAGCTGCATCGTAATCAGTACTCAGAGCAGATGGCTGTATCCATATTCTCTATAAAAGTAAATGAACTGAGAGTACAACCGCTTCCGTGTGCTCCTTAATCGCTGTGTTTTGCGCCTGAGGAGGTCGGTTTCAGTCAAGGCAACTATGTGATTAGGGCTCTGAAAATATCCAGTATTTTGTTTAGACTAGCCGCTTTGAGGGTTTACAGCTATATTTACACACTATAGGAGTCTTTATCAGCAAGTCATGTGAATAATAATAATAACAAAACAGTCAGACATCGTGACCATGAGCAGGATGATATTACATACAGATACAATGAAAAGACAAGAGAGAAAAACTGGCATAGTGAGATGGAAAGGGGGTAGAAGTCTTTAAACCTCTTAACCCCCGCCTTAATTGGGCAGATTCTCTCCAGTTTAGCCAAATAAAAGCTTCTGGGAAAAAAAGGGCCAAAATAGCGACAAAAACTAGATTGAAATGCAACAAAAAATCCACAAAAGAGCAACAAAAAAGTGCCACAAAATTTGATGGAAGTGAAGAGGAAAAAGAAACAAAAAAGCCACAGAAGAGCAACAAAAATGTGACAAAAGCGAGATGAAAACACAGACGAAAACACACCAAAAAAACAACAAAAGAGCATCAAGAAAGTGCCATTAATGAGATGAAAAGTAGGATTAAAACGAAGATGAAAACATGACAAAAAGCCACAAAAGAGTGACAAATCTCCCGTCTAGATCAGTTTTGCGGGTCTTAGCTTTCAAATGAGGCACTGGTCTATAGGCTGTAAGAAGCTTTTAGATTTGGGTAAAGCACATTTGTTAAGGCAGGGGTTAAGAGGTTAAGAAGTTAAGCTATTCAACTCTTCGACTAACTACTTCAACTACCTCCTGATACTTCAACAGCTGGATCCCAGGAGCTCAGATTAACTCTTCCAAAAGAAACGTAAGTTGTAGTTAAAGCACAGATTTTCCCACAGTATTGTACTCAAGCCAATTACTTAAGTAGGAGTATCTGGTTGCTCCCGACTTCTGGCCGAAAGTGGGATCGTGTAACAAATGCTAATTAAACCTGATTACCTCTAGCCCTGGGTTAATTTCTAACCAGATTATGGCAGCAGGAAGGCCGAGCCTGAGTGGACAGTGCTACATACGTCTTTACTAAGGGGCTTGAGGTACTCCGAGGGGGCATCATCGCAGTAGCCGTCCCCAAACAGTCCCCACTTAAAGCTGAAGGGCCTCTTTTGTGCTTAACTACCAGCAGCAGCCGTCCCTCCAGGAGGTCTCCCAGGAATTCTTGCCCAAGATGGAGAGCCTCTGCCTGGCTTTTCCATGCTGTATTGCGCCTGGAGGCTACACTGGACTGGGGCGGTTCAGTAACTAGATGGATTACTTCTTTCTTAGATTAGGACATTTATTGGAATTCTTGTGAGGGCCAGGAGGCTTCAGGCCATGGCATACTTATGTTTTGATGGATAAGGAAAGAGGGCTAAAATTAGATTAATTTAAGATTTCTATCTTAATACAGAAGCTCTTGGACAAGCTGGTTTTATGCTCATATAATGTCTGGAGAAAAGACCACGTCAGACATCCTGGGATAAACTATTTGGTTGCCCTATATTCACAGCAATTTCCCAGTCTTCTCCATCATGCTAATCAATGCAGCATCCAGCCAAACCCAGTCTGGACACGCGACAGGCTGGAGCGGCTCAGCACTGATACTCCTGTGTGTCTGCTCCGTCTTTCGAGTCCAGATCCGAGCGTCAAAAAAATCCTGCATGTTTTTGTTGTGTGTGTCAAGTTTGGAGGCAGGAATGAGCGAGGAAAGCGTGCCAGGACGGCCCGGCGAGATGCGGCACAAAGGGAGCTCTGACTTGGTGGAAGAAAGTGTGTCTGTCATGCCCCTCGCTAACGACACCGAGCGATCAACGTGGCCTTGTGCTGCGGGAACAAACAGCGGAGTGTTAGGACGTTTAGAGAGGGGAAACCTGGCCCCCGCTACGGCCAACACTAATCTCCCCTCCTTCCCTCCCTCAATTAGAGCGACCTACCTGCCCCAAAAGACTGACTGCTCACCTCTGTGCCCCAAGCCCACCGCACACTCCCCCGCATCCTAAACTGTGCCCGACCACTGCGTCCTTCAGACTAATCCCCTCCTTCCCGTTTTCTTCCCACTCGTTTCCACGTTTCAAACTTGCACTGGACTTCAACTCTATACACAGGTCGTTCAAATAAGCTTTGACCAAATAAACTGTGGAGTAGAGGGAAAGTAAAAAGGCTATTGAACAGCTTTACCCCACAAAAAAGTGATGATTAAAAAAAAAAAAAAAACAACACAAGGAAAAAGATCAGTTTCGATCAATTTTGTAGCTTTCATGAGGTGAGACACTGGCTGATAAGCTGTAAATTTTGGTAAAGCCAAACTGGAGATAAAGCGCCTGTTTAATACTAGGGGTAAGAATATCCGTTGTAAAATATTGATGTTTATTGTCCACTGTTAAGTCACAAAATACCAAATAATCCCATTACCGCTCTTATCTCTTAAACTTAGAGCCCACTAAAACACTTAAACTGCATGGTGATGATCATTTACCTTTATATTACATTTCACACTGCCTTAAGCCTTCTCTTTCAATGGCCATAGAGGACTGATAAACCACCGTAAGTGGGAAAACAACATCTCCGGGGAGATAATAAAGAGCCATACAGTACAGTGTATAAAATGACATAATGGAGTCTGAGTCTTTTATCATATTAAGTGGGTTAGAAGGAAAAACGACAAAGGACCTCATTGTTCTCTGATCCAATGCACCCCGCTCATGTCCGCTCAGACAAACAAGCTGTTATCTAAATGCACTAGGTACGGGCTGTAACTGTATACATTATCACTTCATTCTCCAGAGGTGCCAGAGTAAATAAGCTGTTTCAAGTGGTGTTTATAGAAAAGCGTAAATTGGATGTTACTGAAGTTGTGGACAAAGCACTGAAAAAGCTTATTATCTCCTCAATATAAATTAGAATTGGCCCACAGAGGGAAATCATCAATCTGGCATTCTTGGATAGAGGATGGCACATAGTAGCGCAGCTGTTTCACGTCAGTTGTCGGTATGGCGTTTGCTAATGTGCTTCAATCTGCTAGCACTCACTGAGTTCGGAGATGCTGCCCACACACGTAGCCAGGAGGGACTGCTCCAGGGTCCGGAGCTCCAGCTGGGCATAGGCATCCTCCCTGCTGTCCACAGACGTCTGCTGGTTCTCCGTGTATGGGCTGAAGTGCGCGGGGAGGGACAGCACACCTAAACAAGAAACAAAACCACAAAAGCGTTGATGAGTAATGGGATCCATTAGCGGGCGAAAGCTAGACTCCTCGCTCGTTAATCCGGGCGACTTCTTACGGCGGGTTAAGAACAATCGCTGCTGTGTTTACATAGTGTAACTGTAATCCCCGAACATGTAACTCCAACTGTTAAAAGGCAAATAAACACAGAGAAATCCTAAACGTGTCTCAAAGCATTTGGGAAAATAAATGGTGAGTGTATATTAGCTAACACAAACATACGGATACTGCTTTTGATGAATTGGTGAAAAAAAATAAACTTAACTAAAGATGTAGGTGAAAAGTTTCCATAGAAACCATTTAATGTTAAGTATGAAAATGTTTCAATGGATGGAATGGCCTCAGAAAAATCCATTCATATGGTGCACCATATGAATGGATTTACATGGAGAGGTTGACAGATACAGTAAAGAAACACGGGTATCTACAGACATTCATGTGGCCAAGTGGTGGCACTTTGCTATTGTTGTAAGTTAAAATGAGTTTGTTATTAACCCTCAATAAACTGGTTCAACCCCTCAGTGTGGGGTGACCAATCACATTACAGGAGTGATTGTTCAACATACATGATTTCAAACAAATATGATCTTTTTTGGGTGGGTTGAATGAAGCTGAAAGGACAAAGTTCTAGTTTTTGGGATACACAAAGCTGGGCTGGACACTGTGAACATGGACTTCTTGGAGCACACTCTGGGACATGTGTGGTATTTCCTCTAGAGTCGTCTCTATGGAGGACCTGTCCCTGCTATCTCTGCCACTGACTGGAAACATTAGGAAGATAGATTCAAATTCACTTTGTCGACAAGAAAAACAACCAAATTTATAGCAAAACTCATACACTGCAAAATCTTTGGTTGTGAAATGTGATTCCTACTTTTAGCTGTATCTTCCAAAACAGACTGGCCACCGACTGTGTGCCTCTGTAAACACAGGTAGAGCCACAGGGGGAACTTCCAGCCAAGCCAGCGGAAACAAGCAGCAGTGGAAAAAAGTTAATAGGTGCTGGTTTGTGATTTATTTACAAATTCTAAGGGAAAGTCTCCCTCTCTCTCTCTCTCTCTCTCTCTCTCTCTCTCATCGCTTTTACAAAAGAGAGGGGAAGGGCAGCCATTCCCAAAATGGCATTCCCATGTGCCTCTGGGAATGTTCTACTGGAATCTGGGAGGGATGGAGATTTTACAAATTGCTTTCACTCTGATGTCTCTATTAAACTGACAGATGGCTACGCACAGGAGGACAGGATAATTTGAATGCTCTGGCTGCACGATTAATTACAATCAGAATGGAATTTAATTGACACAAGTAAAAATTCACAGAAGCTGCCGTTACCTCGGAAAGATCCAGTGCTCTGAAGTTTAGCACTTTATGTTCTTAATGGACTCATCACAATAGCACAATTTGTTACACGTTTACTGAAACTTGTTGAATACAGAGCTATTTACCTTGCTGCCTTTTCGAGTGTAACAAGGTTCATCAACACTTGGCTCGCTTTTCTGTGTGCGTCATTGACGGCAGGCGCTGATTTTCAAGTTGACACCATTGTGCTTGTAATAATGTGTTAGTGAATGTATGCAGAGGTGATGCGCGTGCAAATGAAAGCAATCTAAAACGTCATCACATTGATGCAGAAACAGATATGGGGGAAAAACGTTGATACTGTTGATACTGTTGATGCGATACTGTTTATGATACTCACACAAGAAAGGTGCAGTGATAGGACAATAAGAAAGCATTACTATTTAGAATTGGATTTTAATTTGGGTTTTGCAAGTTTTGTATATGCCATTTTCAACATAGAACCAAAGACAGGTGTCAAGAATACAGAATGCCTGCTGAGATAGGAAAGGCAATGGCAAAATAAAATAAATTTGCTTCTTCTGAGGGTTCACACATCACTGTTATTTGTTGAAACCAACTAACGGAGAGTGACCGTTTGGACGAGAGCTGTAAGAAAAGTAGATGGTAGTGCAGCCAATAGTGGTTAAGGCTGCTGCACATGAGAGAATACTGTTATTTCCTCAGTATTGTGGGTTTGTGTCTCTGTTCCAACAATTGTCTGAATGTGTCTCCACACTCTACACCCCCTTTCACCTTGAATTGTGGGTCTATAGGTCAAAAACTACCCAACTACTCATACAAACAATCTTTATTTGACTGACAACACACTCCTATCCAGAACAAACCCCTCAACATGTAATACTCCAAATACTAAGTGCCCTGAAACTTTCAATTAATTCAGAGGTTTTCTGCAGCGTTCCCACAGTCCCACCCCGTTCACCGCTGAGCCCATAGCCTGCGTCATTTTGGCCTGATCTAAGCCCCCGCCACCACCACTAATATCAAGGGTACAGTCAGCTGGAGCGTAGAGGGAAATTCTGCAATAAGAGGGGAGCGTCCCGGGCCATGAGCGGAGAGGACAACAGTTATGAAGTGCTGGCGGGAGAGACGGAGTTCGGCTGAGGAGGGCGAGGCACTGAAAGACTATATCGCGGTACAAGGGATTCATTCTTTTGTGGCTATAACGGTTCCATTTCTGAGGTTGACCATGCAGATGTCATGTGGGGATCCCGACTACAAATCACAGCTGAAAACTCACCGCAAAGACCTCTTCCCGTTCAGACTGTATCGCTCAAAACCCCAAACCAGAACATGTATCGGTGATGTTGGAATACTGACAGGATGAAACCAATCCAAGTTTTATTATTCAGTAATATGAAGTTAATGGCTGGCCAAAGAACAATAGAAAGCCTAGCCATTTATCATTGCAGCTAATTTGCTATACATGCATTTCCATTTTTTTTGTTTATAGTGGCATTAATAAGTAATCGTAATCACTGCTCAAGAAGAAAATGTGGCACAGGCATAGCAGCTCTGTCTGTCGAGCTACAGCGGGATTTACTAAAGATCTGTTTCACCCCTCAGACTAAATGAACACATCAAAGAGGAAACAGAAAACCTTTCTATGATTTTTACAGTTTGTCATGTCAACAGAGTCTCAGTCTGAGTCAGTGTTTAAGCTGCTCAAGACGCTAGCATGCTACCGGTTTGCAACTGTCAACCATTGACAGTTGGCTTCAATATGATAAACACATGTGTGGCTCACATCTATGAACATTGAGGAAATACTACAGTAACAACTCAGTTCTGACCTCACCTCTGTCACATGTTGTATTCAAGGCTAGATGTTTGTGGTTCAGGGCTTTCTCTTTGAGAGGTCAGAGCTGAGCTGTTGAAGCTAAATGCTAACCGGTAGCATGCTAACGTCTTGAGCAGCTTAAGAGCTGACTCACTGGTTTTTCACATAAAAGTGTGGTCCCCGGTTGCCGCGTTTTTACTGTTTTTACTGTTTCTTCTTGAGCAATGGTTACGAGTAAATAAAAATACCACTAAATCAATTGTCTTTCATTTATATCCTGAGTAGAGATACTTCGGTACTCAAAATGTTGCATGACTGAAAGGCAGGTATAGGCCAAAGGTTTCAAATTGCAGCATAGCTACTTTGTTGAATGTAACATGAGATTTATATATAAAAAAACGAAATGCTGTATGTATCGGGTAAACAGATAGAAATAAATAAAACCCTGATTTCGTATCACACTAACTTGGCAAGAATAGAAGTGTGGCGGAAGTAATTTGGGGGCTGAAATGGTGATGAGTGAGGTGAAGCTGTCTAAACATTAAACACAAACAGGGACATTACTGTTCAACAGGTGCAAGGCAAGTGATTTAAGGGGTCAGGTGCAGGATTACTCAAACATGCATGAATGAAACAACATACAAGTATGAGCTATGTTTCTCATGAGGGGAAAAATGTGGTCAAAAGAAGTAAGGTTTGCTTTATATGTGTTATTTCACATTATGTCAACATGCATAATGCTAGTGTACGCTTAGAGCCTGTTCCATCTTGCCTATTAAAACGTGCTAACACTTCCAGGAACATATGACAACTTCTTTAGGTCAGCTCTTGTACAAAACAGAAACTAGTGCTTCACTGTTTTCCAGCATCGACCAAACCCTGAAATTTCCCCGCTGTTTGCCATATTCTCCCACACTCCTTTGCTTTCCCACCGCCTCACGCTCAGAAAACGCCACACCTAATTGGTCCATGCACTGAATGTGTTTTGTCTACCAACCTGAGAGACTTTGAAGGCCATAAGAATGGGATTTTCGTTGATGGACGTGCTCAGCGAGATTCCCTGGGAGAATGTGAAGGCCCAGCAATGCAGCAGTCAACACCTGCTCAGCCTCATCTAACAGTCTCTTCATTCATTAAAGTGCGGACAGATCAGAGGGCTGTCGAAAAAATGCCTTCAAAGCTACTTCCCTTCTCCCAGAAAAAACGGCTCTGATATCGGGCCAGGAGACACCTCAGTCCCAGAGTGGATGTTGGACGCAGGGCGCAGAAAATACGCTATTGTAGTAAAATTGTGCATGTGGTGGTGTAAATGTGTAAATACTGCTTGACCAAATATGTAAAAAATAGCCCAAGGATCTTAAGAAATCAATGCCGGGTTGAAAACTCAAGACATTATCTGCAACAATTAAAAAAAAACTCATTGCATAATAAGGCTCCACAGAACTTTCTCATTCCATTACCAGAACGCTCAGTTTTGTTATCATGAGGAAGACTGCACCCATCGCACACCCTTTAGTGCTGACATCAGGGAGTGGACTGCAGAGTCTCAATTGCCAGTTCTAACTGACTGACTACTAGACTACTAGGACGCTGAACCCTCGTCTTCCCTCCCTCTGTTGTGTATGTATATGATATTGCTCTATATATAATGTTACACTTGCAACATTACTGCAGCCTTAAGTAGATACACATAAAGAGAAGTCATATCTGTGCTGTGCTCATATGACTTTTGCATGACTTTTTCTCCCATGTGGATAAAAGCCCATGTCCAGTTTGACACCTTTACTGAATTATGAGCATTATAATCTTCCTAAGCTGAATTTGTAAACATTATGATTGAGCATGTGTGTCTCATAATCCCCTCTGCCCCCTGCAGTAAACACACGCAGTATATCTTACACTGACAATGCGTCTGTGATTGGCTTTTGTCCAAAGGCCAGATGTGATCCGTCTCTCAAAGGCTCGCTGTTGCGTTTCCACCCTTAAGGCTTTATAGACACCTGTTTTCTTACACATCCAAGTCAGGCCACATGAGCTGCATTCTTCTCACATTAACAAAAGGCCGGGCGCCACACACAGAACTCTCATTGAAGCCAGTGTCTTCTGGTTTTCGAGGCTAAATAGTAAGTCAGATGAATGGGTTTTATGTCCTTGTGGAACGAGTAAGATAATCTCCAACACTGGTTAAAAATGTCCGGGGGGGGGGGGGTTAGGGGTGCGTGCTCCGGCGAAAGCGACCCACGAGACTTATCTAAACAGAATCAAGCGGGACAGAGCGCCATTGACGAGGGCAAAGTAGTCTATTAAGATTGGGGCTAAAAATAATCGGGCATTTGACAAGTTAGCATATAAGAGCCGCCTTCAAAATGTGGGCGAACACTGTAGCATTCATGCGGCTGCTGTGTACTCTCCGGATCGGTTCAAAAAGGCACTCAATGTGATGTTTGTGTCCAGATGTTTTCGATGAGATGAGAGCTTACATCGCATCCAAAAATTGTTCTCGTACAAAAACGGCTGTTTAAAGTCAGATAAATCAGCCGAAGTGACAGGCGAGTGGAAGACGGGTCTGCAGCTCGTCCACTAGCACCTCCAGTGACCCCCCCTGGCAGCACAGGGGCCAGAGGTCAGAGGTGGCGTTCAGCTGGGGCTAAAAGAGGAAGCGACTTTTATCAGCTGTGCAAAGGGGCGTCCATGCACTCTAGTGAGAACACCCACACGCAGGGATAAATCAGCGAGTGTGTCAGAAGCAACAAGAACGTTTCTATGCACGGGAATGGGAAAGAATGTCATGAATTTGGAGAAGCCATGGCCAAAGACAGACAACAATATTGTATTGACAGCAATGGACCTTGTAGTAAATTGGATAAGATGGGATGAAATTTAAAGTTTAAATTAGGGCTGCAACTAACGATTATTTTCGTAATCGATTGATCTACCGATTGTTTTTTACGATTTATCGGTTGGTTGTGAATGGTGTATGAAAATGTTGTATTCACATAAAGCTAAAGTGGCGCTACTTGAGGACATGTTGATGGAGTGAGTGTTTTTGGAGGCTCCTAGTGCCATTTCTGATTCTATTTGGACACAGACAGATATGAAATTTTTCAAGGTACAAAACACTACATACACTTTAAAAACAAACTAGGCTTCCATCAAAAATTTAAATGTTCATGTCATTTTTGTTCTATTTGAGTCTGTGTTTACTCGAAAACGATTAATCGAGAAAAAAACAATAGCTGACAACTACTTCAATAATCGATTAGTTGTCGATTAATCAATTAGTTGTTTCAGCCCTTGTTTACATAGAGCAAAAATAAAGGCAAGGCCATTTGAACACCATAGAACCATCTACATATATGTTAAATAAATAACATTATTTCTCCATTGTGAGATCAATAAAGGCTATCTTATCTTATCTTATTCACATATTTACTTCTTGCAGGGTTACTTTGCCATTTGAATAATGAAGGTAGTGGTGGTGGTGAGATTTCAGCTGAAGTTGGTCCATTGTGAAGCAACAATGGCTTACATTTGAATTATGCTTTAAAAGCTTGAGTTGACACGTTTCTCAAAACGCTACAATGTGGTCATTCCCTCACACCAAACCCCTGCAACCATCACAATCACTGACTGACACACACCACTGCAGGCAAGGGAATGTGTCATGTGGCTTGTTGTAACAAAACATTTTAGATAATCATGATGAAATCAGTTCACACAAGCCAAACTGTTAAGAAACTCTACCACAAACAATTGTGATATCATCGCTTGTGCACAATATGAACAACATTTTTAAAGAAGTCAGTCATTTTACTGTACAATGCCATACTAGCCCCGTTCCCCCACCTCCAACTTAGAAACCACTTCACAGAAAGCTTTATAGGATCAGTAAGGTCTGGTACCAGTGTGGATGGTTTTATAGACTTACTGGCTCATTGTACTGTATGGGCCCAGAATACCCCCATATGAGAAACAGTTTAAGGTTCCTAAATTACATGGCGCCGAATAATGCTCTCATATATGTATATCTAACCTCAAATACGCCCTTGTTACAATATCCAATTTCACTATAAAGATGATGTCATGTCACAAGCTGAAGCCAAGATGTAGAGCAAATATACGCAGTTGAATACACTGACTGAATGGAACCCAAAGTGTCCCAATTGGGCATAGGGGGTCTGCTTCTTTTTTTTTTTTTTTATTTGTTCTCAAACAGCACCCCCACCCTTCAGCAACAGCATGCCCTCTATTCACTTCTGTAACAAACCACACTTCAGAGGATCAAGCCTTGCAAAGCACAAAGGCCGTTGTGTCCGTGCACTAATTACTCCCATTCTGTGTGTGTGATCAGCTCATTTTCTCTCCAGCCGAGCGCCGAGGGAACAAAAACACACAGCCAGTCAGCTATAGGGCGCCGCACAAAACTCCTATTGAGCCAAGGCCCGAACCTGAACCCAGATACTGCTATATACAAGGGCTGACCGCGCGCACAAAGGCGGATTCAGCGTTAAATTGGGGGGTTAACTGTGGAAGTGTGGTACTACAAGAGTCTGGTTGTAGGGCACAAGGCTTGGAATATTGAAACGATCCATGTAGCAGGACTGAAATGAAACCTAGCCTGGATGTTATACTATATTGAAGAAACGTTTTGAAAGTTGAGTAAGTCATACTTTTCCATTTCATTCAGTGAGAAAAAAGACACTTGTTATAGGATTGTAAAAGCACACATTCTTGTTATACCTTATGACCTAACACCAATCTATCTCCGGCTCTAAGAATCTCAGGGAATGGTCTGCTGCTAGTTCCCAGAGTCAGGACTAAACATGTTGAGGCTGCTATTCAGTTTTGGAGCTAAAATCTGAAAGAGACTTCCTGAAGATATGAGAAAGGCCTGCATTCTCAATTGTTTTGGAATTTTATTGTAATGTACTTTTATGTTATTCTGCTTTCATCTACGAAACACTTAGATTTTTTGTTTTTTCCATTTTCCTGTAGCTGCACTTGTCTTTGCTCTATTGGTAAACTGAGGAAGATGGCCATTATTTACAATAAAGATTACTTTAGGATCACTATTGTTTTAGAGTAAGCAATTTGATTCAAGTTTTCAAGTCATTGGAAAAGTTAGGACAAGTGTTAGTTCTTCTCTTCATTCAACCTTCTATGGTACTACTACTATGGTACGCTTGAATGCACATAAACAAAAATGAGAATTAAAAAATCACTCCCTCTACACTTTCAAAATCCCTCTGACTCACAGTAAGACTCATAACTGACCTACAAATATGAACTCTTTCCCACAGGGCAACGAGAAGTTTGTATAAAAAAACATACGGCTTGAAATTTCAAAGGACTGGGTCCAAATTCCCCCTTGTAAATCTAAAGCAGCTTTCTGCTGATTAACATTCCGTATAGAGCAGAATTGAGGACACACCATGACGCAGAACATAAGGAGTCGAACCTAAGGGAAACCGCGGGCTGGTGATGCTTCACAGTCTTCATTTCTGGGGGTTCACTTTGTTGTCTAGATCAGATATTTCAGAATATATCTTGAACAGTGTTACCTGGTACATAATAAGACCCCATGGAGACGAGATATACTAATATCAATCATTCAAATAGCATTTTTTTTTTTTGCTTGATAGTGTTTAATTAGAGCCCTGCAGTGCACTACTAAACACTACTCTCCTTCTCTCCATTTAAACATACATTATAAAGCAGAAACCTTAAGCCCACGCCATTATAACAGAAGTGGACATAAGGAAGGGTATAAAACTGTATGCATTATTTAGTGGGCACCACAGCTCAGCAGTATTTCAGAGCTGGGCAGACAGTGACTGGAGCAGGGCATTGTCCAAAAGGGATACTGTCTTTTGTGCACTGTGATGAGTGGGGTTGGCCCGTTTACCATTGTAACCATTTGCTCATTGTTGTAGCCATAAAAGCGGTGAGTGCTGCATGAGTAAGGAGAAGGGTGGCATTTTGTAACGTTTACTGTCTGAATGGGCAGAACACCTAGTCTGCGAAATCAATGCCAAATGAGTGCAAATGTATAAAAAGGCATAAATCTAAAGACCACCCAAACCTAACACACCATGAGAAGGGGCACTCAGGGTTAGGCACCATTCATTCACATGTCAGCAGATTCACAAATCATCTGAGCTGTCTTCACGTAATATTCTTTGCATGAGGGTCGAGTCTGGGCACGCTGCTGACCTGGGTGTGTTCGTGACCCAATACGGGGCGTGTCCCGAATGTCCGGGGGAGCCGTAAACCACCTCTAACTAGCCAAGCCAAACCCATTCATCTGGCTGTGCGACCCCTGCCCTTTTCCACACATCGGGAGTGTCCACGCAGCAGTAAGGGACCGTCCTCGTTTGGCCTTTGAACCCGCACCCTTCAGAGTAACAATGCAGTGCTTACTAAACATGTACACGCCACCCGCCCCAGTGTCTGTAAGAGGGTGCAAGTGCCCAGTTGGGACACTAAATATGAACAAAGAGTTTGATTGTGTTACAGCCAGACACACACTTCAACACCTTCAATGAAACAACTGTGTTAAGTGAACACCAGTTGACCAGTGTTGTGGCTCTAACCTGGAATACGATAGGCCTGCTGAAAGCAACGCTAAGTAGAGTCACTTGTACTGTACCTAAGCTACCAAACTTGATTATAGCGCTGCATAAACTCTAATGGTTTGTTACTTTTCAACGCATTGCCACGGGGGAACCTTATACATGAATGAGTAAAGCATAACCACAGAATTCTGCAATATTTTTTACTGCTATATGTGGCCTCCAAGTCAAACGCTCATGTCACAGTCAATCAGACACAACTACACACAAAAACTGTTTTACAAGCATACACACTTCATCATGAGTGCCACAAATTTCCCTCTTCTGGGATGTGCACAACAGACAGAGAGACTGGAAAAAAGACCCCTTCGTAGTATCAGACAAGAAGGCACCTGCTCATTCACACCTCAGTACAGGCTTAGCAGCGGGTAAATTGGTGGGAGGTGTGGACGGCATGTGCATGTGTACGAGCAGGCCTGTTTGTTTCCCCAGCTGTTGCCTTCTGCAGGTGCCCTATAGAAGTGATTGTCAACTGGTGCTTCGGGACCCAAAAGTGAGAAGGACATTCATCATCAATCATACGTATAAGCCCAAACCTTTGCATGAACTTTTCTGAGAAACTTTGTATTTGGGCCTTAGCCTGACAGAGCTTGTAGGTATATGGGGTTATAAGAGGTTCTAGTTTCTGTCTATATAGACCATCCACAGAAGCAAACACAGTAGGTGGAAAAAAAATAAAGTTGCTGAGAGATACCAAATCATGAGCTCTGTCTTCCTTGTTATTTCCCTTAACTATAAAAGCAGGGCACTTTAACCAGCGCAGCACTTTGAAGAGGCACTCTGAGAGACTTCCATAACTGCTGGCCAATTCACAGAGTGAGCGTGTTAATGCGCTGCTTCCTGAGTTATCAAAGAAGACCTTCGCATTGACATTTCCACTTAAGCAGGTTCTAAATAAGTGCTGATACACTTCCAGGAAGTATATTTATATAGTACATCCAGGGGCATATTTAGCGAAGGTTGTATTGTGTTAGAATATGTTTTTAAACTTTGAGAAAAAGAACATTTGGGAGTGGCAGAAGTGCTTTATGTATGCATGTATAGGCAACGACAAAAGATCTTAGGGTTGGGTTATAGAAATGTTTCTAAGTTAAGTTGTTCCAATACCAATGCTTGTATTGAATCTCATGCTAATACCATGAGCTTTCGAAGTATCAGTATTGACAACCCACAGACCCGGTGATTTTCTTTCATTTTTTTTTTTTTTTACACAGTAGGGACCCCTGCTGTTCACTCTGTGTGGCCATTGCAAAAACAAACACCCAGAGCAGCTTAAACACAAGCTGTTCCTAAAATCACAAGCGTTCATGTTCCCTCAATGATGCCTTAATTTAGTCTTCAGAGTGGAAGCAGAACTTTGACAGAATCAAGCAGCTGTGACTTGCAACTCTGGTACTTGAAATCGGCAACTACAAATGGGGGGGAAAAATATTATTTCCGAGCTGCTTTCCAGAGCAGAATGGAGGTGAATGAGCACAATAACCTTTAGTGCAGATATTGGTTGCGTTTTATGACAGAAACTTTCCATATACTGTATCAGCTAGAGGCTAAACTCGTGCATGTGAAGGCCAGGTCAATGCACTTCAAGCTTCAGCAGCACAATAGGTGATGACATACATTTCAAACACTACGAAAGACATTCTCAGCTATTTTGCCAAACCACATTGTCTTTTACGCAAATTAATAAACCTTGACTTGGCAGGAAACAATTCTAAACCACACTTGAATACATAATTTGAGATCGGTTAAAAAACTATGAAATCACAAAAAGGACAGTCACGGAAAACTTTCCCAAATCTCGGAGTATGTGCTGAGTGTCAGGCTCTAACCGCCATTGGGTCTTGTGAGTAAATCATTCCGAGTGAGAGGTGCTAGCCACATCCTGGCCACACACACTAAACATACAATCCCCCTTCTCCCGATTCCCATAGTCATTCTCAACCAGCAGTCGTTTTTTTTTTTACTGCCTTTAAAGGGAGCACGAGGGCGTGTGCAAGTGTTCGAGACATTGTTTTGGAAGGAACAGATTGGTGGGGAAAGGCCTATTCTTGCACACTGTCCGAACTCCTGTGCAAACAAGCCACCGACAACTGTGTTTCTACACTTCCCAAAAGGGTTGATTACCGTCCAGTATGGTACCAAAAAGATATAGTACCAAAAAAAAGTATTTATCTTTAGATACCAAGTATGAAGCCTGGTGAGTCATGAGACAGGACTAAAGAAAGTTACTATGGTTATCCCAGCTCAAATGGACAGAAAAAGCACTGTTTTATTATTCATAGATCCATCATTGTTCTGTCTAGATATGAGATATTACAGCACCTTAACCATAACCTTCAGCTGGAGCTCAGACTGAGATGGTGTTGGGTAGTAGAAATGAGCTCTACTACAAGAAAATAAACTGATCACAACTATTCTAAATTAATAATATTGAAAGAAAACAAAGGCAGCCAGCGCTACTTCTCAAAGACAAAGTGTGCCGTCATTCTTGTCCTGCTGTTTGTAGTGTTTTTGTTTTGGTCTAATCTTTCCCCCCCCTTTTATATCTTGTTTGCTTTCAAAACCTTATCCTCATCCAACGCAAACACCATCTACCCCAGGAACGCCTGCAACCCCAAACGGCTGCATGAACAAACGGGAACTGCTCATGGGAAGATTCATTCAACTTCTTGCCAGGAGTGAAGCCAAAGTGAAATTGCCAAAAGTATATGTCTTTATCCAATAAGTCTACTCCCACTCTCATGTTTCAACACATAAGGGCAAGACGATCACGGGTGAAAAGCTGGATTAGAATAACACAATTTAAATGCCCTGTGGAGAAAACCGGGGTAACAAATTGATACTTTCCATGGCGGGAATTTGTCTGGCTAAGGTGAAGGCCAGGTGAACAGCCACCCAATAGGCTAGCGCAAATACAAAAAGCTAGCCTCCTGTCGGCTTCGGATAATGTATTCTCCAGTCACCGCATGTCTTGAAAAGAAGTTTGTAAAAGAGAAATCTTGGCGAGTGACGCTATGATTTTAGACTATGCAGCGAATGACACACTTTGCAGGCGCGACAAAGATAGTGCAGACAGGGCCACGGCGGTTTGACCGGACGCAGAAGTGGACGTGCCAGGGCGTGAATAGCACTTGACCTCATTGTGCTATCCGGCTAACTGCTGACCTCTCCACTCAATCGCTACAAACGAGAGTCGAGCAGAGGGTAATTACAGGGTAGCAGCGGCAGCGCATCAGAGCCAGGAACCACAAGGCAGGTTCATCTCTCTTCTGCTTCCCTTGTGGCTTCCAAGGCAGGCATGTTATTCCCATTCATTCAAGCTGCTGCCTCAAAAGCACTGGGATTTGTCTTCTTTGTTAATAAACATGGCAATACGATACAGTACTGTATTTGGAATTTAAAATAACTTACCGTGTTTGTGTACAATACTCTGGGGGTGAGTAAAGTCGGATGGATCTCATTTATACAACCCTTTCCCTGTTTTTCTATTTGGAGTATTTACTTCACTGCATTTTAGAGCAGGTGTCTTTGCCTTTGACTCCACTGCACAACATAAAAGTGTTTTGAATATGGGAAATAACACACCTATGTCAGCTTTCCTGGTGAGTGGAAAAGCTGCTGAAAAGTAATTCTGACGAGAAACTTCAACAAACAACATAACTGTGTCCATAAAATTACTTTAATCTTATTTTCTTGGCTCGTTATCCTTGATTATAAACTCACATCTGTCTGACAAAAATAAATATCACTTGCACTAAATCCACTTGAGCAACATGCACAAAAAAGGTAATTACGGTCGACACATTAAGTCGCTAAAACACAGCAGTCTGGTGCATGTGTGTTGAAACACATCTGCCTCGATTGCGCGGACAAGTACAAAAGTGATAAAAACAAGTGTGTAGAAACTTGCAAATCTCTGCTTTTGGCCAAACAAATTGACGAAATATGGAGATTTCCCCACATGCAGCAATAGCCGGCGGGATTCGATGATGGCATTTCAAGACTTGTGTGCACACATCGCAGGGAGTAACACCGGAGGGTTAGCGGAGGAAGAGGGCTTAAGTTATGGAGCTCTTGGGACGGACGAGTCTGTCTATCCCAAAAAAAGCAGCCTGACATGATAGCGGCCTCGTCGTGCATAATGATGCCTAAGTATTCACTTCCCTTTCCCTCTTGTCACAAGTGGCTCGAAAAACTAACAGACTTTTTTTTTGTGACCAGCATATATGTCTCCATCTTTTGTGCTTTTTGATTGTCGTTTCATTTTTTGCAGACGCAACATAGTTGGAGCATTATCTTTGTTCTTTCTGATACAAGAACTGAACTACAATGTTATCAGAGGAGTCACGAGATGTCCTCCTATGTGGGCCTTTCCTCTGTTCCATGCAGGCGGCTGAGGTCATGCAGGATCCAGCCTGGAGATTCAGCAAAACAAACAAAAGACTTCCAGAGCATTACAATAACAATCTGAAGAGTCTGTCAAAATGTTTGGGGAGGAACAGTTTGATTCAGATCAATTGGACACGCTCCACAATTTGCTGTGGTGTCAGCTCAGACAGAAAACTTTGGTTCCTAAATTAAATTACAACAAACCTTAATATTGAACCTGGTATAGAGCTTGTTCAGCAACTGAGTAAACTTTATTCAAAATCTTTATAGGCTTACCTTGTGAGGTAAGTGGGGCAATGGTCCAACCTATATAGCCACTTTTCTAAAAACTACATTTACAAATTCAGCCTGAGTTTAAATGGGGGTACCCTATATCTTTGCTGTGCTGTAAATGTGCAGAAACAGTCAATGAACAATGACGATGAACCATCAGTGTTTTCTATTAGAGCTTCACAGTGTGAGAAAAATGGAA
Source organism: Gobius niger (assembly GCF_951799975.1). NCBI lineage: Eukaryota > Metazoa > Chordata > Actinopteri > Gobiiformes > Gobiidae > Gobius > Gobius niger. The sequence goes on from NC_136863.1 coordinate 13,033,969, forward strand.
ATATTGGCTAAGTTCTGTATTACTGCAACATATTTGCAATATTATACAAAACCATTTCAACAAAGTACATCTCATGGATAAAACAATGACCATTGCACATTATTGAGTTACCATGTGCTTTGGTTTCTGGCTGCTGTGTCATGTGGAAGACCACAGTGATTTTGCGACGTGCTGTGTGACTCATCTTGTGATCAATATTGTGTCACCCACTATTGTTATTTGCCATTATATTGTGTAGTTTTCCTATCAAGATATCAAGACAGAAGATTACTCTCTCAACTACAATACATATAAAAAGTCTACCACAATTTAATTTCTCTCCTGACTGTGTGGGTGCTGTGCCTGGGCAGGATTTATGGCTTTCTGACCTCCTGGCTGTCTCCCTTCCCCTCACCCGCTGTGGCCACGCCTCTTCTTAGCACCTTGTGGAGCACTGAAAGGCTCCTTCTGTCCCGGACTGGCTGCTAGAACTTTCCTCACCATGTAAAAGGACAAAGCCTGGATTTGTTAGTGCCTTTGATTAATGGCACTAGAGCGAGTTAACCTCTCTGGCCTCCACTGTTCTCACCCCTGCCATGGTGTATGCTCTACTGGAGTTCACATCATGTATTAAATTACCGTAGAGGATGTCTCGAACAACACCTTTTTAACAGGGGCACTAAAGCCAGACACGTGCGCATGTAGTATACTGTATATGGACTGTATGGAGTGCAGTCTTAATGCAAAACACGTGGAAACTTAATGCTACGGTGTCTCCCATTAGTCACACTTGTACAGGCCGTGAGAGTGGAACAAATGTCTAATCCTAACACTTAACAATCCCATTGGTCTTACATGGAAAGTGAGTTTGATGAGCTGAAGAAGTTGTGAGCCGTGAACTTTGGACAGAGGTGGACCACAGAAGTGTCGGCAGCTCTGTTCAAGCGCTGTCTCAACAACTTCCTGTTTAGCACCAACAAAACAAATCTAGCCAAATATTCAACAATATTTCCCAATGCAGCCCTTCTCGAACTTTTCACACCAACTGCCATCTATAAAAAAAATGGCTTTTGACACTGCCAAACCATAAAAAAATAAAGAAAGTCACCACCTGGTTTTAACTGTTAGGACCTGAGGTTTCTGCAGTTGGTCAGGTTTAGATTCATTAACACTATGAGCCCAAAGAATCAGAACATCCTGAATGACCAGGTTGACCATCAATGGATTTCTTCTTCCCTGATGGCACAGGCATATTCCAACATTCATGAGGCATTGTGAAAGTGTGGTTTATGAGCATTTTCACACATGGATTGGCCACCACAAAGTCCATTGAGAATCTTCGGGATGTGCTGGAGACAGAGTACGCAGTGGTCAAACTTTACCATCATCTGTACAATTGCAGCGCTGTAATCAAAGCTAATGGCGGTCCAACCAAATACTAGTTTGTGTGACCTGTTTTTTGTCATGACTTTTTTTTGGTCAGGCAGGATTATGGTTATATTTGACTAGCAAGTGCCACAGATTGAAAACCACTATCCTTAAATGCTCCCTGACCCTGACGCACAAGAAAGACATAGTTTATCGCGTGCATAAAGTTAACTCGTTGAACAAAGTGAATCAATTTCAGAGTCTTTCTTACTTGGCATTTCTTGCATTCTTTCCGCATCTCGTCCCTTCGTCTTTACAGTCAGTACACTCAAAGGTCAGATTATGTCAAAGTTACAGTGGAATCTTGGCTTGTGTCGCTGGAATAGAGCTTATTATATCCAGCAGTGTCAGTGACCAGGCTGAGCACACAGATGGCCAAACTACAGGGCGACAACAACAGATGTGGCACAGACAGACAAAGGCTCTAACTCAGGCTAAAGTGACAGCGAGACAAGCCCACACGTGCACACAAATCACAGCAATCCTGATGAATGGACACATAAAATTCACCAATTTATTCAAGGCACAATTGTGGCTGATGTAGCATGGTCTGGCGAGTGGTCCAATCCAAATAATGGGCTGATATGAAAAAGCACATGAGAAACCTCAAGGTGAATAAACAATACCTGTCATAAATTTATGGCTGACCAAGTGGGGGGAGTTTAAGGTTGCCAGGTAATGGAGCAGTCAGTCAGTTGGGCAGCTGCAAACGTCTGCGTCTGTGATAGAGGTGGGTTAAAAGTATATACTATATTTTACAGCTAATTAACGATCTTTAGTATAGTTTTAGGTGATATTTAGTCAGTTATTAGTTTCTGGCTCTATTTATTGTTATCTATGCTGAGCTAATTTAAGAAATGTGATTTAGGTGATCAGTTATGTGTGAACTAGTGAGTTATTCATAGTAATAAGTTGTATGGTCATTTTTGAAAACAGTTAAGGGGGAAAACAATTTGGAGAAAAATTTAAACTTTCCCTAATTATTCAAAAACTACATTAACAAATGCTGAATTATGAATATAGTTTTCTACTAAATAAAGATACAAAGACATGGAGAGGAGCAAAGTGGTTAAACAGCCCATAAATACATAAATAACGGAGAATGCAAACATGGTGCTTCATGTTCGCATCGTGCTAATGCTAGCGCGAGCTACGGCTGCCCTTATTTCACTTCTACTGAACAATCTGCTCTCCATAAAATTCCATATGGACCCGATTTAGAATTGACTTTATTTGTATGTGAGAAAATGGTTAAAAAAGAGTGAACAATTGTGTTTCCCAAAAGATTCCATCTTCCCCCTCGGCAAAGCCACGCCCCCTTCTATGACGAGATGCCGTCTGTATCTATAGTTTGAAATTACATTAAAACTTCCAACTTTGCTCCTTTAAATAGAGTTGAGTGGATGAAGAATTAAATCAATACTGTCCTACAATCCCGAATATTGGTTCTTCGAGCCGGATCCTACAATCCCGAAAATTGGTCCTTCGAGCCGATCCTACAATCCCGAATATTGGTCCTTTGAGTCGGATCCTACAATCCCGAATAATACCCGTAGTCGGTCAGGACCCATTTTTAGTAAGTGTTAGATATTCCCATAGGGACGTTTCTTTTATTATTTATCTACCTAAAGAGTACATAAACACTGCCTGAGTTTGTTCAAAAGTAATAACTTTGAGTTGATTTTTTAACAATTTCAGCTTTATAAGAAAATTCAACAATAATTTGTGGGGAAAACCCAGTATGTTACATGATATAGAGCAAATTATGTTCTTATTTGAGTTGCAGCTCGCTATCCTTCCACTGGGCTATACTCGTGTTGTGAGTTGGAAAACAATAGCTCGCCAAACTATTCCCTAATGTTTGTTCAAAATTAAGTCGATTAAATTATGCTTGGTCAAATTACGGCACCCATCTCGCAATAAAGGCATGTTCCCTTCTTGCTCACATTGTACAGAAACAACACTTATCTCGTCACAAAGACATGACCACACGATTCTGGACAGCTGTGGTGCAAATGAACAAGGCGACAACCTATCCCCCAAAGACAAACAACGTGTCAAGGCGTCTCATCACAGCGGCCCCGCTCTGTGGCCGCCCGTGCCCACGTGTAAAGATTAAGTTTTCCCCCCATTTACACAAACACAGACGCAAACTCAAACATGATACTCAGCGTTTTCAAAGGGAGGGCGCAGACGCGGTTATTATGTGTAATGGGGAGTCTGAGAAAACACCGCCGATCAAGACGTGAAGCAATGATTGTTGTGAAAGCATTGTTAAAGTCATGCCATTCCAGCGTTTACATTTTCGTTTTTAGTCTTTACCTTGGAGCGTTTATTTTGGTTCCAAGAAGAGGTCCCTAGCGGTGGATGTGCATGTGGAGATCTTATCAACAAAAGGGAGTCTTAAGTCTAGGGTGTCTTGTCTTGCCTGTTCGGCTGGGCCCACATGTGCGGTCCATATGTTCTAAAAGAGCTCCTTCCCTCCGCAAACCACAAGGGGATTCCAGAAAGCCTTACTGTACGAGGTTTGGGGCTAAATATGCTGCGTGCAGAGCTGTGGCTTTCCTAATGATCATGTGTCTAACTGGGTGACCTTGACCCAACAGGTGATGTTTGTTTTGTCAATTCTTGTACATCTTTTGAGTGTCTTCTAACAATGCTCAAACATTTTTTCTGTGTTATCAATTGCAACAAGGTCAATAGGTCAATATACCCTTTTGTGTCAGTTTCCATTATAGACAAAGGATCTCAAGTTTGTTGTTTTAGTGTTGAGGACACAGGCACCATTCCCAATTACTGTCATTGGTCCCGGGTTTGATTCCCACCTGGACGGGGCCTTTCTGTGTGGGGTTTGCATGTTCACCCCGTGTCTGCGATTCTGCATAGGTTTCCTCCAGGTACTCCGGGTTTCCCCTACCACTAAAAACACGTACAATAGGCCAGAATGAGAGGTTGAATTGTCCTAGGTAAAGCTCTTTGAGACTATGTCTGTGAAAGGCACTTTACAAATAAAGTCCTTTCCTTGCCTTCTGCTTTTAAAGCCTAGATGTAAGGTGTAACACTTTACTCTTGCAAACATGAGTATTGGCTGTGTAATTTTATGCATGTGTTTCAATTTAAGGCCATAATGAAATGACAAAATTGTACTTCTTAGTTAATATATTTTGTGTACGTAGTGTATACATATTTAGATTTGGATAATCCATTGCGAAGTACAATTGTATTAAAGTAAAATAGTTCTTCACCCCAAGAACCCCAGATTTGACCTAATGACTCTGACTCTCTGACTTTCTTTTCAATCCAAACAGCAGCAGTTCGTAACAGTGGCCTCACCTCCAAAAGCAGCTGAAACGTTACAGGTTGCTGAGTGTCGAAGCATGTGTCTGCTGCTGACAAAGCTGCCGACGTGCAGAAGCAAACACATTCCTCAGTGACAGAGACCGACCGTTGATAAGAGGTGGGGCCATTTAGAAGACAGAAAAACAGGCGAAATTACCTTCAGGATGAACGAGGCAAACAGCTTCTTTGCCCAATGTAAATGAGAACTACAATATGCAATCAAGGGGATGTTTGCCTGCCAACTGTCACAAAGGATCGGCCTGCCAGGGGAACATCAATGCACGTGTCTGAAGATACTATCAGGCGCACCAAACAAGAGACAGTTGAAACTGCACAACTTCAAAGCAATGCAGCATAAAACAACGAGCAAAGTCACTGGTGGCCTACTTCTAAACAGGTTAAGACGCTTGGCAATCTACTCACAGCGGAAAACACTCATCGACAAGTGCCTATTATACATGCTGCGGTGACTTTTCCATTCACCTCATTTTAGTGCAACTTTCTCTCTAGGGAACTTTGGCTTGCCTGTTTTGGGCTATGCAAAAAAATAGAAAGTTCTAAGCCATGGAAAGCCTGTCCAGTTTACACGTTGAAACAGGTTAATCGCATAACAGGGGAATTGAATTAAATGAACTAACTGAGCGGAAAACTGCATTGACGTCAAAAGGCTTTAATGAAATAATGGCTTGTTGCTCGGTGCTTGCATCATAATATTTCAGAGAAGATTGTGTAGCAGAGGGGTTTGTGTGCGCTGTTAATTCCTCATTCACCTAACTCACCTTCGCATGAGGCCACAGTAGTGCTATATTTAGATTACTTACAGTAGCTTAGCGACTGAGATGAAATAATGAGTAGCGTTGGCTTGTTTTAACAATGATCATTCGCTTGGGAATGCAAAACCACAAGTAGCAAATACATCTGCTACAGATTCTTATATAATCCATTTGTTTTAGATCATTTCGATGCCGCCTACCGAACTTAAAACAGACATTTTAACTCGCCAATCATTACACAAAATATACTTCAGTATAATTTCCTCATGCAAGTTTAACCTCACTTTGCTGAACTCTGAAAAAAACATGAGGGGTGAAATGCCAAGAGAAATCATATTAAAACTTAGATGTTATCACAAATTCTGAGCACTTAATTGGTATCTATATATATTGCCTTTAAAGAATAACTTTCTTTGTTTGAGCATCGAGCACAATGTGGCAACAGCATCAAAATGTCTCATGGAAAAGATCAATTTCAAAGATTATATTCTCATTATGAACAGGTTCTGTAGGTAAAATTCCCATTCCAACTCCCCAATAGATTCAAAATCTAGTACTGTATTACAAGAGTAAAGGCACAGAAGCTAATCTCGTAACTAGTGGCCAGAGATCAAATATATTAAATGAAAGAATATACCAAATACTTGAAAATATAGCATCTCACTTTTGATAAATCTTCTAATTAAAATATTTTTTAATAGCCATCAATATTGTTATCATTAAGGGATGAAAATACATTTACTTCCTGAACCTGGACAGTGATCCACCCTTTGCAGCAGAACCACTGAAGCAGTCAGTCCAGTTTACAATGGCCCTATACTGTAGCTCGAGCGTGGGAACCAAATTTGATCACAGTGTTTCTTGTGTATTTAGTCAAGTTTACTTACTCCACCCATGACACACACACACATGGCCCTTATAGTCAAACAAGTTCAAATAAAGCCATCTTCTGTCTGTCAATGGGTGTGTTTTACGACTGGGCAGACGACTTTGCCATGAATGATACAACCAGGCGTTTTACATTGTTTCTTCTCCCTGGTGGTGACAATTACATGTGATGCTATTGTGTGTGTAAATGCTCTTTATAAACATGACAGAAAGGTGAGTGTGTTTAGTAGTGGCGCCCCCCAAAGGGTCTGTTTGCTTTCTGACTTTCGGCCTTCCTTCCTGACGCTACTCCTTTGACTGGGCCGGACAGAGAGGTCACTGAGAGGAAGATGGAAAAACTGCTTTTTTTCCGATTCGGAGAAAAACAAGAACACTTAAAAGGGCAAAAACAGCCATAGACTTTCCCTGCAAACATCCTAACGTCCACTGTTTTCAGTGGCAAACCTAGAAAGCTTTCACACTTGCCCATTCAGTTTCATATGTACACAGCAGTACATTACACTTATCCCTTTGAGTCAAACTGTAGCAGAAAAGTGAGACTGGATGTTGGACTTACAAGCAAATGCTATATATAAGTGATGTGTTAATCTGATAAATGTGCAAAAATTGGCCCTTTGCATGAAGTTTTATTGCTAGTTGGGGACCAAACTCACTCAATGTTTCAAAGCTTTCTGGGAGCAATACAGTCACAGAATTGCTCACAGCATTGTCACGATCAATAACAGGGACTTTATTGGTTGCACAGTGCACACAGGTCTTTATTCACAAATGTCTGCTTTTACAATATACTAAAAGGTCAAAACAGATTTTATTCCATTGAGGAAAAAACCTGATAGGGCCTTGATATCAACTGTGTATTCCGGACTTTCAATCTCAAAGGAACTTCCTGGCTGAAAGAGGAAGCGGGAAAAAAAAGACTCATCGCTCACCCCTAATTTGGACAACCTTATTATCCGTTTACATCCTGTCATAATCAGACAATTCACTTTCCTCCACTTGCCTCACTAACTGGTTTCAGTCAAAAAAAAAAAAAAAGGTAATACGATTTAAGCCATCTCCATCCAGGGAGCACGTGTGACGGGTGATTATGTGTAATTCCTGGTCGGACAAATGTGTTTCCACTTAAAGCGCACCCTCCCTGATCCCAGCGTGATCCCGACGTGTGCTCTTTCTCCCCTCACTTCCTCCATGTCTGTCTGTCCCATCGGTAATTAAATACTACAACCGAGTCACCCGCAAACTGCAGCCATAACCACTGCACTGTGTAACTAACTTTGTTTTTGTGCAGGAGGAAGTAAAGAGAGGGAGAGGCATGCCACCAAACGCCTAAAAGCAATTGGATCAGCGATGGTTGGTACCGATTTTGCATGGCTCAGAAGCATGGAAATCTGTGACTTTAGTGGGTTTTCCGAGTCCAATGCTGAATAGGATCTTACATATGTGTGGGATTGGCAACAATAACAACTGCTTAACGTGGCTTGAAGGACATCCAACCTCAGCTGGTAAATTTTAGGTTCCTAGAGATGGATATCATATCAACTACTCAGGATAACAGTGACATAAAAGCAGCATTCATAAATTTTGCAAACCACCAAAGTTTTGATTCATCACATCCGATTGACTTCCTCTCTTTTGAAATCACTCTTGATCACTGTGGACATATGTACACAGCAAACATCCAGTAATGCGCTCAAAAAAGCCCCGCTTTACAAATGACTAAGCCTTGGCAGCTACCACACAAAGTTCACAGATGCTTGACCTTTCCAAGATGGTGTCCATGGGAGAAAACAAATATGAGCAACAGGACTCCGCTGTTATGTCAAGAGACCGCTATTCTCCTTTGCATCTGTTTAAAACCATTGGCCTTTAGCCCAACTTTCACATTAATCTCTTTATTGGTGTCCTTTTTTGCTCTAATAGCTGTCACTTCTCTCCGCTTCTATTTATAAAAACCATTTGGAGAGCAACCATGAGTCATGTTAGCGGAATTTATAAGGAGAAGCGTGATTTACAAAGGCGTTTAGGGGAATAAGGAAGCACCCAAACGAAAGCACAAAACAAAAAGAAAGTACGTCTGAATCAGTTTAAATTACTCAAATCAGAATATGAATCTAAAATGTAGTCAGTAAAAAAAATGGCACCTGTCCTCAATTTTATTTTCTCATTTAAAGCAATATCATATCAGAAATGTCATGGAATAAGCTAAATAATGCACTGTAAGTCATATTTAATAAATCTAGTCAAAACTAAGAACAAGAAGAATGTCCAATATTTTGTTTGGTACAGTAGTCATCTCTTTCATTGAAAACAAGCAGTAGGAGGTTTACATAGGTTTTATAACAAATGGATGCTGGGCTGGTATCTGCTAAAGCGTGACTCAGTGGTTTTCTAAGAATAGTCTGTGCTGTACTCTATGTAGCCACACACTCACTAACACAGAACTGCAATGGCAGCGGTGTTTTCACAGCTGGCAACGGACACAAAGCCAGTGCAAACAGTGACCTGGACAATGTGTGTGTGAGCTGGTGGTACAAGCAGCAGAGAAGAGATTAACCCTTATTATGTGGCAGTACAACTGAACTTACAAGCAATCCAACAGTATAGGTAAAGCGATAATATAGTACGATCAATAATATCACAATCAAATTGAAATTGCAATTGGTGCAAAAAACAAATCACACAGGCTGCCACTGTTTAGGCCTTTTCAAACAACAAAATGTCCTGTATTTATTGGCTCTTATTATGAATAAAACATGCAAAGTAAATAAATGGCTTACACTTGAATTGCGTTTTGCAAGCTTGATGAGCTTCTCAAGGTGCTACACTGTAGTCATCAATCATTCGTTCCATACTTTACGGTGGTAATCTACTACTGTAGCCACATCTGCCCTGGGGTAGACTGACAGCTATCAATCTGCGGTATCAGCTCCTCCCTCCACCACCAACCCCTCATTACTCTCACTACATTCAAATTTCTTCTTCTGAAACACTGAAGAGGCATCAGGAGCCCCCACACCTGCAGCACAGTGGAGGCGTCACAAGAGGAGCTACAGGAAACAAGGAAGTGGCAGACGAGGAGGTATCCGGGCGAGACTCACAGCTAAGCCACACAGGCCTTCTGCTGTTCTGGCTAATGCATGTTCACTGGAGATTAAAACAGATTAACTGCTAAAATCTTCCCAGAAGATGGTGAAAGACTGGTGTGGAGTGGAGGGAGCTGCGCAGGAGCAAGAGGAAGGAGGTGGTGGAGCAGATGATCAGTGCAGGACACCGAGCTCTGAAGCCGGGACAAACCCAGGAGGTGCAGGATCAGAGCAGCACTGATGGCAGCCAGCCAGGTTTCCTCCAGGTGCTACGGTTTCCTCTACCTCCCGCAATGGTGCAGGACTAACACCTGAAAACAGCTTTGATGTATGGGTGTACAATGACAGTTACTTACTTAGTCAATTAGGAAACTACTGGTACTATATAATACCAGATAATAAACATGTACTTCAACAGACACAACTTCTTCTTCACTAATGCAGTTACTTCAATAGTACTTTATGACCTTTCCATCAAAGACTCAATATACTGTACTAAACATGTCATTTGCCATTGAAAGGCTACACAAAGTACTCAGAAAATAGTAAAACTTGTAAACTAGTCTAGTAAAAGTATGTAGTTGCTTCCCCTAATATTAATGTCCATCAGAGCACTTCATCCTGACCCAGTTTTGTGGGAGAGGGAGTTGTATTTTAGTTTTTCTGGTTTCTCCATCTGTGTCGCCACAAAAGCCCTTATGCTCTCCCTGCACGGCCGCTTCTACTGTTCCCACGCCTATTTTTGGGTTAAAAACATATTTCGGGCAAAACTGTGCAGCAAATCATGTGCGGTGGTAATGCACTTGCAACGCGCCAAAAAGCATTACTCACGCCGATTGAACATCTCTGGCAACAAGCAGTGGACTGGATTGGAGTTTGTTTATCAAGGTAAATTTGCTGAGTATGAATAGTTTCTTTCAGTAATACACTCAATGCTCAGAGCAGAAATTTAAGGCGCCATCTGTGGCCGGGGCAATTGCAGTTGATGAAGGTCCAATCAAAGCCACGGCTATTTAGCCTCTGATTTGAAGATAGACCAGCGAAAAACTCATTTCCTCGTGAAGCCAAGGTTTTTCATTTAGTAGTGAAGACGTAGTAATCATCTGTACTGAGTGTTGAAATCAAACACATTCTACCTTTTCATCCGAGAGGCTTCTTCAGCGCTGGGTCAATACCAGAATATCAATATTCCAATACAAGGGCCACTATAGGAAGTACTACTATGTGTAATATTGATAATGAAGGTTTTATTTACATATTGTACGTTTTTATTTCTAGATCACTGTCAAGAATATAGAACTACTTTTTCTCACTTGCTTTTTCAGTCTGAGTGAGTGAGAACCATGAGAGATTTTGGCCTGGAAGTAATTTCCTGAGTTTCATGTTAAACATTTATATAGTATCAGATTCACTAGATCACAATATTAGCCCTAGTATAACTTGGTATCTGATTGAAAGCCTTTTGTTGATTAAGATTGATGTGATGGCCAATATGTTCAATATGCATTTTTGTGAATGAAAAAAAAATGTATTATCTGAATTGCTTCTTCTACTACTACTTCACAGAATGGATTTCTTATCTGCTCTAACCTACAAGTTGCATGAATAAAGGCGGCCACCCATGATTGGCCAAGACTTCCTGGCATAAGGCTGAAACTTCCCATTCATAACTTTAACAGATGTCGTCACTTCAAGAACAAAGACATCACATTATACTACGTTTATGTGAAAATATCCAGTATTTCGTCTGCTTTTGTTAACTGCATGAGCATGACTTTGCTATGAGCACATTTTTTAACACACATTGCCCATCTCTGCACACTGTAACACACCCGACTCATCAATTGAAATCACACCAGGAAGTGCTCTGTTTTGACTTTCACAATAGAGCTTAGAAATAAACAAACAAATGGACATATAACAGGGCGCCCTGTGTACTCGCGGATCTAAGACTACAAGACGCTATTGGAGCGCACTGATAATACATCCCATGGTCTTTGTTAATGTGGCTGTATAGATGTATGCATAAGTAATGAATAAGATCCTGGCACATTACGAGCCAGTTCCTCTAACGCAGTCCCCACAGACCGTAAGATATAAACAGATAAAGTGAATGGCAGAGAGCGAGAGAGTAAGCGGATTGTTATTGGAGCCGTGTAAGTCATTTGGGCTATAAAGAGTTCCAGATGTGCATTGGCCAACCTCTAAGAAAAAAAAAACCTGTCTTAGCTAAAAAATCAAGGAAGAGGAAGAAGAATTAATAAGGAAATGATGGTAGTTCACTAGAGCGTCCTATTCTGAGTTTGGCGTGACTGAGAGAGGTCCACTGGTGACTGCATGTGCTCGTGGCTGGTGGCTTTGTGGGTGTGGGGCCTCAGGTGGTCAGGTAGTGGGGGCATTGTGGCTTATAAAGGACCGGACCAGGACCTATAAAAAGCAAGGGTGGGCAGAGAAATGCGCTGTTGTCATTATGGCTGAACTCACTGAAATAAGTCATCTGAAAGATTCATGCTGAAGCTGGTGGGCTGAGATGGTTTATAGCGTGGTCTTCTACACATATAGTGGGAGGATGTAAATAGACTATGGTGAAGGCACAATGGAAAACAAAGGGAGCTGGGTTCTTTCTATCACCAATAATACACACAAGAGAGAAATCATCATCACTAATTGGGTTCGTCTTGGCTATTGTCCAGTGTGCTCATTTCATATTCCAATTGAATAAGAAATGAGATATAACAAAGGATATAAGAAGAATTTGGCTGTACTTCCCAACAGAAGTGTCACTTTTGTTTTGACGCTCTCCCTATCATCCCTATTCCTGGAACCAGACATGATGACACATTTCGATCCACAATGACTAACCTGTATATTGGAAATCAAAACCATTGTCTATTCCTTAAAAGGATGTCCACTTAAAGCCTAAATGTGAAATGGACACTGGAGACATGGGACTTTCCGATCTTGTGACAACCACATACACCCTGCACATATGACCGTCATCATGAGCATCACTCCTCCTTAACCACAAATCAAATGTCAAATCAATGTACTGTATCACACGAGATTCCTCACAGTCACATTATGCTATCACATTGGGCAGTGGTCTATGATCAGGCCGTATGATGAAACATTGTATTTTGATATTATATACTAGAACTGAATCCAACTGCTTTATGTTTTTAATATATTATTTTTAATTAATATTTTTATGAGTCGTTATTTACCAAAATATGCTGGTGGATCCCTGAGCCAGCACTGATTTCGTACTATTGCATAATGTGGTCAGGTACCGATACTGGGGGTTTGATATCAGATATCAACCGATACCAAGAGACTTTCTTAGAAGTGGTTGCTGTGAGGAAAAAGGTTAACGGTCCTCTTTTCTCCATTGTGAGATCAATAAAGTGCAAATTAATTTATTATCAATTATATCTATGAATAAACTGTAATGGAAAAACATTAAACAAGGATTCCAGGACTTCTCTACACTAAATATGCTTGGCTATATGGCAGGTCTTTAGGTTACATTAATATTAACAACATAAATCTGATCATTACAGCTTGTACATCACATTCATAAACTACTTTTTACTGTATTAGGCTACTTTAGTTGAGCCAAACATAGTTTCTGTCCAAATGTGGTCCTACTTCAGCTCTCTCTCTCTCCACGCTCTAAACACGCTCGTCCTCAAAACCCAATCACACTTGGTATCACTGACATTCTCTTTGTAGTCAATAAGTGTGTCTTTCGCCTCTCTGTGCCAGGCTCCTCCAGCATGGTTTCACTGCCTCTGCGTTGGGCTCAAGTAGCATGATCGCACAACAAAAGAACCTATTGTTCTGCACTCAAAACGCTGCTTTGGGGACCTGGTAGTGGGCCACAAACAAAAGCTGGCTACACAGTGTCCCAACACGGGATCATGATTCTGCTCCACACTGGGCTTGCCAAAAACGGCAATGGAAACGCAAGCTAGGAGAGTGCACGTGAGTTTGACAAAGAGCAGAAGGAAAGGCGAACAAATGGGGAGGGAGGGACAGAAATGGTTGAAGTCTTTTACACATTTTTCAAGTGGACTGCAGCAATATTGGCATAATAACTTGAAGGAAATTCTCAGCCTTTAAAATGCCTTTGCTCTTTTTCAGTTCTGCCAATATTAATTACTAACTCAGTGTGAAAATGATAATGACTCACATTAGATGCTTGTCATGGCCTTTTCCACAGTATCACGATAATCACTGTACTTGTCTGTGGTATTTCACTGCACAACTCTTCAGTACACAGCCAAAATAATGCATTTATGATTCACAATCATTCAAACTGCAATTTCAATATGATTATTAAAAGGAATTGTGCAACCCTGGAGCGTGAGTTTGACACAAAGCAGGCAGACATGCGGGGAGTGTGCTGCGCAGCTGGGGTACGGGATGCGGTCAGCGGAGGGTGGAGGAAATGGATAAGGAGAGAATTTTTGGAGGAGTGCAGCCAGCACAGCAGGGGAGTGAGAAGAGTCAGTGTACAACAGAAAGCTGTGTCAACATATAGAAGCCTCCCGTCTGTGCCGTAAACTGCTGTATCCTAAACCAGAGGAGAACATCCACACAAGAAGCCAATCAGAGCAGTAAGGATAGACTGATCAAACCAGTCCAAGTACAGTAACCCTTAAGAAAATGCAGTCTTTGTCTCAATCAGAGCCCTGTGCGAGGTTTTCTCAACACTGACAAGGCAAATCAGCAACACATCCATCATAAGAGCGTGTGTAAAAAGCAGCTATTGTACACGGAGGCAGGCTACATTTCACCTTTTCCGAGAGAGCGCGGAAAGTAGTGACCAGGGCGCGATGAGTGACAAACACAAAACGCTCATTGACATCTGCTGAGTTACAGAAAGGCAAGGCAATTTTTCACAGCGCCGTGATTGGCAGCTGTATAATGACCAGACATTGGAGCCATTTAAGTTACACACTTCGATAATTGGAGGTGATCATCCTATTCATGTGTCACACAGATGAACAGAACGAGTGTCACTATGTTGAATGGAGTCAGATCTACTCTGGTTAAAGAGTGAAGACTAAGCAGTAAAATGTCAAATTATCTTTGAAATTGTGCAATCATAAGGTTGGTGTAGGAGTTATAAGGATTTGTCATTACACTTGTACAATACAAAAAGTAAATATCAAGCATTGGCTTAAATGACTTGAATTGAGACACATTTAGACACTTTTCCTAATCGGACCAAGTTTACTTTGCTGTTTTGAGGACATTTCAGACCAGTTCTAAGGTAAATCTCGCTTGAAATAAGGAAGTAAAATTGCCAATGAGATAAGACCAATTTTCTTACCCCATTGGCAAAGAAAATTACCTGAAATAAGGACGAAATGTATTGAAACGAGTCAGAAACATCTCAGAACAAGTGAAATAATCTCGGACAAATGCCCAAGAACTTCTTAACTAGTCAAAACAACTAAAATTTGCATTATTATGCTCAAATTGAGATGTTTATACTGATCTAGTTAATTACTTTTTGCAGTGTATAGCTCAAATTGTCATTCATTTGTGTAGATAAATAAGAATAGAGAGCATGGTCAGGTCAGGTGTGTGGGGGATTATTCTGGTTTTAGGGTTCACTGACTGTGTGTGAATAGCACTGGCAAACTGAAGTTGAAATACATACCATTGGCATTCTTCCCGCAGATCAGGTGCTCGTAGTGCTGCAGGACCCCCCATAGCTCCGCATCATTGTTCACGACCCCCTCCAGTGTCTCTGCGCCCACGGGGGACACGGCTGACCCACTGTCCGGTCCCGCGTGACCCCTCTCGGCCATCAGGACCCGGGCTCCTATCTCTTCCACCAGGGTTTCTATGCACGCGGTCATGCATATCGCTGCGTACTCGTGGATGCGCACAGCGATGCGCGTGTCCACCATCCAGCGGAAGAAGCGTCCCACGGAGAGGGTCAGTCCACAGCGGGCAGACTTCCCCTTCCTCAGCAGCTCCCCTGCACTCATACAGTACATGGAGATGGCTTTGACTGTAGCGGAGACGCAGTGGTCGGCCAGGGCCCAGCTGAGGATGAGCCGCATGGCACTCTGGACCTCAAAGCGCGTGCAGCGGCAGTGCATGACGCTCAGACGTTGGGCCTCTCTGGAGACGCGTATGAGAGCTCTGCGGAGGAGACCGGACAGTTTCTTCACGGCCTCGGGGGAGAACACCGCAGATGCTCCCCCTTTTGTAAAACTACTCGCAACTTTTCTCAATATTTTTGCAACTTCTTCCTCAGTCCAGGGAAACTCCTCGAGCTCTGGTAACCGCGGGCACTTGGAAAAGATGTCCTCTGGGTCTTCAGGTAGGACTGTGTTGACAGTGTCCCAGCTGTTGTTCCTGCTGTTCATGGAGCCGGAGTAGTACCACCAATTGCCCCGATGCGGAGCCGTCATGAAGGCTTGGGAATTGGACTTGGACGAGGACAAGCTGAGGGACTTGCAGGAGTCACCCGCCCCGTACCCCGAGTCCAGGGTCAGGTCCTCCAGGGTTTTCATGTTGCTCAAACCGGCCATGTTGTGCGGTACCACGGCGCGCGGCTTTAGAAGTGCGGTCTACCTGTGTGCAGATACTCCCCGACAGGCTGGACGAAATGGTTACGCACAGCAAATCCTGTCAGTCATGCTGCAAACGCCACTTCAAAGCTGCCTGGCTTAAATCCACCAATTACTCGCTTTGTTCAAAAAGTTCAAAAAGAGCAGACAGAAAGAAAAGTCTCACCTATTCCTCAAAAGCGGACGGGACACAAACTTTCTCTGAAGTTCCAGTCCCAAGAAAACCGTGGCAAATTGTACAAGAAAACTGATCCTTATTCTCCAAAACGGTCATTGATCAATTCTAGAAAGTCACAACAAAAACTCCAAACGCGTTTTCATTCCGTGTGATGTTCGCACAGATAAAGTCTGACTTCATCAGTGTAGTCACTGGTGCGCTTACAACTGAGACTGAGGTGGGAGAGGCGGGACAGAGAATACGGAGACACCCACCCACCAATCACAGCAGAGCCGACTTCTGCGTTAACCAATAGGACCTTCCCCCTTTTGGGAGGGTAAACAACTTTTGTTTTGATCTCATTCTCTGCTGTAAATAGGGTCCGTGGCCGATGTGTATCGATTTGATCAATGCATTATTTAAATAAAGACTAAATAAAGAGAACAGTGACTTAGATTAGATAGGAGATTTAAAGTAGCCAATCTCTCCTCTGTTATAGGCTTGAAATGTAAAAGCCTTGGGGGTGTAGGTCTAATTGGTTGTGTGTGTTTTTTTGAAATTTGATGTAAACAAGAAGAAAAAAAAGGCCAATCGAAACAGTAGTTGGATGGGTTTTGTAAAAGCATTTGCAACTCTTTCCGTAAATCAGACTTTCTGGAAGTAGACAGCAGCTTTGATCTATAAGCCTGTTATTAACGCAATTATGCAAAACGGGCAAACAGGTTCACCAGATCAGAAAGTAACACACTTGCCCAGTCAATGGCCCCGTCTAAGTGACTAACACATTATCACGTTACAGGCTAGACCTGGTCATCATACTATCACACGAGCGTGCGTTGTTCTATTGCGTAATACAGTGTTTGCCTGGTAGAGGAACTTCTTTGAAAGTCAATGACACTGAGTTGCGTTTGTCAAACATGTTAATAAAGCCTACACTTAAATGTGTACACAGGTCTGAATATGTTATATGCGCTATATAACCATGGAAGTGGAAATACTGACGAGAACCGAACATACATTACACCACACACGGTGAATCAGTGTTTGCCAAGTGAATAAGGAGTGAGTGACTCGCTCTGTTCAGAACCTCCTGCTCTGCCATAATGACATCAGACGACTACAGGGTCCGGCAGAGATCACAGGTTCACACTTACCTCATCTCATTGACGGGTGTGGCTTTACCTCACAGACATCTTTGCATTGAGGCATGTTCAGGAGGGAAAAGGCAGAGGAAAGTCACAGCGAGCTTCAACTCTGCTCCATAAATTGTCTTGGAACAACAATACTTTACAGGTTTAACTTTTGCATCTAGTCTGCATTTATAGCAGTGGCATAAACGAACAAAGCCTTTTGAAAAATGAATAATTTCTAATTGAACTGTCACAGATACAGCATGGTGAGGGTGGGTAAAAGTTTGTGCTTTTCACGTTTGCAAACGCGACAGCACGCCACAAGCGCCCTCTTGTGGACACAAAGAGCAATAGAAAACGCAGTACAATCCTGGCATAGCAGCTACTGTTTCATGTGGAACAAAGAGATGCCCTGATCACTCCAGTCGGGAATATCTACAGACATAAAGTAAGGACACTTAAGTTGTATGATTGTAAGGATAATAAATCTTTATTTGCAAAAAACAGATGAAAATAAAAGAACGATACATTCTTAACCCACTCTCTACAAAACAATTTCACAGAAATTACCTTGGAATGTATTCCCATTTGTTTTTTGTAGCTTTTTATACATTATGTTGCATTTAGCATAAATTATTTCTAGTTTTTTAAATAGTATAGTTGAAAGTTGGAAACTGTACGACTATTACCTCTATAGGCAATAAAGACCGAGAGGGCGATTGAACAATCGCACAGCCAGAAATCATCCCTTTCACCTGCCCCTGCTACTGTTTCATTCTGTCATCCATATCTGTACCATAATGCATCAACAGATTATTCGGACCCTCAGTTAAACTAATGGGAGCAGGTGGGCCCCTGCTGGGCTGCAGTGGCCAGGACATCTCCATCACACCCTCTGTTTACAGCAGTTATTCTGAACTACAGCTCTGTATGTGTAGACACTTTACACTATTTTAAAGGATCTCTATGAAAGAATCTGCTCACTGAGTTGGCAATTCAGAATTATCAGTGACATTGTTTTTCAGCCTCTGCTGAAAAAGGCACTCATTAAACAGATAGCATGCGTTCATCATTTAAAGATGACTGTAATTTACTCCTCTTTGCTCAAATTGCTTAATTGCCTAATTATATACTTGAACTGGTTTCTGTTTGCATGTCAGATCCAATTTGTATGTTTCCTGTTTAGGTGTTTGAATAATGTGTTGTAGATTCAGGATTTTGGTGAATATTAGGTCAGCGATCTAAGAGACATCATTAGCTTAACATGTAAACTGTTCACAAATACAGTGTTTGAGAACTAAAGCACCCGACCATTAGTACATCAACTATGTACAAAGCCATGAGAAAATCAAATTTAAATAACAAATTGACAAAACCCTGAAGTTAACTTAAAACAAGTTTCCTGGACAAAATATGCATGTAAAACTCATCCAAGTAGCAGCAATGCTGAATGAAATCCCCAAACATCAGAAAATACATAAATAAGACAACAAACAGTCAACAAGGTATGAATGCAAATCAATTATTAAGCTGTGTCCTTGGTAATCTCTAAATTATCTGGAGATGTGATAAGCCACTGCCTATTTACCAGGAGTGCTTTACAATAGTCACTTTAGTAATGATATCCAACAGGTAGTAGTCGATCAGTTAAGAAATATCTTTAATGAAAAACAGTTTCCTACTTTACCTACGTCACACCAGTGATGAGTCTATTAGAGAAACAAGTCGACACATTCAGCTGTGCACTCGATGTACGAGCACTTTTGCAAAAAGATCTTGGGTTGTCTTCATGTCCCATTGTATAAAAGGTGCTTGTGGATCTACTATTCCTTTCATCCACCCACACAGAGACACGCATCCAAACGTACACAAAAACAGCTGGTGTACAGTCCGTTTTTTAAGATTGCACCGAAAAAGGACAGAAGAGTGAACAAAGAATCCCCTCTGTGTACAGTAGTTCAGTCAGTGAGGCAATGTAATGAGTCAAAGCGCGTAAACACAGCGCTTTCAAAATCCTGGTCCATTTCCTCATTTGACGAGCCGACCTGACAGGCCAAAGGAGAAACACAGGCTGGTTCCTAAAGCCAGAGTTCAAGCAGTGACTCACAGTGGATCTGCAGGTCTTTTGGTGCCCTGGTCTACGAGTGGCACTACCCTTTAGGTGCTTTTTTGTTCTGAGCGTTCCACATGCCCCGTTTGGAGTGGTAGTAATGAAAAAAGTTCCTCAAACGGAGCCGCTCTACTTCTAATCCATTCTGCAGCACTCTGAAGAGAGACACACATTTAAACATTAAGTATTGAAGCAAAACTCAACAGTTGTTTTGTGCACAATTATTTCCCTATTGATATTCATAATAAATCATATATATTGTGCATGTTCTTTACCTGTCGAGAAGCTCCCAGTCCTCCCCTCCCCAGCGGTCTTTGAATTCTTCTGTGTTCATTCCTCCAATTTTGTCAAAATCAGACTTGTAGATTCCAAATAGACCAAATCCATTTACTTCCCAATACCCTGATGAAACACACAGTGTATTCATGTATTTATTTTAAATAAATAATATTGTGGCTTATCTAGTATGTACCATCAGGCTCATTTGGGGAGCTGCCGCAGCTCAGCCGCATGACGATGGGGGCAAAAGCCAGGCGTCCCTCCACACAGTGTTTCCTGATGCTCTCCAAGATGTTCATGGGGAAGTGGATGTGCAGGTCACACAGAAACACAATGCTGTGGCTGTCCTGCAAACAAGAGCAGCATGTTTGACATTTATTAGATTTTCAGGCAGTGTTTTTAGAAAGTTGGTTTGCTGAATGATATTGTCAGTGTGTTTATTTATTCTTCCATAAATCTGAAAAACATGTTGCTCAGTTCGCCATAAGGGGTCAGTAGAGAAACACACAAGCTCTTCAGTGTGAATTTTGATTTCTGGCAGGAAATGAGAAAAACTATCATACTATTGGCCATTTATCATTCACTTCATCATTCTTATTGTGTGTTGCCATGTAGAAAGTTGTGAAATTACACTGTTAGTAGAATTATGTAATACATGCCAGGAATGCCAAAATGAGGAAATGTGCAAAAGCTGTTCAAAAAGTCGACATTGGAAATGCACAATTACAAAACTGTGCGTGAAGAAAATGTTGACAAATCTTGAGAAGTGATTCAGGCTTGAATAGGCTTCATCATCAGGAGCCAATCTCTCAGAGCCTGCAGGTCATTGAGACTTGAGTGACAGCTCTGTCATCTCCCCATGACAACACTGACACTCAACTGACGGATCAAAGTCCGTCCACATTTCTCACTGCTCCTCAGCCCGGGTGTGTGTGTGGGGGGGTGTATGTGACAGAAAGATGGCCCCGGAGAAGCAAAAGGCACCAGTGCACAAACAACCTGAAAGAGGAAGGGGATGTGACAACTATGGAAACCCATGACAGGGAATGCAGCAAGGAGTCATTGTGTCTGCCACAGCTCGTAATGAGGAGGGCGGAGCTGTGTATGGCACTGATGGATTCATAATTCACGAGTATCTGTCGAGCCAACAAGGTCAGTGGTCAATGTGGGTGGGGGTGACCTTCAATTTGTGACAGGATTTATGGCTTTTTGCATGGGATCCGTTCATATCAAAGAGCTGTTCAAAAGACAGGCTAATTTTTGAAGAAGCCTATCTGAATCTGAATTTGCTGCAAGGCACATGATTGATGTAAATTAAACTTTGTGCTACAATCAATGAAAAGCGGCTAAATCTGCTCTTCCAAATATATATATTTTTTAAACCCTTTCACTTAGTTTCTGCTCTGCTCATATGTGGTTTCTTGTGTTTGTTCAGTTACTTCTGGGTAAAACTCTTTAAGAAAAGAGGAAGAGAGATCTGATTGGAGCTGTTAAAACGGCTTCTTAAGTAACACTTCCTTCAATAAGTGACTGATATTACTCCTTACATCTATAGTGTCCACTCCAATCTGAAGTCCGGCCGAGCGCTCAAAGTTGCCTTCCCTCCTCAGATACTCGTACCTGTCAAAACAAATACACTCATAAATAATGCATCCGAATTTTATTTTTGACACGTGGAGGGCACAGACCTTGGCACACTGCTCTCTCGAAGCGCCTGCTCCACATCCATGTCCTCGCTTTCAAAGTCAACAATGATGATGCTGAAATTGTCATCCTTGGTCTGACGATGTAGATTCTCCATGTCAGAGATAAACTGCTGCACCCAGCGGGCTTGGTTTTTCACTGCACAAAGGAGAGGAAATGTGAGGAAGAGTAATGATCCCTGTAAAGGCCAATTGATTGGAGCGTATTGATTGTGAATAAAATAAGTTCTTTGTCTGACCTGGCACCACAAAGTGAACCATGACATCTCTCCTCCACTGCAGCATGACAGGCTGGCAGAGCAGGGGTTTGGCGTAGGCAGTGCTCCAGGCAGTGGCTCCGGGCTGCGCGGGCGTTTTGCTGGAGGGGGGAGGAGGCTGCGCGGCGTGGCTGGGCGCAGCCGTAGGGGATACAGCAGGAGCGGAGGCCAGGACTGAGTCAGTGTTCTCTGGGCTCTCGTCACCCTGTCGGCCGCGGTGCAGGAGCAGGTAAATGTATTCAGACAGACGCACTACGCTGCGGCCTCTTTCCATCAGCTCCAGCTCCACCAGGTAACGGTTCCCCCGCGCTGAGTCACGCCGCTTCTCCACGTTAATGATACGCAGGAGGGTGTAGATACTGTGGACAAAAGATCAGACGAGTTATATTTGCCATCAATAAGACACCATCGCTGTCTGGTTCTTGGAAATCATAGCATGCTAAACTTTGACGATTTCACTGTGTACTCCAAGTCTTTAAAATCTTAAATAGAACTGCACCTCCTCCACAGAAAAAATGTGTCTAACTTTTCCCTGAGCAGACAACCAGGACTTCGAAGTCCACGAGCTGCAATGACTGCAGACTGCCTAAACATAGCTCATCCTTTGCACAGTCTTCTCCTTCAAAGGCATTAAAGAATGGAACAAACTCCCACAGAGTCTTAAACCTTTCCCGCACCAGAAGAATTGCTCAAGCAAAATCCGGCGCAAATCATCTTCACTTGACTGTTTTTGCCCATTGTCCTTGTTAATATAAACTAATTCACTAAACTATCAACACATCACATATACTACTTCAACATCTCCTATATATCCAATGTGCGCAGATAGAAATTCCCATATCTTTGAATTAAAAGTGGGCCAATCAAATGTTCTTTGGAAGTTATGCAAAGTTAAAATATCAACAGACAAAATTGGTTCAAAAGCTGCAGATGAAAAGGAAAATAATTGCATCCAATCATCCAGTAAGGACAATTTTAGATCACTTTGTAGTCTAATGAAGTGTAAAGTGATTCTCTTTTTGAGCAACACAATAAGCTTAATTGGGACGTTTACATGCATTGAATTTTTTTTATTCGACCATTCATCAAGTCATGTCCACTCAATAAGGTGCATATCATATGGAGTGAACTAGCTGACCTAATGGCTAACATGAAAATATCTTTCCCTTCAGACCTACACCTTGACCAGTGGTCCAATATGGATCCAAACAGCTGATTCATCCCAAAAATACTACACTCTAATCTGCAATTGTAACCAGGTTTTGTATGTTTATTGAGAATGTGAGGACTGAACCAGGGCTGAAACTAAATCAGGACTAAAACAGAACTAAAGCACATCCAAATCAGGACTTTATCAGACAAAAACAAATCCCAAACAAAAGCATGATCCTTTTCAACCCATCAGCTGCAGCGTGGTCTTACCCTCCATTGCGTTCGTTGAGCTTCTCCATGTACTGAGCCAGCACGTCCACCACCTCGCTCTCCGCCAGCTGAAGGTTGCCGGACACGTTGCAGCGCAGGTCGTTCCAGTCGGACCTCAGCAGCTCGAAGTCCATGGGGTTGACAGAGAACGTCCGCTGCCAGTTGATGCTCTCCTCCGCCCAGCCCGGCCTGGCCTCCACCTCCTCGTAACTGTAGTCGGACAACTCGCCTTCCTCCGGCTCCGGCTCCGCGTCGGGTTCGGTGTCTGGGTCCGGGTTGGACCGGTTTATTTCCGGATCAAATTGAGGAGGATTCGGGTCTTGGTCCCTTTGAGACTGTGTTATCTCTGACGTTCTGAGGTAAGACGTGACGCGTATTTGCGTGTTTTGCGTCGAGTTGACAGGAGGTAGAGGAGTAACTGTTTTCTTTAAAGCTTGATATGCTTCCAGCTTTTTTATTCTCTCCTTTTGTTTTTCCATTACAGGCTTGTGTATGCTTTCATTTTGCACACTGCCGTTTTGAGAGCCTGCTTTACCTGCTTTTATTGGGGGCCACAGAGGCGCGCTGACGTAGTTCTTCCCCCTTGTCGTGTGCCCTTTAACCCCCAGATTGACCAGTTTGGTTGTTTTCCCATTCTGGTACAAAAACACCCCCGGGAAAACTTCTCTGGGATGCCGTGACGCCTTTTCCCGCTCCTCTCGCCTCTCCCTGCGCTCCCTCTCTCTTTCTTTTGCCGGTCGAGGTCTAGTTATGTAGATTTTACTTTCCTCCTTCTTCTTGCTGGTATGAGCGGAGTTGGTGAGGATTTGCTTGGCGCGGTTGGCGAGGACAGACAGAGAGGACTTTTGCGGGAAAAGTATGGAGTTTTTATTCAGTTTTGGTGGATATTCGGCATCTTTCTCTCCCTCCGGTTCTTCCGGACCCGTCCGTATCCAGGACAGAGAGCGGCCCCGCACCACGCTGTACGCATCCGGTTGAAAAGCGCCCTGTTGGATTTCTGCAGGCACTTTTCCAATGTTCCCTCGTACCCACTCTCTGTCTCTGTCTAAAAAGTGTCTTCTTCCTCTGCGGTGCATGAGTCTGTTCATAGCATCATCTTCCTCCTCCTCGGGGTCCTCCTGCGCCTCTGGCTCCCTGGCTCCGGTGCTGGGTGCAGGCTTCACGCGGTGATGTTCGGGTCTGGAGGTGTGGCTGGTCTGACTGGGACGAGACGGTCTTTTAGGCGGAGGTGTACCAACGATCTCGGCTTCATCCTCAGTATCCACGACCTCCTCTTCCTCAAGAAAATCTACAGTGTTTCAAAGACATATAAACATGTAATAATAAATACGAGAAGGTATTAAAGCAGAACTAAGTAACTCATGCCCCTAGAGGCCATAAGCACCACTGCAGGTGTCGTAGCATGTTGCAGTTTTTTACTCATTAATTGTCTGTGAGAGTAAATACTACGCTGACAGAAAAGACAAAGGGAGAGAGGGATATTGTGTTTAAGTGACGTTAGCCCACAGTTAGCTTTGCCCTTTAGCCTGTTAGCATCTTCTTCGTGATTCTACTGTGTGTGTATTAGGCAGCGAAGTTGCAATTGTGGTTTTCTGGCTAGAGACCCCCCAATCATCCCATTAACACTTGTATTAACCCCGGAGGGACTACGAAAAGCATTTAATAAGGTAAACAAGTTACTTAGTTCTTTAACAGCTATGTCAGTTTACTCCAGGGCAGGTGAGTCTGCAACAGTGGTTTTCTACAACTGAGTAGGCTATAGCATGAATGAATAATGCAAATTAAAAGCCCCCTTTTTGCCCCCTGCCTTAACTCCAGTTCAGATCTAAAGCTTCTTGGCTCGAGAGCAACAGTGTAGTGCCGCATTTGAAAGAAAACTGCGTTTTTGGCGCGATTTTGTCACATTTTTGAAGCGTTTTTGTCACTTTTTTTGTTGTGTTATCATTGCTTTTCTGGCACGTTTCTGTTTGTCTGTTGCTTTTTTTGTTGCTTTTTTGTTCTAATTTTTCTATTGTGTTGTTTTTCCATCACGTTTGTGTTGTGCTATTGTTGCTTTTCTGGCCTGTTTTTGTTGCAGCTTATTTATTTATTTATTTTTGGTCACATTTTTGTCGTGTTTTCATCCTCGTTGCCATCGCAATTTTGATGATTTTTATCAAGAAGCTTTTAAATTTGGATAAAGCCAGACTGGACAAAACGTGCAGGAGGTTAATTATCCTGAAAGTGTTACATTAGTGTGACACATGTTACATTTCTCATATCTTAAAATTCAAATGATCGTGACATTTCACACGTCACGAGCTATATATTCATCTCAATGCGTTTTATTATTAGTTACCATCTGGGTTGGGGAAAAAGAACGGCCTGTCATCATCCTCCTCCTCATCCATCTTCATATATTTGTAGAAGCCAAACCTGGAAGACATAACAGGAGGCTCAAATGAACGCAGTCAAAAGCAATACCAGGAGATGCTGACGTCGATGCACCTAAGAGTGTAATAACCGCACTCTGACAGAGACGAATGCTTACCTTTCGAGGTAGATGGGAGACTCTCTGTAGAAGCACTTGTTCTCTCTCTCCATGTGGGTCAGACGAGTGAAGTCGTTGGGGTATACAAAAGACAAATAGACCTAAAGAAACAAAGAGACACTTGTTTTAGAATAGGAGGAAAAGAGTTTAACTTACAATAAATATTCTTGAAATGAACAGTATTTAAATGGCTAAGGATTTTTTCTAATTCCATTGCGAGTCAGAACAAGTGCAGTACCACGCAGTGTCCTAAAGGGGGGGACAGCGCACAATACATGCTCGAAGATTTGTTACAGGAGACAGATTTACAGCTGGATCTGGATTTTATAACAAAGGATTAAGTATGGAATTTGAATTTTGATGTTAAAAAATAGGTATGTTATTTCGTGCACTGAGTAGAATAGATGGACAATAATCAGTATGTCCAAAATGACACGAGTACAATAAACAACATTTGAATACTGTGTGTGGTTTTGTTCTCCAACTCTCCCATCGCTGAAGTACTGGTTCCTTGTTCAGTGCAGAAACTTAAAAACTCATAACAACATAATATAGTGTGTATAATAATACAAAATCAGCCAATTAGTAGTAGTTTAAACCAAAAGGGTTTAGGCTGAAGTGAAAAATGATTATGCCTAACCCAGTTTATAAACTTCCACTTGAGAAAAAAAACATTTAAAACATTTATGATAAACTATTTCAAGTGAGCAACAGAACAGAAATATGCATGTAGAATCGTCATTTTAACATAAATTGAAATATTCCTATATATGTATATTTACATTTTGTGGCCATACCGCCTTTGCTCTGCCCAATCCCGTGAGACCTGGACGCTAAGCAGGGAAGGGCTTGGTTGATGCTTGGATGGGAGACCGTTTGGGAACACCAGGAAGCTTGGGTGAATGTTGTGAGTGAGTGAGTGGTTGGTGGTGGTTGGAGGGGCCGATGGCGCAGACTGGTTGCCTCGCTTCCGTCAGTCTACCCCAGGGAAGCTGTGGCTACAATCGTAGCTTACCACCACCAAGTATGGAGTGAATGAATAATGCAATGTAAAGAGTGTCCAGAAAAGTGTTGTATAAAACCGATGCATTATTAATATTTTTAAACTCATGTCATTATTGAATTCATTTGATCCGTTATAGATCAAATAAAGTGTTGCCAACTTTATTCATCCTGAGCTTATATATTTTTGAATTTTAGTACATCTTTTTGAAAATGTTGACTGTTTTGCTCCACAAATTAACACCTCCTATAGAAATTGCCCTTTTCTATTTGTTCTTGCTTATTCCTTTTTTGAAAATGAAGGTGTAAGGTTATAATGGATTTTCCTTTGATCAAAAAGCTCCTGGATGTGAGGAGGGAGAAGATTTTTATGTGCCTTATACATGATTACTAATGCACTAATGTATTGAGATCAACAAGATCATGGATTTTTCAATAGGTTTAGCTCCACAAAGACAGGGTTTGTTGGTGCATTGAAATCTGCTTTAGTAATAATTCTTATTGCCTTTTTTTGGAGTAGGAAAATAGGATGAGTATTGGATTTGTAATTGTTTCCCCATATTTCCAATCCATAATTTAGATAAGGAAGAATGAGAGAGTTTTTAACTAGTACAGTTTTCCTTTTGCCAATTACAGCAATGGTTTTATCTGATTTTGCTTTTAATACACTTATATGTGATTTCCATTCAAGTTTTCCATCAATGGTAACTCCTAAAAATGTATTTGCAAAAACCCGTTCAATATCATGCAGTGCAATGCGACATGATGTGTTAAGCCATTAAAACGTGTTATTTGTTACCAAAATCGCCAACTTTCAGAGGATATGAAATCCAGACCACAAGAATTAGCAAAGCAAAGGTGGATCCAACATCCAGCAATACAGAGAAAAACAAGCTGGAATAACAGGCAATGCATAACGTTCTAAGCTTCAGCTCTGGTGCTTAAATCAATGCTCACACTAACCAAGTGTTATGTAAAGACGTTCACAGCTGTAATCACAAGCCATAAATTTGCAAGTTTCTGTTCAATGCAATTACACTGACTTTGCACTGGGGAGCCTGCAAAGTCAAGTCAATTTAGTAGTTGCTCTGACTCATTCTGACATTTGCGTTCACACATGCAGCCTCTCCTTGTAATGTCTGCCATGAAAGGTGCATTAAGGTGGCTGCAGAGCGATGATGGAGAGCCAAAGAGAGCAAAGAAGATACTTACAAATTGCAGACCCTGATATCTCGCGATGGGGAAATCTTTTACCACGTAGGTCGGGGAGTAGAGGCAGGCGGGCAGAACGTTCTCAAGGCGGGCAGGGTCAATCATAGGAGCTAAAACAGAGGAACATGTATTACATTCACTTCTTTACATGCAATTGAAAATTCTAATATTGTTTTTTTTTTCAAAGTCTATTTCACTCCCGCTGGCTCAGATGTGCAGAGGGCGCGAGAAGTACTTAAACCTCTCGGTGCTCTAATGCTGAAGTCTGATATGCTACAAATTATTTACGGATTTGCCACACAGTGTATCAACCACTATGATAGAGGGCAATGAAGCAGGTCTCTTATAACGGCTGTAAAAGTTTTCTTTTTCCAAATTCTTTCAAAACCTCCAGTTTGGCTTTACCCAAATCTAAAAACTTCTTGAAAGAAGTGTAAAAAAAATAGTGACAAAATCTAGATGAAAACAAGCGATGAAAAAGCAACATAAGCCCAAAAAAAAAAAAAAAAGGGACAAAAATGTGTCAAAACCGAGGTAAAAAAACAATGAAAAAGCAACAGAAACGTGACCAAAAAAAAAGAAGAGACAAAAACACGGCGAAAAAAAGTTAGGATCAGTTTTGTAGGTCTTAGCGTTCACATGAGGCGCTGCACTGTTGCTCTCCAGTCCAGAACCTTTCAGATTTGGGTAAAGCCGAACTGGAGAAAATGCACTTGGTTAAAGGGGCTAGATGCAAGTAGGCCATTTTATACTCACTACTGCCACCTCAGGTCATACGTGTAACTGCACCTTCTATATGAAGCTCGTGCAGACAGTGCAGGATTTTAGAGGCAGTTGTGGTGAATTAGGTCTGGGCTCATTCTACACATTAGGACAATGCTGGAACATGTAAGGGCAGGAAAATACATAATTTTAACATTTTTAAACTCTCCCTTTAAGGTGGAGGTTAAAAACATTTTTGTGGAGTGATAACAAGAGAATTCTTAGCAAAAGAAAATACATTTCTATGATTTTAGTGCAAATAATAACATAGAAGTTGTAGAGTTGAAGAAATGTATCATTGCCTTATCACCCCCTCTTTCTTTGAACTATTTATTGTTAGAATAATTGATTTTACATGGTCAAGCGTCTGACTGAAAAGCAGATAAAACAAAAAAAGATGGAACAACCCAGTGATTTGGACATCGCAGTTTGTCAAAATGACATGGTTGTCTTTGAGGGAAAACTAAAACCTCACCCACTAACAGGTCCCTCAACAATAAGATAATCCATGTAATTATGTTAGCATCACCTGTCAGTGTGAATATAATTCAGCATCATCAGCATACAATGATTGACAAATAGAGTCTCCCACAAGTCAGTCTGTCCAACGGCATGTACTGTCTAAAATACAGCCATGCTGATATGGAAATAACCCTGAATACCAACTGCAAATAAGAAAACAAATCTAAAACTGACTGAGGCAAATATCTGACATACAAAAGAATATATCAGTGTCTGGATTCAACAGGGTGAAGAGGGAAGAGGGTGAAATGGAACGCAGCCAGTCGAGCAAAATGATAGACTTAATATAGCAAAACTGACAGCCAAATAAGCCTGAGCCAGACAGCCAGCCAACCAGTCAATCAGGCGGCTCAGAGCGGGACGGGAAAACAGGAAAAGGGGGCAGAGGCAGGGGACAGGCTGGGGATGATGAGTGTCAGATTTACTGCTATAGAAGGTGTCCCTGGGGTCCGGTTTCAGCATATCGGCCCCGTGCTGCGGCAGCGAAGGCCCCTGAGGAGAAGACTGCTCCGGGAGACGGATGTGACTGGCCAAGGTCTGGGGGACGTGCTCCACGCTGTTCATCTTCAAACTGGACTCATCTAAAAACACACGCACACACAACCACGACACAGTGAGAGGCTTAGTCAGAGGCAGAGGCAGCGCTGAGCAGGCTGGATATCACTTTCGGATTGGGCAAGTTTGTTTTAGCAGATGAGAGAGAAGTGTACATTCTGTGTGCAATCGGAAAGAAAAGGACAAAGTTGGGGACAAAAAGAGTAAAGAAACAGCCAAAGTAGTGAGTCATAATTATACTAATCAATGGAAGAGGGAGGAGAGAGGGTGCATGATTAATGGCACACCAGGAGAAAGGCCTGATGTGGAGATGGGCTATAATTAACAGGGTGGTCAGCATCATCGTATCCTCTGGGGGCGGCACAGGTACACACTGTGCTGCTTGTGCAGTCTGAAGGACCTGTGTGTCAGAATGCTGGTGGCTCAGTAACAAAAGGACCATATTTTCCGGACTACAAGTCGCTCCAGCCATGGCAACTACCTGGGCGTGGAGGCGTAACTGCACCATTGACTAAATTCTCCCGGCTGCACGTTGTTCAAGGATCCATTTGCAAACTCGTTCCTTTAGTTGTGGCCATCTAGCTTTTAGCCCTCGATAAGCTTGTTTTGTTTTCTTCATTGCAGTAAGAGTAACCTTTGCTTTTTGCCAGTCCCTCACAAATTTCTTGCTCTCTCCAAACTTTTTGTCTGCTGCATTTTTTTTTTCATTTTCAGTGGTACAGGAGTAGCAGATAGATAAGAGTGCCCCTCTATAACAAACATGTGAATTATACGTATTGATACACAAGTCGCACCTGACTATAGGTCGCACCCCCAGCAAAACTATGAGAAAAAAAGTGCGACTTACAGTCCGGAAAATACAGTAATACAGAACAACATGTGCAATACTATTATATTACGTTATGTTCAGACTATTGCCACCTGTTCCGAGTTGTTGTGTGGGGTACGTCCGAAAGGAACCGCTTGAGCTCTTGATCGTCTCTGCTCGGACGACTTTATGTCTGGATTTGGAGCTGTTAAAGCGTCTTTCTCTCGTCGGGAGTTCTTTCATTAGAAGTAGCCCAGCGCTTTAAGACCCACTTGTATTAAGCCACTTGTGTAGCGCTCTTTCTATGATTAAACGTAGCTGGATTGCTATTGATAACGTGACACATTTATTCAGCTTGGCCGTAAAAATCTTTAAATTAGCCGGATTGTTGTACAGGCCGCAGGGTTCAAAGCGTGTGATAAAAATAGCGGCTTATAGTTTAGTACAATTGGTGTCTTGTCCGTGATTTGATAACAGACTTTTAATTCATCCCATTACAGAGTGCCTCAGAATGATGTTCAACAAAGGTTTGAAACTTACAACCTCGCAAGTCACTTTTTTTGGATAACTTTCATCCGATCTGCCCCATCCTTCAAAAGCAGCAGTTTGACTGATATATAACCAACACCCAGATTGCCTATGGACTCTCTTAAAATAGTCTCTCTTATAATAAACACTGTGTTACCTAACAAATGCCGCTATATACTGAAGTGGAGGCAGTCAGCATGTACTGGATACTATTTCTGTTAAAACCTCCAAACCCAAAGCTGGGAACTTATGAATAACTGGCACTTCTTTGCTGATAACACACAATAGAAGATCAAAGAGAGGATTACACTACTGGCTTGGACCGCTGGTGGTTATTATACTGTTCCTTGTTGTTCGTATTGAAATATTCTCTCTCCACGGCAGCAAAAAAGCAATTACAAATTCATCAGATACAACTCAGGTGCTTTTTATTTATGTGCAATCATTCCTCACTGTGTAATGAACACCCAATATCACACACAAATAATAAGACGCATTTGACTTTAAATCCGTGACAAATAGTGCTGCGGTAGGCTTCCTGGAAAATGACACCATTATGTAAATTAACCTGAGCTAGCCTTTCTATAACAAGAGATTGATTTTCTATTGTTTAGTCTGATTATGTAATGCACACACTTAACAGCGTTGGTTAAATTGCTCAATGACGTCTCTCGTGTGAAAGATTAGAATAATGAATGTCTGTGAATCGGTCTCTTTGAACAACGCTGTTTAGAACAAAGGCGCTCAAGTGATGGAGTAAAAATCTGATCTAAGAGGAAATTATACAAAGAGGTCCATAAGTATTTGCAAGGTGACACTAATTTTGTTTTATTTGAAGTGAAAGCGTGTAACAGTTACACAGCAGTAGCAGTAGCAAAAGAACAGGTTCAGGTTAACCTCTTAGCCCCCGGCCCGCCTGTACCGAGCACGTTTTCTCCAGTTTGGCCTTACCCAAATCTAAAAGCTTCTTGAAAAAAAGCATCAAAAACTAGACCAAAATGAAGAGGAAAATGCTTCAAAAAGTGGCAAAAAAGCGCTTAAAAAGCCACAGAAGAGCAACAAAAAAGTGACAAAAAATGTGATGAAAATGTGACAAAAATGTGTCAAAATGTGACAAAAAAGTGACAAAAGAGTGACAAAAATGTGTCAAAATATGATAAAAATGCGACAAAAAATGTATGAAAATGTGATAAAAATGTGACAAAATATAATAAAAATGTGACAAAAAAGCCACAAAAGAGCAACAAAAAAGTGGCGAAAATGTAACGAAAAGGCAACAAAAAGGTTGAGGAAAAATATCCATTTAAAGTAGGTCCTTTTTGTAGATCTTAGCTTTCAAATGAGGCGTTACACTGGTCTATAGGCTGTAAGATCTCCAATCAAGAAGCTTTTGAATTTGAACTGGACAAAATGCACTTGGTTAAAGTGGGGGTTAAGAGGTTGACGCTCCACCTCCTATTATTGAACGCACACATGAAGCCAGACGATATTGAATGTCCTTCCGTGAGATCGAACTGTGGTCTACCAATTTAGAGGGATTGTTATAAGGTGATTTGGTGCTATTCAGATAAATAAAGCTCGGACACAGACAAATGCCGTCTCGTTTTCCCTCCCCTTTGACAGCCTTTATAATGCTCTGAGTGAGTGAGACAGATTTAATCAATCACTGTGAAGGAGAGTTAAATAGTGTTCATCTTTAAATGCAATATACAGCTATTCAAGTGCACATAAATTTCAATAAACTAGTGATTTAAGCTCTGACAATATCTGAATGTGTTTTTCTTGCGTCCATATTGCCCGTCCCTAAAGGCCGAGGCCGTAAAATTGAGGGACTTTGAATGTGGAAAACAAAATCATAACATTAAAGCCTTGAGCGGAGATGGGTGGAGAAGACGCTACTGCTTCTCTCCAATGACATCATCCACACCGAGCACAAAGCGTCCTTCTTCTCTGTCACAGTCGGCCATAAACGAAAGGGCAGCATTGAGCTCTTGTCCACAGCAACCCACGCACTCCACAGAAAGGACAACTCTATACTGCATATTTTTGCACGAGGCATTTGGGCTTATTAGGAACACGATGAATACCTGTAAGGCGCTGCTATTCTTAGTTCCTACTAGATAGATGTTGAAGCGGGGAGAAAAAAAACAGAGAGGCGACAGACAGTCAGATGGAAAAGTGAGACAAGGCCGAGGTGACGAGAGCTTCGACTGCTCATCTGCAGCAAGGTGTGAGCAAGAAAATTAACTCATTCAAGGTCAGGTTATATATATGAGTCACCTAATAATCATATAATATATATATATGCAGTTGGCAGAATTTTAGATTTTTTGACTATTTCTCAAAGAACTTGAACGATAACTCACTCATAGTTCGTGGTTGTGTGAAGCCATTTATGCTCAAACAACCGAGTTTGCTCTTTTTAAATCAAAATGAAAAAAGAAAGTATCAAAATGACCCTGATCAAAAGTTTACAGTTTTTAGTACTGTGTATTGCCCCCTTTAACATCAATGACAGCTTGTGGTTCTTTATCTTTTCTCATGGTAAATCGGCCCATTCTTCTTGGCAAAAAGCCTCCAGTTCCTATAAGTTCCTGGGCTGTCTTGCATGAACTGCATATTTGAAGTGGTTCAGTAAGGATTAAACAACGAAGAGCTGTGCATTATACAGTTTTAATGTATGACGTGTTCCCCCGCAAAGTGCATTAAAACTGGCTCCGAGTTGTGTAATCCGCTGTTTTACTAACTCAAATGTTTGTCATTACTATGGAAACAGCTGTAGTGGAGTGATATAGAACATGATTTAACTCTGCGTTATACAGTTTTAACGCACGCCGATTAGCCAATCAGAATAAAGTATTCACCCAGACCATGGTATAAATGATATTGAGGTCAGGTGACTCCAATGGCCACTAACGGGACCTTCACTTTATTCTGCTGGAGCCAGTGGCATCAGCGAACTAGCTCCATATTTCACATTAGGTATGGTGCATGTTTTTATTGTCAACAAGGCCAATGATGAAATTCTGCCAGGGTAGACCTTTGAGCACAACTGCATATATTACAGAAAAGGTTTATTTTTTATCTATAGACCTAAATGTTAGCATTTTATAGACAGACAGATGGGTTAGGTTGCAGGTTCATAAATGCTGTTGCTTTCGAAACTTCAACTTATAATGAACAAAATAAAATAATCATTTCAATTTATGACAAAACAAATTGCACCTTGACCCTGTTATAGTATATTATATAAAACTTAAGCATTTCCTCACAAAGATTATGTAGATGTTTTTTTGTATTTTTACCCAGAAAATCAAAAATTCATGAGTAAATAAATACATTTTAACTGCTGGAAATGATGCGATAATCTGCTTTCAGGCCTCAACCCACCACTTAAAAAACACTGGGTTGTGTATAGGTGGGAGAGCAGCCAGTGGCCTTTCTATTAGGCTTCTATTTTTTCTGTTCCCTCAGATGTCCACCCACTGAAGGCATCTATCTATTCATGTTTGTTTGTCCACCTCCAGCATGAGGGCACAGCCAGTCCAACTCATCCTTCAAGTGGAGACGTGTTTCGTAATGATTGAAAAATTAAAAGGCTGGAAAGACGGCAATTTTTGTTTGCAAATAATGCTAGCTTTCAGGTACGTAAGACTTATGCTGCAGCACGATTGTAAATTTAGACTAAGCTAGAAGAAGCAGACGAAGAAGCAGAAGAAGAAGAAGCAGAGGAAGAAGCAGACGAAGAAGCTGAAGAAAAAGAAGAAGCTGAAGAAAAAGAAGAAAGGTACGTAAGACTGATGCTGCAACACCTTTGTAAATTTAGACTATGCTAGAAGAAGCAGAAGAAGAAGCAGAAGAAGGAGCAGAAGCAGAAGAAGAAGAAGAAAGATATGTAGGCTTTGTAAACACCTAGTAAATTTAGACTATGTTAGAAGAAGCAGAAGAAGAAGCAGAAGAAGCCGAAGAAGAAGAAGGAGAAGAAGAAGAAGAAGAAGAAGAAGAAGAAGAAGAAGAAGAAGAAGAAGAAGAAGAAGAAGAAAGGTACGTAAGACTTATGCTGCAACACCTTTGTAAATTTAGACTATGCTAGAAGAAGCAGAAGAAGAAGCAGAAGAAGAAGCAGAAGAAGAAGCAGAAGCAGAAGAAGAAGCAGACGAAGAAGCAGAAGAAGAAGCAGAAGCAGAAGAAGAAGCAGATGAAGAAGCAGAAGCAGAAGAAGCAGATGAAGAAGCAGAAGAAGAAGCAGAAGAAGAAGCAGATGAAGAAGCAGAAGCAGACGAAGAAGCAGAAGAAGAGGCAGAAGCAGAAGCAGATGAAGAAGCAGAAGCAGAAGAAGAAGCAGATGAAGAAGCAGAAGCAGAAGAAGAAGCAGTAGAAGAAGCAGATGAAGAAGCAGAAGCAGAAGAAGAAGCAGAAGAAGATGCAGAAGAAGAAGAAGAAGAAGAAGAAGGAGTAAGAGTAAGTAACACCTTTGTATGCTAGATCATTGCATAGTGAAGTCTAGTACATGGTTCTGATTGTTCAAAACCATGCAGGCAACTTTGGGCTGTTATACAGTAAAAGCACAATTTTGCGCACACATAAAATAGTCAGTTTGCCGCATTGTTACCTGTATACAAGGAGATGTAAGCTGAGTCGATCACTTCATATTTCAGACCGGGGAGAAATGGGCGCCACTGCGAGGGAACAGAGAGAGAAAAACAGAGTGAGACAAGCTACAATGCTCTAAATAGGTTTCACAATTACCATGTCACTTCTGGTTAACAAGGATATAATAAAGGGAGACAGGTCATTTTCCAACCTCTTGAGTTTCACATATAAATACAAACAGCTCCTCGGGCTCATGCAAATGCATTTACTCGCACAGAAGAGCACAAAGCGAGATTTTGGGACAATTCACATCGCCCCATTATTTCATTGCCTCGTTGTGATAGTGTGAAAAATGCTAAAATAGTGCCATATTGTACACAGGCTGTCTCATTTGTACATCAGGACACATGCTATATAGGCTACGACAAATAAGGACGCCACATAACACATCCTGTTGAGAGCCCAGCGGGGAGCGGCTCAGCAGGCTGCACTCGTCTCCTGTAATGTGACGTTGTTTCATGGGTGTTTTCAAGGTTGATTTAGAGGGGCGTCAAGCAGAAGTCAAAGAGGACAAAAAGTGAGAGTTCTTCCGGGCTGAGGGCACTGAGTAAGCTACAGTGGGAGGAAAAAGTGAGTGCACCGTTTGGAATTGGTCACATTTCTGCCTAAATTGGTCATAAAATGTGGTCGGATCTTTATCAAAATCATAAGAATAAATAAACAATGTCTGCTTAAACTAATACTGCCCAAACATTTACATTTTCTAATATTTTTATTGGCCATAACATGTAAACATTCACTGGAGAGCGTGGAATAAGTAAGTACACCGGCTGACTCTCGCTGAACTGCAGCAGTTTTCTAAAGAGGAATGGTCTAAGATTCATCCTGATTGTTGTGAGTGTCTAATCTGCAACGACAGGAAAGTAAAAGGATCAGCCAGCTATTTAATACAAGGGTTCACTTACTTATTCCACACTGTTGTGAATGTCTCAGGTCTTTCTGCAAAATATCTTTGAAAAAAAAAAAATTCTATTGAGGATAGTAAGTTGTCCAGGCCCTGAGGCAACAAAACAGCCCCACACCATGATTCTCCCTGCACCATACTTCACAGCGGGGATAGGGTTTTGATGTCGGTTTGCTACTCAACTTTGGGTTCATCAGTCCACAGAATATTTTGCCAGTAGAGCAGTGGAGCATCCAAGTGCTCTTTCGCAAACCAAAGTTGAATAGTTTGTGAGGAACACACGATCAGGATGAATCTTGGGCCAAAACTGCTGCAGTTCAGCGAGATTCAGGCGGTGTACTTACTTTTTCCTCCCTGTCCTATGAATGTTTACATGTTATGGCCAATAAAACATGATCAAATGTAAATGTCTGGGTGGTATTAGTTTAAGCAGACACTGTTTATTAATTCTTATGATTTTGATGAAGATCAGACCACATTTTATGACCAAGTGAAGCCAAAACGGTGTACTTCCCACTGTTTTGTCTCATGGCATTTTCTTGTCTCAATGTTTTCCACTTATTCCCATTGTGGGTGACTGGTGACAGGAGCTTATCCGATTATAAGCCTCATCTCAGGCATACATCTGACACAAAAGACGAAAACACACCTATGTTTGAAGGTTTTATTCTCCTGCGTGTGATTATATTGACCGGGGTGCATCTTGGTGCGCCTGTATCCGCCATGCTTGTGTGAACACGAGCGTGTATGTGGTGTGCCGCACAGCCATGAACACGGGGTTTGGGTTTGACAGCAGGAACAAGCCAGGACTCGGTTGTTGGTCCTCCCAAGTTCAACAGGCAAGAGAAAATCAATACGTGAGAGGAAGTAATAAAAGTATAGACCACTGTGCAAGATGGCAGGCAGGGTTTACAACATTTCATTGTTGACCACATAGTGACAAGTGAGAGTGTTTCAAATAATGTTAAGTAGTAGAAGTGTTTCCCTGAAAATGTATAGAAAATCCTTCACAATTGTGTTTTTTCTATGTCTGAAGCATTTATTGCTTTTGAAGCTGCAGTGTTGTTTCCTTCAATTCAATAGACTTCTCCAGAGCTGCAGGCACAAGGAAACAAAAGCGGGTTTGAGTGTGATACGCAGGAGGTAATGAAATAAAAAAATCCTGACCTTTTGCATTTGAAGTAAAACGTCCATTTAGTCCTGTTCATGGTGCTTCATCCCATTAGCAGAAAGCAAACTAGTGTTTTAATAAGAACTCAGCTATGTAGTTCAAAGCTGGGGCATTACAACGCACTGCGCCTTTAACTAGATGATAGGGTGAAAGCTTTAAAAGGATTTGAAATGAATTTACAAAAAGTCCACTTGTCATTCATTGCTCAAATAGAAAGTACAGAAAAAAAGTGTTATAGGAAATGTGTCTTAAACAGAGTTCGTCAGCAGTTCAGCAGTTCTATAATATGGAAGAAACAGATATTGAGTTAGTTCTTAATGAGGCTCCCATGAGTGCTTTCACTGAGAATATACAGCGCACTCTGCCTCGCTTCCAACTCATTTAACATGTGATTGGAAGTCACACATCGGAAACAAGCGCTCCCTTTGACCCCGGTTTGTAATGCGGCTGCCAGACGGCTAGACGGCCTTAGCGACTATAGCTTTGCCGAGGCGTGCCAAAATTGTGCAGTACGTGAAGCCAAATAAGCAAAGAGTGACTTCACAGGCGGATGAGGGAAAAATATGAATTACCTAAAAGTTTTGTTTGTTTGTTTAGAAGTGCTGTTATTTGAGTCAGATGCTATTACACTGATGTAGGACAAACTAATGGAAACAGACAGTAGAATATGACTTGTGTTTAAGTTTGGATGATGACTTTGATATCTTCCTGAAGTGACAGGCAGTTTGTCAGCTGTATGAACTGCAGTGGAAAACAGACAGAGGCGGGCTGCTGACAGAGCTTTGCATGTGTCGCTTTCATAACACACTTGAAACAAAGTCTGAGCCACACCAAAGGGTTTTTTGGAACTTGCGTGTTGAAAATATTGGTTGGACAAAAACACATTAAAACAACTGACTATGCTAAATGTCCGATGTCTCACCCTGCTCTCCAAGTAATTAAACACTGTAATCTGGATTCACATTTTTCTTACACGGTTTCAAGCGTGGGAAACACATGTTGGGCGTGTCCAGGCCCGCGTGTGCGTGGTTTGGGGTGTTGGTGTAATGAGTGGGCGAGAGTGTGTTGCTAAGGAGCTGCAGTGCCCTCTCGGCAGCTGAGCATCATGGACTTCAGCTGATGCTCTTATACTCCACAATGCGCATAAAGGGCTAAACATGAACTTTTGTCACTCACTGTCCATTGTGAGGATTTTCTTTTCTCAATTGTTACAAGATATGTCATTTGTGAAGTGTTTTCACATGATATGATTAAAAGCAGCTTACAAACCCTCTTCTCTTTCCTAAGTTCTACAGTCCAACTAAAGAGGGTATTATTTGCAGTGTTTGTGAGTACCTGTAATATTAAATAGAAGATGCATGAAACTTAACTTATCAGAGTCTCTTGTGAGAGTCAAGGTTTAGGTTCGGTAATAATAGCACAGTGAAAGTCAACAGAGATGCAACACAAACATAACTATATTGCCAAGGCGACAGTATTTATTTAGCAGTTGGCAGTTAAATACTAATATAGCAGAAGACAAATGCCACACGTAGAAAGAGGGGCTTATATTTCCTGACATGTCATACACTGCCTGAGGATGAAGGAACAATATTCAAAGAACGATGTGGAGGAGGAAACGGGGGGGTGTTTGATTTTCTCTGCTGAATTATATATTAGACAAAGTCACGCACACCAGACATTTTAGTAAGACAAATGAGCTCAATAACCACGGCAATTACTGCCATGTCACATCAGTGTGTGTATCCAGGCACTCTGATGGAAACCAATTAACATGCACGCCAACATAGAACAAAAGGATGGCAAGAAGCGCTGGTAAGTTGAACATTTGAACACGGTAAAAAAACAAGAGCTGCCCCCAAACGAAGACATCCTGGGTTGACCAAAACCTCGCCCTAAGCAGCGATTAGACGTAAAGGTTACATGGCATGGCACTGAGGAAAACTCTCAAAACTACTACATTTCTTACCCAAACCTCACTCGTGAGTATAAGGCAAGTGACAATTTTTTTTTTTTTTTTACATATGGCCTCCCTGCTACACATCAGTAAGGTAAAGAAGCATGTAGTCCTCACTCAGCCAATCAGAAGAGATCACTCTACACTCACATCTACATCACAGATCACACTATTGTGGCATTTGACTAATCAGCAGAGACCGGTCGTATTTTAAACTTCCTGTTTTCACAGAAGTCTGAAAAAGACCCAAGTCTGGCTAAATTCATGGGGCATTTCTGTACATAACTTGAAAAGAAACCATTAAAAGTTGATGAAACTCACACATTTTATCTGTGAATTGTGCTCAGCGATGATATATGTGTTGGTTTTGGAGGACGTAGTGAAATAAGTGAAATTACAGCATGGCAGCAATTACAGCAGGCACTTAAACCTAAAGATAATTAGTTTTGTCCATATTGGACATGCCTGTTCCACCTATTATTCACACTTACCATATATATATATATATATATATATATATGTATGTTTTTACAAAAGAATCAATCAACCGTAGGACGCTGTTTTTATGTTGCCAAAGGTTATTTTTTAGCAAAATTTTTAGGCAAACAATATTGGAGGTGATTGACCCCTCCAACTGCATGTAAAGCACAATCACATTGCATAAGCTCCTGCCTATGACAGGTGTGATCATTCAAACATCGGTATCACAAAACACATCTCCTGAATACCAGCACCCCCAAGACCTGAAAGTACTTTTTGTACATTTTATTCATAAACCTTTGCGTTTTTCTTTATCCCTTAAAGGGCAATGAACTAAATATGGTAACTTCGTTTACAGGAATTTCTTTACCAGTTTAAGTAAATCACATTGATTTTCTGCATGAAAAATGTTGAAAAATGTTATGTTCCCAAATAACACGCTTAAGTTGAAATGATTTATTTCAAAGTATTGAGTGCCCTATAAAGGGTTAGGCAAAGCCAACTATTTATACATAGAAGTAGTAGTAAACTGCGCTTTTGCATGTAATAAGACAGACTAATCTCACTCCAGCATCCTCCCATCTGCTGTCTGCCGCCGTCCTCTTTAATTCACATAATCCAAAAAATGTGTTTTTTCTCTTCCATCATCATCATCCTTGGCCCCAAATATCCCCAGGCCTTGTGACATGTCTCTTCATGGATACACATCACTATAGTTTTGTATAGTTTACACTATCCATGAGTTTATTAGACTTTCTATATGAGCCGTTTTATTTCGTTTTTACAGTTTCCCACAGAGTAGGGCACAGTGAGGACGCAGGGTACATGTTAGCTGGAGTTCTTTTGTTTACGTGTCCTCTCTTTGATCAGTGCTACCGGTAGCAGCGACACAGACTCGTGTATAACATATTATATTAGAGCGGGATGTGCGAGCAGATAAAAAAGCATATCGCTTGTAGAAGTCTTTGAGCAAAGGCAAAAGTTTTAGAGCAA
The DNA here is from genome assembly GCF_951799975.1 of Gobius niger. Classification (NCBI taxonomy): domain Eukaryota; kingdom Metazoa; phylum Chordata; class Actinopteri; order Gobiiformes; family Gobiidae; genus Gobius; species Gobius niger. Next base: position 13,075,187 of record NC_136863.1, read on the forward strand.
GAGGCGGAGCCGAGAGACAAGTGGAGGGAAAGAGAAAAACTCTCACGCTCTCCTCGATGTGATGTAATTTAACAAAATCATATCAGGGAAAAAAAAAGTCATGCAGATCTGTTTTAGTTGTAATATCAGGCCTATGTAAAAGATGGACCTTCCATAAAATTCAGAAATAAGCAACTCAGATAAGTAGATTATCTTTCTGAATTTAAAATGAATCGCAACCCACTTGACTACATTGAGATGAAAGGCCAAAGCATTTTTAAATTACTTTGATAAATCTGTCACTAATATAAACAGTTATAAGGAGGAAAAAACTAATTTTGGGTCATCTTGTGAAAGTAAAAATGAAAGGCTGTCTTTAATGAAAACAGCTCCAACTTGCTCAAATGAAATGTGCATGTAACTAAAGTCTGAATTTAATTTCTGCCTGACCTACATACAGTCAAATTAATGTTCAATATTTCATTAGAGGAAATAAATACAGTGGGCCATTTCCCATAACAAATGCAGACTTTCGTCACGCCGTACAAATGAATGCTTCTGCGGATAACAAGACAGTCTTCCATATATAAGCCTGAGCTATGACTTAGGGATTAAAGCGAAAAAAGCATTTGTAAATTTAATAGACAATCTCAAGGGTGGGTGATAGCAGCAAAGTTGAAAAGCAATGTTATGTGCGGCGTAATGAATGACAGTTTATCAATGTTGAAGTATAAATGATGAAAAGAAGACTCCAACATGATGACGGTGGTGTTTCCGAGCAGGAAAACCTTGTGAATATGTAAAAAAAAAAAAAAAAAAAGGAAGAAGTGTGTACAGACAAAGGTTTGCAGACAGATTATACAAGTGGAAAAAATATTACATTGAATAAGCACAAGTGAACACATCAAGTGTGGGATGAAATATCTACTTATTCACTCCTCCCATCTTTTTGGAGGATAATGAAGGGCGATCAAGGAGAGGTGCAGTTGTTGATAGTATTCTCTTTAAAAGGGATGTAGCAGTTTATATTTGATGATACACCTGCTATTTCTAATTGGTGATACTGTATTATGAGGCTTGGTGAGAATATCATAGGCTTTATACCCACCTCAGATGCAGCAGCTTGACCAAGTTTGTAATAATTGTGTTGTAAGAGTGTGCATATGCTTATTTAAAAGGTACAAACTTTAAGATTCGTTCGTGTGGCCATTTTTTTTTTGGCCAAGCACTTCAATATTGTTTTTGACTCACTATGGCCTTCAGTTTTCAGCATATGATGAGCCATATTATAGCCAGTGTTGGGCAAGTTACTTAAACATTGTAATACATTTTATCAGTGATTACAGCCTTAAAGGAACAGGCCACCGTTTTTCCATATTGAGATATGTTCTTACCTCATCTTAGACGAGTTGATACGTACCTGTCTGGTCTTTGTGGGTGCCCGTGGAAGAGCATGGTCGCTTTTAACTTCATCCTGTTTGGAGCTATAGGAATACATTGGGAGAGCCCAAATGCTAACAACATCTTTCGTCGTTTTCCGTGACTGAGGGCACGCACAAAGACCAGACAGGTACGCATCAACTCGTCTAAGCTCAGTTAAGAATTCTCTCAGAATGGAAAAACGGTGGCCTGTTCCTTTAAAAATGTAATATGTTTGTATTACATATTATTGTTTCAAAAATGTAGCCGAGTTACACAACTTTGAGCTGCGTTTGGCAAAATATAAACTGAAAATGGTAATAATGCCACGGAGCAAAAGTGCAGTCAGAGATTTCCTTCTCCTTCGCTATTGCCATTCTCTCGTGTTTTGTTCTGACAACATTAACAACACGCAACAGCAAATCTTATACAGCAGTGTCCAACTTGATTTGGTTTGCTGCATTTTATTTCGGGGGAGTTTGGCATTTTTTCATTCATATATTTAAATGCTCTTGTAACTTGGGTTGCTTGAATTGTAATGACTAACGTATTACCGTGTTTTGATTAAGTAATGTGTTATATTCCTTAGTTACTGAATTTTTAAAAACTTTTTTAATATGTTACCCCAACACTGATTATATCACACTTAAGAAGCAGTGCTGCCTTGTCATTTAGGAACCTCATCATTAAAAGACCATGCCCCTCCACCATGCATACACATGTGTATCCATCATTGTCTTTAAAACATGGTCTATTTACTATAATATATGCAAATCACTGATCAGACTAATGTGCATCTCAGGAGAGTGTGCTAAAAGATGCGTTGCGTTTTACTCTTTAGTGGAGGTCACACATAAAAATTAAAGCTCCTTGAAAGATGCTCATAGAAAAGATCAAAGCAATTAGTAATATACGAGTTATATACATAACTGCAAACGCTGAGCGTGTGGTGACGCATTGGAGTCGCATAAAACGCAGGGAAGCAGAGGAGAAGAGGTAAATTAGGCAGCCGTGAAAAAGTGGAGACACAAGTGAGGCGTAAAATATGACTCCATATGTTTGAGAGAGCTGCTGAACTCAAATCAGTCCTAAAGGGAAATGGAGTGGGAAGGCTCAGCCCAAGCAATTCTATGCGTGAAAAGATACACACTATATAGAGCACATCAAAACGGCTACATTTTGCGGGATTTCTGGCGCATTCTATAATAATTATCTAATGGAGGTTTTAAAGATCCTAGATTATGCAATATGACAGGTTTGAGCTTTTAACCATGTTTCAATGTAATATCAGGGACGGACCGGGACTGAGAAACGGCCCTGGACTCTGACCCAAATTAGCGTAAATGCAGCACTTCCACAAAGACATGTTAAAACCTCTTACCACCCGCCTTAAGTGTGCATTTCCGAGGGCATTTCCTCCAGTTCGGTTTTACCCAAATCTAAAAACTTCTCGCCTCATTTGAAAGCTAAGACTTACAAAAGTGATTGCAACCTTTTGTCGCAGCATGTTGTTTTTTCATTACTTTATTGTCATGTACTTGTTGGTTTTTCATTGCTTGTTTCGTTGCTTTGTTGTCGTGTTTTCGTCACGTCTTAGTCCCTTTTTTGTAGTGTTTTCATCACGTTTTTGTTCTCGTTTTTGTTGCTATTTTGATGCTTTTCTTTAAAGCTTTTAGATTTCGGTTAAGGCGGGGGGTTAAGAGGTTAAGGAGAAAATTTAGACTAGTGGCCCAAGAGCCAGTGGCCCTTCTGTGCTCTTCCAGAATGGATTATGGCCAGTCCGCCTCTGATATCATTTGTCATTTTGATAAAAGATCTACCATTAATTGTTTGAATACTATCCACTTGTGACTATTGCTGTTGCTGTTGTGAATTTCTCCATTCTCCATTATATAAAAATATACCTGGATTTCTGTTTGGCTTCACTGATTCATCCAACATATTTACTCAGTCCCCCTCTAACAATCTTCCGAGGAGAGATTCATATGTTTACAGACATTCACATCAACTTGACGTGTCCGCCTTTTATTGCCATAGAGCATTGCTTTCTCTGCAGGCGGATTGTATAACTATAGCCTGGCCAGCCAGACTATTCTCTGTTTATTGTAAATTTTCAAATGTATTTCAAATATATTTTTTCCATACTGAGATATGTTCTTACCTTATTAGACGAGTTGATCCATAACTGTCTGGTCTTTGTGCGTGCGCTCAGTCACGCAAATAGAAGCTACCAAGCTATTCCACGTTAGGAGGAAATATCTTAATATTATTACACCTTACAATAGAATACCCCTCTTTATCCGCTTAGAAAATCGAGGTTTAATTTTGTGTAACTAGACTTGGATCGTGTAACTTTTCACGTAACTGTATTTAAATAGGGAAAACGTGGATCAGCTTGGTAGCTTCTAACTTCACCCCAGTTTGGAGCTATGCTGTGAGGGGCGAAATGCTAAAAACATTTGCGTGACTGAGCGCACGCACAACGACCAGACAGTTACAACTCGTCTAAGCTAAGGTCAGAACATATCTCAGTATGTTAAAGCGATGGCCTATTCCTTTAAAAGATCCGAAGAATAATAATGTCAAAAGCTTAGGTGTCCAAAAGTAGAAGCCTGAAAAAAGGCGTGATTTAAAACCTTTAAAATGTAAAATACTGAAAATACAGTGTCAATGTTTGCAAGCACCGCCTTATATGACGGATTTCTAAGGCAATAAGTTTACAGCATCCCAGTCAGCTCTATATAGTTTAACAGCTGGCTCTGGGTCACACAGCGCTGACAGGATTTATGTCGAGGAGAAGATGCGATGTGCGCTTTTCCAGACAGGCTGTGAATATGCGGATGCTCGGGAGTGTCAGCTACATCACACGGTGGGCAGTTGAGAGACGTGAGGCCGGCAGCGGCGATAAAACACAACCATTAAATCCCAGCCCGGCATCTCTCTATAAACTTGCCACAATTAATTAAGGGCTGACTTTCTTCCTCTCGCACACCCGCTGCCTCTTTGGTCTTAATCTCACTGTTTAATGACCAAGTTTTGCCCGGAGTTATTCAAATGGCGCTCCGTTACTGCCGTGGCAAAATATGAGTCAATGTTGCAGATACAAATTACAAAGCTAGGCCTGTAACATGTCACAGATTTCTTTTGAAGCGTAATATTGCACAATAGGATGTTAATGCAAGAAAGTAGAGCGCGATGTGAATGATATTAAGAATTGAATTAAGACGGACAGAGCATCAGTAACTTATGCCCCTGGAGGCCATAAGCGCCACTGCAGGTGTCATAGCATTTTTTTTTCTCTTTAATTGTCCGTGAGTGTAAATACTGTGCGGACTGCTGCTAAAGAGGCGCTAGCCCACAGCTAGCTTTGCCCGTCAGCCTGTTAGCTTCTTCGTGATTCCATTAGTGCATATTGCGCTTCCGGGTCAGAGCAGGGAAAGTTGTACGTGTGGTTTTCTGGCCAGAGACACAAGGGGGAGATGAAAGACCCCCCCCCCAATCATCCCATCAACACTTGTATTACCCCCAGAGGGACTATGAAAAGGATTTATTAAGGTAAACAAGTTACTCAGTTCTGCTTTAACAGACTAGGGTAGTGTTTCTATACTTTTTCAGTACATAAATATTGAAAGAAATGTTTTCTGGAAAAGGCTTGTGATCCACTTGTGTCCTGACCCACCAGTTGAGAAACACTGATTTAGGAGACTGAACATCTGCATGAGTAAGGCCTGTGGCACAAAACATGCAGATATGTATTTAATTTCACTGGAAATATTGCTATAGCACATCATTACTATGTTGTTTTAACACTACAGTGATAGGACGAATAAGAACAAATATGACTGCAGACTCTGTATCTACGCCAGGTCCAACTGACTGGAGGACAGCTTCCCCCACCAGGCAGACAGTAAGTCTTTACCCCCTCCATCAAAACCCAGCTCCAGCTAATGTGCCCTGGACAAGTTTGGGCTTTGGCATCTGGCCCGGTCTCCTTCTGCTGCCCCCATATATTTTTGATAGTGCTCTGTATAGTAGTTGTTGCTTTATTACATCAAGGGTTTGAGAGGAATGTGGTTGTGATTCTCTGTATGTGCTTTTCATGTGGTAGAATTGACCATAAAACTACACTGGACTTATTCCTAGTTTTGTCTTTATATTCTTTGTTTAAAGAAAAAAAAACATAACTGCATTTTTAATTCTATGAGCGCAAAGGCATAACATTTTAGAGGACACCAGATGGCTATAGTCTGCTCTATGGGTCTTAGACGATGGAAATAAATTCATGACCCACGCACGCGCACCTGCCTCAACCCTTGAGTAACTTTCCATTTGAGATAAAGATTTAACCTGGACCGGGAGCTGGGGGGAGATGGGAGGAAAAGTAAATTCTGCCTCCGTCTTGATAGCTCACAATCAGCTCATTCATTGACCTGTTGCTCCACATACAAACATGTTTCCAAGCCTTCAGGTGAAATACAGACTCTTCCCTGTCTTAGCAGTTTATTTTGCCCTCCCCCGAAGGCCTTCCCTTTAATCTGCAATGTAAAAAGACCAGTACAAGGTTTCTCTTTCTTATTCCGTCGCCAAGAGGTAACCTTAGGACGCTGTTTGTGTAGTAGCGCTCTCAATTCTTTATAACAAGCCCAGTTAAACAAATACATCCCAAGAGAAACGGCGCACCTTTGACCGTGCAATCACAGCCAAGCACACAGCAGCAGAGAGAGCAGAAAGAGTCGTGAATCCTGAGTATCCCACAACAAATGAGGTTCTCCCATGGATTTATAGGAGCCATGGGCCTATACTGTTGTGGGCCCAGTCAGCGTAAATCTGCTATTTTTGTCAAAGGCGTGAAATGTGTTCGGCTGCAAAATCAAACACTTGGGTCTCACTGAGGATTTCTGCACACAAATGGAAATATAAGTACTATCCCCTATACCTTTGTCTGAATACATTTGTCAAATCAAAAATAATCTTGCTTTCCCACTTTGTTAAAGAGGGGGTATTATGCTTTTTTCAATCACATAGCACCAGTCTATATCACACTACAATGATGACGAAACCTTCTGTTGGTCTGTAAATGCAGTAAATTAGAATAACTGCCATGTATAAAATTGCTCTCTCAAAAATGTCTTGAAATAGGCCTCTGTCTCTTTTAGAACCTCTGACCCTTTCAGACACGCCCCCCCCCACACGCTGTCTGTGGCATCAGTGGGGAGGGGGTTCTGCTGAGGAGCAGTGGTTGGTTACTCGGCTGGTGACGAAAGCTCGGAGGCGTCTCCAGGAGGTGGGGGCGTTCCTAGGAGGACTCAGGCAAACCTATCCCTAAAATGGCTGCCATCACAGTTTTTACAGATTACTCAAAAATACGTGAATGTGCCAAGGCAAAACTTCAGGCGTGTTTTTAATGAGGGAATGACATAATAACATGATGTAAAGCTTGAAAAAGTCAATTTTGCATAATACCCCCCCTTAAAAAAAAAAAAAAAAGGTATATGCTGCTTTTCCACCTCGACTGGGTGCTCGAAGTACTCCCTTAAGAGACAAGGTGGGTTAAGTGTCTTGCCAAGGACAGCAGCGGTGTGTACTGTACTACTGTACTAGTGAGAGCTGGGATTGAAACGCCGACCTTTGGCTCAGTGGGCGAACACTGTACCGATTGAGCTACTGCCTAAACTAGAATAGTTGGCAATAAAGAGACTTACTATAAGTATAAACCTCCTCACTCTCAGTTAAATTCAAATACAATACCTTGGGGGAATAGCTTTTGCTACTGCTGCCCACACGCTCCTGCTCCTGAGAAACTCAAGACTCACTGCACAACTTAAAAGTCACCTGCTGTACCTTCACTATTGCGCTTTAATCTCCACTTAATGAGGAGTTGGGGTTGAAGTATGGAGAAACAATGTGATTTATTTGAAGTGTGTTACTAGGAACATGTAATACAAGATTTATTTTCTCTCTGTTCCTTTTTGTTAATGTACAAATGCTTAGAGAATTATATTGTATTTTTCAGCCATGTGACCTCATTAGGGGCACTACAAATACAGGTGTTTTCTCTTCCTGCTTAATGTCTGATGAAGGGCTGATTTATTTGGAGCATTCAAGCTGTGTGGATCTTTTTGCTTTCACAACTTACAGTTCTATGGTTTCTTCCTGCATGCTTTTCATTTTTTTTGCGATGTGGGTATCTGCCTAACCTTATCATAAAAAAATACCCTATAAATGTACAAACAAACATGAGGCTTTGCTGTGAGCAGCTCAGCTCTCCTAAGACCTGCCTGTACTTTACCGGGAGTGGGTTCGTCTCCAGCTTTAAAGATTTAAATGAGGTTCTCATCCAAACACTGTACGTTCTTCGATTACCCACTGCTATAATAGTATTATCTGTGTTGAGCTGGTCATTAGGAGCATGTTTTGCACTGAAGGTAACAGCATAGTCCAAATGTTACGCAGTGTGCCTTTAAGATGGCATGCACTATGCTGAAATGTGTCAATTATAATACAATAAAAACAGCAATAGGGACAAAAGTTATTTCATGTTTTTTTTTGTGGCTCTTCTTGGCTGCATATAGTTTATGGTGCCTGAGCTGGTATCCAGTGGAGGGGGTCTGAACTGTCCTTCAGGATATTCTGGTGGGTCTGCAGTGTGGCCATGTCCCGCCTCTCACTCAGAGATTGGATATGTTTTTGCTTTCAAGCCGATGCTAAATTCTTGCTGGAAGAGATACGTCGTAAATTAGCGACACTCTGCGCTAAGGGGTAAAATGAGGTTCTCATCCAAACACTGTACGTTCTTTCATTACCCACAACAGAAATATTGTTATCTGTGTTGAGCTGGTCATTAGGAGCATGTTTTGTACTGAAGACGACAGTATAGTCCAAAATGTTGCGCAGTGTGCCTTTAAGACGGCATGCAGCAAACAAACTTATGCTTTCCTGGACTTATCTGTGCTTTGTGATTTACTTACACAATAATACAAGGCTATAGTTCTATTCTGTAAAGCACTTTATAAATCCTGTATTGGTGTTTGTATTACTAAAACAGTAATAGCTTATGGTCACACCTGTATCTTATAGCATCTGTTACACATTGAACTCGTATTGACCTGTACACTGCAACACTGCGATGGGACAGACCCTATACTGTCTGTTCTGCAACCGAACCATAGTGCAGCATGGAGAACCTTGTTTCTGCCCTGAAAAGCTGATTACTGAAACACTTTAGAGAGACGACAATTTGTTGCTGTTTTGAAAAACTAGTAGACTACATGGACATGCAAAACTGGGCAATATAAAACCTTCTTCAACAAAGCATATCAATTGTCAAGTCAATAATTTTGACTCGGAGCAGTTTTTCTTGAGCAGTACCCCTATGATTTGATCGCTTGAATTGAATTTAGTGCAGAACTTGTGCTTATTTGGCACGCACAGTAATCCTTTTAACAATGTCAAACTCCACTGACCTCACGGTCGAGTGGAGAAGAGGAGTCTGAATCTCACACCACACAGTTCTCTCATTATAAAACCATGACAACCACCAGGGACCAATCAGAGCCGAGATCGGAGAAGCGGAGAGTTTAGGAGACTAGGGGGACGAGGAAGTGCTACCAAGGTCAAACAGGTGTGAAATGATTAATAGCTTACAAGGGGAAGGAAGCAACAGAACAAAACAAAGCAAAATAAAACCAATGACAGAACAGCTAAGCAGATAAAGACTTGGAAACAGGACGACGAGTAATAGAGAAATGTATGGGGGCGATAATAGCCACAAGCTCTAAAGCAAACGGAGTACAAACGCTAACCTTGAGGCGGCTATATTCACACTTAAGCCTCGTGAAAAGGAAGAAAAAACTATTAACATTAGCCATAGCCACTGCTCTGCCTCAGCTGATGGTCACCCTGATGGAGATAACCTGGGGCTTGTTAAAAGAATCCGCACCGCTGATCTCTTTTCATTATCTAGGCCGATTATTCTTTGGGAAAGTGGGACCCGGACTCGAAATCAGGCCCAAACTCATCTCTGAGCTATGCCTGCGGTGTAGAAGTAAGAAAGCGGGAGAAAAGTTTGGGAGAAAATCGAATCGAACGAGGGAATGTTAGCAAGATGGAGTAACAGGGTAATAACAAGTGTTTGCATGCAACGAAGAAGGATTTTTATGAGTGGGCTACCAGCTATCAAGAGGAGTTTAGGTGTTGGCAAAACTTTACAATGTGTTTACTCGTTTAGAAGTGAAGGATTATTCTGCATTATTAGGATCATTGTCTGCATGCGAGGTAAGAGATGTGCATGAATAGAACAAAACCCAATTCCAGGTAGATTTATTCCATCAAGGACCAACATTATGTAGGTTAAGTTGAAAGCGATTACGGTGATGCAAACTTTGTAATCTCTTCTCCGAATGGACTCCCGATTGCTCCCATAATATCACGTTAAGAAGCACTTACCCCAACCTCAACGTGATCCGATCCCTTGTCGTCTTGCTTGTGGAGAATTTCGAAGTAGTACCGCCTCGACGAAATCAGGCTGATGAGAGGGGGAGACAGAAGAAGAGAGAGATTTGATTGCATGTTTGCAACAGATAAAAGCACGTCTTCATTAAGCTGGTTTAGCTACAGGCGAGATCTTTAATAAGCCCGGTAATGCAGTGAGGCAAACAGCTTGAGCTCCTATGAAAACATACATCAACTGGCAATGCGTACGGGTTAATTGTGGCCAGATGCAACTTGGCGCTAAAGGGGAGACGGCGGAGGAGCAGGCAGCTAGCCCGAAAATATAGTAAATGCCTCCGGGTGGCAAATAAAACAGTCATTCGGAGGCAGCGGGGAAATCGATGCGTCACGTAAGTCGCTATTTTACACTCAGTTTATTTCCACGGAAGGCCTAGTTAGAACAAGTGAAGAGACCAGTGCAAGCTTTTCCGTTTGGATAACTGATCAATGCCCTCCACGCATAAGTAACAGAGCGTGTTTTAAAGTGGATAATAGGCCGGACATCTGCTGCTCAGTGAGAGACGAAACAACAAAGCTGGTCTCTACGCATCATTAACTCCGAGCCGATACAAAAATCATACGTGACCAGACGCCTGGTAATCGGAGGCACATGGTTTTGAACAAACTCAATTATGAAAATTACAATCGCATCCGTATTTAGATGCGTTTACTGTTCGAATTTGTCTATTATAAAATCATTGTGTATAACCATTATAAAAATAAAAAAAACAGGAGTTTACCAAAAAATGTTTGGAAGGGTTCTAGTGTTCTATTGAGCATGAAGTTAGGTCAGCTTATGTTTGCGCATAATTGAGTCTACAGTGCGCTAAGAAACTATTTTATTATGTAGCAGTGTGACAAAATCTCTTTGATTACCTGACCTAAAACAATGCAGTGGGAGGAGCATATATGTGAACGATTTGGAATCTCTCACATTTCTGCCTAAATTGGTCATACAATGTGGTCTGATCTTCATCAATAAGAATCATAAGAATGAATAAACAGTGTCTGCTTGAACTAATACCATACAAACAATTACATGTTATAATATTTTTTAATGGCCATAACATAACATAACATTCACAGGACAGGGAGGAAAAAGTAAGTGAACCCATGAATGAGACATGCATAATGATCAGGATGAATCTTGGACTATTGGTCTTTATAAAACTGTTGCTGTTCAGCGAGATTCCTTGGTGTGACTAATACCACCCAAAATGTAAATGTTTGGGTGGTATTAGTTTAAGCAGACACTGTTTACTCATTCTTATGATTTTGATGAAGATCCGACCTCATTTTATGACCAATTTAGGCAGAACTGTGACCAATTCCAAAGCGTTCACATACATTTTCCTCCCACTGTAGTTGAAATGCTTTAAAAAATAATATTTAAAAGAGAACAATTTCATAGTAACAGACATTAAATATGCAGACGGTATTATATCAGTTCAGACTCATTCCATTCATTGTCATGTCTCCATTTTAAATAACTTTTCGTTTCTGTATCAGACTTCGACATAATAACACAGACATAAATAGAGGACAATGAATATTTCCTGGGCCCACTGTACACAACTGAACCACTCGAGCTGTCTTGTGAGTTTTATTGTCATTTAACTTTAAAAAATTCTGTCAGAGCCTATCCTCAATGTAGTTAGAAAGTTACTGCATATCCACTAGGTAAATAATTAAGTTCTGTGGGATGATATGGGATTAACCTATATGCAACAGTCTTCTCAATCATTTATGTCCTTAATAAAACACAGTCAATAATTAATAAAGCCCTGTGAAACGATTCCCATTTAGTATCGCGGTGCTCAGTAAGATTTATATTCACTTTTATGGTGGGACTATTCCATTATTGACAAGACCATATGCTACAGTTCTCTCTAATTGAAATATTTCCTTTGATCTTTGATTTAAGATAACCTATACAACATTTACCACATACTACAGCATAGTGAAATCAATAAGTCTGTTAAGGTTAATTATGAACATCTTACGGAATAGGCAATGCTGTTCCAGACATCAAGCGTTCAGACAATGTTTTTGTTCTTTGATCGACAGAGGCGGGTGCTCAGTTACATTTACTTCAAGGGCTACTTCTTTTTGCATAGGTAATGAACTATCCGATTACTTTTTCCACTGAGGAAATCTCCAGGTGGCAAAAGCTCTATGCTGACCTATGAAATTGAACTTTAATTCATGCAAGCTTCAACTGATTTACTTTTCCATATCTCTAATTATCTCTTAAATTACACTTTCACAGTTTTTTGGATCATTTCTTGGATGACTATTTTATGGAGCAATTCTTTTGGCAGCTTTTCCCACACCTGATGACTTGAACGATATGGATGATTCGGATGAAATAGCTGCTGCTGCATCATCATCGCGGGACTGATATTCCACAAATCATTGCAGGTGCAGGGACTGGAGACAGTGCATTAAGGTCACTCTCTCATGAATAAGCAACAGCCTCGAACGCAGCTGCCCCAATGGCCCTGGCCCTGACAGCCTGCAGGTCCTTTGTAAACGCACCAAGTGACATTGTTGCATGTAAATATGACCTCCGCGCGAAGAGCAAAATACACATTATTATTTGTTTGAATAACAGGCTACAGTAAAGTATTTATTTGACTTTGCCAAAGTTGTTTAGGGGATAGAAACCAAAGGAAGGGAAAAGAGTGATTGTCATGGGAGACAACAAAATGCTTTACCTTCTTACCTCATTAAAATTACTCTACACAGGGGTCTCCAACCTCTTTTACAAGGAGTGCTACTTTTACATACAAAAAAAACCATCAGAGAGCAATGTTTGCTTGTGTAACATGAGACTTTGATGCAGATTCTGTTCAAAATGTGCAGAGAAAAAAGAAAACACATCTAAAATGAGACAAATCTAGCTAGTGTAGAAATGTAGAAAGCCTTTGGCGAGCTAATGGTAGGGTAGGGTCTTCTTATTGCTTCTATTGTGATTGCTTCCATCACACCTTAATTTGCTGTTGTTATTATTATTATTATTATTTATTCAGGCTTGAGAGCCAAACAAGTTTCATTATGCTTGTGTGTAGTGACAAATAAAGCATTCTATTCTATTTTAAACATTTTGTCATGGTCATAGCACACAGTTGATTTGAGGTCCTTGCCCTGTTATCATCTCCACATGGGCAAATCATGTTTGTTTGTTGTAGAAACAATGAAATACTCTCAAAGAGAAGCTGTACCTTTCCAAACCAGGACCAGCCAGTGGCTCTGATAAAGGTCCAAAACTATCATAACCATGATTGATAGGAATGAAACGGGATGGATCGACAGCTAATGTCAGTTTTGGGTGTGTAGGGTCTGAATACTTACTTTATAGGTACATTTCCATTATTTATTTATTAATTCATTCTTTTTCTATGAAAGGGTAATCTGTGCATTTTAGGGATAAAAGCGAACGTAATCAGATTTTGAATCCAGATACAACACAAATAAATCAAAAGAATTAAGTGGGTCTTAAAACTGTCCAGAATCCATAAATATGATCCATCAAATTATTGGACAAATGGCAAAACAAACCTAAAATGGACCCAAAAAAACAACAACTCAACATTACTTAAATCTATTACAACTTGTATTAGAGACTGCATAATTGTATTTCAGCCTAAAATCCCACTCTACCTGAAGTGTAATGTAATCTCAGAGAATGAATGAGAAGCCCGACTCCATGTTGCTTTCTGAGCTAATCTAATGCACAACTCAACTCAGAGGAAGAACTCTTGTACTCGAGAACTCAACACATGCAGCGTCATGTAGTAAAACATGCTACATCTTGTTGAATACATTTGAGTAAATATTTTAATTACCCATCTTTGGCTATAGGTACAAACCATATTGATGGATTTATGTTTTATCACAAACATTTTACTACACGCCCTCCCTGCACTGGCCCCGAGTAAAACAATGCCCTTTACCCCCAGGTCAACACTCCCGCTGATGCATGACCAGCAGCACTGAACCCCTTGTCCAATCAGCAGCACTGTCCGATTCTATCCCTCAATAAACCGCGCTGTGTCAGTCAATCATCTTTACTGCATGTGCAGAGGAACTGCTCTCCCCGCTCTTTCCCACCTCCTGTCAGTTCGGGAGGCATTAAAGCAAACACAACAGCCAGTCATCCAGCGAGAGAAGCGGGAGGAGAGATTGGCAGCCCGGCAGATTCCTAACACTGTTTACCTGATACAAGATGGAGGATAAGACAATGCACACAAAGGCATAAAAAAATAAATCACATGCACGGCTGAGATAGAGGAGTGGATTCGGCAGGAGCAGAGATAACAAAGCAATGATACGCAAATAGCGACAGAGAAACAAAACAGAAGATGACAAAGTTTTGTTTCACTGGTATCCCTCAAGTTTGGAGTTGTTTTCAATTTATTTGAAGTTTGGAAACACGGGTCGATTTGCATTTTGGGGTTAGCGCATTTTGTATCACTTTTGTATGTTTTGTGTTTTGTATATTGTATATTTGTATATTGTAAAATGTGTTTACCAAGTGGAACACAACTACTGCAATTATTAATACTAAAACTAATTTTCATTCAATTTCATAAAGCCTTCAGATGTAGTAGCTGTGTGAGACCAAAATAACCAATACTCAGAATTGCTAAAATATTTTTGTTTTGTCAGTAGTTTCTGAGGTTTTCACACTCCCTCATGAGATATTTGGCTTTCCAAGTTGCACCAGACTATATCGGGACTTATTCCAGACTGAAAAGGCATCTAAAACATGACTAATCCTATAATAAACTGGGCGGTAACCAGATCTAAACTAAGACAAGTGCCAAATTTAAAGTTGGAATGAAATTTAAAAAAAAAAGAAAATTCTATGTAATAAAATAAAGACAAGAGGAGGAGCTGCTACAAGGAGCCCATACATCACGGTTTGAGAAACATTGGTCGAAGTGGCGCTGATAACGCAATGTAAGAGATGACAACTGTCAAAATGTGTTGTTAGCGCTGTTTTACTTGCGCCCATTCTTCACCATTTTTCAATTTGCTACGTCAAGCTTTTCACCGCAGATACTTTATCACTGTGTTTTGGCGTCCTGCGGGATGTTTGCACTTGTCTGGGGATAATTATTTCCATATCTACGCATTGGATTTCTTTGTGCCACTTTTGAAGAGACATGAGTAATCACTGGGGATATGAGAGGCATTAATCATTTTGAGGCTAAATAAAGACGCAATGATGAATTGGAAAAAATTATAATAAAAGGGCTGTCAAACAAAACAAAAAAACATTTAGCAAGTGGGAGAAAAAGTCTATTCCTTTCTGTGTTTTGTGTTTAACTGCACAGGCTGGACGCACGCACAAAGGGACCCACTTCTGTCATGTGCGTGGGCGTGCACCGGCCACAACGCGCCGACGGATGACAAGGCTGGTCGTGGTCAGGAGAAATGAGCGAATGAAAGATGAGGGAGCTGCGCGAGACACCAAATGAGAGGCACAAACCGTAAGGGAATTACCAATAGAAAAATACATTAGAGTGAATTCTGCAGCGCGCCTGAGGAAGCAAAGACATAAAACGCACATTGAAGGGCAAATGAGAGATGGAAAGAGGAGCGAATAGCTGTTGGAATGCGACTGAGACGGTGAGGGAAGAGGCAAAAACAAAAGTCTAATTGCCTGACTAATTGGGCGTCTTTGTTTCCCCTTTCCCTTCACGGAGATAGCGCCGCACAAAAGAGGCGCGACCGGGCTGGATAACACCAGATAGGACTCACTCAGACTGTATCAGAGCTCAAAGTCACTTGGATTTATGGAGTATGAAATATTCATTTGGCAGATGGAAGTATTTTTTCTCCCACTTTGAGACAAATTCAGCTGTGGAGCATCTTGAGGAATACAGTGGGAAGAGAAAAACTTTTCCAGCAGTAGTCAGGAAAAAGGAATGAAGAGCGATGGCTTCTTGTGCACTTGGTAAAACCTAATAAAGTGCCATTATGAAGTGTAATATTAAGAGTCCCGCCACATGTACAGGGAAACTTTGTATAATAATGTTTAGTAACCCCCTTTGCACTGTCCAATATTGACCTAAGCTGCACTGAAATGTCTGATTTCTACAACTAAACAAATTCAGCAGCGGCAATGATCGGCCTGCCCCTAGAGGCCATAAGTGCCACTGCAGGTGTCATAGCATGTTGCGTTTTTTTGTACTCATTAATAAAGTAAATACTACTAAAAAGAGTAAATACTAAGCTGACAGAAAAGACAAAGAGAGAGAGGGATATTGTACATCCAATTAGATAATGGAGATATCTTTTTTTTTCTCCATTCAAACTTGGCTGTAAATACTGCTTAAATGGCGCTAGGCCAGTTAGTTTTGCCCATTAGCCTGCTAGCTTCTTCTTCGTGATGCCATTAGTGTGTATTGGGGCCTCTGACCCAGGGGCAGGGGAAAGTTGCAAGTGTGGCTTTCCAGCCAGAGACACAAGGGGGAGATGAAAGACCCCCCAATCACCACATTAACACTTGTATTTACCCCAGAGGGACTATGAAAATTAATTTCTTTAAGCTGCATAGGTGACACAAGCACAAGTTTCTCTATATGTCAACATGCCACTGCTCATTGATAATAACCACCAAAAGACAGTCACTGAGCTTTAAGTGGAGGTCTGCACCAGCACTACACTGAAAAAAGTATTAGATTTGGTATGGTCTCAGATGAGATAAAAGCTCTTATTACATTTTTTCAGTTTTGTACGTCTTAGTTTTCAAATGAGGCGTTACACTGGCCTATCGGCTTTAAGCTCCAGGCAAGAAGCTTTTAGATTTGGGTAAAACTGAACTGGGGAAAATGTGCTTGGTTAAAGTGAGGGTTAAGAGGTTTAGATGGCCATTTTACCAGTGTAATAAGGACTTGATTTGGGGCAGGTGCTGGGATTAATCTCCAAACTGGTTTTGGATCTGGCAGCCCTTGCCCTCATTCTGCTTTCTGAATGGATTATCATTTTGAGAACCAACACAAAAAATGTAAACATAAAAAATTCTTGCATTATTCAAGATGTTTTTGTAATTGTGAATCAATCAACATCGTTATCAGTAAAGCCAATATTTCAATGGAACATGTTTACCTCAGATTTGATAACACAAATAGGCTGTGTTTATGAAATATTTTCAGAAAAATCTTCCACACCAAACTCTTAATCTCTTATTGAAACTTGAGAACAATCCACTAAACCCAGCTTCTGCCCTCATATCCACTGCACCTCTGTGTCTTATCTGGCCACTGGCAACAGTAATTTCCTTCTTCAACGTTTCAAGTATCTCTTCTCAAATTCTCATTAAATACTATCTGACTGTCTTCCCCTCTTTTGCCTGCGTCTAATACCCACAGGTTGCCTTGATATAAAAAGGCAGCTCTCCATGGCGAGTGCTCTCTTCTCGAGCACATTAATGACACCAGTGTTTGGAGCTGCCCCAAGGAGACACAAACTTCACTCTCCTCCTCACGGCAGCTCTCCCCCCTTCACCCCATCACTCACGCTTTTTTCTAATCCATCAGAGGGCCATCATGTTGCTCTCCCCCGCAGCCTCCATAAATCCCCCTCCCGTCCCGTCACTCGCCTTGAATATGTCCCCCTTGCTCCCGCACACTTCTTTCCAACATGTTTTTCTCTATACATAAAGTACGACTGGCGTTATGTTGCCCAACTGTGCTTTGTGTTTGGATCACATGGGGATTATGCTTCTGTTTTCACATATTTTTATAGTGCTCAATAAAGTAATACAATTATTCCTCTCGGTGCCACAGTTTCCCCTGTCAACCAAAAACACTCCCCAAACTTCTCCAGCTACGTAGTCCTGACCATGGACCCAGCTCTGGGTCAGGAGATATGAAGGTCAAATGAAGAGGAAACATTTTCCAATGGGGAATACATTACCCCACTGTTTCTATAGGTACCTATCCATAGAGATAAGATGTGACTTAATTGATCTCACAAGTTCACAAGAGCCTCTGGGCAAAAATAAAAATAAACATTATGTGAAACTTATGACACATCAGCACATTCTGGTTCTCCAACCTTCTTTTATCTCGAGATCAAATGGTAGAAAGCTACTTGCTTTGAAGACAGTTGTGTAACTTTGCAACTGGCCTTTTCAATGTCATATCTTGCAAGCTAAGCTGGGACGGATGGGAGCCCGTAAGGGAATACAGGCTTGCCTCGGTGGGTGAGGTGAGTGGTTTGTTAGTAGTGGTCGGAGGGTTCGTTGGTGCAGCTGTGCTTCTCTTAGTAACCCCAAGGGAAGCTGTGGCTACATATGTTGCTTACTAACAACGTGTATGAAGTGAATGAAAAATGGTTCCTTGTGAAGCGCTGTGTGACTATGTATGTGTTATGTTGTTACGCTAAAATAAATTCCCAGCTGGCGTTTACCCTTGAGAGTTAGTAGCAGAGATGATAATTCAACAGAGCTGAAGAAAATTCATACATTTCCTCTTTATACTTTACACTTTATACTTACTCTTTAAAATTAACCAATATGTTGAGTCTGATTCTAACTGGGTTAACTGAACATTGACAACACATTGAACTGACACACAGTGAATAAATGGCTTTAACTGTACTGTGATATTACAATCAAACCTGGCATTCATTAATACTATAAAAATATTTATAATGGTGTGTAAAACAAAACCAAAGTATTGCGTCATCGAGATCTGCTGTTCAGTGTGAGGCAAATAGGGGTCATAGCAAATCCACCCACAGACAGAAGGTGTCTGCATACGTTATTAATGTGATGATATTTAATACATCACGGCGTGTAACCCGTCACTTTCAAATGCATAATAAATGGCTTCCCGGCTGCAGCAAGTAATTTCGCTCATTCCTCAAAGCTGGCTGACCTGCAGTCTCCTTCGTCCATGGACCCAGCAGCTTTCCCATATCATAGTTCACTTGTACTTCTGCGTTCCTGCCAATCAAATCTGTAAGGCTAGAGATGCTTTAGAGGACCCCATACACGCTTAGGAGACATAAATTAGTGCCTCGGCAGGCCAGTGTCTGTCACAGAAACAGATGGCTTTGTGGAGGCCTGAGGGACAGACGAGACATAGTAGGATTCCTGGATTTATTCTAATTCAGCCTCTACAGTGTAACAGCCAATTACTGAGAGCCGAGCTAGGTGAGCGTGGAGCTGGGTATTTACAAAAGCAACACAAAATGCTGCAAAGAACACCTCGGTTATGTTTTGCATGAATTTACAGGTTCATGCATCTAGGATTTTTGGTACGCCTTTGGTTACCATGGGGACAAGTTAAGGTTAAGGTTGTGGAAATGTGTCATTTAAATCATGATATCCTATTGTTCTGAAAGAAGTCATCTAGAAATTATTCATTACAGAAAGACTGGGCTCCTTTATAGCATATAGCATAATAATAATATGAAAATTATGTAACATGACCATTCAACAATCATATATGTTTGAAAAGCAGCCACAGTAAGAGGGGAGTATACGTTTATCAGGCTCAGGTTCTTTGATGTGAAGCAGCATAGAGTCAGGCAGCTTCATTCAGTATTCCTATGAAGTCATGGCCACAAGTACTATGCTTTTCACTTGAACTGCTTGAGCCTCCACAGCAGCTAATAGCTAGCAGTGCTTAAGTGATTCAATTATAGATACTGAGAGATCCCATAGTAAAATTACTGGAGTTATCCAATAGGTTCTCTTCACTGTTGCAAGGAGAGTCGTAGTTGACTCCCTCTTAACAACTATAATTAATCTCTGGGAAGAAACCGTACCATAAGAATTAGTTTACACAAATAGTAAAAGAAAGAAAATAAGCAGGCATCGTTGTCCATGTGTCTGAGCAGACTTGGCCCAAATGCCATTCGTCGTAAATTGCAAAGTGCAATCTGCTCCTTTAAATGTCAGCCACGACATCATACATGACTTGGGGACCGTCTCGTGACCTTTACCCTAAATATCCTCAGTCAAAATGTCAGAGGTTACTTTTAATTTTATAATTACATGCATATGTGGACATGTTAAATAAAACTATTCCTCTCTCACTTTGTCACTATACTATACTCTGTCGCTATAAACAGATTCAGGCAGTCCACAAGTAATTCTGCAGCAAAACGAACTGATCCTATGAGCAGCAATTTGGGATTTTTGTTGTTTAAATGTGTTACATAAATAAAGTGGACTGGATTAGCTATCATAAACATTTTTAAAACTGGACATGATGAGGTTGAAGGTGTAGTTTTTGGTATGGCCTGCTGCTTTTTTGACCATGTCTGTTTATTTAAGTAGGAGAATATCTGTATTTGTGTGGAGAATGTTGCCTTTTATTCACAGCAAATTAATTTCCTCAGGAGGACTATAAATGTCCAGCCTACCTACCGTGGCTTTCACAGTGACTGGCTTTCGGGATTCAAGATTGTAAATCAATTTAAACTCCTGACCTGATTCTATTACGAAAAAGGCTGTGCTCATTTTGTGCCAAAACCTTTTAACGAAATTCTTTCTAATCTTCAAGATCCTTTCAATCACATTTTGATCTAAAGCCTGACAAACACCTGACGTCAAAGACAGTGACAGAATTGGCAAAATCTCAGACGAGAGCTTTAGACTTTTAGGAGACATGTTAGCGCTGGTGTCAATCCATTCTGAGCCTCCACTTGAGGTGTCACCAGAAACGATAATGTTGACACAGTTATCGAGGATTTTTATCTGGCTGCGTCACTGTCACTCAGCAGCCTGTTGTGACAGCACCAAGCCGCTGGTGCAGCAATCACTCCCCAGATCTGAGCCGGGCTGCACAGACAAAAAGATACGCAGGTGTTAAACTTAGACTTTTGCTTCGAGGGATAAGCAAAAGTTTGAAAAGTGTTTGTATTACTGCAGCAAGGTTATCACTCAAATCAGATCACCCCAAAAGATTCAAGGACTTCAGCAACAAGATATGAATCATTTTTAGTTTCACTTTTCTGTAGAGCAAGGTCTGTCATTTCATTTATTTTATTGCAATTTGTTAGACACATTTCAGAAATAAGAAGCATTCCCAACACTTATTAAAATTTAAGCGCACTCCCCTTTGAGACACATTTCTGACAGACGCTTCACTTACTTTTGAGGATAAAGAATTCTCTTTATATGGCAAACACATTCTTTGCACCATGACCCCAAAGTTTGACAAAAATATGGAACAAGCTGCCACTCCGCATTGATCAGTTTATGTTTTGCAAGGTCAAAGCAGAAGTCCATTTCTAATTCTAAATTTCTCTTCTTCAAAACCCAGGCTTAGACAACAAGTGTCAACGTGATGAGAAAAGCTAAAAAAGAAAGAGAATTTTAATGCTTTACCAAATCACATACTAAAACAGCTGTTCCCTCAGGCTAGAAATCAAGGTCTGCTCATTATTGTGTTTGTCACATTCAGATGTTTGGTGTTTCCGTGCTACTTCTGAAGCCACACAAAGGTAAAACTACCTCCCACATGATCATTTTCTTTATGTGTGTTGTGTGGTTATGTGTGTTGTGTGGTAAAAACGATGCCATGTCAAATGCTTAGCCAATTACAAACCCTTATTGAGCTTTTCATGAGATTTGAGGTTGTTTTTTTATATTTGTTCGACTAACAAACCCTTTAAAGTGGTTCCATAATGTAGCCAAGAGGGGTCAAACGTCAAGTACTTTCTGTGCTAATTCCAAGCCTTAATAAATGGAAGTGGTCACACCCGGCTGATCACCAGCTATTACAACCAGGGCTTGACATTGACACAAACCAATTAGCCAAACACTGAGAGAGTAACTCTTCCAGTCTCAGTGGAGTTTAGTTTAAAAGTTTTGTTTTTTAGATTAAAAAAATTAATCTGATTTGTGAACAATAAGAAAATTAAACATGGTTCGACCTACAGTAGGGTCGAGGTTAGGGGTCTGAAACATCCAACATCAAAAGAGCCTCTTTGGTCGGTTTTATCCACAAAGTAAATCAAAAGTAAACAACTATGTGAAACATTTGAAACTGAACTGATTGTAGAAAATATAGGGGGATCTGGAGGGTCCTTCACAGGAAAATTTCAACAAATCATTTGTCACAGCTTTCATTCTGGCACACATTTTGCCTCATACTATTGCAGATTGTATACTAAATAACTCTTGCCCCCAGAGGCCATAAGCGCCACTGCAGATGTCGTAGCATGCTGCGTTTTTTTACTCATTAATAGTACGTGAGAGTTAATACTACACTGACAGAAAAGACGAAGGGAGAGAGGGATATTGTACATCCAATTACACAATGGAGAATATTATTTTCACTCAAACTTGGCTGTAAATACTGTTTCAGTGGTGCTAGCCCAAAGTTAGCTTTGCCCGTTAGCCCGTTAGCTTCTTCTTCATGATTTCATTAGTGTATATTGGGCCCCGGGTCGGAGCAGGGAAAGCTACAAAGGTGTTTTTTCTGGCCAGAGACACCAGGGGGAGATGAGAGACCCCCCAATCATCCCATTAACAATTGTATTACCCCAGAAGGACTACAAAAAAGATTCATTAAGGTTAAGTTACTTTGTACTGCTTGAGATAGTGGTTGCCTACACCTAAAAATAAGCAAAGATGTCTCTGCAACTGAATCAAAACTAGTAATAAAACTTAGAGGCAATTTAAAAAATTATAGCCATAGTATCCAGCGACCAGATAATGATTAGTGTGAAGTTAAAACTAATATTGAACAAATGCAAAAATCAAAGAAGCCAAAGGATTTGGATCAACTCTAAAGGAGTAGCTCAAGGATGAAAGTTTGCCATGTTGAAACCCAAAGTCTGGTCTGACTTGACTGTCACTCAGACGCACATAAACATCACGAGCCATTAGATCCAGGTGGGTCTGTCCAGGTGGCGTGAACGACTCCCACATATCCCCCTGCAGGTGCATCCAGCCATCCCAGCGATTCAATTTACCACACTGCCTCCACTATTACGGATCAAACTGTGACCAAAAACACAGTGCACACAATCCTCTTGCTATTGATGTAAACTGTCACTGATACAGATCCTGTTCGCCCTCCAATTCCCGTTAACAGCTCTGAATTCACTTCCACAAATGTAACCGTGACTGCAGACCGGGCACGCTATAGGAAGACGGCCATAAAAAGGGAGTTCGAAAATGGAGAGTCAATGAAACATAGAATGAGAAGCTGATGGGAAAAATATGGCACTATTTGCTGTGGATGAGTTTCGCACACCTCAAAGAGCATCCATCCAAGAGGTGGAGGAATACAAAAGAAGTGTAAATACTCCAAAGGAGACAAACACGTATAGTTTTGGAAAACGATCACAGCCTTTGCGATTTGCTAACTGTGTTTATCAAAATCGCAGTTTTGATTTGATTGTGATTACCGTATTTTCTGGACTATAAGTCGCACTTTTTTTCATAGTTTGGCTGGGGGTGCGACTTATACTCAGGTGCCACTTACATCAAAATATATAATTTCACATGTTTGTTATTTTCACACTGACAGCTGCTAGAGGGCGCTCTAGGCTTGTGTACCAGTATCTGCTACTCCTGTACCACTGAAGATTTAAACAAATGCAGGAAAAAAGTTTGGAGTGAGCGAGAAACGTGTGAGGGACTGGCAAATAGCGGAGGTTACTCTTACTCCAATGAAGAAAACAAAAAAAGATAATGCCAGGCTAAAGATGGCCACAGCTAGAGGAAGGAGTCCGCAAATGCGTGCTTGAAGAACGTGCTGCCGGGAGAGGTTTGTCAACGGTGCAGTTAAGCCTCCATGTCCAGATAGTTGCCAAGGCTGGCTACGTTTTTTTCTTCTTAATTATGCTGGTGTGACTTATACTCCGGAGCGACTTATAGTCCAGAAAATACGGTACTTGTACTGGCCTAGGATGGGCGTGTGCGCCTCTTGTTTAACCTCTACAGCACCGTGAACGATCTCCAATGACTGCAAGTGCTTTAAGTTGAACCTCTCAATGGCAATGTGTTTCATCGTCTGACAATATGATTCGAGCCTGCAGCGGCCATTAGTCACTGTTCACTCAGCTCGGGCCGGAGTAGGTCACACAGCTCCAATGAACCGCGACGTATAAATAACTGCAGTCAGGAGCCGTGATGGAGGGAGGGTGCCACGTTTGACTTTGGTCTCATGCGATCACACCTCGACTGTTTTATCGAAGCATTAGAAGCAGTGTGTGTAACTGATGCTCGCTCGCTGCTACAGGATACATGAGGTTTTTGCTGATAACCACTAGTTACTGAGGCCAGGTCAAAAAGCAAATCAACATGAAAGCATACATGGATGACAAGTTTCTCTTCTGGTTGTAGTCAGCATCTTCAAGGATTTGTGATCTGGTCTTGCAAGCAAAGCTATATCTGCTTCTACTCATCTCCCCCTGTAACTGTTGTGCGTGTTGTTTCCATACTGAAAATAAAATCTTTGAATTATTTGTTGCTTCCCGACTATTTCCCTCGTCCTTTGTATAACTACTTCTTTGCGTCTTGTCATCTCACTGTTTTGCCTTTAGTCTGGGCTCCCGCGGTGCAAGCCAGGCTCAATTAATCCCACGCACACATAAACGCCAACAGGTCTTGGCCCGCATTCAGTCCCCATTCATTATGTGATGTCGGCTGCTCATAACAGAGTAATACTTTAGTAAACATCCTGCATTCCAGAATTTCATACCAAAAATAAAATTGTGCTTTTCCACCTCATTTCACTGTTCATTGGCGTCATTTTCTGTAAACTTTGAACAACAAAATTTCAAGTCATTGGGAATTTTCTTTAATAATTTACAACAGCACTCTCCACTTTAATCAACCCGAAGTGATATCCTGCGAGATCAGATTTCTAGTTTTACCCAGAATGCTCTGTGCAATTAGGGGAAAAGGTTGTGCTGAATTTTAAAAAGCTTATCTGCTATTGGGATCTTAGATTAAGAGATGCCTGCTGTTAGCCGTAGTTAACCAAATCCCTTTCATTTCTATTTGATGCATTAAAACTAAAATGATAGTACCCACTTCTTATGGAAGTTATGATCGAAATTAAGTTGTTTCCTGTTGAATTACTATGCAGAAATGATTATACAAAAGCATCCTCCATTGTGACAGTAACATCCGTGGTTAAGATTGTCAAAAAGAACAAAGGAACAGAGGCACTTACTGCACGGATTTAGACGATTGAGACCTGAACTTGTTGAACTCGCCGGGAGCTGTCCACTCTGTGCCCAGCTGCAACACAAAAGACACACAATTATTGTCTTGGCAACCAAATATTCTTGTAACAGTAATTGTATTTTGTGATGGGCCTGTGAATCATAAAACGAGAGCATCATGGTCTGAAGGGAACAGAGGGAAAAAAAAAAGCCTGTCTGGAGGCAAGTTCTGATGGACAAACAAAAGAAAAAGCTAAAGGCTACAGGCTGAACAAAACGGAAAAGACTAATTCTCTGCCAATTTGGAGTCTTAGAAGGCGGTTTATGGAGACCCCTGAGGTTGGTGCTCCAGGCCTGTGGTCAAATCGGTGGCCATTCATTTTCACAGCACGCCAGCAGGACTAATTAGGGCCCCCGCTGCCTTGGCTAGAACAGTGAAAAGAATGGGGTGAGGATCACAGTGGGCATGCAAGCAATTGTTTATGCTGGCCACACTTGAGGGCTTTAAATCGGTCAGAGAGGCAGCGGAGCCCAGTGGCAAGACGCAAGAGCCCTTCCTGCTTGTAAATATCACTGATCCTCGCTCTGACACGGAAAGGCTACATTTCAACTGAGGAATGTTGTCTTCCTACTGTGGTGTGTGTAGAATAGGAGCATCAGCTCTGGCCAGCTTAAATTCTAACGAAAGCTCAGAAGATTAAGTTGATTGATAACATGAAGATGGTGGTTTCGGAAACTTTTTCTGTCAAACTTGCTAATTTTCGGCTTTCTGTTGTCGAGCAGAATCTCTCCTCTAAAAGTGACAAGGAATGATATTAAAACAGTGTTTCGGGTTAATTACTCGGGGTGGCCAGTCATAAGCCAACCAAGCAGTATTTTCAGCACAGTAATCAATAAATAATACTGTATGGGTTTATATAAACATACCTTAGTAACCATGAAGTACTGGTATAAATCTGTTTTGGTGCAAAAATAATTCTCCAAGGGAAGAAGCACACCCCAGGCAGCATCAGAGGCAACTTGCACAAAGTGTGCTTCTGTGCCTTCACACGGTAAATTTCCACTCCCGAATAAACATTTACTTTTTCTCAAAACGTGCACAAACATCCTAATGCCATTCACCTGAGCCAAACACAAGTCCACTCTTATTCATGCCGCCTCCTCAAAAAGATCAAGGCCTGTGAAACAGTGTCTGTGGTTTCTGAGAGATCAGATCAGGTTTTGTTTCTCATCTTCACACAGTGACAACATCATTGCGGTCACACCAGTAAATTCACACTCACTGTCAGATTATGAATTCTGTATAATTTACCAGCAAAAAACATTATAAGATAAAGCAAGGTAGTCAGTTTTCTTTAATTTGTTTATTATTACTTTATAATATAAATATAGACATATTCTTTATTTTAATACTGCGGCAGTTTATGTCAATGTCAATGTAAATTTTATTTATAAAGCACATTTAAAAACAACCTTAGTCGACCAAACACAATAAAACTTAAACACAGGTAATATATAAAGACATGAACTATGTCTGTTCTACATCGAACCGAAAGCCAAAGCAAAAAGGTGAGTTTTTAATTTGGTTTTAAACTCCTCTATACACTGAGCCAAGCGCACATGTAGAGGGAGGCTGTTCCAAAGTTTAGGGGCCGCCACTGAGAAGGCTCGGTCACCTCTGGACACATGCTTGGATTTTGGGACAAACAGTTTATATTTGAATTGCATGGAAATAAAATCCTACTTTGACATTGTACCTTCACTGACAATGGCAATAAAAGCTATTCTGATTCACATTATATTCTTAACTATACAAATAAGTAAAATCCATATTGTTTAGTTTTCAAAATTGTATGTGTCTGTGTTGTGCAGTACCATGGATCAGTCACTTGTAATAGATCCACTCACAAAAAGTATCCTCAGTAGATATATCATCAATTAACTTTGGTGAAATAAGCAACAATGGTGTATCTAAAGAAGAAGGAATAGTTCCAACATTGTGAGTTTGAAAAGCTTCCAGCACATTAGTTGCTAATAGATAAACTGGGGGCGAAAGTGGCCCATATGGTTGAAAGCATTTGCCTGACAAACTTGTATTATTCAAACATTTAAAGTGAAGGGAAAAAAGCTTTTTGTTGAAATGGAAATTGCTACCTTTGAAACAGGTAGAAAATGTGTGCCAAGGAGCTAATGTGTCCAAAATGAATGGCTGCCATTTTGTCTCGTATCACATGATTAATCAGCAGTCTGTGAACAAAGGCGCTGGTACAAGGACAGAACACCTGCAGAAGCGACAGACGGCAGCGGAGCTCTCTCATGAATGTGCAGTGAAAACACGAAATACAAGGCGACGTGCACACGCAGGGACAGGCAGATACGGATGATTCCACAGAACTGTGAGTCATCACTCATACAGAGATCTCCTCACAGCAGCAGGAGGTACAACAGGAGGAACACCACGAGAGAGATTTTAGTCATGATCATTATGACCATGCAGTGGAATATGCTTTGTCATATGTTATACATACTGAGGTTTAAATACTTTTTTATTACTTTGTTTGAAATGACACAAATTCTCAAGAATCTTTAAGGACAGCAATTTATGTTCAAAATAAATAGTGGATTCTGCCTTAAAGGGATATTTCCGGATTTTTGACATAGGGCCTCATTTCCTAGTTATCCAGAGGGTTGCTGATTTCTGGAGATATTTTTTTCTTAAAGGGGGGGGTATTATGCAAAATCAACTTTTTCAAGCTTTACATCATGTTATTATGTCACTCCCTCATTAAAAACATGCCTGAAGTGTTGCCTTGGCACATTCACGTATTTTTGAGTAATCTGTAAAAACTCTGATGGCAGCCATTTTAGGGACAGGTTTGCCTGAGTCCTCCTAGGAACGCCCCCACCTCCTGGAGACGCCTCCGAGCTTTCGTCACCAGCCAAGTAACCAACCACTGCTCCTCAGCAGAACCCCCTCCCCACTGGAGGTGGGGAGGGGGTTCGTGTGGGTTTGTGTGGAGGGGGCGTGTCTGAAAGGGTCAGAGGTTCTTAAAGAGACAGAGGCCTATTTCAAGACATTCGCTACAGCCATTTTGAGAGAGCAATTTTATACAAGGCAGTTATTCTAATTTACTGCATTTACAGACCAACAGAAGGTTTCGTCATCATTGTAGTGCGCTATAGACTGGTGCTATGTGATTTAAAAAAGCATAATACCCCCTCTTTAAAGTCATGCAGTTCTTATATTTGAAGAGCTTAGTGGCGCTGGGCTAGTGCTAGGCTAGCGCATTTCTACAGTAACAGCTGGCCTGCATTAAAAACAGTCTGACCCGCTCCACAGTGCACCTGAGGCAAATCACTTATAACGCCAGACTAACGATATAAATGTCTGTATTGAATAATTTTAACAATTTTGCATTTAAAATAACTTATATTTGAGCAGCATCAGCTTTGTGGTTCTATAAGCTACACAGCGGCGGCGTGATCTGCGAGAAAATAGTCCCTGAAAATGCGATCATTCATGTGATGCAAGGTCAGTTATATTCCAAAAGTTATTCTATCAACACAGAGCGCATACAGAGAGCCATGAAGAAACACAACATAAACACTCCAGTCAAACCACACACCAAACTCAGACAGTTGTTAGTCAGATCCAAAGACACCATCCATCAAGACCAGAAATGCGATGTCATATACGAAATCCCATGCCTATCATGCAGTAAAACATATGTGGGGGAGACGGGGCGATCATTCAGCACACGAAAGAAAGAACACCAGAAGGAATGCGAAAAGGAGACAGCCAACAGACAAACAAGAGCAATAAAAGAACAAGCAATGCAAGAAAATCTCAAATCAGCCATATCAGACCACTGTAAGAGGGAAAACCACATCGTGAACTGGGACAATGCCAGGGTCATCCGTGCTGAAAGTAACAAGTACCACCGCTGGATCAGAGAAGCCATCGAGATCAGGAAACATGCATCAACATCTATGAACCGGGACGAGGGAGCGTACACCTTATCCCACACCTGGGATGCCGTCCTGGAGAAGGCGCCAGTCAGAAAAAATCCATGTAAGCTGCCTACGACACGTCACCTCCACCACCAGGTGTCGCTTCTGAGGAAGATCACAGGAAGTGATCGAAACTAGTCAAGCAAGTAAAACTAAACCCTCTGTTTTACTAAAAGAAACAAAACTGTAATAGACTTAACTTAAGAAGACAGTATGAACCTTCTACAAAGGTGCATGAATTACAAAAAAATACCTCCAGAAATCAACAACACTCTGGATAACTAGGAAATGAGGTATGTCAAAATCCTGAAACATCCCTTAAATTGAATGCTTCTAAATATCAACTAAAAGCATACCAAAATAGACTAGAATGCAACAGTGGCTAGAAAATGTTCACCATCTGACTGAGACTAAATCTGAATTTGTGATTTTTGGCTCTGTAGATGTCCCTCAGATTCAAACCAGGGTCATGAGCCCAGTCAGCGAGGCAGTCAGGAACCTGGGAGTTGTTTTTGACCGAGAACTGAAGTTCAACCAACAAATAAATGCTGTAATCAGAGCCAACTTTTTCCATCTTTGCTTTTTAACCAAAAATGACAGACTTAGCAAAGCATATAGGATTTAACTGAACTTTTAGGTTAATTTCAAATGTGAATTTTTCAACACACAGAAAGCAAAATCCCACTTCATCATTTTGGTTGACAAACCTTTAAAAGAGCTGATTGAAACTGTTTATAAGGAGCTTGTGTCTAGCCACTTTTAATTTTGAATAATAATAATTACAAAGTTGTTTGTTTACACAGCTACGTAAGCCCAAGTTCCAGAGAAACTGGCGAGTACACAAGAGACACAAAAAACAGAATCCTTCTTTATGGCTGTAATAAACTAGAGAGTAGCTTAATAGCTCTGATTGCAGCGGCAGTGGCAGATGTCAGCAATGCTTTTAACAACTGTCTTTGTTTTGTTTATGGTGCTCAGGTGAATGATTTATCACGCTCTTAACATCCGATTAGTGCAAAAATGAAGCAGTTTTCCTTTCACTGCAACTTCTCTATGACTTCTGACCAGTGCTCTTCAGCGTCACAGTCGCTTATTAATACTTTTCTTCAAGATAGCAAGTACACTCATTTACCCGAGCGCGTGGGGAACATGCGGTTGCTTCAGAGTGGCAAAGTCTGTAATCCATCACCCAGTCCTCGCGTCTACTTTCATTGCTGTCAAAGTGACGCTAGCGCCAGCGCTAACACAGCTGTTGGGATAGGGAGAATCAAATGTTCTTCTGCTCCAATAACAGAACGGGGACAGAAATCAAAGAAGGCACGGCGCGGTGGAGGGGCCTCAAGCAGCGTTGTAAATGTTTGGGCGTCTTGGCGGCAAACCCATTTTCCTCACAGTTTGTGCCTGTTAATGTTCACAGTTCAACATGTGAAGATGTGCAGAGAATGGGCTTTGTGCATAATGAGGCCTCCCATAGACATGACTCCGGTTGTAAAGTTTCTTTGTTGGTTCACACACAAGTTAGAGCTTATGTCTACAGTGACTTCAGGCATAATCAAACTAGTATAACCAGAAATGATTTTCATGCTGGTTGTAGCCAAACAAAATTGAAAGCAGGTTATTTGAAACACAGCAACACTGAGAAAAGAAATACAGCAATTGTGGGTAGCATTTTGCTGTACATGTTCCATAACGTGGTAATTAGGGCAAGTACAAAGGAACAGAAGGACCCCCCTTAACATTTATATAATCCTAACCATAGCTCTAACCTAGTATAATTCCAATTAATCTAAAACATTGGCTGTGTTGAAAAGGAGGCAGAGGGGGCTTAAACACCTGCCACACTTGCCCCATGCCCCATTTCTCTCTATGCCAGTGTGGGCATGACAGCGTCTGAAAGTCTATGTTTATGCAGTGGCCGTGCAAAGACATTTGAGGCTTGGGGAGGAGACATCCCACATGCAAAATCAGCTGACAGACATCTGGTAAAGGCAAACCTGAATTGCTTCATTGTGAAATTAAATCTCTGACTTTCCTGGTAATTGTAAGGAAAACGGGGCTGCAAAATGCATTATTCTGTGTAACAATGCTGATAAAAGTG
The DNA here is from genome assembly GCF_951799975.1 of Gobius niger. Lineage (NCBI taxonomy): Eukaryota > Metazoa > Chordata > Actinopteri > Gobiiformes > Gobiidae > Gobius > Gobius niger. The sequence goes on from NC_136863.1 coordinate 13,106,337, forward strand.
CTGCAAAGTGAAGTGCAACCCAATAAGCGGATTCGGCATCTCACCGAGCGCACAGCATGCTGGTCCAGGTTAAAGGTCAGGCCTACCCAGATCGTATCCCAAACTGTAAACATGACCGAGTGTGACTCAGATATTGAATATATTTATTTGATCGATGTTTTAAAAGAATTCTGTAAGAAACGGGGACACAGTGTTACTGAGAAGAGAAAAATAACTCATGGCCCTTGCTAAACCAATAAATAAATAAAGACAATTGTTAAGTAAATAAACATATTGGTTACAAATAGCATTAGTAGTTAGCTATATGTCAAACTTACTAATTTAATCCATTCGGGTTACGACGTTCTGGGTCTTTTCTTACAGTAGGAAATGTGATGAGTACGTATGGTGGCTCCATATACAGCTGTGAGGTTCCTTTATTGCATTCGTTAATAGGGCAAAACTCTTCCATAGACTGATTAAGCCCACGTGGACAGTCGCACTGCAATGGAGAATTAATGCGAACCTGAACAGTCACTAAATAGCCAGTTGTTCTACTATGATAGTATGGTTTTAATGGGCTTTGTTGAAACTGTGGGTAGGTGTGAACTTTGACCGGAACATTATCGCGCATGCGTACTGACAATGCTGATTTGGCTTATTAAGGCATGTAACAAAGGGTACTCTCCAATTGTTAAAGCGGAACTAAGTAACTCGTGCCCCTCAAGGCCATGAGCACCACTGCAGGTGTCGTAGTTACGTTTTTTACTCCGTGAGAGTAAATACTAAGCCGACAGAAAAGACAAAGGGAGAGAGTGATATTGTACATCCAATTAAACAATGGAGATTTATATATATATATATATTTTTTTTATCAAACTTGCCTGTAGATACTGTTTAAGTGGTGCTAGCCTGCAGTTAGCTTTGCCAGTTAGCTTCTTCTTTGTGATTCCATTAGTGTGTATTGGTGACTCAGACCTGTGGGCAGGAAAGCTGCTAGTGTGGTTTTGTGGCCAGAGACATCAGGGGGAGATGAAAGACCCCCCAATCATCCCATCAACACTTGCATTACCCTCAGAGGGACTACGAAAATTATTTATTAAGGTAAACAAGTTACTTAGTACTGCTTTAATAAAGAGGCATTATGAGGTGTTTTTGTTATCAGCCAAGAGGAGAGAGCCCCTGACACTGGGATATAGATGAAATTTTTCATATTTCTGTGCCATGGTGTAAAATATAGTAAGCATCACGAATGACAAAGTACCTGAGCCTTTGAACAGGCAGCCCATGGACTTGTCAGGTGTGTTACTGATTACACGGCCATGACCTATTTTTCTGGGCCGTTTGGCTGCTTTTTAAACAATATAAAACAACCACTGAAGGGCATGTATCAATGCCACACGTGTCACCACCAAGAAAAGTAACGATCAGGCGCACACAGCCATTTCTCTGGTACCACATTAACAGCTCGACGATCCCAGGTCTGGCTCAGCCTCTGCAGTGGCTGTCTGGACACTCTGATTGAAGTGAAATCTCATTACCGATTAGCTCTGGGCCAGAAATATGATTAATGCCTCGGCAGGACAATGGAGAATCCTCTCTCACTTTAAGTACTGTCGAATGCAGAAGGGGAATGTCCCAGCAGGATAGAGGAAAGTTCTTATTAAAAAAGCCCTCCCCTCTCGGCTTCGGGGTGACCTGAGCTAAATGGATGGTGTAAGCAACAGAGCCGTACTACATGACAACTGAAGGTCAATGTAAGATGTTCTGTACTTTCTTTGATGGTGCAGCAGATTATATGCCGTGAGTTAATATATATATATATATATATATATATATATATATATATATATATATATATATATATATAATCCACACATTTTATGTAGACATATACAGAATTTTGGCTTAAAAACCTGCTTTAGGGTACATACAAAATAATGTCTTGTATAGAAAATATATAGCAGGAATTCGGTGGAAGTCGGTGCAGCAGCTGTGTGAATAATCCATCAGTAAAAGACAATACAACCAGTCAAATCTAGCTAACTGATAAAATGGCACTATGATAAATGCAAATTACATTTTAGGGCTTTAAATGTGGAAGATACTTATGGGTATCCGACAGAATCCAGGGAAAAAATATCAGAGCACTTCTGCAGTAGAAGAAGAAATGATTTAAGTAAACATTAGGTTGTATACGTCCCCTTAAAGCCTAAATAGTTTACAGGCAGCACTGAGAGCAGTGCGCTGATGTCAGCCTCACATTCATTTCCTCGTTTACATTGCGCTGCCTTGTGTTCTTCCTTAAGCATGATAGGCTCTCGCAGGTCAAACTAAAAACTTTATTAACCCCCTTTGTGAGATAAATAATGTTCATGTCTTGAGAGAAAGAGATGTAGCCTATGCCGGTCCCTCTGTGGTGCGGATTGGCCCTCACTTGGCCGTAAACAAAACAACAAAAACAAAACAAATGCACATGTTCACCCCCCACTCACACACAACCAGTGTCTAGTTGAAGGAAAAAGTGTTTCTCCACCCAATGTATTTCCCACTTAAATGTGCTAAGTCTAGGAGCTGCAAGATCAAAAGTGTGCTCCTACTAGCACAAAATGTTATGCTATAGTCTGCGTTTTGAAACACTCTTTGGTCACCCAGGAAAAATTAGCCCTTATTACAGAATGATTCAAGAGATATAACCAGCAGATCACTCTCTTCTCACATTCGCCCTTTACACACACGTTTGTGAGATTGAGGCCAAAGAAATATGACTCAGGGGATTATTATTATAAGATTCCTCCTGACTGTTCTGAGGATTTGTTCTTCCAGAGGAACATTTTCAGCTCAGAACTAATTTTGTGAATGGCAAAAATCTTCCTAAGAAAGCGCTAAGAACAAATTTTAGCATAAGAACATGTCATGAATGAGGCCCAATGTTTTTAGCGCACATGTTATCTACTGTATCTCCAGAGAGAAATAATCACTTTTCAGGCACAACACTTCACATGCTGTGTCTGAAAAGGGTGAACTAAAGTGACCTACAAAATAAAAGCCGTCTGAAGCAGTTATGCATGAGTCTTATGTGAAACAGTGTCTCCCTACGGCCTGTCTGTCAGCCAGTGTCAGGACGAATGATCAGTGCTCCCAGGCCATTACCCAGATGATATTTCTCTGCTGTTAAATGTCACATCAATATCTTCTGCCCGCTAATTAATCTCAGTTCCCATCGGCACCAGGTGACACCACACATATAGCTGGAATACAGATGACGCACAGGGACCTCTGCCCCTGACATGAACAGTATGAGCCAACGCGCCGAGCAAAATTAATGTCCTACCTGGTTAAACACACCGGTAAAATGTCATCAGAGCCAAAGCAAATTACTTTAAACTAGATGGTGCATATAATAAGGCCACTAAAACAAAGACCTACCTCCAAGACTGCCAGGCCTCAAAACCTGTTGTGCGCTAGAATGAATGAAAGCCCTTGTGTTGTGATGGTACCACAGGGCAGGCAGAGGAACAAGGTCAAATCGCTCAGTGTCCTCCTGCCGCTTGTTGAGTTAACTGAAAAAGGGCTTTTGAAGTGGTCACGACTGAGCATTAAAACACGTCTGGCAGCTAAAAGCAAAATAACAAAGGTGTCTGACCTTACGATCCCATTAACAGACGCATTTATACAGCCGTATTAGATTGCTCACTGCCTCTGTCTGCAAAAGTGAGCATCGAGTCACTCTGATGGGAATCAGCTAGTTTGTCACATTGAAGAATTGTAAATTTGTTAGCCTTTGGGCATTTCAGTTTCCTCCAAAAATCTTGTTGTTACGCCATATCAAAACAATCCAGAAATATGTATTGGAGCCCTCCAACCAATAATTTAAAAAAAGTTTGTGGGAACAATATGAATTTTCAATGTTGCTGTGGTGCTGTGATATGAAATAGGATGTCATAATGACATTTGTTAAGCCTTACCTGACCCACATAGACCAGCAGGCGGGCATTAAGGGGACTCTCGTCTGAACTCAGCCAAAACTCAGAGTTATCGTCAGAGGATATGGAGAACTGGAAGTCACCTATGGGACCAAACAGAGATTAAAATAATGGATTTTGAGTACACACTGCAGAGAAAACGCAGACTTTTCAACAAGAGAGAACAGTGAATAATTTATTTTTGGAGTTTAAATTTGTTTGTGTAATCCCTGCAATTGGCATTACATAAATGAACAAAATGGAAGGCTGAGGTCAAAACTAATGATATCTAAAGATGCAGCAGTGTTTGGAGAGTAGAAGGAAACAAAAAAAAACTCAATGTGATTTAATTATCCTATAAGGCTGACAAAATAGAAAACATTGGTGCCCTGTGATATTTATGCCTTATTGAATAGCTGCTCATTTTCATTATGTATAGCTGAATGTTTTGATTTTCACACAAAGTAACTAAATACACAAATTAAAGGGATATTTCAGGATTTTTGACATAGGGCCTCATTTCCCAGAGTGTTGTTGATTTCTGGAGATATTATTTTTTTTTTATTCATGCAGTCCTTATATTTGAAGAGTTTAGTGGTGCTAGGCTAGTGCTAGGCTAGAACATGTCTATGGTAATTAATAGCCTGCATTAAAAACCTCACAAAGCTCCTTTGTGAATTCCACATGTAATAACGCCGGCCGCAGGTAAACAAACTACTGTAGATCCAGTAACTTAGCAGATCACTCCGCCAATGCGTAGCTTACAACCAGGAAGCTGATGCTGCTCAAACATAAGTTATTTTAAATGCAAAATGGTTTTATTAAAAAAACGATTCAGTCAACACAGACATGTATATCGGTAGTCTGATGTTATAAGTGATTTGCCTCAGGTGCACTGTGCTTGGGTCAGACTGTTTTTAATGCAGGCTACTAGTTACCATAGACATGCGCTAGCCTAGCACTAGCCAAGCACTAGCCTAGCACTAGCCTAGCACCACTAAACTATTCAAATATAAGGACAGCATGAATTAAAATTAAAATATGTATGTCTCCAGAAATCAACACCACTCTGGATAACTAGAAAATGAGGCCCTATGTCAATAATCCTGAAGTATTGCTTTAGCTACTAAACACATGACAACTAAATATGGGATCGTATGGATCTAACAAAGCCTAAATGATGGTTAATAGTTTAAAGCAGAACTTTGTATGCTTTTCATTAAGCATTGATGATGAGTTTGAGACGTAGCATGCCCCTAAATGAAACTGCTGAGTGTGGTCTCTGACATTAGTTAACTGGGCATGTAACAAAAAGGTTGGTTCAGGTTGGATGGGTGAAGGGCACTTGGTCGTGTCTGAATCCTGGATATACGGCAACCTTTGAGCCACAGCTAATGGGACTAAGGGGAGGTCAGGAAGCTGCCGTGCTGAAAATTCACTGGAGAACTCTGGCATTTACTTCTAATAAAAAGAGAAAATCCTCTATATTAGCTACTCTCTGGTGCTTTCATTAGAGGCGAATTGGGAAATTGTCTTCTTCTGGAAAGGACATTTGCTGCAAAGCCCCAGGAGAGACCCACTAATAGGATGAGCTAAGTTACCGTCTCTGTAAGGGTGAAGGAAGCCAAAAATTCTCAGGCCGTAGTTCTTCCACTTTGGTGCCACTGCTAGTTTCTTCACTGTGGTTCTCGTCTGTAAAAGTGAAACATCATTAGAAAAAGAAAGACCGGGAAATTAGGGGTGAGCAATTATGTCAAACCTTCAGTGCCCAACTTACATGAGGGTAAAGGGGAAAGTGCAAATTCTTTCGTAGTTGTGCCACCGATGAGCCACACCAGTCCTCATAGACATGCAGGTTGGCCTGGCCTTTATACTGCAAAACACAAACACACAGTTTAGTGAACATCGTAGAGTCATGTGAAGAGATTTTAATGGAATCATATCTTTCTGTTTTCAATCTAAAATATCAAATCAAGTTGTTGTTGCCGCACAGGGTTGTACTAATATTACAGATTGATAGTAATAGTTTGAAAACCCGCAATGACACAGACATCAGACAGTGAAATGGATGTAAAGTCAACAGTGAGATGGATTGTTATCGGCTTGGGCTGGTTAAAGGTCTACAGTCAACACTGTGGGAATAAAAACACAGGGTATGGAGTAAAGTTCAGACTGTGGGAGAGTAAAATGGAAACTTTTTTGTATTTGAAGGACTAAGCCTGTCATGAAAACAAATTGGAAGTTCGACATATTGAGGCAGGAAAGTATCGCGATAAACGATATTATTGACTCTAACGAAACTAGATACTGTCAACTCTCAGGCATAAAAATGACAGTAAACCTTCGTTATAAAAGTGTGTCATTATATCCTAAAATACCACACAAGCTGCAATAAATATGAAATATTATGAAACTCAATTCAAAAAGTTTTAGAAAGAATGGGGGGAAATGCTAATAATGTACAGACGATAAATATCAAGCCCAAAAATGTATTGTTCACCTATTTTTTATTTATTTTTATTATAATAATTTCATGTCTGAACTGAGGTTTATTTGAAAGATCTGTCTGGTCTGTGTTCTTTGACCATATTAACCAAACAGCCTTAGTGATCAAAAGCTGTTTTAAAAGTATGGTAAAAAAAAAAAAACACGTCCTAAATCATGGGATATAATGTATAATGTAGTGAACAATAATCTCCCAGATTAGGTGTATTGTAATATTGTATTAGCATGTTCTTGTGGTGTTCAGAATCTGGATTTATAAGGATTTTAATGATGTATTTGTACATGTAATGATGATTTGTAACATTTTAATTGTAGCATTTCATGGACCCCAGGAAGAATAGTCTTTACTACTAGCTGAGACCCGGCCTTCGGCCGGGCCTCGCTAGTCTCCACATTTGATATTCTTAGATTGTGAGTGATTACAAAGAAATGTCCAACCCGTCACACAGTTCAGCTGTAGACCAGTGGTTCCCAACCCATTCCAAAAACTATGGCCACTACAAATGTGTAAAAGAATGAAGGCAAAAAACAATTTCAAACAAACTGCAATTGGAGTGTTTGATGCACCCGCACTCCTTTCTTATAAACAACGACAATATTTTCGCTAAACTCGGGGAACAGGATTCAAGAGACAGTGGAATAATTATGGATAAATATTAGCTCTAACGGTTCGGTTCACGGTGCAGGACCTGTGGTTTGGTGCATCACGGTAGTGTACAAAAAAATAAATAATGAGTAGGTTTTGAACTGAAATAGCCTAATGATCGTTGTTAGACAGTATTTTTAACCTTACAATAAAAGTGGCAATGCGTTCAAAGCTGCTTTAGAATAAAATGTACCTCTGGGCTCACAATACGTGAAAGCAAAATAGGAAACAAATGGTACAGCAGCAAAGAAAAAAAAAGGAAAAAACTACGCAGTGCAGGCCATGCGCTCGTTAAGTTGTAGTTTCATTTTCGCTTGTACTCACACGGAGGATAAATCAGTCGGAGCAGCGCGTTTGATTAGAGGCTCATGTTTGAGCAGGTTTTGGGCACGCACGCACACACACACACACACGCACACACACGCACACATCGCCCTGTTTGGATGCGCGCGCACACATACATACACACACGCACGAACACACACACACACACACACACACATCGCCCTGTTTGGATGCGCGCACACGCAGGGCAGTCAGATCTCGTGCACTCGCGTTTTTGTGACAGCGGGTTGTCCTCGGACAGCAGCACCACCAACCACGCACACACTCAGTACTGTCGCCTGGCTTCCTGGTGTTCCCAAACGGTCTCCCATCCCAGTTCTAACCAGGCCCTTCCCAGCTTAGCATCCGAGGAACGGTCTCCCATCCCAGTTCTAACCAGGCACTTCCCTGCTTAGCTTCAAAGTCGGTATGGGAAATAAACATGGCGGCGCCCAGGCGGCCGCCATTGAGATAGCGTTTTCTATAATAGATTGTATGGTAAAGACTAATGGGGATCTATTAATAAACAATAAACAATAAATGAGAAAAAACTAAATATCAGTATCTCAGTCATTTATTGGACTGCATTGATTGAGTTGAGGACGTCTCGGTTAAATAAACCTCTAGCTTTTGTGTCTTACAAATAACTAAAAGAGCGAGAAGAAGCCTCTGAAGATGAAACGTCCTCAACTCCATCATCCCAGTCCAGTCGATGCTATTTGCAAAATCCCTTCTGTGTTGGTTATTATTTGTTTGCCATATTTCCATAGCACATACATTTCATCAGCCTCCTCTCATACAATAATTAGTAGAATAAAACAGAATGTCAATGTATCAAAAAATGACTGAAGAAATTACGCTGAGAGTTTGTTATGATACACACACTGTCGGCTCCACACAAAACAATTTTATTTCCACTGCCACTGTAGATGTATTTCTTGCGCTCTGTATCCACGATGTTCTGCCTCGGAGCAGGGAAAATGGATTGTGTAGTAAACTTGAAGCCTGAAATGGTGTGGGTGTCCTGAATAAGAGAGGTGACAGCGCGTGCACCAGAAGGGACGGTGCATGGAGGATGTCTGGGCTTTTGCCGGCACTCATCCCTGGTCTAAACTGTGACATTTCTCGGAATTACACTGGGAAATCACAGGACACGGCAAGGACAGATGGAGAGACTGGTTTGCCTGGGGGTAGAGTACTTTCCCCAAAAGCACACACATGGTTTGAACACAGGAAAAGATGTGTCTCCGGTGATCAGTGTGGTAAAAACATGGCTGGAAAAAATAGGTTATTCAATGTCGTCACCAAAGTATGTTTATACAAGAATGTGTCATTTCTTTTCTCACCAGTGTCATTGTGAAAGACTGACTTGATTGTTTATACCTACATTTAAGATGGAGATTTGAGAACGAACTCCAAGAAGTACTTTGTTTAGTGCAGGGGTAGGCAACGTCAGGCCCAAATACCTGTTAAAGGACTCTAAAAATGTGAGAAATTGTGTATTTTTATAGTTTATTTTTTAAATGTCCTTGCAGAACATCCCACTTGGTCATATATCATGTAAAACAGTGATTCTCAACTGGTGGGCCGGGACTCAAAAGTGGGTCGCGAGCCAACAGGGAACTTTTTTTTTCCAATATTATCCATCTGAAACTACACGGAAACACAATGGAGTTAATGGGTTGTTTTGATCATAATTTCAGTCTTGAAAGCAAATCTACGGCTTGTTATTATATTATATTCATATTTTATACAATATATGACAAATTACAGTTTGTCGCAGCTTGTCATTAAGGTAATGGCGGGTCTCGGAGCCGGACCACTTTAGAACCACTGATGTAAAACATTGGCATTTGCAGAAAATGGTTCTTAACTTTAGGCTGCAATGGTGAGGTTCGGCCCTTGGTGTTTTGGCAATGATGAAAATGGGCCCTCCATGACACAAACTTGCCCACCCCTGGTTTAGTGGTTGTTGAACCCAGAAATGGCACAAGAGTGAAGCCAGGTGAACCACATGTGACATGAGCATTTCCGAGGTTTTTCTAAAATCTACAGCAAAAAGAGCTTCATTCATCCAGAACAGATTCTTTACACGCTCAACAAAAATAAGCACAATCACTACAAAACCTTCACATAGGTTTCTGCAAGAAGTAGTGGAGAGACCGCTGGAAACAGACGTGGCCTTGATGAGTTGGGACCAGTTCTTTAAAGTTTTTCAGGGTGAAGTAAACGCCCCGCCGTGAGCTCCGACGTCCACATTTTAAGGAGAAGACATGTTGACAGAAGGCGTCGCGCTCTCTCAGTATCACACAGGGATTCTAGCAGATGGTCTGACCTCGAGAGCTCCAATGCACTCCTTTTACCAAATCCGAATGGTCAGCTGACTGCGCCGTATCGCCGAGCCTCATGTATTAATGCATGAGCCGGTTGCAAACATGTCAGTCCAAAACAAAGGGGCAGTTCACGTTGTATTAGGCAAACAATCCAAGTTTATAGAGCACAATTTGCACACAAAAATCATTCGAAATGCAGGAATGTGTTGAAGGGAGGCTACAAGAAATGTCTGTTGTCGTTAAGCGCAGCTAAATACTGTTTTAGCCTGGATTTCATCATCGTCAGAGTCGAGGCCTGAATCACAGCTTCAGGAAGACTGTCCTCAATCTTCGCCTCACTGTGTTTGTTTCTATCTTGAATTACTATGCCAATGTGTGCTATTTAGCTTACACGCAGAATGAGTAATGAAGAGACGACATATTTGAAAGCATTAAACAAGGAAGTTGAAAGCGGCGGTAAAGATGAGAGACGGTGAGGTTAGAGCTCCGCAGCAGAAGGCACTGTGTAAATATATCCCTTATGTAAAGCTTTTAATAGATTTCCTGTGGGTTTTAAGTAAACCCATTTCAGTCTGGCCCTGTCCTCTTGTCAAACAGCAATAAGCAGACAGCTTTAGAAGGCTCTAATTATTCATACAACCACGTCCTTGTGGTGCTTAGGAGGCACCGCGCAGCTCACTCTGAGCAGCAGCGCTGGCTTTTTGGTTTGGATTGAAGTTTGTTTCCAAAGTTTAGTGATGTTTTACACTCACTCCCTTATTTCTCCCTTGAATTGAAGTTGAAGCAGTGATGTATTGTAGTTGAAACGCATCGATCTGCCCTGTATCCTGAGTGAAGGACTGTAGCATTAGTTTGCTGGGATGTTGTATTTGGTGACAGTCTGAAGGTTTTCTCAGAATCACATCAAAGGTGCATTATGTAACTTTTTATGCGGAAAAAGAAAGTTTGCGGCTGTATGTGTGGTCAGCATGACGCCTTTACTTTCCATCACAGTGGTCCCTAGGACGCTCCAGGATCAATTGCTTGGTAGGTTTTCACTGCTGACGGAGCCTCTCACCAGAAAGCCTACAAAACAATTGATCCTAGAGTGTTGTAGAGACCACCGTGATTGAAAGTAAAGGCGTCATGCTGACCACACATACAGCCACTGGGTCACTACAAGGTCAAATATGCACAAATGCACATTTTTTTCCACAAAAAAAGTTACGAAATGCACCTTTAATGTGATTCTGAGGAAAAACCTTCAGACTGTCACCAAATACAACATCCCAGCAACCCAGGATACAGGGCAGATCGATATGTTTCAACTACAATACATCAGTGCTTCAACTTCAATTCAAGAGAGAAATGGAGGAGTCACATAAAAAGTTGCAATTCGAGACAGTTAACGCTGAGATAGCAACACACCTGGCTCTGTACCAGGAACTCAATGCAAAATAAATTAAGGATCTAAGTATTTGAGTACAAGGAAGCCATAGAAATTGATCTCAAGTTTGCAGCAATCTGTCTTTTTTCCCCCATTTGTTCCATATACGGGTCTGGCACACTTTTGAGGTCAGATGTCACAGACAAAAAAAAGCAAATTAAGTTTTAAAAGATATAGATATGGGGAGGACGTTGAAAACTAGGCAAAGAGAATACTAGAACGGCAATTATTACATTCGTCAAAGCTGGGTCACTGTCATGAACTATTCATAATCTCTGATAGTATGAGGACTCTTTTAGAAAACAAAGACTTTGCGAGTGAAACTTTATAGGTTTCCCCATCCTCGCAGTGCAGTAAGCTTGTCACACTGTATCTTTCTCTACACGCTTCTCCCATCACTGCTCTTTCTCCCATCTGGTTGCACTAACAACCAGAGCACCGCTTCACTCTCCCTCGTTCTCGTGAAATCTGGTGCAGCCTTCTGCGTTCTCGCTGGCAGCCAGGCCTTGACAAATGGACGCTCAGCGCGCACATTGTGAATCCCAGGAGAATATGCACTTTGACGTGATGTTGGTTGAAGAAGTAAGACTTGGTGTATATCCTACAATCCCCCCGAGAGGCGAAGGGGAGACACAGTCAAGTTTTCAGTTACACCTATGACATCTTTGGACTGAAAATGAAATCATTTAGCTTCATCTTTGCGCTCTGACTGAAACCATTCACATTTAGCTGATGTAGTGGCTCATTTTCTTTCCTAGTGGACGCTCGATCAATTGCTACTTTTATTACAAGTTTAGAAATGGTGATTTATGTTCAACTCAAGACATTTGAAACAATTATTAATATGGATATCAAATGGATTTAAGTTCAGAACACATTTCTGGAAACCTTGTCTTTGCATTAATTTTGCAGGATTCCTAAAAAAAAGAAGGCAAAATCAAAGACACACATACATAAATAAAGTGTGTTGAGGGAAGCTCTACAACCAGTGACATTTTTCTCATTTTACAAGTCTATTTTATAAGGGCATATAATGAGAGAGAGGAGAAAGGCATCGAAAAAGATGTGCGTCATATGTGTCTCATCAGCCACTTTAATGAAGGCTGGTATAAGGAGCTATCTGTCCCGCAATTACATGTCTTCTGTCATACCATGGATATAATACAAAGGGAATAGACGTGCCTTCTGCTATTTTCCCCCAACAAGCTGCCAGTGCCGGCTTTTGGTTCAGCATTCGGTGTACACACCATCCAAAATGAGAGAGTGGAGAAAGATGAAGACATAAGACAAACACCAAGCTTTCTAGTATCTGGAGAATACCAAATTGCATTCCTCTGCAAAGTGTAACAATTGCCATTAGTTGTGCGATTCGTGTATTAAAACTCAGATTCAGTTGACAGCTAAGTGAGTCGGCCGTGTACTACACTCCATGCTGCTTCTTGAGAGTTAAATGGAGAGATTTTTTACTTGGGATATGCCAGTCAATATCAAAGAATCTATGCAAGACCCACATTTCATGTTAATGGGAAAGAATTTCTCGATAGTGGTAAAAATAAATAAATAAAGTGAAATAAATAATAATAACAAACAATAAATAAATAATATAAACATTAATGCACATGGCTTTCAGAAATTACAGCAAAGAAATTAAAGAAAAAATTATGGCGGTGACTGAAAATTCTGGTATCAGAATCTATATCGCCTTGAAGTCGATGGGAATCATATCAAAAGTAAAACAAAAAGCTGGTATTGCACCTTCTTTTGAATAAATGCTAAATTAAAGCCATTGATGGACTGGTCACTACATTTCTGTTCATGTTCTTATTCGAGGCGGGTAACTCATAGATTTATTTGATTTATTTATTCATTTAACCAGGAAGTCCCTTGAGAGAAATCTCTTTTCCGAGGGAGACCTGGCCATGAGGTACATGAGTAACAAGTAACAAATCAAAAAAGCACAATAGTGCTGATTTACAATCAGTTCAAGAATTACTTGTACACTCCTCTTATCTTATATCTGAACACAGCGATAAAAGGCATGTTTTTCTGTCAATTTTGAACAGCCGGAGCTTGGCTATTATAATCAGTTAATGTGGCATACATTTTAGACTTCAAGATTGATCACAAGTTTAATACTTTGAGATTTCTATTCTTTTTCATTTCACATTCAGTCTTTCTCATCACACACTAAATAAATAGTAAATGAATGGTCACATTTTAATGGCACTTTTCTACCTACATTAGACACTCACCTCAATGAATCAATGAACCACTCACCCATTCACATTCTCATTCACACGTCAGAGTTAGACACTGGAGGCAAAGTGGGTGAAGTGTCTTGCACCTGCTGGATTCGAAACGCTGACCACAAGACGACCCGCTCTACTCTCTGCCCCACTGTCGCCCACTTATACTAAAAACACTGCCTCAACAGCAGAAACGCAGCTTGATGGTTTAATAGTTAAATAATGTAAAATCTAGATGTGGCAAAACTAAATAAAATATCTCCACATCAATCATACTCCAAAAAATTCTCATGACCTGGATTCAGCCTCGCATGTTTTCATTATGAAGTCTTTATGTGGAGCTATAAATACACTAAAAGTAGCTTTTCTTTGGTCTGTGGTGGAAAGCCATCTGGGGCGGGACATGCAACTTGTAGAATATGTCATTTTGGTCGGAGCCACAGTTCATGAAGTGTAAAAGAAACTGTTTAAACACTGACATAGAGGAGCCCATATTGGTGCTTTCAGCTGTTTCCCATTCTGCCCCGTCTGTTGAGGAAAAAGGCGACAGAGACAAAACGATTACACTGCTGGCACAGCGGCGTAATGCTATACCACACAGGGTCACTTCGAACTGCCTTATACTTCAAGTAGTCACTTTTGTCCTTTTCTATATACAGTACCACTGGTGTCTTTTTTTCTATCTTCAGTCAATTGGTTTCTGCTTGTGTGAGTCACATTATTACCCTAATTCGATTAAGCATTCACACATTGTTTTACATTTCATTCCATGCAATAATCAAACTAGTGTCCAGAGGGCTCAGCAAAAGCATTCATGTGTTCTTTATTTAATCTCCCTTCTGGCTGTTCCATTTTCTTTGTGATTTTTTTTTTTCCTGCTATCTAACTGTCTTTTCTTGTCATCTGGACTTCACATATGTTTTTTTTTCAATACAAAGTAATTAAAGCTAGGCTACTCAACCTGGACTACTGGCTCCTCACAAAATGACATCACTATTTAATGCATCTAAACTCAAAACAATGCTTTTCCACTTGCTTGTAAAACCTTTTCCTCTGCCCTGTTTTCTGTGCCCTTGACAAACAAGTGTCCGCTCAACCGCAGCACGTCTGGGCCAATCTGCAGTCTCCTCATGCTTTGCTCAGCACCCAGCCCTTCTCATTAAAGTGCCTGTGGTGTCAAAAAGCAACCTGCCGAATCCCTCACAGGTCACAAAGTCTCTTTTTCTAATGGTAAGCCTTGCCTGGACATGGACATTTTTAGCTCTTTGTGGCCTGCGCTCACATTGGCCGGGGGAAATATGTGCATGCGCCTTGTTGATGTCCTTGTGACCCTATGCCATTGTATGACAGCAGACATATGGTTACGCTCCAGTCCTAGAAGCCCGACTCCGAGCTTCTGACAGCGCCAGCTCAGCAGACCCCCAGACCTCTGCCATCTTGGCTGTGCGACAGGAAAACAAGTGAGTGTTGGTAATTAGGACACATAGGAAGTGAATAGCTACTCCACCAGTGTGTTCCAGGCGATTTGGCACAGAGGCCGTGTAATATAATATTGAAGAGAATGCAGTTCATTAGGACCTAAATAAATAAATAATTAGAATAGGTCACGACTGGACCAAGGCCTGGTGACATTTTTTGTTTGGTATCGTAAGCCTATACATAGATTACAGTGGTAATAACTAGTATTATGTGGTTCATCTTAAGTAATAACAATGGTACGTTTAGGTACATACAGTGGTACTAATAGATAAAAAGGCCAGAAAGTCTATAGTACTTACAGTAATAATTACTAGTAATTATGCGATACATCTTAAGTAATAACAGTGATACTTCGAGGTACATGCAGTGGTAACTAATAGATCAAAACGGCAGTAAGCCCATGGTACAGTGGTAATTACTAGTGATTATGTGCAGGGGCGGATCTAGTGGAGTGGCACTAAAGTCTTGCCACCCCAGCTGCCACCCCATTGATGTGATGTGATGTCTGGTGCTTACAGAGCTCATTCGCAGTTAGTATTTGTGACAGGACCAAGAATTATAACAACTTTATAGCTAATTAAGGAGCCAGGTGCCAACTCCTGTGGCTCCCAAGATGATGATTTTTTTTTTCTCAAAAAGTTAAAACTTTACCTGAGTTAGGAACTCCCCACTTATATTATGGACAATGCTACTTTTTCTGTATAGTTTTGATAGGCCTGCATTTAAAGGAAAAATTACCTTGCGAGCAAGCAAAACTTGCACACCCCCGCTATGAACATTCAGAAATTATCCCTGACCCTGATTGCCACCCATTTTTTCAAGATCCGCCCCTGGTTATAGGGTACATACAGCGGTAACTAACAGATAAAAAGGCTTGCAAATTCGTAGTACAATTACTAGTAATTATGTGATGCATCTATAGTATTTATTGTGGTAATTCAAGGATACTACAGCAGCAATTCCTAGGTAGTAAATGATACATTCAGAGGTAATTTCTAGAAATTAGGTGTTAGAGGATAACATTAAATGTCTGTCATAGCCTTGACTGTGGTGCTCAGGCACCCACTCTCAGCCACTGAATGTTTGCTTACGTATCAGTATGACGCTCTGAGAGGGTATTTATCCCTTTTCTGTGGAAGCATAGACAGACTTGAATGGTAGGACTAGCGCAATGTCAGTATGATAAATAGCGATTTAATGTCCTCTAATATTAGGTATGACTATAAAACAACATAAAAGAAATAAGTTTCTTTATCAATATGGAATAAGTAACAGAGAACAGACAGGAGCAATACAGAGCTTACCATTTAAAAACAAGTTTCAAGCACAAGGAAAACACTGTAATCAAAATATAGAGACTTGTGTTACTAAAATAGTGTTTTTTTATTTATTTATTTATAAAGTCATCATAATCATAAGCAACAATCATATCTGTACCATGTCCCACTTTTATGCCAATTCTTGCTAAATATCACATGACTGGAGTTCACTATGAAGTACCTGGTAATTACCTCTGTAAGTACCAGGGATGTACCACAATAACTACCATGGACTTACCGGGCCGTGTTCTAAAGCATTGCCATTCTGGGTACATATTTTCTACTTATTTCATTATTTTGTGCTATTTCATTATCATTCTGTTGCTGTTTAATTGGTTTGTAAGATTGTTTTAATTGCACTAATGAGCTACTGCGACCGAGCCGTTTCCCTCGTGGATCGGCAGAGTCTGTCTAAGTCCAAGACAAATTTGAAAACCAAGATGCAGTGAAATGAGAGAATAAACTCATTCTGCGGGGGATTTACAGTGCGCTTTTTGAAGACTTGCGTCCTACATCGGAGGCGCGAGTTCTGGTGCCGGTCCTTGGTGCCCGTGCTTGATGTCATGCCGAGGGAACATTCATTTTGCAACTGGACTCATTTTAAATACCACAACATCATTCATATTTAATAGTGTGAAGAAGCTAACAGATGTTTATGCTTTAAAGCTTTGAAAACAGTGATGTCATCTACTTGCGCTAGGGTGAAGTGAGGAGGCTACGCTAAAGCCACAGTGCAGAAAATTGCAAGTTGCCTAGTCACTAAACTTATTAAAACTACACAAACAGAGAAATAACAGAAATGTCCAGAAACTAAACCTTACGCCAAACACGTCCAATTCCGAACTCTATTTCAATACAATCTTGTTGTCAATATAATGCCCTCTTGTAAGTCTACTGGGGGACTGCAGTTGTAGATCTAATTTTACTCGAGGTTGTCAAAGTGTAATAAATCGCATTTCTCACATTCGACTGTCATACACTCACACACACACGGACCTCTTTTAATTAAAACCGTGTGAACAGGTTACAAATCTAGAGTCGCTTTTCTTATCACAAATCCGGCGTCTAATTGCCCTGTCTGCTGCTCCCTTTGTAGCAGAAAATGTGCAAACTACATCAGTAAGCGAGCAGGGAAATTAGAATGAATCACATCGACTTGTAATCTGCAGGTCAGGGGTCCCTTTAAATATGGCCCGCTAATGCTTGAGAAAGAAATATTATTATCGTCAAGCAATAATTTATCATCCTAACCTCACGGACCATTTTGTTCTGGCAGCAGGCGTATCGCGTGGGGGGGGAAAAAATGGATCTCTATTTATCCTCGCTGATATTGAAAACGCATTTGCACTTAAATGATCTTGGAACAGAATGAAGACACAGGCACTATGTTACAAAAGCGGGGATAAAGGCATGTTGATAAATCTATTCCCATAAAGGTTTGTAGCTAATGGAGTGGCCTTAGACGTTTAAGGCTGATGAGCTGATTGAAAGAGAAGAAAGGACTTAAAATTATTATTGTTATCAGTCTGAGGAAGAAAGACAGGGGTGAAAGGTACAAAAGAAGAGAAGGGAACATTTAACGGAGATTTACCTCTTGTTTCCATGGTAACTTTTTGTGGTGCTGGCTGAGGAACTTCCGAAGGTGTGTACTGCCCCTGATTGGCTCGTCATCCTGGGACAAAGAGAAAGACATAATTCCTTAAACATCTGATCTTGCCCATGTGCTGTAATGATGACAAATAACATACAACTAGCGTGCACTCATTAAAATCAGAGAGAATGACATGACCTTCAATAGCACATGTAAAATGTTATTATATGACAAATAATGAAAAGTAAGCTAAACCTGCTGCACAGATACATGCCATTCCATCATCCCCAGGATCTACGTTAAAGCAGAACTAAGTAACTCATGCCCCTAGAGGCCATAAGCACCACTGCATGTGTGGTTTTTTTTTACTCATTAATTGTCTGTGAGAGTAAATACTACGCTGACAGAAAAGACAAAGAGAGGGAGAGGGATATTTTACATCCAGTTACACAATGGAGATAATTTATGTCACTCAAACTTGGCTGTAAATACTGCTAAAGTGGCGCTAGCCCACAGTTATCTTTGCCCGTTAGCCTGTTAGCTTCTTCTTCGTGATTACTTTAGTGTGTATACATTTGTTAACTGTGGCGTCATGACTTCCACTTCCGGGTCCTAGCAGACCAGCAAATATGCGAGAAAAACCCCCCATTAAAAACTCTTTAAAACAACCATCAATATTTCTGAAACTCAACGGCGAGTTACTGAACCGATTTATTTCTCTGACTCATTAGCCAAAAATGCCGCACCTACTGCAAAAAAAGTATTGTTTACTAAAGTCGGTACTTCCGGGTTTAGCGTAGCTGCTGCGGCGTTAGCATTTTCAGTAACTCTCTGTTGAGTTTCAGAAATATTGAACCTGGAAGTAGAGCTGTGACGTCATCACTTAGCAAACGTATTGGGTCTCCAGGTCGGAGCAGGGAAAGTTGCAAGCATGGTTTTCTGGCCAGAGACACCAGGGGGAGATGAAAGACCCCCCCAATCATCCCATCAACACTTGTATTACCCCCAGAGGGACTACGAAAAGGATTTATTAAGGTAAATAAGTTACTGAGCACTGCTTTAATAATATTAAAAAAAGTGTTGAAAAATGTGTTGACTTGTGACAGCCTTTTACTGTCAGGCTGGGGGACTCCACCTCAGCTTCGCCCCCCCTTACACTGTAGCTCCTCCCTTTTGGTCAGCTTAAAAAAAAAAAAAAAAAAAACTGCCATTGAGTATCAATCTTATGCTGATGACAGCCACATTTATTTGCCTATCATCATCACAGTAGTTGCTCCCTGATGCCCTTGCTCGAGTGCCTTAATGACAAGACTTGGTTGGCCCAGTGTTAATTCTAATTCCACCCATCCAACCTTGGCGTCATTATGGACTCTGATTTTAAACTTGACAAGCAGGTTAAAGCAGTGGTCACATCCAGCTTTTGTCATCTTCATCTTTAAGCTAAAATTAAACCGATTTGATATTTTTCAGAATGTGAGCATGTCATGGATGCTTTTATTTGGTCACGTCAGGACTTCTGCAACACACTTTATTCTGAGATAAATCAAAACACCCTTCTTAGTTTGCAGTTTGATCATATAACACCAATCCTTGCATCTTTGCACTGGCTCCCTGTTCATTTTAGAATTGATTTTAAGATTTTATTGTTTGTTTGTAAAGCTTTGAATGGACTGGCCCCTCAGTACATCACGGACCTCATCCAAATTTACCAACCCGCGCACACTCTGTGGTCTGAGGGCCAGCTCCAGCTCCTGGTTCCTAAGACGAACCGTAAAACCAGAGGGGACAGAGCGTTCTCTGTTGTCGGCCCTAAGCTGTGAAACACTCTTTCCCTCCACGTACGAACAGCCCCACTGTGGAGTGTTTTAAGTCACTCACTTCTTTTCTCAGGCTTTTAGCAAACTTTATTTTGACATATTTTGTTGGTTTTAACCGTTGAATATTCTTGTATTTTTAATATACGTGCAGCACTTTAGAAACGCTTTGTTGCGCTGTAGAAATAAAGTGGATTGGATTGGTGTATTTTATATTTGAGAAAAGCATAACTTGACTTACACAACATGAAAAATCTGACTTTCAAACATCCTGATGACAAATGCATCAAGGTATATGAGACCTCATCCCCAACAGGCTCCTGTAATCTTAGCGCTTTCATTCCCTCCTAATCCAGCGTTTGACTCACCAAAAGCATAATCTCGCTAAGACCTGCTGGACAAGCTCTGCTCCCCAGGAGAGAGCCTGCACTCTGGCCCTTCTAAAGCGCTGTACCTGCTAACATCCGTGTTAATGCTACTGTTGTGAGGTGACAGGCAGGCCAGAGCATCGCTGAGCCATGCTTTTCTGTCAGTTATGTGCAGATAAAAAGCACCGTGGGTCCCAAGAGAGACATGGAGTTATGGAGCTGTTAAATGAGTGGCAAAGTGTTCTGTATTTAGCAACGGTGTCAAAACCCAGGCATAGCTCCACAGAGATTTGGAGCACCCCTGAAATGAGTGCTTTTTGTCATGAAGGTGCGACTGTTTTCCAAACAATGAGGGTGAAAGGAAGACGCACAGAGACAGCGCTGCCGGTTGCAAAGAGCAAATTGATTTACTTTTTTGACTTTCAAGGGGCATAAAGTGAAGGAGGTCAGGAAAGGTAGTGATGAGGCAACAAGCATAGAATTGTGATTTGCCATATACACATAACATCAAATGAAGAGAGAGAAGCAGAGGATAATAGAAGGCAGTGCTATCCGTATGATCAGCATCTACACTATATTTCCATGTTTTGGCCAAGATTTTAAAGAAAGTGCAGTTTGAGAGAGCCACGTTGTGCCTGTGATCTGTATATTTCACCTTTTAATTAACACTTTTGTTTGAGGTGTTGTTTTTCCAATCACACATTCTGAGAAGGTAGACTTTTTATGTTGACAGAAAATCAGAAGTCTAGTGCTTTTTGTTTCTTTGGTAATCAGTATTCATTTTAACGGCAGCATATACAGTAGTTAGTTGCTCTCAAATGTGCGATTAGTGATTTGGATTTTAAATGTAATATGTTGGCTGACCTTAAACACAAGCTTCAAATCTATTTCGAAGTTTGCAATAATTCATTCTGGCACTGCTTCGTTGAAGTGCAGCCTCAGCTCATTGCAGCTTAAAGTCTGCTTATCGATGCAACACTGAGGGTACAGTTAAACTCTTTGACCTGATGTTACGCTTCATCAAAATCCTCCATAGGTGCAGAACTGTGGTTATGGACTATGACTTTGAGCAAAATATCACAATCATTTAATATGCAACATTCTACAGCAAAACGTATACTTTTATCTTCTGCAAGTGTTTGTAATATGAAGAACATGACAACGGGGCAAGAAAGTTAGTTGTCCATGGGTCGGGACAAATGGACACCCAAAACTCTTACTGCTTGCCACAACCAAATATCAATATATGTGGAGAAAACCACTGTTGAACATACGCGCAGTGCTCAGAGATGTACATGTATTGAAATGTCTGCTGTTTATTTCACAATGATACAACTTGGACCAATCAAAGCAGGCTCATTGAAATCAATCCCTTGCCACTGAAGGTGTGTTTTTGAGGGACTTTGAATTGCGTCCAAGCATGCTTTAAAAAAATAAGTAAAACAGGAGCAAAACAAGGCTCAATTGGAAGTGAATGTGGAAAATCATGACTGACACTGAAACTTTTTAAATCAACAAATCTTGTTCAAGGCTGTGATAGCAAAAAAAAAAAAAAGGGGAAGACTTCAGTGAAATGGTAATATACTGCCTGAAAAAAAAGTCACCACAAAAAAAAAGGTCACACACATAATATTCAGTTGCCTTTTGCTTTGATCACAGCACACGTTCGCTGTGGCATTGTTTCAATAAGCCTCTGCAATGTCAGAACATCATCAAGATCTTGTATTGATGATGGGAGAATGTGACCACTGCACAAAGCCTTCTTCAGCACTTCCCAAAGATTCTCAAAGGGGTGAAGATCTGGACTCTGTGATGGCCTATCCATGTGTCTCCCTGACCCACTCTTTCACAACATGAGCCTGATGAATCCTGGCATTGTATTCTTGAAACATGCCTTTACCATCAGGAAAGAAGAAATCCTGGTCATTCAGGACGTTCAGGAGCTGATCTCATGCTTTGTGCACATGGTGTTGCCGAAGCTAGACCTGACCTACTGCAGCAACACCAGATCATAACAGTTGGTTTAATCCAGGTGGTACCTTTTTGTTTTTGGTCAGGCAGTGGTATGTATTGTGGCTTCTTGCAGTACAGTATTGTGATACGTAATACTGTAATGACGATAGCGCTAGGTCAAGTGATTTACCTTTGCTTTGCTTGAGTGGCAAAAATGGTTTAATCAATAGGGTTATAGTTCAACATACTGTATGTCATTCATACTATTTTCATACCTTGTTGACTCACACTGAAAGGGAATGATAAATAACTGTGTACAGATTTGGCCACTACCGGAGCAATGCATCAGAGACACAACAAGCGGAAGAGAGAGGCACAATTAATTAGCGCTAAACCAAGCTATTTCATGTATAAACATGCGTGGCAGAGTTGTAAATCTCTAAAGGACTGACTGTCTGATCATGGAGCCTTTGGCAGACAGGCACGAGCTCAAGTCCTATTCATCCATCAGTACAAAAGCTCACAGGCAGACTGACGCCCGTGTGAGGTGCTTCCAGGCTCCCCATGTTCTTGCCATTGGAATCGATGACCTCGGCCCAGGGAAACAGCTGGAACCAATGTCCTAGAATACCAATGAGCTTAATTAATCTCCCTTATTAAGCGCAAACAAGCAATAGTCTGCAGGGAGGGTGCAAACAGTACGTGAGTGCAGTAGAGACCGGGGATGGAGCTGAGATCTGCAGCTTGTTTGAAAAATGGCCTCACCCCTTCCGAACGCCACCCCACGCACATACAGCATCTCCCCCAAGTACTCTAATCATATAGCCAGCGACCTGTGAAGTAAAAGCCAATAACCAGCACAGAATTACGGCATGATTTAATTTTTCCTTAAAGACCGCTGAGATTTATAGTAAGCACTTTCGTTTTGGGTTCCTTGCTAATACAGCATTTACTTTGTGTTAACTTTTAAATCATAACTAAATCACAGCTGTCAGTGCATGTTATTTTACAGAATATTACATTTACACCATCCAGAAATGGAACGAGTATGGAATCACTGCAAACCTACCAAGACCCGGCCGTCCTCCTCAACTTATTGGCCGAACAAGGACAGCACTGACCAAGAAGCCTATGATGACCCTGGATGAACTGCAGAGAGCTATAGCTCAGGTGGGGGAAACTGTACACTGAACTATTAGTATTAATGGAAGAGTGGCTAGAAGAAGCCATTTTTATAAGAAAATCATAAGCAGTCCTGTCTACTGTACACATGGGGGATACAGCAAACATGTGGAAGATGAGACCAAAATGGCGTATTCTAGCCACTCTTACACAAAAGGCCAGATTTGAGGAATGTACAGACTAATTGTTCTGTGTACAGTTTCCCCCACCTGAGCTGTAGCTCTCTGCAGTTCATCCAGGGTCATCAAAGGCTTCTTGGTAACAGCTCTGGTCAGGGCTGTCCTTGTTCAGTCAGTAAGTTTAGGAGGGTGGCCGGGTCTTGGTAGGTTGATGCCATACTAGTTCCATTCCTGGATGGTGTATTTAACAGTACTTCGAGACATGTTCAAAGCTTTGGAAATCTTGCTATAACCTAACCCAGCTTTATACTTCTCAATAACTTTATCCTGGACCTGTCTGGTGTGTTTTGGACCTCATGATACTGTCTGCTCCCCAATAGTCTCTATTAACAGATCTCTGAGACCATCAAAGAGCAGCTGTATTTGACCTGACATTAGATTACACACAGGTAGACTCTATTTAGTCAACATGTGATCATTCAGAAATCATCAGGCAACTTTTCAAGGCGATTGTTTGCACTAAAAGGAAAGGGGGTAAATACTTATGCCCATCCCACTTTTCAGAATTCAGTTTTATTCATAAATATAATTCAAAATCATGTACGAATTTCATTTCACTTCACGATTGTGTGTCACTTAGTGTGTGTGTCTTTCACGTAAAATTTCAACTCGATATATTTAAGCTTGTGGTCCATAGCGTGGCCAAATGTTGAAAAGTTGAAAATCCATTGTATGTTACAAGCGCAACCCGGCACAAAACGCTGATAAACCAGGCCATGGACACCAAACATAAAGATATTTTTCAAGGATAAAAACACCCATAATGAAAATATACTTTGTTAATAGAATGAAATGTTGCACAGTGTGGCTTTCAAAATGGCTTCAATTAACTGCACTTAACAAGATTCTCAAAGCGCTACTGTAGGTTATTATTCATTCACTCAACACACTTGGTCGTGGTAAGCTTCTTAGAATGTGGCCACAGCTGCCCTGGGTCTTACTAATGTCTCAGCCGATCAATAACAATGGCTGCTCCGACCGTCACCAATTACTCACTCACATGCCACATTTATACTACATAAGCTACGGACAATTGTTTTGCCCAAGAACACTAGATATGCACAAATCAGAGCTGGAATTGAACCGTCCGTCTGTCCCGCTTGAGCCACTATCCCCCCTTGATCCTCCCTTCAAAACAGATAATCCTTTAATCCAAACAAGATAGTATGGCCGGACAATAATACGAAGATGACTCCTATAGAATAAGCCCACGCTGAGAGATCTTTGAAATCTAGTTTAGTTTCCAGAAAGTCCTTGGAAATAGCAATTGTGCGCAGCGACTTGCTGCCAGAATCCCTTCCCTGACGGCCCAAACGAATGTGGGCTAGCTCGCATTCCAAGAGGAGCCACAAAGCCCTGTGAAAGTATTAGACTGTCGCCAGCGCAGGGACTGAAGCTGAAAAGATGGATTTTCTGTTCTTAGTTCTCAAGATACCTTCACCGATAAAGTCGTTCGCTGCAGACATGCTGGAGACAAGAAAATGGTAAGAGCCGCTTTTCTTCAGCAGAAAATTGCGCTATTGTGCTTGGGTGACGGTGGCTTTGTGCTTAGAGTGTGCCGTCCTTGGGCAAGACACTCCATCTACCTTACCCTTGCATAATTATGTTGAGTAGGCCTGTAAAAATACCTCATTTGAAGTTTGATATTTTGAGTCATGAAAATATTGCGATAAACTATGTTATTGAAGATCTTTTAATGCCTTAGAAACTCACTGTAAAGCACTAGAAGATTCAAGGTACTCAATAAAGAAGGACTCAGGCTCCTCACAGACCAAGGTTGCTGGAGCCAATATCTGCAACCCTGTGCGGTGAAGACAAACTGTTAATCTCACAAAAACTAGCAGTGTATTGTCCAATTTAGCAATGCTTTACATTGGTTTCAGATAACTGGGTGATCTCAGAACATAAAAGAATAAACTAAAACATAATCGACTTCCTTTCGTACGTTGACGTTGATGAAAAGCACATGGACAACAAACTCACAAATACTGATGGTGGGACAAAGGATAGAAGTATTTCACAACACGTTTGTCAAGCAATCACAGCAGTGCTAATAGTGGCACAGCTGTTTACTGCGGAAAACATAACTTCAGTCAGTCGCGTTAGCGGAGAGGTCATTTCAATTGAGCTCAGGAGCTGGAAAGAGTCTGGGAGCCATCCATCATTTTGACAGAATACAGATAGGGTCATCCATTGTAACTTGTATCTGCCCAGTTATGGCGCCCATCATGAGATATTTGACTCTAGTTACTCAGTGATCTCCTGCACCTACCATGATTTATTGATACCTATAGGAAATAGAAAAAAACATTGAAATAATATACAAGGCAGTTTTATCCTTGAGTAAACTGAGGTAGTTTGTATCAGTGCCAAACAGCTGTCAGTTGCATTGAATAAGCGTGTGTATTTCTAATTTGCTTAACCAAATAAATTGTAAGAAAACTACATGCTACAACGTGCCCTAATTTGCTTGAACTGTTTTGATTGTTTTGGCACCATAGCTGAGTTTCAGATGTTCAACATTGCCGCTGACAGAGAAATGGAAGGAAAGTCAATTGGTGCTTCCAGACAGCCATATGCTCACAGAGCAGCTCCTGGTTTTTGGCTGATGAATAGGATTGTCCTGGGAGCCACCTCGATGATCCAGGATAAGCAATCCACCAGCGCTGAGAGGTTGAATAAATCTGAGGCTGATCTCACTATCAGCTGCTGGAGTCTATTTCAGTATGAATGCAGCTTTGGGAACTCCAATACCTTCAGATCCAAATCCCTATTACTTTTAACAAAGTGGCTGGCTGCAGTGAATAGAAATCTGTCCGAGTCATTCACTTAAACCATTGCCAAGCAAATCCCAGCAAAGAAAGGGAGTGCAACTATTTTTGTCTGTGTTTGCAATTTTCACGCAAGAAATTAGATGTCGTCAATGGAACAACAGCCGAGGAGCTGAGCGCAGAAAAGAGGCAGAAAAATAGGGCATAAATAAGGGACGTCTGCCGTCAATAATAGGAATGATAGAGTCGGTGGCTGGAAGATTAATGCCACACAAATTACTATGGCAACTAGACAATAAGACACGAGAAGCAAGAGTGAGACGAGAGACAGATGGAGGATTGAAGCAATTGGCCATTTTCGTCTTTGGGATTAGCAATACTGTCATTATGTATTTAAACTAAACATCCATATTCATCTATAAACAATCTTACATTTTCCACATCAGTTTAGTGTCGCTCAAATCAGTTAGCAAACAATCCTGTCTGAAAGTTTCCTTCAAGACAATATTCTGGCAATTCAGGCTAATACAGTGTGGGGAATAATGATGTTTCTATTTTGGGGGGTTACGATTATTTATTATGATCAGTTTGCCTTGTCAATTTTGTAAATTACATTGTAAACCTTACCGTGACCAAAACCAATTGTTCATGGGTGGCAAGAAGCCGGGAGGGGTACCCGTTTCAAGAAAATGAGTTATGCAGATGATGTCACAGTATGGCAACAACATAGCATCTGAAACCAGATGAGTGTCAGTGCCAACACACATCAAAAAGGGAGCATGACCAATCAAAAATGAGTAAGAAATGAGGCATTGGAGGGATTTTCTCCAGCAATCTTTTGTAAAGTGAAAAGTAAAAACAAGCAAGCTCTTCAAACAGAAAAAAAAGACACCACAAAACAGAAACTGAAAGTAAACCAGAGACCTCACATTGTAATTAGTCCAGTGGCTTTCTTGTTTAACGGGAGGAAGCTCCATTCAATGACGAGAAGTTGTGTTTGTTTAGACTCAGTTCAGAACATGAGTGGGTGTGTTTAAAATGAAAATGCTAAAGTATACAGTATATCAAAGAAAACATATTAATATCCATTGCAGCAGTCCACTGAATATAGAACTTTTTTTTTCTAAAGTTTTCATTTTACTGCTGCTGAAACCTTTACATTTACATTCTTCTTCCCTCAAACGATGTAGCACTTACAATTAGAGTAGAACGCTTTGTGCCTCAAAAGTATTTATAACTCCACCCATTAGCTGTAAACTGGTAGTGCACATACAATGCAATCCAGAATGTTAAACAAGTTCATTAAAATGAGTGTGATTTGCTGCTGTGATGTAATTATATGCCATGGATCACAATTATACTAAAATATCTGTCTAATTAAGAGCAGGATTTGGCATTAGCCTGGAAAGCTCCTTTGATGGTTGCTAATCTTTGCTCCGTAATTACAACTGGCAGTGAGGTGCCTCCGTCGAGCCCCAGAAAAATTAATGTGGGGAAAATAGCATAAGGTGACTTTTTGATGCGAAGAGAAGGGCGGCACAATCTCAATGTAATTGTGACATTTAAGCAACTCTAATTTTTTGATTAGATTTCATTTCAGATTTTATATTTTGTTTCAGTTCACTATGTTCATAAATGTCCAGAAGCATTAACATTACAGAGGGAGCAACTTAAATCTAAACTATTTGTGAAGGGGAAAACTAATGTCCTACTTTTAACAACATCTCGATCTTGACAAGGATAAGGACAACTTTTAAGGAGGCAAACTTAGACTGCAGTGTCTGGATTTCAATATTATTCCCGGAACCACCACCTTAACGTGGTGGAGGGGTTTGAGCACCCGAATGATCCTGGAGCTCTGCTGTCGAGGGCCTGGTGCCCCTGGTAGGGTCTCCCATGGGTGGATGGATGGATGGATGGATGGTTGGATGGATGGATGGATGGATGGATGGATGGATGGTTGGATGGATGGATGGATGGATGGATGGATGGATGGATGGATGGATGGTGTACAGCCCCATTAAATAGTAATTTCAATTAGATTGTGAATCATTGTGCATCCCTCAAGACAAGAGAGCCACCGAGTGTCAGACAGTCTGGTTTATTTTTGAGTAGAACCTGGCTTCCACCAAATACTCAAAAACACAATGTTCCCTTTCTCATCTTGTTTTGTGGAGATGATATTGACATGGGGCAGCTGGCAAACAGAGACCGCCTGTCAGTCAAAACTAACCTGCAGTGACCTAAAAATAATGAGTGATTCACCAAGGAGTACTGTGCAGATGTGAAATAGTTTTATTGGAGTAAAACAGCATCATTCATCAGCATTAGAACCATACCTGTCAAGTTTAGGATTTAAAATACAGGACCAAGCTCCAAGACGGGCAAAAATACGGTAGTTTCCCGGCCAAAATGGGAGACTTGACAGCTACGCAACCTCGTGACAACTGCCACTCAGGCTTCTGCAGGCTGCATTTCTAGTGAGGCTAGTGACAGAGTTCAGTTTGGAGGGGCAGGAGTGTTTTTTTTTACATACTGTATATTGTAATAATACGTGCTAATACGGGAAGACGGCGGGAAAGAGGGGCAAAATGCAGTAGTTTACCAGCCAAAACGGGACACTTGACAGCTATGATTAGAACAATGCTTCCTGTTCTTGTTTTATTAAAAGTTGTTTGAATCCAGCCACAAAAAAATGAAGGCGGTGTGTTCCTTCGGCTGGTCTCCAGTGTAGAATCAAATCCATAGAGGCAGACAAGTTACTGTGGCGACATTAAGGCAGGAGGCTCATTAAATTTACACTTAGAATGGATTAAAGAAAGTAATAGATAGTATGTCATTTATAAAAAAAAAAAAAAAAAACATTGACCATTCCTAACAGAAGAGCCCTGTAGTAAGAATACCTGAAAGTAGTAACTTACAGTAAATCCTTTCACCTTGACCATTTAATGTGTGCTCAGGCAGGGCACATTTTACGGAAAGTACCTGCCTCGTTGGTCAGCCAATCTTTGCATGTGACGTTTTTGCTGACCAGCACACTTCAGCCTTTTCAGCTTCCTTATTGATTTGGTAATTTGCCATTTTTTCCCCCCTCTCTGCCCTTTTACTAAAAGAGCTGCTGTCTCTTTACCGAGATGCAAGCATAAGTCCTTGGAGACCAATAGACTTCACTCAAAAGTTTCCCATTCAGTCTATGAAGAATTAGTTAGCATTTCAGACGTTTAAGTGCCCTTTATGTTTGCCAGACACTCTTTACAAAACAACATCAAAACAACTTGCAAACAGAGACAGTATTAGATAAATTTAATTTCTCAAAGTAAAACAGGGGGGAGATTATAGACACTCTTAATCTAATAACAGTACAACCACTTTCTATTTGATATATTTTATACTTTACTTGATATGAGACCTTGGCCAATGAGAGACTTGAGAAAGACGTTTTTGGCCTTGTCACATGTGTCAACACTCAGAGCCTTTGTATTGACGGCTTATGACATGAGTTTTGTTTCCTTACAAAATGCTTTATTTTGTACCAACAGACATTTCCCAGAAGATAATCTCACGAACTTCCACCGAATGAAAATGTGCAGCAGCATTTTGAAAGACATGACAGGCATATTGTGCTTCAAAACGTGGAACGCTCATAAATAGCCATGTCAAGGTGCCCCTCCATGATTGAATGCTGTTATAGATTGGCCCCTCCACTTGTTGCTTTCCTCCGTACATCCCTCATTCCCATCTGTCACCAGGAAAACGAGACATAGCAATGAGACATTATTAAACTGCCCCTGTTGCAGCCTGTTTAGCGCCACTGTCAGCGCAAAGCAGCCTCAGAACAACACGTAGCACCTCTTTAGTGTAAACTGAGAGCTTCTACAACTGAATCAGGCTGACAGTTTCGATAGTATCTATTAAAGAATATATTCCTTTGAAACTAAAGACTGCTTGGCTACCACACTCGTTTCCCAGCAAGAAGGTCCTGATTTGATTCATGGACTGTGTGCGGGCTTGTACAATGTATTTCCATACTAGATCCAGCAATATCCATATTACAAGAAGCCACAATATAATTCTATTCGCTCATATCAAGCAGCCCTATTGTAGTTTCTCGATGGTTGGGTTTGCTCCGTGTACTCCTCTGGTTCCCCACCCCAAAACATGCTCAATTGGCCAATATTCCAGCGACCCAGCTCTAACAATCTTTCGGCCTTTATACCTGACGAGTTGTCCCAGCAGCACTGAAGGATGGGTCAAATGTTCCTATGGGAACAATAAAGTGCACCTAAATCTTACCGTAACCTACATAAACGCAGAGAATAAACTTGCCAATAAATGTGCAGTTGTTTTATGCAGAATTCTTGGCCAACACACTCTGAGATAGTTTTACCCTTTTCACTTTTGGCAGTTGAAGTTGAAGACCTCCGGATACTAAGGCTTACAAAACAAGTCGGCGCTTGTGTCAGGATGTCAGAATATTCATAGCTATATTTATAGATGTCATGACAATGGGAACGGCATATAGCTGCTTATCCGATGTCACTGTCAGGAGTGCTTGACTTGTTTTTTTCACCTCGCCTTAAACTCACTGCACAGGGAATAACTGGGTTTGAAGTGCTTGTGCGCTTAAGCGGCACATTCATTCCTGACATCGGGTTTTCTTTTTTTTTTACTCACTTCAAATGCTGCTCCTTATTTTGCACCTACACACTCGACAATACCATCTATACCGTAACAAATGTGAACAAAAATAATAAGTCTGTTCCCGTATTTTGTCTAGCTCACTGTCAAGATCATTTTAAGTGGCTGGTTCTGGCTAGAAAAGCATACAACCTAAAAACGTGTATGGGATCAAAGCACACTGGGAAATATCTTACCCAATAAACGGAATAAAAAAACCAAGCGTCATTTTCTAGATCCTCTTCCAAATGGTTTGCTTGATAAGTTACTCACTATATAGCACTGTCGATGTCAAACTGAGCCTTGCTTCTTTGTGCATCAGGTCAGTTTAGTTGCTTTATTGACACAACAACATAACCTGGATTGTTCCGCAACTTTTAATGAATTAAAGGTAAATGCAAAGGTCACAAACATTTTAAATTGAAGCATCGAGATAAAGCTTAACTCTATTTTGACAAGGTCGCTCATCTTTATTTACCAATGACTGTAAAGCATTCATTCATCCATTCAACTGTCAGTGCACTCGAATGTATGGAAATCATGGTCATTTTTAGCTCATTTCACACACTCCCACATTGTTCTGTAGCCTCTGTCCATCTGAAGCAGGTGCATGGGTCATACAGTAATTCCATGTTTGTGTGGGCGTCTTGTCTGATCAGAGATGGCACATTGTGCCGACACAATGAGCAATGAATCTGTAATGAGGCGAGGGCTCTCAACAATCCCACTCAAACACCATAGGCATCTTCTATTATACTTCAAACAATACAATGTGTGCTGGTTCTTTTGGTTTTATATGAGATACAAATGGAATAATAAAATAAAAAAAATCATGTTCTAACTTTCTATATTCATGAAAGTAATAAGCTATATTCATTAGCTTATTTTTGCCTCTGTTGTGGATATACAGCAAATCCATATTTTGAAACATGCACTTGAAACTGCAGGAATCGTCTCTCCTCTATATAGTTTTGACATTAGAACAAGTACACACCCGGGAGAGGCAGCCATTCACTCAAACTTCAACATTGATTCTCCAGCTGCAATTAACATAATGTTGCTTCTTTTCGATCAGGCACAAATTGAAAAAGCTTATAAAAATAGGTTTTCTCCTGCCTGCAGCCATCCCCACACAATTTGAAATGTCCAGTCCAGATTCACTGGTGCCTCCCGGCCGGCAGATGCATCGACTGGTGCATCAATACACCTGCAAACGTCTTCGAGACAGACACAGACAAAGGCACTGTCTTGTTTAATAGCAGAGCAAGTCCAGGCAAACACATAGTAGTTGATGGCCTGACAGTATCATCAAGAGTTCTTCGTCTGTTGCTGTCAGGTTCAGACAATTATAATGGCCTTGGGTCTTCTTTGTTTATATTTTTACTAACATGATGAAATACTGAAGCATATTCACATCTCAAGCTCTCACAATATACGTTAAGTGATGATGTCATTGCTCCACATACGGGTCCAGTGTAACTTTAGCCCTATTCACAATAATGGGATTTAGCTGATTTTAACCTGCCGTGGAGCTGACTACAAGGCTCTTTTTACACATCTGACGGCAAAGAAATATTACATTTACTCTGGATTTTCATTAGTAATGCTTTTCTGGCATTAATTATAAAATGGTTTTTTTTCCATACACAATGAAGGGTAATTTATATATATATATAAAATATATAAATATAAAAGAAATGGTGAGCTATACTGTTTATCTGTGGCTATTTCTGCATGAAATTAAGATGAAGTTCACTTTTTTGCTGTGTTTATTTATGGAGCTCTCAACAGTTTGGGCCTGGAAGTAGATGTCACACTTTACAATATGAGAATGATCAGCAAAAAAATGCTTGTCCCATTTAATACCATCAAGTAAAGGTTTGATTCACCTTCACTCTAGCCGCGTTGGCTACTTGTTATGTTGATCAATGAAAAACAAGGCCCTGGGACAGTGCATCGCAGGAGGCTAGATTTACCAATATCGTCACGTCACTTCCGAGTGGATCCTCAGGAGGCTCTGATCTTCCTGTCCCGTCATTTCTCTATGAGTTATTTGCGGTGTAAAAACATTGCGTCAGGAGCAAAGAATCCACTGGAGGAAACTTCCGTGCTCATTACGGTAGGTGTTTTTGTCTTGAAGGTAACACTAAATAAAAATTAAAATAGGAGAGGTTTAGAGGTTTAGAATAAATCCTTTTTTAGGTGTTTAATTTCTGTGATGTTGCTTTTCGATACTCACTGTTAGCGCTGGGATAAAAAGTCCTACCTCAATGAACTCTCTACGTCAGCGTGTCTCTATCTGTGATGATTCCTTGAACTATTCGTTGATTTGTGTAAGACTTTGCAAATCCTTATTGGGAAAATAGCAAGAGAAAAAAGACAGAAGCGTCCGGGGATCGCAGTCCGAAGTCACGTGTCACTTGCGTGAGAGCGTATAAAAATACCTTACAGGAGTTGTTCCGATATATCAAAATATAGCTACATAAACTTCTCCTACTCAAAGGCCAACCAATGATTTGTATTTAGTTTTATCAGAACTCCATTTTGTGTGACTTCAAGCGTTTCATTCACTTCAGTCACCAAGGTGCACCCAGCACATCACTGCAATATTGGTTGATGTTTCTGAAGCTGCTCTCAACAACATGAAAGCTGTGCAGTTTGTTGAAAGCTGGCACCTATAGAAATTCTCCCCCCCGGGAAAAGCCGAGACTGAGGGGAAAACATAAATTCCACTTCAATTCTTCAGAGATACAACAGTAACTCTGGTAAACAGGAGAAGTGTCTCATATGCAAATGAATGTTTTAACTGCTTCATCCAGCAAATAGAGCAACTGACAAAAAGACTTTTCTTCAACACAAATATGATCATATCATCAGAGTGCATCAGTGTACTCTTATATTTTTGAACGATAACATTGAATGCTATATAAAATTGTTCTCTCAGTAACAAAAGAAAAGCTTTATAACCCATGCATTTAACATATTTAGAACTAGCTCTGGAGAAGCTTGTCATAAATGGTTTAATGCATTTCAAATACTTTACCAAGTTCATTGCACATTAAAATATAACTTGTTACATTTAATGGCCTTCAAGGGAAAGTCACAGATTCAAGAATGATCTTTCATAAATGCTGGTTTAAACCGCTGGTACTTTGTGGGTCATTTGCAAAGGCTACGCAGCATTCTCTCATTTAGGGATCAGATTTGGGGCCTTAACACTGTCATAGTACATGCAATTTCAAATTGTAAATTTGGTGCAACCTGTAGAATTATGAATGGACTTATTGTGGTCTATTTCTTCCTGAAACCGTAAGGAAGTGGTGGCTGGCTCCGGATTTTCCTGGCTCCTACGGACAGTACATTGAAACTTAGATTTTACAGGCTATGGGTGCAACATGTCCACAAATAGCTGTAATTTTCCAGCCTGCACTCGCTATTTCACTCTTGTCTTGATTTTATATTTTTGTTTGAAAGTCACATGGAAATGGTTTTGGTTCATGTTATTACAGACTCTGTGGTGTTACATTTATTAACTTATTTAATTTATTCACTCATTAACTAATTAATTTCACTCATTATTTTTTACTTCAAATTGTATCTTTAGATATAGTTTGCATCTCAGAAATGAGTATGCACTGAATTAGCCTTGTTCCTGCGTGTCTCTGACTTGGTGGTCTGACTCACTGACTTCAGCATCAGTAGCTAACCTTGTGCACAGCCAGAGCATTGTTCACAGTAATAGAAGGAGGCCCCATGCTGCCTATGCCATGTTTGATAACTTGGTGACCTTCACCTGTTGTGGCCCCAGTGGGAGCTAACTGGTGTCAGCTGACAGCCAGTTGGTGGCTGCACACCACTGATCACTGTTCAACACAACCAGCTGCTACAAACAAGTGGACATTGTCAGCCTAAAGAATAGAGGGTGATGCAGGAAACCCACAGGTGGCATCTGGTGAATGTACAGTATACTACTGTTTGACTTTTTGAGTCATTTCTTGTGTGTGTTTTCCTACAATTTACTGCCCCTGTACAGACAATTGTTTGCATTTACCAGGGTGTAACAAGAACACCGACCCCACTGTTGGATGCCAGCCCGGATGTTTATAGTACAAGTTGGATGGGCAGCCCCTGTGAACCAACGTGGGGCTGACAAATGCCTGAGAGGTGATAGAGGGAATGAGTGAGAGCAGCGAGGCGCCCACAGGAAAAACAATTCTGGGCCGAATCCTCAAATAGCCTCATATAATGGGAGCTGTCAACACCTCGCAGCCTGAAAAATGACACGGAGATTTAACTGTTTGTTGGTTTACAGGCCATTGTTGAGGCTTTTAGCTTAAGCTAAACATTTGACGTTAAGTAAAGGGAGGGGATTATCATCACAATGAAGGTGAAGAATTGTGAGTGTTGACATGTGTCTCAGGAAATAAAATGTGTTAAAGAGCTGTCAGATATCATAAAGCATCTACTGGTCCAAATTAATTTACTAACAGGTTGCTTACTTTGTGATAACATTTTGAGAAAGAAGCGGCTGAGGTACTATTTCACAATGCACTTTAAAATACCAAGTTCTTGAACTGCAATAAAAGTCTACATACAGCCAACAATACAAGAAAATAGCTTCTTTTCTTTTTTTACCAATCTAAGGCACCCCTTTACTGTCCCCAAACCTCGATCTGCCAGCCGATTGTTTCCAGGATATTGCTTGGCTTACTGCGCTAGTGACAGAAAAACCCTTTCATCCCTCAATTTTTCATTTAAGCACCTTTGAAAGCACCACAAGAGCATTTTTACAGCACAGGTTGGCAGCACATTCCTCGATCCTAGATCCAAACAAATTTGACTCTTCCACAACATCTTAAAACCACAGCATAGAAATCTTCACAACACACATTTGGAGGATAGATCCCACTGCATCATGGGAGATCAACTCCTGCATGGTTCAGTGGACATCCAATCAGCCATCAGTCGAAATGGACTCTGTCAACCAGGCGTCAGGGATAGAGCCAGTGATTCACCATCATCAGTATGAATCTCTGACTCACTGAACAGTCTTTTCACATGTATTTACTATTTGAAATGACCTCAATATAAATCTGATAAAAATTATTGTTTCATCAGCCTATCACAGAGAGAGAAAAAATGTGTTTATCTGTTCCCAGAATGACAAATGTTTAAACAAGCCTTTTCACTACAGTCACATTTACTCAAAGCCTTTGACTCATAAAGATTTACAAGTCTTTATTTTATCTAGATGCGCCTGTAAACCAGTTTGAGGAAAGCTCGAGTCATATTTACAGACCAGTCCACGCTCTCTGCTCCTCATCACTCTCATGCAGGTGCTGTCCAGGCTCATCCCTCCATAAACTATCAGCAAGGCCGGCACCGAGTGGGGCAGCCATATTTACTGCCCTACGAGCAATTGGAGGTTAACAATGAGGCCTAGCTGCTGTAGTTTATGGACCGCAGTAAAATTGCCATGATGATTAAAATCTCGGGCAAAGTGAAAAACAATGGCCCAGCCCTATCTCTCAGGCCACATCTGATATATCTGCCGCCGCGGTCCTCCTCCCTGATCCCACTGACCTCATTTGTAAGGCATTACCCTGTTTAACTGGTCTATTACGTTCCACGCAGTTATTAATGACTATACCAGGGGCACGGGAGCAATGCAGAAGTGTCAGGGTGTATCAGATGTGTCACAGACGAGAGCTTTATCATCGACATCATTTGGAATATTGGCAAATAGAGGACAAATATTGAACCTATAAGAAGCATAGGAAATAAATATTAAAGGAGCTACCTGATTTTTTCGAGTTATGTAATGAAATTTGTTTTATCTTCCTTAAGTATAATGTAAACTCAGACATTTGTGGGGAAAACACTGTAGATCTAATTATAAAGCATTTGAATCAATTTCATGAGCTTGCAGGATAGTTTCTAAGCATTTTTGTTCAAGTGGCCGTGAAAAGTGACCCTGAAAATTGTGAGATGTACCATTAAACGTGTCCCTGTGAAGAACTGGGATGCTACAAATATGTGAGGAAGATTGGGGATGATTTTGTACCTCAACCAACATTTTAATAAGTTGGCTTCCTCTTTCATTATTTGAAATGAAAAAAATCAGGTATAGGGCTTTAAAGACACACTGCGGAACATGCCAGATTTGATGTTGCTATGCCTGAGAAGCAACTTAACATCATGTTTGGCCACCATCATGTTTAGGCAAAAAATATGACTTTTTTGTTTGAATTTAAAGGAACAGGTCACCATTTTTCCATGCTGAAATATGTTCTTACCTGAGCGTGATTGAGTTGATGCGTACCCGTTTGGTCTTTGTGAGTGCCCCCAGTCACGCAAAAAGACCAAAGATGTTGTTAACATTTGACCTCTCCCAATGTATTCCCATAGTTCCAAACGGGGGTGAAGTTGGAAGCTACCACGCCCTTCCACAGGCACACACAAAGACCAGAGTGGTACGTATCAACTTGTCTAATCTCAGGTAAGAATATATCACAATATACAAGAACTGTGTGCCCTCAGTCACGCAAAAAGACCAAAGAAGTTGTTCGCATTTGGCCTCTCCCAGTATATTCCTATAGCTCCAAACGGGGTGAAGTTACAAGCGACCACGCCCTTCCACAGGCACGCACAAAGACCAGACAGGTACGCATCAACTCCTCTAAGCTCTGGTAAGAACATATCACAGCATGGAAAAACGGAGGCCTGTTCCTTTAATGGTTGTGATAAAATGGTTTAGAAAAAGATTGCAAAATTTAAGACAAATTATCCATATTGTGCAACCCTACTTTTAACAGCACAAATGCCTTTGAATCATATAAAAACACTCCTCGTAGTGAAGTATCTCATCCAAAACCAATGGCTATTATCCCATTAGGTAACCAAACCCTACAACAACAGTCACAATTTAAAGACACTTTATAACCGCAGAATTAGTCTCAACATGGCAGCCGGAGACAGACACATTGAGCTCTGTCAAACAAAGATGAATGAGCCATAAAGGATCCAGTAATCACGGGTGCTGACACTCACTGTCAAGCATTTAAAGTGCAGTGATTCAGGGCAAAGTGAGAGGCAAACATTTGCGGCTCATCATCCCCGTGAGGAGGAGAGCAGAGTAATTACTTCCTCCACACACACCACCACCGCCGCTCTTCATCTACACAATTTAGGACCAATTTTCTCTAGCACCTCCATCATCGTGTCCTTCCTTTTGTCCCTTTTCATTTAGCCACGAGTCTTTTTTCTGCATCTGTTTAATGGTCATTGATTGAAGCTTCTTTTGATGTTTCCTATTTGACATCACCTGATTGTCCAACCGTCTGATTTAACACCAGAGGAAATATCATAAATACATTTCCCAGTTTCTTTCATACTTAAAACAGCTTAACTAACATGTTTTTCCATCGATAAAAACATGTACACATATCATCACATAGTCTACTGAACAGATCAGTTGCAGTATTATGAAACTTTTACTTCCAACAATATTCAGCAACATTGGAAAGAAAATCATTCCGTTTATTTTCAAAACAGGTACTTACATGAGTTTTAATTATGTTTGTTAAATGCAAATCTGAAAGAAAGGCCTTCACAACAAACCATTAGAGGAGACTGAACACATGTCACAGAGACTGTCTGACACTATGAAACCTCGTATCGGCTGCTGAGCTTTTCACTGTCTGGAAGACCTGCAGACACACTACAGCCCTGACCTTTGCCACTGACATTTACAATGTGTTCTGGCAGAATCAGTTCCCAGTCAATGGAAGTCAAGATGTCAATTATTGTGTTATTTGAATTTCAAACAAAGGCGGTAAAGATTGGGCATCAACTACAGGAGACTGAAACATACGCGCTGCACGTCAAGATGCACTCAAAGGTCAAAACAGTGTCACAAAGAAAAGCTGGTAACTGAATGTGAGAATTATGGAAGGAGAAGGATGTGGTTGGAGAGAGGGAAGCCTAAAGATAAGACGGTATATACACATAGTCTCTCACAGGAAACCACAACAGCTGTCATATAGAGCAAGCTCTTGCAGTCTACAAATCATAAATCACAATAAGTACCTTGTGCAGCAAGGCAATTCTGTCCCCTGTATAGTTTAATTGGTACAATTTACAATGTTTACAAGCTGTGTTTAAACACACTTCATACTAGCACTGGTCATTACTGTAAGAGTATCACAGCTTATTTATGAGACAATTGTCAAACCAATGCTATGCACCAAGACCAAGTGGGTCTGAACGTTAAATCAGGAAACTATTGGTGGATATTGGTATCATTCATTTAGAGTGGATCATCGTGTCCTTTCTTTTGTCCTTTTCATTTAGTCACGAGTCTTTTTCTGCGTGTTCATTGATTGAAGCTTCTTTTCTATTTGACATCACCTGATTGTCCAGCCATCTGATTTAACACCAGAATAATAATAAATGACATTATGGAATTAGACAAGCATTTGTCAGGCCAAATAAAGTTCACCAAAAAAACTATACAACAATATACAAGTATCATCTGTTTAACATAAACAAAACATAGTTAGTAGAATCTTTACAATGCTGTATTTTAACGTGTTCACTCATCACTTACTGCAAACTCACCGTTTATTTATGACACACAGGCACGGAGGGCAACCCAAGATTCTGTCCCAGTGTCGACACTTCAGCAGATTGCTTCTAGTGCAGTGAAATATTTGAGCTTCAAAATGAGAGACTGACTCATCCCGAGAGCCGCTTTTCATTTGACTGTTGCTGAAGCAATGCACTAACACCATCAGGCAGGTTTAAACTCAGAGGAGGTTCTGAGAAAAGCCCATGCCGACTAACCCCTCATGACGCTTATCTGTGCAAGCACACTTCTCAAAGCCTTCACTTAAATCGATTTTGAAGACGGCTGCATTTTATGGAATAAGATATATCATTGCCTTATTTTAGGCCGCCTTCTGAGCTGCTCAACATCTGTGCAGTGATAGCAAATCATTTATTATTATTATTTTTTTTTACTTCCACTACTGCAACCACAGATTGTGTGAAGTGCAGCATATTCTGTGATGATGCTCAGAATGCGGGGATGGATCATTAAATATTCATATGTTGCTTTCTTTCATTGTATACAATCATTGGATAATAGGACACAATTTAACTAATTATAAGAGCAGTAAGTAAGTAATGTGACGTGCTCTGAAAACAGCTAAATAATTTGTCTCCATTGGGATTCATCATTTAACTTGGTCACCCTGCAGTTTAACATAGCATAAATATGAATACTTTTGGACGTGTTTAAAGCGTGTCAAACTGTGTTGTCTAAACTCATGCAGCCCTACTGAACAATGAGTCTGCACACATCGATAGACTGAGCAGAATCCAGACAAGGCGGGGGATAATTCATGCAGTAAGCATCTCTCAGTGAGCGACGTAGGCTGAACTTTAGGATATGCTGGCAATAATAAATGATCTGCCAAAGCCACAGAAGGATTTCAAAGGACACCATCGTCTTCTTTACAGTTTCCAACAAGAAGTGACAAAGTGACAGGTACAAGAAGTGCAGAAAAGTAAAGTCTTCATAAATCCTTGGGATGTCTCAAAGACATTTGCCACTCTCTCTGCTGCAAAAAGGAATTTACATATTTCTAGAAAAGAGGCCATTAAATAATTTCTGTTGAAATCTGCATACTGAGTGCATCACGGATCGAATGAATTTGAATGTAATACTAAACTGCTTCCTACGCCTCAGAAAATTATGCACATTTGATCATAACGTCTCTTTGAAGTCTTATTATTGATGTTTATATCCAACATGGTAAGAGGTCTTAGCACAACAGAAAGATTACAGTGAAGATTACAGTACTCCGGTAAATAACAGATGCATAAATTACAGTTTTAAACATTTCATATGACTTTAGATTGCTTGATAAGAAATTTCTGGATATACTGCATTCTCACACATTTTTTTGCTTACAAGATGAAGAGTGGGCAGATTCAATACACTAAACTAATTTGAGAAGGATGGATAATGGAAATAGGCAGTCCTATGTTGCTGTGTGTTTTTCCAATGATTGTATGTTTCTGACCTGCCAAGAGCCAGATTGACGTTGCAGAGTCAATAACATTAGCAATTATATCAACCTGGGATCGCGCCGGCTTAAATTGTTTGGGGGAGAAAAAGAGCATTTGATTGGGCTGATTGGATCAAGCGCACATCGTTTTAGCCAATCATAGCCATGGCTGAAATCAACAAACCGCAAATCCATCAAATATTTAGTTTTGAAAAATGGTGTAGTAGCATACCTAGGGACACACAACAACTGTCCAGGGACTACAGATGTAAAATAGCCCTTAGGCTAATTCTGGCATATTTGCATGTATAATGTATATTAATATGCACTGTCCCTATAATAAATAAATAAATAAAAAATAAATTTTCCGTCATTGCTGTGTTGTTAATTAAAGGGGCTAGATCATTTTATGCTCACTACTGCCACCTCAGTTCTTATGCGTAACTGCAGCTTCTATAATAAGATCATGCATGACAGCACTTTGGAAACGAATTAACACCTTTTTGAGTGACAGTGCAGGATTTTAGAGGCAGTTGTGGTGAACAGGTCTTAGCTCATTCTACATATTAGGACATGGCTGGAACATGTAGGGGGATGAAAATACTTAGTTTTAACATTTTTAATTATTATAGTCCCTTTAATATCCATAAAAAATGTTCTCATTGTTGAGAAATGCTTCACTCACCTTCTCACAGCAAAACTGCCACCATATTGGCCCATTTGGCTCAAAACCACTGCAGTTTTCAAACAGATAGACTCTTTTGTATAGCTCTCACAAATACAGCTTGTAGGAGAGATTATTCTGTTACAATATTTATCTTTCTTCTTAAAGACAAATCACAATTTTCTTCTCATTCCATACCCCATAATCCTTTCAAATCTACAATATGTTGACTAATGCTATGGCGCTATATTCTGTATTTGAAAAAGAATAAAAAACTCAATTCTATGTAATCCTCAAGAGGTCCCTTTTACAGTATAATTGCTTTTGTATGTTTGTAATAATACTGGGGCAAAAAGTACAATTCCTAATCCCATGACTTTAGGGATTATCAATGCAGAGCTGTTTTTTGGACAATAGTATAGGAAACACAGCTCTGTTATAAAGATAGCACTCACGCCGGCTTCGTCCTCCCTGCTGTCGCTGGTGTCCTCGCTCTTGTGGTGTCCGGCCGAGGAGCGCGTGTCCCTCTTTCGGCTGGCGTCTGTCCCCTCCGTCTGTCTCTCTCCATCTGCGGCGGAGGCAAAACACAGGAAGCACTTTAGAAACCAGCCAGCACTGCCATTATCGCCATTGTCTTTGTCAACATCATAGCCATTAGTCCCATGATAGCCATCTTCATTAATAACTCCATTGTCACGCTGATCGCTATCGGCCTATTCTACTGTCATTCTGAGTATCTTCATTACCATCATCATGGTCAGCAATAACACGTCTGATACCGCTCGCTGCCGTTTCCAATCCAGATCAAACTTTCACAGAGAAAAAGGAGATTAACTGGGGAAAAGCGTAATTGGAAAAATGAAGAAAGACACGGGACAAGCATTAAACCAAGTCCTGGGGGGTATATGTAAGAGAAAGCGAAAAAGAGAAGACAGATGTAGAAATACTGAGATATTAAGATTGTGTTTGAGAAGTAAAGCTGTCACACCACAGATGGGTTATGGGAGTTTTACAGAGCTGTGATGACAGCTATGAGACTACATTCGGAAATTGAGTTCATCTCATTACCAGGATGCGTGTGGAAGCACATATGGTCAAAATTGGCTTCCAAGTAAAATTCTTTCTACCATTATGTCATTTTGTCTAAGAATGCCGGATTTTATGTTTCGTATCTGATGTGTGATGCGCAAAACTAAGCTGAACGGAAATGTGAATTGATATCATTGCGGTTCTGTAATAAAGTTTCTCTTTGCTTTCGCCTGTGTGTAGACATTTCCCCCGCTAAAATGGGTAAAACGATTCAGCACTGTAAGGGAACTGGATAACGGCTTTATGAGTTCCCAAGTTACAAGCTCTAAACTGCAATGATAGCTATGAGCTGCTTCACTCGTTTTTTTTATATATATATAAAAAGTGATTCTATATACTGTACTTCTCACCCCTTTTTATTTGTGCTGCATTTGATCCCAATGGACCGTCACCGTGCACGAATGCACAACATTGCTGGAGCTCAGAGATGGGCCCATAAAGGTGGCGCCTGTGCTATTGACTCACCGATAAAAAAAGAATGGGTGCGGGTGGGGGGGTTAGCCATGTCCCAAATGCATTATGGTGAGAGTAGTTTATTACTGTCTGCTGGACTGAGATGGTCAGGTGCACACACAACCAATGGATTGTGATTAAAAGACAGTACAGGGGAATGGGAGGCTATAAAGCATAATAAGAGCTAATGGTTTTCCAATATGTCCCCTTAACAATGAGTCTGAGTGGCTAAATTGGATGGCAGTAGTTGTGTAGGCGCTGCTGCTACACGGAACCAGGTGATATTCTGGGTTTGGTAAACTATATTTAACTCCAATTATATGATTGTAGAACGTGATCAAACTCGCAAGTTGAAAAAGATGATGACTGGCATTTACTTAAAGTTTAACCCACCACCGTTCAGGCACAGAGGTGAAACTAAACATGGCGACTCCCATATGATGTTTAGATTACCATTACAATTAGAGTATACCATTTAGATCATTTTAATGCACTCAATTTCTGAATAGGATGAATTATTAGGACACATTGGAGGGTGAAACTCTGAGGATAGAGGAGCATAGACGACTTCCTACAGAAGAATCCCCAAACAGTCCAATGAAATACGGTAACTCCTTTATACTGCTCTGAAAACTCTCTGCAATTATGTATTGTTATTTTTATA
This sequence comes from Gobius niger, assembly GCF_951799975.1. Taxonomy (NCBI): domain Eukaryota; kingdom Metazoa; phylum Chordata; class Actinopteri; order Gobiiformes; family Gobiidae; genus Gobius; species Gobius niger. The sequence continues at coordinate 13,150,037 of NC_136863.1, forward strand.
CTTTTGTTTCGTAACACAGGTCTATTTTTTTATGATGCTTAATGTTCTGAGTCACTGCATGAGCAACAGCTGCACATCTCTCATGACACTCACGGGTAATGCATGTTTGATAAATTATCATTCACAAATATATATATCATTTCATTTATTCATTTTCGCTTTTCCTCACACGGAGGCTGAAGCACTCGGAGCAGCGTGTTTGATTTGAAGCTCGTGTTTGGCCAGTTGTTGGGCAACTTTCTGCGTGTACTTTTTTTGTGAGACAAAGCTTTGGAGACGGAATATGGCCAGGATTGGATCTTACGCATTTGTCCGCGCCTCTGACATTACGCAGCACTGGATCTATAATGAGCCACAGCCACGGTCACTGCAGAAGAGACTTAAACAAAGACACGCAGATGTCATGTGTTTTGGAGGATGTCACTGTACCCGTGCGGAGCGTCTACAGCTGCAGTTTAGCAGTGAGTGACGATGACACACATCGCCCTGTTTGGATGCGCACACACGCACGGCAGTCAGATCTCGTGCACTCGCGTTGTTGTGATGCCGGGTATGCGCCAAGTTGTCCTTGGACAGCAGCACCGCGGTCCATATGGACCCGTGGCCAATGCCCGCGGCCCGTGGGACGGTGACGTGGTGGCCCCTGGCCAATGCCCGCGGGCGGAGGGACCGTCACGTGGGGGCCGCCCGTGGATTTGTGGGAAATAAACATGGCGGCGCCCTTATGGAGCTTAAGCCCCGCCCTACTCGCAATTGCGTTTTATATTATAGATATTCATCATATATTATACATATTTTTATCAACACTTCCAAGACAATATGACAGAATTCTATAAAAACACCCTCTTTCCATCTCTGTCCAGCCAAAAGCGCTGCAGTTCGATATCTTGAGGGAATAGTGTGACTGAAGTCATCTTGAAAGGATGCATAGCTTTCAGCACTCTGAGCCAAAGAGAGCTTTTCAAGTGAAATGTAGCGCCATTTGTGCAGCTATTTATAACACAAACCACTCTTTCAAACTAATAAATGTTTTCAGAAAGGATAGAAGTTGTTAATGTATTCAATAACAGAATTCCAAAACCCTTACAATGACAAGCTGAATTCGATTTGACTTGATTTCTGGAGATTTTTTTAATTTTTTTAATTCATGCTATTCTTTATATTTTAAGAGTTTTGTGGCGCTAGGCTAGTGCAAGGCTAGCGCATTTCTACGGAATCAGCTAGCCTGCATTAAAAACAGTCCGACCCACTCCACAGAGCACCTGAGGCAAATCACTTATAACGCCAGACTAACCATAAATGTCTGTGTCGATAGAATAATTTTAACCATTTTCTATTTAAAAGACCTTATATTTGAGCAGCATCAGCTTCGTGGTTGTATAAGCTACGCAGTGGCGGAGTGATCTGCTATAAAATAGTCCCTCAAAATGCGATCATTCATGTGATCCAAGGTCAGTTATATTCCAAAAATTATTCTATCGACACAGACATTTATATCACTTGTCTGGTGTTATAAGTGATTTGCCTCAGGTGCACTGTGGAGCGGGTCAAACTGTTTTTAATGCAGGCTAGCTGATACCATAGAAATGCGCTAGCCTTGCACTAGCCTAGCACCACTCGACTGCATGTATTGCAAAAAAAAATATCTCCAGAAATCAACAACACTCTGGATAACTAGGAAATGAGGCCCTATGTAAAAAATCCTGAAATATCCCTTTAAGAAAACTAAATAATATTCTTCAACACAACAACTGGACTGAAATAAATATAAGCACAATTAGTGATCAAATGCCTGTCCAATGTAGGAAAACACCTTGGGGAACATTTCCGTATATATCACTATAATAATCACTGGGTGACAGGATCCTGATAGTCACTTAGGAGTCAGTTGAAACCCCAGTGTGAGCCTCCGCGGCGGCAGAAATGAAGTAAAGAAGCGCCAACTGGCAGGTTAATGGGAGCTAAGTGACAACAAGGAAGTGAGAGGCCAGAATGCTAATACAACAGAGACTTTTCGTGTGACTTTATACGCCGGCGATCCCTGACCCTCAAACTGCAGCATTATAACTGATAAAGTAGGTGATGAAAAGTCAGCTTCTGTATCCACCACAGATAGCAGGAAGCTTTGTAGTATTTACAAAAAAAACATTGTAATAACAGGGCCCATACTCAGTCATTGTGTTATCAGAAGACAGACACAGCCACCAACAAACAAGTTTCCCACTTTGAGTAATATGCTCACCTTGCATGAATGCCCTTTTAAAAACTAAGTATATTCTAAAATTCCAACTTTTACGGCTGCCAGAAGTTTGCCCTTTGCTGTACAGTATGTGTGTGTTTGTGTAAAGAATATATGAAAAGATTATATGAGGCCTGCCTGGGCAAGTTCTTTCATAGCATCTCATTTTATCTTTGAACAAGACTGACAACCACCGCAGGGTTTTACTGCAGGGCTCTAAGTGATAGACAGAATGGTGATACAGCAGAATGCTAAATATCAAACAATCAAAGGAACAGCAGCAGCGGGAGCTCCGGTAGCAATAATGAAGGGCAATAAGGCAAGAAAGGAGAGAATACTTTTGCCGTAACATAAATTAAAGCATGAGAGTCAAAATGTATATGGTTTAGAAACATCTAATTAGGACAGAGGAAGAAGCCCTAAGGGTTCACGGATCTCTTCGGCAAAGCAGTGAACACAAGCTCCGACGCCAAAGTGAGAATTAACTAAGGCAGAACTTCTTGCACCTCATAAATAACATTAACAAGATCAGCTTTCAATTTCAAAATACCCTGTCTTCATGGGGTGTATTCTGTTTAAAACCTGCTAACCCTGCATTATAAAGAAGACCTCTACAACCATGTTCTGACATAGATATGATTTTATTAGCTACTTTAGCAATTTAACGGTTCTTCTCTCAAATGTTAAGGCTTCTGGGCTTGTTTAATCTTGAATTTAAGACATCTCTTGTTACCCAATAAAAAAAAATCAATTATTCTGGTGAGATTTGCAGCCAAAAGCCATGCAAAACTTTTCACTTTTTCACAAATTCCTGCATTAACAAAAATACCATCACTGGCAGTAGAAAGATTTTTACATAAATCTTGCAGTGTAATGCTTGGGGCGAGTGAATGTCTCACGCCACATCCTTTAAAGAAAGTGTCGATTTTAAGATGAGGCTGGGGCATAAATATAAAGTGTTGCCGAGTGGTTTTGAACATGTGAAAACTGTTTCACTTACCCTCAGGCCCCATTAAACGCACAAGCCTTCTGGCCAAACCAAGGGAAAAAAATAGCACAAGAAAGGCTAGTGCTTTCGGTGGTTACAAACAAAGCAAGTGGCCAAAAACAGAACATGTCCGCTCAGTGTGTATATAGTCAAAGGCTCAGCAGTAGTCATGGGCAAATGGAAACTGATTCTATTTTACCAAGACATGTAATTTGTTAGAAGACCGTATCAAAAACAAGGTCAGTGAAGTAATACCTGAGACATGGCAATCGCTGTTACCGGTGAACAAGCAACAGCTATTTATTAAAGTACAAAATATAGCTGCAATGAGGATAATTTGCGCATCAAAAATCCACCCACATTAGAGCTTACCTTATAAGAAAGCCTGTCAGATGCAGCCCGTGGATGACTTTACGCTGTTTACTTACTACCACCCCTGCCTTTTTCTCTATCGCGGCTGAAAAGTGTGTATATGCCTCTCGCTTTTCATTCTCCTGTTTTCTTGAACAAAAATAGCCATCCACCTTTCATGACCCAGGACTCAAGATATCTCAGCGCCATTGGCATAAACATGTGAACACGTTTGCAAGAAGAGGAAAGAGGAGCAACAGCAGACCACATGTAAATTATTGAAAGGGCATCTCTAGTACTTTCCTATATTTAACAGTGACTTCATTCGAGTGACGCAACTTTTTATTCCCTTTGAGCACGCACTACCATTGTGGGCACACTCAGAATACACCCTCTGCCTCTTGTCTCCGTCAGAAATGTGCTTTAAGATTCATTAAAGCAAAAGAGCCTTAAAGCAGTGGTTCAAGAAATGTGTATATGCGGTTACAGCTGTACATGCCTTTTTCTTAAATGGAGAGACTAACTTCAGGTATACTAGGACAAAAAGTGGCCCCCAAGCTACCTAAAAGACAGACAAATTAATGACACTGGATCACTACTACAAAATGTATCTTGTGGTATTCCCCAAGGTTCTATTATAGGACCAAAAGAATGAAGATGGTTATATTTGCTGATATGACACAAACTTATTCTGCACAGGGCTTGACCTCCATCAGTTAATACTGAATCAGAACCAGAATCAGCTTTTTTTTTTATGAAAATAAACAAAGATTATGATTTTTTTTAATCCCATGGGAAACACTCCAAAAAAAACAAAGTTTTCTTGACATTGTATTTAGGGTGGACAAAAAAAAAGCGCTTTGCTTCTGCCCAACCCATTTTTGGTTGTAATGATTTGCATCTTATGTGGAGAGTGATGCTTTGAATGTGAGCAACCAAAATAAAACATTTCATTCATACAAATCATTTATGCAGTGTGTTGTTGCATGAACCTTCCTCTTTGTAAATGTATTCATTTGTTTACAACCAGCCAAACAGGTCGTAGGTGGAGTCATAGTTTTGTCCAATCTAACAGAGAAGCCATAGTTTATTTTAAATAGTGTTTCACCAACCAGCAGTATAGCAAAGGATGCAGTTTGTGGCTAACTGGGCTAATATGGTCATTTAATCCTTTTCCCAGTAACGTCTGACTGAACTCTTAGTCTCTCCAGCTTTATAATTTCTCTCAACTTTCATCACCCGCTTCTTCTGCCGCAATGTGTTGAACATAACAATCACAATACTCTTTTAAATGGGTGGCAAAACCAGACAAACTTCTCTGAATACAACAATTAAAGAGCTAGTCTGGCCAGTCTATCGTGGCTTGAGTGGGATGCTAAAATGGCAGACAGGCAATTTATGAGGACAGCAGAAACAAGGCCCAGAATGAAGCAATAGGATGAGAAATGTTGGTGCACCAGTGAATTTGAACATGCATTGTGTCCCTCTGCCCACCCGTTCATCCCAGCAAACAATTTATAATATTTTATTACAGCGTTAAACAAATACTGAGCTTATCAAGTTTAACAAGGCTCGTGGCTTTCTGCTCTGAAATTAGGCATGACGCAACTGGTCACGCTTGACACGAGGTGATATCAAACTCAAGGGCCAATAAACTTGTCTTAATGGCATTTTCGGGCTGGACGCCAAGCTTTACGCGCGCAGCTCATCGTGGCAGGGGGCAGCATAGTAAGTGTAACAGGCTGACCGCGCCTCGTGCTGGCCAAATGGAGCTGGCTAATTATAGCAAATAAACTGCGCTGATCTGAGCCATTAGGCAGCCTGTAATGAAGCAGAGTGGAGAGCTGCAGTGACACTGATGAATCGGCCCGGGTCTCAGGACTGCATTTACTGGCCTTCAGTTCGACTACGCCTTCTGAGGAGCGCGAGGGTGCATCAGGATCAGGCATAAGAGGGGATAAACAGAGAGACTGGAACAAAGAGCAGAGCTGAAAGTCCAAATGCACAGGTCAGCGGAAATCTAGTCTAATGTAGTATAACCTACAGCACTACTGAACCGTATAAGTCTTCCACGTCCCAAGTTTTCAATGCATTTTCATGTAAAACAAATGCATCCATTTTATATCACAAAAGTAACCATAACATGACTTGGTAAAGGATCCAAACTAAAATTACTTTGCTAAAACTTTACTCATCAAAAGCTACAAGACAAATCAGCCTCAACAGCAGTCAATCCAGAAGTCACAAGTCAGTATACAAATAAAGCCTGTCATGCACATATAGAGAAATCGGTTTGTGTTACGGGGGAATCGTACATAAAACCTGGATTTGTTTTGGTGATTTCTGAAAAGAGATGTCAAAGAGGGGAAGCCCTCTTCAACTTCTCCACACAGCGGTGTACAAAATATTCACCATCTCCTCCGCGCTCAAAGTCTTGGTGAACTGCATTCACCAAAGCTGAGGTTTGCCTTGGCCTCGCGCTGGGTTTCCATGGAGACGCCCGAGCAAAACGTATCCATCATGTTTAGTGACAGAACGTATCAAATGGAGGCAGACAGGAGAGCTCCAGCAGCCACTCACAGAGAGACAAATGACAGGCCAAGTGAATGGACTTCCTGAGCGCTCTTGTAAACCTACACTCATCCACTTTCTGTGGTAAAATAGTAAACACTGTACATGCTGACTTCAGTGCCTTGAAGGATCAAGTATCATATATTGAGTCTTACCATACGTTCAAACCGAGGGTACTTCAACTATACTACTATACTGTAGTCCAATTACAGGCTGATTTCTACAGAGAATTAGCCAAACAACTCTTGTCTCATACTACATGCAGCTCAAAAAGATAATTAACTGGAAACATGGCCTGCTGCCAAGTAGGAAAAAAATATTAGCACAAAGATTTTGCAGCACTAAATACTCATTTGACACAGGATGAAATCATAATATTGCTGGATATGAAAGAGAATACTTTAACTGTAAGTTTTCTTTCAATACTTTTCAATACTATTAAATATGCGGGATCAAAGCAATGAAACAGAAGTGAAGGAGGGACATAATCCATCTCTTTGCTGGTCGGAGTAGGACAGTAATTTGGTTTTCTCTCTGTGCACATTAAGGTACTGAATGTGTTTGAGCAGATGCATAAACTGCAGCAGTCCCCTAGAACAGTTGGCACCCAGCGGCAGTTTCTCCAATCACAGTGGAGTAGATAAGCAGGATCCTCACAGTCACCACACCAAACCTCCACTGTCATGGCTGACATGTCTTTGGGAAAGGAATTAGAGCGCAAAGGGTGGCACGTTTCCTGAGCCCCTAACTCATTAGCATACATTTGTAAACAAAGAAACGGGCATAGAGGGCTTTGGCACAATGCAAACACACTGGCAGGCTGTTAGCAAGAGCCAGTGCCAAACAGCATCTAAATGAGGTGCGTTTTCTGGAGGAGACCTTTATGTGATAATTCATCCATCTTGTGCACTCATGACAGCCGAGCAGCAGCACTGGGAAACAATGAGAGATGAGAGAGAAAAAGAAGGTCCAAAAGAAAACCAAAAAAACAAGATCAACTTGAGGGGCAAGAACCAGCTCAGAATACCATTGCGGATATACTGAACAGACACTATGGAAGAATAAAAAATACATTTTGTCTGGGGCACTTGACAGAAAGAGAGCTCCCTTTTACTCATTACTACAAAAACATTGAAACAAAGGTGACCCCCAAGCAACCTTGAAACTTTGTCTCTTTTATCATGCCTTTCTTTTGTAGTCAATTTTCTTATGCCTCTTTCTTCTAATGTATAATGACTTATTTATATGCTTACAATATGCTTTCCACTTGTATGGCTTACTCCCAGCACTGCTCACAGATAAAATGAATACAGTCTTCTTTTAAAGGCCCTGTGTGGCCATCAACCACCAACAACGCACTGATAATCATCATTCCTCGCAGCCGTTACCATCCTGATAATATCACGGCGATATGCAAGAGACTGAAATAGATGTGTGAGCAAGGCGGGGGAAATATTACAGGCAAAAGTCTGAAAAACGCTGGTTATTGTTGATGACGGGTTACAACACAACAATAAAAGATCAAAGTCGAAACAAGAATAGAACGGGGAAGAGCAGAGGAGGGGTGTGGATGCGGTGTAGTACATGCACAGGGGAGGGGGGAAGCGGAAGGCGGGAGAGGAATAGGAGGACAGAAACAATAATAGCCTTGTCTTATCAGAGAGCAGTGATAAATTCCCTTCTCGTCAGGGAGTCAGTGGCCCGGCTGAGGCCAGGCCCGATGACAAACCCCCTGCATGCAGCACTGGCACTGCACTTTCCGCGAAAAAATTATCCCCTGCCCTCGAGAGATCCATCTTTGGGCTGCGGTGTTACACTTCAGGACACAATCTGAACCTCCTTTCCCCCGGATCTGTGTTTCTTTCTTCACATGTTATGTCATTGAGCATTTAAAGGGTCAGATGAATCATTGCTGGCCTTTTGAGGCGAACCATAAAAATTCCAGAGTCAAAAATGCAAACATGCTTTGTAAACGATTAAAGTTTAAACCTTTAAAGTCTAAAGTTCAGACCTCTACAAACATGTTCTGAAAGACATGTGATTCTTGCAGTTTAGAAGATCATATTTTATTCTTCTAACTTCTCTATTAATGCTCCTGAACCCGTTAAAATGATCCACAATGAACTGATTCTCAATTTCAACCCATTTTTCTATCCTCAGGCGACAAGAAGATTGGCCACACAACAACAGTGTCAGACAATTTAACCAGCCAATTACAAAGTTGTTAAAATAAATGCCATAAAGCTATAATTGCAGTTACCTAGGAGCTTCAGTTTCAGGTCACGAAGTCTGTTAACTTACCCTTAAGCAACAACGGTAAATAATCGACTATGTGTGACCATACCTTTGCGAACATGAAGTTAATAGTTAGTTTGAGAAAAAAAAAATCCTAACAGAAGATAACAGAAAAAAACACCAACATAAGTCAGGAATGTAGTTGTGCACCAACATAACAATACGTTTACAGTGTGAATATTTTAAGGCTCAATCCCTCAGTAGTATCTGTCTAAATGCAAGCTGACAGGCCAGAGAATTAATGGAAACTCACTGATATAAAGATGAGAGTATCTGAAGAGCCACTGTTGTCATTTGTCACCAGAAACAATGAATATACCAGGACACATTATGCAAAGAGAATTCACATTTTCAAAGTTTCCATAATGTCACGATGCAAATCTCAGAGACGACAAAGTGTGCAATGTTATCGACACAATGAAACTTCAATGACCTGAATCAACTTTTCTGGAAGTTTCTAGGCTTCGTCTGGGCAGTCTGTATCGCACTTATGAACCCAGAGTGCTGCCATTCATTAACCAGTGAGTCAAAAAAAAAAATCACATTATTTCCCTCATTGCACTAGGAAGGAACTAATGCGGACGTAACAATCGCCCTCCATCCAATCATGACTCAAACTAAGAAAGCTGTTTGCCCTGTGCCCCATGGTCACCTGGGCAAAGGCTGAGAGATCAAACACAATTACGTATCTTAGCAACAATGACCCCAGTTCTGCAGTGTTAAGCAGATGCACTGTAAAATCGAACACGTGGCGCACAATGGCCCAGATGTAATATAATGAAACTGATAAGCCAGATATACAAAACAGCAACAAGGGCAGACTAAAGACAGTGGGCAGCTGTAAACACTCTCACAACAAGACGGTCCCAGATTAGATTGTGGCTTTAAAGTGATTTTGAAAGTTCTCCCCGTGTCTGTGTTGGTCACTACAAACGAGCTCCGAGTCTCGGATCACGTCTCCCCTGAAATCTCAAGTGGCACATTTCTGGTTAAAAGGAAATTAAAAACACTATACCGTATTTTCCGGACTATAAGTCGCTCCGGAGTATAAGTCGCACCAACCGTGGCAACTACCTGGGCATGGAGGCGTAACTGCACCGTTGACAAGCCTCTCCTGGCAGCACATTGTTCAAGCACTCATTTTCAAACGTGTTCCTCCAGCTGTGGCCATCTATACCTTTAAGCCACGATTACCTTTTTTGTTTTCTTCTTTGCAGTAAGAGTAGCCTCCCCTTTTCCACAGTCCCTCACAAGTTTTTTCTCGCTCACTCCAAACTTTACCGTTTTTTAAATTTTCTCTGATGAAGCCTCGGCGTTAATTCAACCTGGTCAGAATCACCTACTTCCAGCCAATGATCGCTTCCGAGACGCACCTCTGTAGCAGCCCTCGGTCCCGCTTTTAAGCCCCAGCAATCATGGTTTGTTCGCTTCCCAGCTGCACTGTGACCCGCCTCCACCCCATCCCCGCCTCTTCCGTCCACGGCTTCTACCTGCTGCATCTTCACGGGTCTCCATACCACCGGCAGTGTCCAGGCTCCGGGGTGTTCATCCCTAACTCCAAGCTGTTCATCCACACTGACTTTCATACATACATCGATGTCTACCGCCGGGGTCTGATCGCCAAAACTAATATACATGTCAATAAATCTTCCTAATCGCTGCTTTTGTCTGTTTGAGTCTATCCAGGTTGAAAAACAGTAAGTAGTACAGGAGTACAGGAGTAGTAAATACTGGTGCACAAGCCTAGCGTGCTCTCTAGCGGCTGTCAATGTGAAAATAACAAACGTGGAATTACATATTTTGATATATATTCGGAAATATAAGTCGCACCTGAGTATAAGTCGCACCCCTAGCCAAACTATGGGGAAAAAAGTGCGACATATAGTCCAGAAAATACAGTATCTAAAAGCCACTTTTGCCTCCACAAGCCCAAGTCAACTGTATCTTTAGCAGAGCTGATAGAAAGAAAGGCGACCAGTGTTTAAGACAAAGCGCATTCTGTGGCCTGTGAGGTTTCCCGAATAGAAAGAGACAATTGTCATGAAAGACATCTCTGTATAGCTTTCACAGGAAGGAAAAAGGCAATGCAGAATAAGTTAGCTTTGCTGTTGCGCATCTTGTATCTATATGAGGAACAGAGTCGCAGGCGGGGAGTGAGAGGTGACGCAGTGTGGACCGATAACAATGATGCTTTATTCAAAAATGTTTGCACTTAAATGAGGCAAATGCAGCAGGAGGTGAGGGCGGCGAAAGACTGAGAATCCAGCCAAAGTAACAGGATGAGGAAAAGGGTGACCTTAATCAGCGGCCTGATGGAATGCACATGGACGAGCAACCCTTGCAACCCGGTGGCTGTATGTTTGCCCAGCAGTGCTCCGTTTCATTAGAGCCCCATTTCCTGGCCCTAATACCTGGACACCAGCTCACGATAAGAAATGTACACACTCGCCTCTGTACACAACACCTCATTTGAGCAGGGGAAATTGGAAAGAAGAGCAGAAAAGGGATGTGCCTGTGGAGTGGCATATGAGAACTAGACGGCAAAGGTGTGAGTCAGAGATTGGGGGATGAGTGGAAGAAGGAGCAACGTTAGGGGAAAGAGGAACACGGCCAAGACAGACTTTAAAGGACATGCTAGGGGAAGCAAAAAGCTGAGAGTATAGTTTCTTTTACTTTTCAGCATTAAGAAAATGGGATGTCAAGGATTTGGCTGTGGGAGTGTGAAGCGGTGTATTTGCAATGCAGTTTGTGTGTGTGTGTGTGTGTGTGTGTGTGGAGGGGGGGGGACTCGTAAAACTCCCTAGAGTGACCACTGACTCTACACTTGGGCATGCATGTCAAAAGGTCACAAAGACAACTCTTGCTCATCGTGAAAGAATCACATCACTGCAGGCTCAGTCAGTGGAGATGACATGAACTGACTTGAACCTGAATCGGCAACGTTACATAAATCAAAGCAAATAAAAGCAAAGGGTGAAATCTTACTTGCCACACTACATTTTCTACCCATAAGGAATTTGTCCCAATTTGTTGCCATCCATGCAAATAAGACTGTGGCAGAGCATAAACATCACGGGTCTTTGCTGTAGGCACACACATCACAAGAGATAATAAAGTAGAACCAGCACGTGCTCAAGCTACTATACAACATGAACCAACAACTTCACTTCAAGGCAAGGCAAGGCAAGCTTACTTTTACCACGCATTTCGTACACAAGGCAACTAAATGGCAGTATATGTATTTTTACTTTAAATTAATGCTTGTTAATATTAATTGTAGCTGTAGATTTTGTCCAATCGTCACACATTATGTTAAAAAATTAGGCACTATTAGACTGAACACAGTGTAAATTTAAGCTTTTACTGGCCCTGAATACAAACAGAAAGAATACAACCGAGACAAACCAAGCTTGAAAACACCAAATGAAATTGAAATACATGCATTTATTTCATAATGGATTTTCACCATTGAAAAATACCTCATGAATGTACTGTGCGCCGCTCACCTCTGCTAAGACATGACAGTAACTTTACCGGGAGTGAGTACGTCTCCAGCTCGTTTCCATGGAGATGTGCACTAAAGGCAGCAAAATTTTAGATTTAAAAAGGTTCTTATCCAAATCCATTAACCCACTGCAAAAATAGCATTTTCTGTGTCGAGCTGGTCATTAGGAGCATGTTTTGCACTGATGGCAACAGTATAGTCCAAAATTTTGTGCCTTTAACCTGAGTCACATTAACCATTTCTTTTAGTAACAACCTACCAATGTCGCTGCGCTTAGTTTCAACTTCTTTCAGAGTTTTCCCCAAAGCGCAGCGCCACAGCTCCTCTGAGGGAGCATGGTTTCACCTTGGCTTCACAGCCAAAAGACTGTTTAATTGCTTCACTGCAACCAAACAGCCTTTTAGTGCAGCAATAGTTCCCATACGATGCATGCACACACAAGGGCAGGAGGCCTCTAGGTTTGGACCATAAAGACAGGGAAAACAAAGAGAAGAGAGAAAGGAGAGGTGTAAGAGGAGACGAATAGGGCGCAGGTGGATGTAGGCTTCAGAGATGGATGTCCCGTTTGACAGTGTTTCTTAACTTTAGACTTTAGAACAGAGCAAATACAGAAATGTTGTATATCAAAACACCGCCCCATTGGGATCCACTGATATAAAGGATAGATTTCCTGTTATATAAGTTCGCACCCAAAGGAACATCTCTCATTCGACAAAGGTGGACTGCTACTGTAGCACTTAAACCAAACTGGATGAATTGTGCACCTTCTCACAGCCCAGTAAACACTACCCTTGACACTGAAAACCAGGTTAATTTCTGGATGATGGAGAGCCTGACCCCATTCATGTGAGTCCATCCATAGTTCTCCAGATCGGCCAGTGCAAAGCATACGCATGCCACTTGGGAGATGAATGGACGCCAGAAGGTAATTGCATAGATCTGACATCAAGACGTGGAGGGGATTTTATATTTTTATCTTCATGCACCATTGACTCTCCTCGTCGGTATTTCCTTCTTTGAATAAGATAACATTTTCACTAAGACGGCTTCATAGAATCAGGAAAGAAGCACGCGCTTCTATTATCAAAGAACTGTACTGCATGATTATGTCCCAAACAGCCAATTACTCAAAAAGTGTGGGCCATCGTTCCCTGATCCCCACTGTGTTTCCTCATCCCACTGAAAAGAATAACAACTGCCACGTGTTTTGGCGGCCAATGGAAATTAGAGACTCGGCAGAAAGATGAGAGGTAAATCCAACATCAAACCATGGCCATCTGGTCAAACAAACACAGAACAGGAGCCTTCTGTTTCCTATAGAGGGTGTCATTCTTTACTCCTGCTTCATGTTACATTCAGGCACAATTAAAGTGCAAGCCATCAGCTCAGACCATCTCAGCAATTAGCTTATTAAATCATCAAACAAATGTAACGAAATGATGATTACATGAAAAGCAGCCAAGACAGAAACATGCGGGAACGGCTGGAACGGCTGGAAGGCTAGCGGACAGACAATCTCAGGACAGTTGTTGTGTCTATTTACAAACATGCACAAAAGGCTCTTTGCTGAGAGCCCTTAGAGGTTACGTCTAATCCTGCTTAGACACTCACAATGCTACTCAAACTATTGTGTGCAAATAAAGGCACAGGCAATATCCATAAGTGAACAAGAAGGTCACCATTATAGAAAAGCAATGGCCTGAAACAATATACAATAGAAAATGAACAATTACCGGTACATATATTTTATATGAACAAAAATCTATATGTCTTTTCTACATTTTCCAATTTGCATAAACAGATTTGTTGACAGATTTTAGATGCAGATTTTGCACAGCAGGTTGTTAATGGGTTTAACTATACAGCATATAGAGATTCATTGGACAATTCATACTTATTCAATAGCACCATTAACAGGGTATCAGTTCTTTGCAAATACAATATGGACATTTGAATCTGTAGAACCAAGAAGTCTGGCACTAATAATAATACTTTTAAAATAACAAAAGCATTTGTTCACAAGAGCTGGGTTAAACAATGGTCAGAGATTAAAAGCATAAAACTCAAAGAAACAAAGTTTGCCAAAGCTCAACAAGTTTTCAAAGCAAGCGACAAAAAAGAGCTCTTCAAGAGACTTAGATCACATCAGTCACATCAGTCGCTATTTGCTTTCACAAGGCTACAAAGAGCCGCCATCAATTCTCATGAGTAATGATATATGAACAAGATGAAGAAAGGAAAAGTAGAATACTATGTAAACTGCATGTATATAAAACTTTGTGTTTATGTTTGTGTAGTTTTATTTGAGCAATTAACATTTTCTCTTTCTCCAGAGTTTCACAATCATACAGTTAATGGAAGCTCAAAGGGAGTCGACTGAAGCAAAAGCTTATAAGTGCCGACCCCTTGTTCATGTACATTACATTTGCAATTCATGATGCTACAGTTATACATTACTTTTACCTTAAATAAACAAAGTACAATCCTTTCTGAGTGTTCTATATCAGTGTCAGTACACAATGATATACCTATATGTATTTGTGAGTTGTTTTATCCTACTGTTGTTACAATTGTCAACATAGGATCAACAGACTATTGCAGCACTGGCAAACAAGGAGGTTTTACCATTTCATATCATTAACACAGCATGCTAATAAAAATAAAAAATAAAGTAATAAATGTGATTGGTAGTTATTGTTATTTATCATAACAATTTTCATTTTTGTCATTATCAGTGAATGTCCGCTTTCATATTATGGTCATATTGGACTTTATAATCTGCCATCTTGCCACTTCCTTGTTGTCATTACTATCCACTATTTGTTATCGATATTGGATAAATGACATGTCCAATTTGTATACCCTATCTAGTGAGGTGTGTTAAAAAGCCAGAGTGTATAGTGGCCTGTTGAGAGTGGGTGTAAGCCCCCAATCAACAAGTCCCCACCCAGCTGCCCTGACTAGTTGACTTGGTGGATGATGTTTACCTCCTATACTGTGTGATGTGTTAAAAGGACGAGGCTTTTTGTGCCTGGCGTGATCCATGTCTCGCCCCTAAGTTACTATTGTGTAGTTTGAGTAGTTATAGCAATGACAACGGAGCAACAGAAGCAGTTAAAGTGTTGCTTCTATAATTTGGATAACTTTATGGTGCCCAATTGAAATCTTTCAATTTGAACTTGAATTGACTTGCGATTAATCGGCAAAATTATATATATATATAAATATGTACACATACATACACACATACACATATATATATATATATATATACATATATATACCTGCATACACACACATATACATACATATACATTCATTGTAATGACTTTTAAGATTACATTTTGTCATACATTGCAAGAACCATTTCTGTGTATTTCCTTTTAAATTGTTTGATATTTTCACACTCCTTGATTTCCATTGGCAACTTATTCCATAATCTTATTCCAGATACCGAGATGGAAAATCTTTTTCTTGTTGTCTGTATAAACATAGACTTGAAGCGCATTTTATTTCTTAGTTTATAAACACCTTCATTTTCAATAAAAAGCATTTGAATATTTCCTGGTAACAATTTGTTCTTGGCCTTAAATACCACCTGTAATGTTTGAGAGGAAACTAAATCTGAAAATTTAAGCAATCTTGACTTAAGGAACAAAGGGTTGGTATGATCTAAATATCTTGCTTTATGTACATGGCGTATTGCTCTCTTCTGAAGCATGACTAAAGACTGCAGGTTAGTTTTATAATTATTTCCCTATACTTCTGTGCAGTATGTGAGATATGGCAAAACCAGTGAACAGTAAAGAATATGTAGCGATCGCTGATCTAGAACCTGCTTTGCTCTACAAAGGACCGCAACACTTTTTGACACTTTTTTTTGCACATACTTAATATGTGATTTCCAGTTAATTTTATTGTCCATAATGACCCCCAAAAATCTAATTTCATTCACTTGTGTTATATTTGTACCATCCATTGATATAGGAATTTCTGCATTATTCGCTCTATTTCCAAAATACATACATTTTGTTTTGTTCATGTTCAAAGATAATTTATTTATGTTGAACCACATTCTTATTTTGTTAAATTCTGTAGTTACATCCTGAACTAATTTTTGCAGGTCCGAGCCGGAGCAAAACAGGTTTGTATCATCCGCAAACAATATGGGTTTTAATATTGATGACACCTGGCACAAATCATTGATGTATAAAATAAAGAATTTTGGTCCTAATACAGAACCCTGTGGAACTCCACAATTGACATTTAAACAACTAGATCTATATTCACCCATTCTTACAAATTGTGGTCTTTCACTGAGATAGCTCTTCACCCATTGCAAGGCTATATAATACCCCTGATACCGTAGCATTCTAATTTTTTTTTATTCGTTTTATCTCTGTTTTTATTTAAAGGCGCTATACCTGATTTTTTTATTGCAAAACATGAAAGGGGAAGCCACTTAATTAAATTGTTAGTTGTGGTCCAAACTCATTTGCAATTTTTCTAATATATTTGTTGCATCCAAATTCTTTACAGGGACAACACTTTTCAGGGTCACTTTCCTAAAAATGCTGGAAAACAGCGTGAAAGTTCATAAAATTGATACAAATGTTTTACAATTAGATGTGCGCTGTTTTCCCCGTAAACCTTTGAGTTTACAATATGCTAAAGGAGGACAAAATAAACTGAACTCCATTTCTAGAAGTAAAATCAGGTATAGCTCCTTTGAGGCCAGCACGTATAGATGGAGTTGTCTTGGTTGCCACATTAAGCCAGTCCAATGCTTTGCAGTTTCACTTTTCAGGAGGATTACACCCAGTCACTAAGTCCAGAGGCACTCTGCCATCCCGGCGCAGAGTTAAGTGATTGCTTTGGCACCAAACTAAAGAAGGCAACAGGTTCACTCAATGCAATACCAACACAAACATCAGCATAGTCTATGTACTCTTTTCTTTATTGGAGTAGGGCTGCAACTAACAATTATATTGTAATGGATTAATCTATCGATTATTTTACAATTAATCGATTAATCGCTTGGGTTTATATGAATATGGGCTTATATGAATATGGGCGTTTTGATCGCCGCGCACAATGCAGCGGTTAGCAATGGAGAAAAGTTTTTTATTCACAGAGAAAGCCACTTTTATGAAAGCTGTATCGATAAATATCGGATATTGGCAGATTTTCAAAACCCAGTATCGGTATCTGTAGCAAAAAAGCTGTATCGGTGCATCTCTACTTAAGATCACCTCATTAATAAGCATTTTCAATATAACACGTAACGCCTGAGCTATGTTTGGCACTCATTATGGCATTCCACATTCAAAGTCAAAGTTTTTCACACAGAAAGAAGAGCAGAAAAAGTATGACATGTGAATAAGTCCCCTTTTGATCTCTCAATACTGTGACAGAAACTTTGGCACGTATGGTTTGACACAAGGCTTGTTCCTCTGATAACAGGGGTAACGAATCAAGACGACATGCTGAAGAGGAGTCGCACAAAAGTCACACGACACAAGAGTCAAATCTCACAGCAGAATGCAACCAATACAAGAGTTCACACCAGCTTTGTAAATAACGTCTGAGCTTGTCGAGATAAAACCTTGAAACATTTACAAGTCCACCACAGATTTATCAGCAAGTTGTTAGACCAGCTTAAATAGTCACTTCTATGTATAACGCTAAATGTGCATGTTTGTATATAAAATTGAATAAGACAAATATCCAAAACTGCCATGACTATTTCCCTGCCTGTAATGTCAGTATTTCCCATTGATTTTTCCGACGGTAACTACAGAACATGAGAAATCACGCGATGCATGAGCACCAAAGCGACACATGAACACCCCGCTGTGCACTAGTCAATGAGTCAGAGCGTGAATTCATTCTTTGTGTGATTGAATATTGAGCGGGGTGACTGTTTGCCTACAATGGGACGCGAAACAAAAGAAAAAAATCATTATCATTTGGGAGACAAGAGCATACGAACAGGAACAACTTAATTTCTACACTCCACTGTCCGCCCTTACATCCGAAGCGTTTCCTGCCTGCGGCCATGCAGCGACTGTGTGCCACCCAGCGCGAGAGGCCACACAGGGCAGACCCAGCGGGGAAATCAAAGCTCTCTCTCTTTGTGTGATTCAATATCACGCTTGTGTACCCATGAATGGACGCCAAGACATTGGTTCAAAGCCAAGGAATGAGCCAAAGCCGTGGAGGACTTTAGTGAGGGATAAGACGGCCTGGAGAGAGAGGCCCGAACTAAGTACACATGATCACACAAATGCACTTGGACACACTTTACTAACTGTGACGCACTGAGAAGCAGACATAACTCTATACGTGATTATGCAGTAGTGAAAGTGTAGATTGTGACGCAGATGGTAGAGTAGGTCATGATCGGAAGGTCGGGGATTTCGAATCCCAGCTCCTGCAGGTCCAAAACACCTCACCCGCTCAATATTCAAACCACACAAAATATGAATTCACACTCTGACTCATTGACTAGTGCACAGCTCATGTTATGTAGTTACCGTCAATGGGAAATACTGACATTTCAACCTGGATAGACTCAAACAGACA
This sequence comes from Gobius niger, assembly GCF_951799975.1. Classification (NCBI taxonomy): domain Eukaryota; kingdom Metazoa; phylum Chordata; class Actinopteri; order Gobiiformes; family Gobiidae; genus Gobius; species Gobius niger. The sequence goes on from NC_136863.1 coordinate 13,168,571, forward strand.
AAAGTAGCGATTAGGAAGATTTATTGACATGTAAATTAGTTTTGGCGATCAGACCCCGGCGGTAGACATCGATGTATGAAAGTCAGTATGGATGAACAGCTTGTAGTTAGGGATGTCTTCTCCGGAGCCTGGACACTAGTGGTGGTATAGGAGACCCGTGAAGCTGCAGCAGGTAGAAGCCGTGGATGGAAGAGGCGGAGATGGGGTGGAGGCGGGTCACAGCCCAGCTGGGAAGTGAACGAACCATGATTGCTGGGGCTTAAAAGCGGGACCGAGGGCGATGATTGGCTGCTATGGAGGTGCGGCTCTTACGCTGATGGCTGAGGTGGAGGTGTGGCCCTCTCGGAAGTGATCATTGGCTGGAAGTAGGTGATGCTGAAATTAGTCTCCCAAGTTGAATTAACGCCTAGACTTCATTACAGGCAGGGAAATAGTCATGGCAGTTTTGGATCTTTGTCTTATTTAATTCTATATGCAAACATGCACATTGAGGGTTATAGAAGTGACTATTTCTTCACTGACAAAGCTGATCTAACAACGTGCGGATAAATCTGTGGTGGACTTGTAGAGCGAGATAAAACCTTGAAACATTTACAAGCTCAGATGTTATTTACAAAGCAGTCTCCAGTGTCTGCATACATTGGTGAATGAATGAGAGTGTGAATTGGTGAGTGGTTCCTTGAAGTGAAGCGAGTTTAAACTGGCTGCCACTACGTAAGCATGTTTGACGCGGACCAACTGGTTTAAGAGTCGCTTTGAATAGCAGTCATATTTGATGTTGTTGTTCTCAATCTGCAGACGTCAGTAACTACCAAAAGTACAAGGAAGCAACAGTGAAGCAGTGATTCAAATGGAAAATAAAAGTCTACTCTAATCCAACAGACTCGCTCATGCAACAAATGCAAATAGTGTTTACGCATCTGAAGTTGTCAAAAAATAGTCCCCAAGAGGTGCCTGGGACTCAAGGTGAACACCATGCTTTAATTAATTGGTATATACTTATAGTTAGGCTGTCACGCTAATTACTATATCGACTTATCGTTCAATAAATAACCGATAAACAATATATTTTTGGGCTTGATATTTATTAGCATTTCTCCTCTGTTCTGTCTTTGTAAAACTTAGATTTCTAACTGAGGCTAAGTTTCATTATATTTCATGTTTATTACAGCTTGTGTGGTATTTTAGAATATGATTATGCACTTTTAAAACAAAGGTTTACTGTATTTTTTATGCCTGAGAGTTGACAGTATCCAGTATCATTAGAGTCAATAATATTGTTTATCGCGATACTGTCCTGCCTCAATATATCAAACTTCAAATTTGTTATCGTGACAGGCCTAGTTAGAACTTCTTAAACTCAGTAAAAACAAAGTCATTTCAAAGCATAATCAAAAACTTGGGCTGTTTGAATGAATATGTCGGTGCCTTCACAAAACACTGAGGAGAGAACAGTGTTGGGGCATAGCCTTAACCACTAGATTGGCTTCATCGCGCTCCTCATTCTTTTGGCATTTGCATATTTCAAAAATAGAGAAACTTTAGCCTCTTGGAAGATACAAACCAACTGTTGCCATACTGTCACGGGCAAAACTAAACACAGTAAACAAAAGCATATTTAAATTCTCGGCAGAATTCTGCACAGAACCCCTAACCCTTCTGCTCCTTCTGTCTGACAGGGCATACGTCAGTGCGCATATCCCTCAGAGCCGCAGAGCTCCACGACTTGGCAAGTAAATAGGAGAGGGGAATAGTGAATTATGAAATTGGATTATGAGATGGAGAATTCACAGGGCCTCGTATTGTGACCGAGGCTCTGGAGAACTGAGGGAGCTGAATGTATTGGAGTATTTTGGAAAAACAGGCGAGCTATTGGATTGACTCATATGTAAAAAGTCCACTTTGCTTGAGAGTGAAATGTAAATGAAAAAGAGGCAGTTATCGGCGTTTGCCAGGTACAGGCAGGAAGGAATACTCATCGCCTTGTTGTACTGGTGGTAAACCTTCAATCCTCAGAATACTGTGGTATAACAATGCGCCACATTCTGAATGACTATAAGAAGCCATTCTGTATAAATTCCATCAGTTGATTATACAGAGAGAGAAATGTCCACTGTGGAATGAATTTTGATTTACATTTTGCTCACATCGCAGTGTCTGTCAGAACAATCACTGAGATATTTGGTTATTTTATTTTAACTGTCACTATGAATGTGACAAAGTAAATATCTGAATCTGACACAGACATTTCATTACAGAGCAGAATGATCTCCCGAATGGCTGTGGTAGAAATGGTAAAAGATGAGGTCAGGCGCGCTGCACATTTACCCTGTGACACACCAGCCCTCCTAAACCTCAATTAGAGAATCAGAGGGACTTAAAGAGGAAATACCATGGGGAGTGTCTGAAGAGACTTTGAAGAGACATTTTTGTAGTAGAGCCAGAGGCCAAAAAGGAGAACGGCAATCTGGGCAGAAAGTTGTTATGAGAATTTGCTGTCATAACGCAACGTAACAGGTTGGCGATTTCATGGCTGTTCGGGTTGATCAAACCAAATTATTGTTGACATTTTTGATGAAATTGTGAATAAACCGGAGAAACATGCTGTCCCGGTTCATAAGAAAGCATTTTTAGTATAAACAAATGACCTTATGCCTGTCACAGCTCACTGCTCCGGTGAGTGCATTTACAAACGCGCAGAAAAATAGCTCCCACGAGAGGATGCTTTTCAGATTCTGATACGATTCAGTACAAGCAGTGTAGTGTGTCTGACAGATATTATTTTTACATAATCATGAAATTGAAACATAAGATTGATTTTACACGATTGAATTCACTTATAAATCTTAACCTGATTGAAATATTGTCAAGTTTATTCTCAAAACTCAAAAGCCAGGCAAAAGTAAATGCTGAGTTGTTTATAACCATAACATGTATAGGCCCTTCTGAACAAACGGTATGACATGGTAACTCCCAAAGACGCTCACTCATAGTCAAAGTGTGCAGCACCATTGCCATTTCACAAGTTCAGTCATACATGTTCTGACTGAGTTGTCTCAGCAACTCCATGTCCACAGAGAGAAGATGTCAAACTGAGCTGGCTCACATGCATCAGGGTGAATCAACAAGCTGACAGGAAAATGTTGCAGAAGAAAGCTGAGCTAGAGGAAAACACTCTGATGCAGTAAAATGCCCAAGCTTAGGGGTTTCTGTGCAGTTCACGCACACACACTTGTCACTGATAGGTCATGAAACCGTGATATAAAGTCAAAGAAAAGATCAGTGTAAGTATTTTCTTTGATTTTATATCACAGTGTAGGACCACAGTGTAGGTCCTAAATTGTGCACCATGACCCTGGGGGACTATGCCACATCAAGCCCTTTTACATCACTCTACTGGGTCAAATTAACCCAGATGAGCATATATACTTGTGTGGTCATATCACCTGCCTATTAGCTTGTTACATACATTTTCGAGGCATGTGGTCTACAAGGGGAAATTGAAAGCCTCCGCAGCCAGGATCCCTGCAGCTTAAATGGAATGCAAATTTGCACACCAACGCAATTTCATCCCACAAATGTGTGTATATCTGTACTGCATGTATCTCAGTCACAGGTGTTGAAAAATTAAGCCAAAGGATTAAAGTCTCAGCAGTAAAATAGGTATCTTTAGTTAATATGAATAAGCAAAAACAGGTTGAAAAGGGGGAACTGTTGAGTGTGTAAAGACCAGCAGGGATAATATCAGGTCCGTGGGGGAGCAGCCTGGGGAAGGACACAGGTGCTGCTTTCCATTGCACCGGAAGTATAGTCACACAGTGGCATGAATAAAAGAGAGTGGTGGGATGGAAGAGACTGCAATGGCAGCAATACACCATCTGCAGAAAGCCTCCAGCACACTGTAATTTACAAAACCGGGAATTACAAGCCAAAAACGTATTTTGGCAAAAGTATGGCTTAGCCCATCAGAGTCTCTTTTAACCTCACTGTCTGAAACATTTCATAGGACTTTCTCAAAACTAGAAAAAACAAATACATACAAGCAAATGTGCAAAACAAAAGCTTTGATTTTAAGTAGTAGACATCTTTTGGTGGCATTGGCAATAGAATTATTTGGACAAGAGCCTTCGCAAATTTTACAGAAGAAACCTTAAGAGGATACAATAAACAACTTTAAAACAAATATGGTGTCAAATTAACTTCATGTCTTTGAGCATGCTTGTTATTCAAACAACCATAAAGCAATCCTCCATGTGCCCATGTCCTACAGGCATTTTGATTCAAATGTGTGGGCTGAAAGCAAATGATCACAAAAGGCAACACAATCACAAACAAACCGAGCAAAGATGTTAGTGAGATATCAAAAAGGAGGATTCTTCTTTGTGTAACCATAAAGAACGTACTTTCTTTTCATAAAAAGTACAAACCACATGACAATGTAAAGTAATTGCAAGTACTCTAATGTTAAAATGAATTCCTCTGAACAGCACTTTTCAGCATGAGGACATCGCTGATGTAGTTTACTGGGTAAGCAGATTTAAAGGTCGATTAAAAGTGTAATTAATGTGCTGCTTTAAGTCGTGGAACTTGAGTAAGACAGAGGCATGCTCTGTTGTTCCACTGATTAAGTGTGATTGTAGCTAATTAAAAAGTGCAGAGGTTGGAAGAAGGGAGAAGAAAGGAACTTTGAAAATTAGTTTCTAGTTATCAGATTATTTTTAGTTAGCGATGCAAAGTGATGTAACATACAGCTGGACATTGATTAATTACATTACAGTTACAGTAACTTAGCGTTTTTTTTACATTTTTGCATTACCTTTTCCCGACCATAAAGAAAGGCCTCTAGCCCACACAAAGCTACAGGCACATATGAGAGAATGTATGTGTTATGTGTTAAGAATATTTGGAATACAGGTCAAACTTGACTAGTTACTTCTGAAAACTCAGGTACCTATGCACAAATACAGCAAAGACTTGAATGAATACAAGCCAGGGTTGCCATTGCTGCAAGCAAGCTGGTACCGTAAAGACAGATAAGAAATGCGACGCACTGGACCATGGACAAAGTCAAAAGAGATTGCTGAGATTAAAATGGAGATGGGAGATGAATGATACACTCTTACACCCAGCTGTGCTTCCTTAATCTCTATAAGAAGGTCATTACTAGGAAACGGTATACAGACTACTCGATCTACAGAACATCTCAGACCAACATTTCTTCACTCCTGTTGCTGTACATCAAGAAAGCTAAAGATCTTTAAAAAATAATGAATCAAGCTGGGAGCAAGGCAAACACACACAGCAAGTTAGCACCAGAGTGATGAAGAGAGGAATTTAAGTGAGCCAAAATAAGATGGCAATAGGTTAACAGGCTGCAGAGGATTTATATTCAGCGCACACCTCATATAACTTTAAGCAAATATACACAGTTGTCCAAACATGTTTGGCCACAGTGTGAAACCCTCAAGTCCAGCCACAATAGAAGATAGGGAATTGGGTCTATCAGCCCTGAGAGAGTGATGCTTCCACGGAGAAGCTAACATGGTAATCAAGTCACAGTGCAGCAAGCTTGAGACACAGGGAAAAAAGTAAAGACAGCAGTCATTGTTCTGTGTACTCCATGCTCTTCTGTCTCCAAAAGAAACTCCCACTCTGCAACCAAAGAAAAACATCTGAACAGAAGGAATAACAAGTCGCAACAAGTCAAAGGATAGAGGACTGTAAACACTAGTCAGCAACAACACAGAAGTGTTGTTAAGCAAAATTTGAGCTTAAGGATTAAATGTGGTAGTCAGCGGACAACTCGTTCTCATACACAAGATGCTAGCTTCAGTTTTCTTTGCACAACATTGTCAAAGACTGAACATATACAACAGGATGAGTAACCTATTATGAATTTTTATGCCACCTCCATATCTTCTTCCACAAACTTAAATATTCATGAGTGTGCAACAGCAAAGGCATGAAGAGAATTGCATAAAAATGCCCACAGGGACAGGCACATAACAGTCAACAGAGCAATCTCTTTAACCGCTGTTTTAAGTATCTAATTTCTATATCCTACTGAAATGAGGATTGAGCAATTTACAACTGCTGATTCAAGATTAAGCAGTGTGCGCCATGTCTTTACGATTCATAGGGTAGCGGTCGATACAGAGTAATCCAAACAACGATGCTAAAAGAGATGCTAAGCCCCACTCTAAAGACTCAGCGAAGGTATTAAAGAGAAAATGTTTGGTCACCAAGTCTTTCAGCTGCTATGGGCATTGGCAATAGCATCAGCCACGATCACCTGTGGGCCTTTTTTAGAGAAATACATCAACATAAATCTGATCAGTGCCAGAACTGGAACAACTCTAGGTTCCATTACAGGGCGAGGGTTCTACAATAATACCATACATTTTAGTTTGTCTGTCTATCTGTTGCTTTGTCCTGTGTTTAAGATTCCTCTTTTGTCTATTGTAGGGCAGCGCAGTCTGAGAAGAGGTTACCTTTTCCATTAACCAGCACTACAGAAGGTTCATTCTGAGCAGCAGGGAGTATACAGACACTCTCTCTTTGATGATTGATTGAAATCCTGGGTCTGGATCGCTTACAGTAAGGTGACACCAGAGCTGATACAGCCCAGGGCTGAATAGAAACCCACTGAAAGAAAACCCCTCTGCAGAGGTGGGGAGTAAAAGGCGGAACCGAGCTGCAGCGCTTGGAAAATGACAAATCCCATCATCGTCTGCGAATGATCCTCCCACCTGACATCTATCTCACTGACGGGGCAGCAAGGCAGCAAGGTTCGATTCCTGGGCAGGGTGGGGCCTCTGTGAGGGGTTTGTGTGTTTTCCTTGCTCTGTCATAGGTTTCTTCTGAGCACTGCGGTTCTACCACTAAAAGCATGTACAATAGCCTTTGTTCATTCAATCATAAATTCATCAAATAAAATTTGCAACCTTCCCGAGCACTCTAATGGCATGCCCGTGAATTTTTATTTGGCTCTTTATCTATGTATTATCATAGAAAAGTGCCTATTCTCACTTTTAAAAACACTTTATTTTTTGGTAAAATAGCTTGTGATATAATCAGTTCCTGACATTTCTTTAATGCTGCCTATAGCCCACCTGTTGCGTGAGAAGGATGTCTCTTTTTGCCCTGCCCTCCTCTACAAATACTTTCCCCCCCCTTTTGCAGGAGGCTTGCCAGTAAATAGACAGTGGCATCATTCACCCGCTTCCTCTTCTGCTTGACTTAACACTTAGGCTAAAGTGCACAGAGGAGAGAGGCTGTGAGCTGTCAACTTCCACAGACTCTTGATATAAAACAAATGAAGAAACTTCATTGTATGATTTGCACTTGCTGTATGCCAAACATAATGAAGAAAAAATATGGGCCCAACATTCACTGACATGGGCACAGCTTCTATCTGGGTTGAAGCCTGTTCTATGAGCAAATTAAACACTCAACTGTTCTCTCGGATGTATACAAATCAGTCGCATCCTGTTTGACACAACCAGTGATTTTTAATTTTGGTTAAATTGTTCATTTAAAAAGTTCAGGTCTTTAGTAATGCCAAGTTTATAATTTACAAAAAGACCAGATAAAAAAACACATTTTATTTTTGAATAGTATCTTCTTCAAACAGACGTCACCCATGCACGCTGCATATGGAGAGTTTATAAAGCCGTGCTCTGACTTTGATTTGGAACATTTTTTTAGGCACATATGAATATACTTAAGAGCAATTATGAAGGTAAAGCTGAATGGGCGCTAAATTACTGAAAGCTAATATTGGAAGAATGAATACCAGAGCTGTTTCCATGACAGCAGCCCAACCACCGAGTCTAAAATACAATGGCCAAAGGTGTTGTTTTTTTAACTCAGCTGCTGGTCTATACTCTGTTTATTTGGAACAGTGATCTTTATGTCCTGCATGTTGTCTCTATGTGCCAAGTTGCGACTCATTGCAAGCACTGGTAATGTAGAACGTACATGCTACACCTTGAAGGTCACGGACTGAATGTTTTGTGAATGTGTTTTATGTGTTCACATGTGTAATCACTGCAGATCAATAGAGGCCTGTATGCTCTGCCTCTCAGTGGAGCTGTTGATGCTAGAAAACAGAGAGGCTGTTGTACAACTGGGTGGCCACATAAATGTGGCACTCATCTAATATGCACCACAGCACTACCTGCCAAACTCGCTTCCTTATTAAAATTCAGAATAAATAACAGGTTAATTATGGCCTTTCTTTAATAGTAAAATGAGTTTCAGAACATGCACACTTTGGATGGCACGCATAGCTCTAAACCTGTGTGACTGATAAACAAAAAGAAATCCAAACACTTCAACACAAGTTTAACAGTATTTCAGTATGATGACTGAATAAATAACTGCATCTAACTGTTCTGTTTGGTGCATCCCCATTGTTTTTTGTTTTTTTTAATAAAGCCAGTAAAGTGAGGTGACACTGACAGCCGATCACAATTCTATCACAAGGCTCTATCCCACTGTGAATAATTTATGGCTCAAAATGACAGCTCATTTCCATATGGCTATGTCTGACTTATGAGTTGAATAACAACATTTTGTGAGTCAAATGAAAATGATAACACTTATGTACTATGGATTTCTTTATCAAGTACATGTTTTGAATAGCAATGTTGAATACGGATGTCACACTGGGTTAGGTTGAAGCGCTGAGAAAAGTATGCAGAGAATGTGTGCGACGTCCAGTGAGAAGTGGCTCTTTGATCCATAAGGAAACGTTGTAATGGCAGGTGTGGTAATACAAGTTCATGCACGCCTTGCTTTGAAGTTTTGTACCTGAACGTTTGCATCGTATAGGCAAGGTATCAGCCAGTTTATTTGTACAGCAAATGTTGTACACAAAGTAATTCAAAGAGCAAGATGGGTGTGCACGCCAAACACAAGAAAGGAAAGAAACTCATGTGTGTGATGTGTGTCTGTGACTCTAAACCTCTCTCTGAGTCACAGGGCATGAGTGAATTACATATTTACATAGCTGATAAGGATGTTGACTAAAAGGGTTTTGTTTCTGCTGAATGAGTTTGTTTTTTTTTCGAACAAAAAAAAGAACCAATATGGGTTGTAAAATTATATTACTAAAGAGAAACACACACACAAAAATATGTTTTACTGTTCCAAATGATTGCACACAAAATATTACTGCAGGTCTGAAGTAAATGAATAAACAAAGGGCCCATTTTCTGTAATGACTGCATTAGAAACGCTCGGTGCAGAAGGGAACATGTTATTCATAAGAGGTTAAGTGAGTTGACCCGCTCAGGTGCCAGCTAAATGGAAGACAGTCAATTAGCCCAGAACAGCAAAGTACAACCACATCCTTTATGACTCAGCAGCCACCAAAGCCTTGTCACTGGCAGATGATCTGTGCAATTTTTATGAAAACAGTCAGACTGAAACCTGCTGTCTACTTCGCTGGAACAACATCATGCTCAGAGAGACCGGAAAAAGAAATTCAACTATATAGGATCTTTGATGCTTTGTGAAAAAGTACAAAATAGATCAAATTAACAACTTACGGAGCGGAAAATACAGTTTGTCTTGTGGGTGCATGTAAAACTATAATAATAACTACACTTCTTTAAAATGGGGCGGTATCGGTTTTATTCCCAGTAACTGTGACACTTGGATGAGAAAATGAATTCCCATCAGCAGCTCAGGGTTCACAGTGATGATATCAGGCATAATAAAATGACCCCAACATGTTAGTGTCAAGAATGTGTGCCTCTGTGTGCAAGCTAACAGCATGCAGACTTCAAGGACATAATCTTTGTAGTATCACTTACATTGACAGCTGCACAAGGCCTACTACATATTTGTAGTAGTGGGTGACAGTACACTAGACCTCCCTGGCCAACATCTTTTCCTTCATTCACTTCACTCCTCACTCATTTTCAACACGATTCTGTTCAAGCAGAGCGCAGCGCATAAATATGAATATGTCTCGGTAATAAGCACAGCAGCAAGTGGAGATGCGCTGGGTAAACACATTTCTTCACATATTGGAAAAACTGGCACGTGTTTTCACCTTCATCCAACTCACTGACTGTGTTGAACTCCTGCTCCTCTAAAGGCCACAGAGCTACTTGCTTATTCAATGGAAGAAACTATTCTACTACATCAGACACACACTGCCACCGCCCTGGGTCATACTTTGAGTCATTTTTATCTTTCCAATACAACACTATTGAAGGCAAGTGAAATTATCTGGACTCAGACATAAAACAGAGGCCTACTGGGAAGAAGAAAAAAAGAAGTTGTCAATTCAGTGGTGTCTTGTTGGGCTACTGTGAAAGTTTATTATTGTAATCATGCACTGGAAACAAACCAAGGCGCTGCTGTTAATATTTCACTCATGCATGCAACTATGTCAATGCAAAGAGTTTGAACGCTTACCTTTCCCGTAATTAAAGTGGAGTTTGATAGTCTTTCCCTGATTGATGTGCAGGTAAGTAAACCACACAGCCGAGGTCAGCAACACCAGGAGCAATAGGAGCTTAAACTGCTTCCGTATCTTCTTTACGGGAAAGCGCAGCATCCTTGCTGAAACATCCTACGGTGGATACCCGCTTTATTGTCTGCAATGAGCGGCGTCTGTGGCTCTGCTGAAGGGGCTACTTCTCTCCAGGTCACGCCGCTGGCATCCCAGGAAGCCTGCGAGTAAACCGGGAGTGTTAACTACAGCGGTGCAGCTGCACGGATCATTCCCGGCGACCCACGAGGTGACGGCAGCGCCAGACTCGTCCTGTCCTCAGACGTGGGAATAAACACCTCTGTGCCAGTCATCGTTTCGGAACAGCAGCGCACTTGCACCCCCCACCCCCCCTTTCCCTAAGAACAGCAGTGTGACTAGTAAACAGACTTGCCCGCTTGATTTGCAGGGCGGCAGGGAAAAGGCTAAGATCAGAAAGCCGCCAAGTTCGCTTTCAACAGTGTGACCCGGTGAACAAAATAGCAGTCCAGAGTTAATCTACACAAATCCCTTGTAGCTCAAGCCGCTGGTGACACCGCAGCGCTCATTATTTCACCGGCCACTCAAGGATCATCCAGGGCCACGGCTTAGGCGCAAAGTATCAAACAGCACCAAGTAATGATGGGCTCGTGCAAAAGCGCAAAGCGAGACGCTGGCGCAATGTATCTTTAGCAAATGAGTGCAGGATTAATTAGGCAACATGTTCCAGCAAAAGAAGGGTCGGTTTGCTGTGTGGGGGGGGGGAAGCATGGAGGCAGCCCCTGGTCAAAGCCAAGCGTGATGTCGCAAAGACCAAATGTCATCCATCGGAGCTGGGTCTATTGTTACAGGAGTGAGAGACCGTGCTGCTCCTAGACAAGGCAGCGGATTCGGAGGAAGCGCGTTTTTATTGAAGTCCAGAGAGAGGAGGGGCGATCAGCTGTCATCCTCACATTCGGGTTGGTGTAAGAAACCCCGCGACAAGTAGCTAGGTGTTAGATGTCAAAGCAAAAAAAAAGCTCCATGGCTTCGGTAAATGCCTGTTTTGTGCGAAAGCAAATAATCGCTGTCCGGGCTAAAAAAAAAAAAAAAGCCAGCGAGTCTCAACCGTGTCGCGCTCCGTTGTTCTCTCACAGCAGGTGCATTTCACATTGTCCAAAAGTAGTTTAGGAAACCACCGTGTCCAGGTCCACTCGGCGTGCCAACCTCAAGCGGGGAACAACATATACAACAGTCCTGGGGGCTGCTAGCGGTCTGGCACTGCCTGTGTTGTTATCCTGTCACCAGCTTTTTTTCATTTAGAATGCCGCAATACAATCGTCCGAGCGGCTTAGAGAGCGCGCGCTGAAGAGGCTGCTGAGCTTGGAGGAAAGACATAAGCTCCATAAGCAAGAAAAGACATGGTTTTGTGTTGAAACAGCCAAACGCACAAGGGTATCTTCTTTCAGTGCACAGCTCAGTACGCCCATCAATTGAGCAGCATCTTGACGGTGCAGAGCAACCTAACGCGAGAGGATAGGGAGAGGCGTGTTCGGCATCCAATTACAAACCACTGAGCGTTAACGGGGCGGGACGACAGGGTTTGGTCTCACTCATAGAATAAACGGTGTCCAGTGTCCACAAGCCAGTGTCTGAGAAGTAGGTAATGAACATTTAAACTTTGCATGGTTTAAAGCTCTTCGCTGTGCACATTTCTCATTCAAAACATGGTGCGTGATTTAAAGGGTTACTGCTGGCCTTCCATTTCACACAATGGTTTATAGACTGGTAAACCTTTGCACTCCGCTGTCTATTTTAAAGCATTATAGTCTATTTTGGCTTCACATTGCAGCAGTCTTCCCAACACGCGTTTTACTGCCACTCTCTGGTAAGAGTGCAAATTGCAATCTTGATCAGTTCAAATCAAGTGAAGAGATTGAAATGGTCATCATAAGAAACTTGATTGGATAGACAAGAGCAGGACTTTGAACCAAATGAATTCACTACAAAGAGGCTGTCAAGTTGAACAATGCCCTTTGCCAACCTCTAATCAAGGAAAAGCTGCTCATAATTGACTAGATGCTCACTAAGAAATGTGCTTAAGTTTTCACACTGGTTATTTTGGCACAATGTATTTTCCTTCAGTTTAGAGTATATATATTGTGTACTTCGCGAATAACATTTACTGTCCAATCCTCTGCAGCTATGGCAATCAATCTGGAAAAGGGATCAAAGAACACAACCTGGGCTGGATGAGTATGACCTCAATTTAGCGTGTCCCTGTCCCAGCTGTGCCTTCGGAATCAGAACGCAAACTATAATCCGACTGCATGGATTAAAATGGTAATCATCAGAGCAAACACTGTGACTAAATGAAATTCTAAGGTATTCATATGAGCGGCGTCGAAATGAATGAGAGTGTATGGCCTTCACCCATTATTTACGAGAAACCAAACCAACTTCCTAGGTTCACCTTGGGCTGTTGCAGAAACACGCAGGGCATTTCATCAGACACATTGGCCTAATAAAATACTTCATTTGTGGAACTTCTCCCTCTCCAACACGGGAGATCTTTAGTTTTACTGAAGCTCTCTGTGTTTGATCATTTCCCTATTATTGTAGACCGTTGTATACCTTGTTAACTGGCAAGATGTTCCTCAAATACATGCCGTTGATCTGAATACATATGGCAAGAAAAGTAACATTTTGCATGGTGCACGTCTGTTTTACCTTGATGGCTGTGCAGCAACATGTTTGTTAACGCTCTGCTCTTCTGTCCATAGAAGCATTTGGTAGCTATAGCAACCTCCTGGGATCTTTTTGCACAGATGATCTGGGCAGGGCTTGGCACAAGATAGACTTTGAACAAAGGTAGTCAGAAGATGCTCTCTCCAGTGTGGCACCCCTTAGACATCAGTAAATGTCCAGCTGTCTCCTCGCAGGTGAATAACTGCGGTTCTGGAGTTAGTACTGTGCCCCATGAGCTGTTACTGTGAACCTTCTCGGCAAAGACCATGTTTTTAACAATTCAAATTTAAAAAAAATGTTTGAATAGCTTTTTTTCTTCAGAACTTTATGCACTTCATGTTAACGCCTGATCTGTGGGTCAAGCGTTTAGCCCAGGAATTCTGCACTTGAGCAATTAGTTTTCTATGATTACAGTACAATATATTTTGTAATTCTCAAAATAGTTTAAATCATCAACATCTGCATACATGTGTTTGCCAGTCTACCTGCAGCTTTTATTTTCCTTTATCTTTCTAAAATGTCAATCCACGTCAGCCAAGCTAACTTTTTTCCAATCCCCACAGTAGCAAACAGGCTTTGATGACAGTTCTGAGCTGAAATGTCATAAAGATTAAGGGAGTTTCTCCTCCTGCGTCCCGCAGGATCAGGTCTGACTGCCCTCTGAGCAACAGCCCCGTTCTCCCTTGAACAGGTGTGAGGCTGCATTTCTCTCAGCTCCACTTCATCCAATTGAATTTCCTTCTGGGAATGTAACAGTCTTGTGTGTTTACAGAGGAGTAAAAAGGGAAAGGGGAAAAGGTTAAAGGAAGACACAGGGGAAAGAAGGCTGATGATGAAAAATGTAATTGAGGCGATAATCAGTATTCAGTATTTCAGTATTTAGGCTGTGACGAAAACATGTGAAGTATCTTAAAGCTCCATCTCGCGATACCAAGCACTTACGCTGGTTACTATGAAGTTGCCCAATAGATTCTCAGAGGAACATAATTTAACAATTTGAGCATTAAATCCTTGTCTATTTCACTCAGCTGATACTTTTAAGTAATGTAATCTTAAAGATTATAAGATAAAGATTCCATTGTTGACTTTTTCAAATATTTGGTTTACATGCAGATCAATGGGGCTATGATAGAGGCTACATGAGAAGCCAAAAAAGCCGTCTACCATGGCATTAAACTTTATAACCCACAAAATCATGGGGTAATTCCATTATGCAGCTTTAACCTATTTCTGTATTTGTTCTGTAATGTTCTCTTACTTATCAATTTTCCTGTTGGGATGCAGGGTCTGCCATAAACTATGTGGGTTGTACTCAGACTGATATCCATAAGGGCACAATCATTCCTAAAATGTTTAAAATAGGGCAATGGTCCACAGTGGACTCGCACACCAACTGCTCAGAGCCATTTAGCAGTTTAATTTACTATCCCAGGACTTCTCTGTGTGTTCTAGCCTTATTTGTCAAAGACAAGACACACCAGGTGTTTGGGGAGCGCCCTCAGTCTCGTTCTCCCAAAAGGAATAAAAGACTGCAATGCTTTCTCTTGCTGTGAGTGAAGCAGTTTGTGCATGGGATAAAAGAAGAGTAATTTAGGCTGGACCTGGCTGGACCTGGCAGACTCTGGCGTCCGGAGCAGTGACCATTCTCTGACAAGTAAGTTGCATGTGGTTATGTGGTTGTGTGTGTATGTGTGGTGTTTTCCGATTTGTTTTTTTCAATATCCATAAAACAAAGTAATTAGTCCATTTAGCCTACTAGCATTACACGTATCTTTTGCTTGTAGGCCTATAATAAATCACAAAGAAAGTTAGAGACACTTTCCTACTTTTCCCAGTTTTTGAATGAGATACTTTGACATGTTCACTCAGACATTGTGGATTCATGGAGCAAATGATTTTACAAATTGAAAAGATGGGTTAGGGTATGTCGTCTGTGTTTGTGCCTTACTTTCTTTTTTTCCCCTGACGTTCCAGCATTTTACAGTTGGCATTTGCATTTTGCTGAGGCTGTTAATGATCAGGGCTGTCAAAGTTAAAACGATAAACAATGCATTAGTAATGGATTGATTGCATTTCACATAGAGTTATGTGATAGTTATTAGTTTGTTAATGAAATGTGAGAAAATGCTTTACATTTGAGTATTTTATGACAGCCTTGTATTAATAATAATAATTACATTAAAATGAACAGGAACTAGTTTGATTCATCAAATTTCAAAAAGTTTAAAATAATGAATCAATTGACAGCACTAATAAAAAACCTAATGATAATCATATTGATAAAGTGCTCTGGGAACTGGGCAGAGAGAACTAAGGTCAGACAGTAAGTTCAGAACAATGTTCATGTCAAACAGCAGAATTGCCTGTTTAGTTAGATCTTTCTGCCAAAGCAACAAATCTGCCCCCCCAGCATAACCTCTGGCCCTGAAGATGATTTTGAGGAATATTAACACTACTGTACAGTACTTTTTTTTTTTTTTTTTTTTACATTTAAAGTATCCAAAAAAATGTGAAAAATACAGTCAGTACCTTTTGAATTTCTTCGCAGCCATATGACACTATATGACAACACTGGCATTTGTAGAAAGTGGTGCTTTACTTTGGCCTAAAGTGGAGGGTCCGGCGCTTGGTCTTTTTACCATGAAGAAAATCGTCCCTGACTAAGCAAACTCGCTTCCCTGATGAGTGAGTGATCAAAGGAATGAATACCTAAACACAATTAGAAAGAGATACAAACTTATTATTATGCTTATCTCTTTTCTTTTGTTTACAATAGGTGAGAAAGTGACGTTCCACAATTGATAATTGGGTTTTATTTTTTTGTTACATAACACTGATGATGCCTCAATATCTTCACTATTAGTCTGTTAACAGCTAACCACAATCCAGCCATACCTTTGTATCATCGGCATGGCAGCCGAGCTCATCCAGGCCAACGGGGACCGTGTTGAACAAATGGACCAGCACATGGGTCAGCTGAGTCAGATCACAGAAACACAAATGATGTCCACTTCTTCAACGTTCAGCTCCTCCTCCTCCTCAGCTTCCTCCAAACTCAGAAAAGTCTCGCGAGGATTATTGAAAAGCATGGATGGTATGTAAGCTTTGCTGCATTAAAATGAGCTGCTCAATTTCTCAACACTCAAACTTTAAGAGTTCAAGTATTTCTGTACAATTTAGTGTTGAATATTGTTTTTTTTGTTCATTAAACTTAATTGGCAGCAGCATTTTTACTATAGTTACTAAAGTATGTTTAAAATTGGAGGGAAAAGAACACCAAGGCTGATTATTGTAAAAATACTGGTGACTAATCTAGAAAGAATGGAATAAAGAAAGCTGCAAAATAACTGGAGACAAGTTTTACTCATCTCCAAATGGGTGTCAGGGGGGGAAAGACGATCAGCGGAGGCTTATTATTTTCTCTTTGAACAGCAATGTTTTCAACAGCCACATCTATTTTCATTAGGACCACAAAACAGAGGGATGTATATACAGTACCTGTTTGATTTTTTAAGTGATAGTATGTAACTTTTTAAAGTGAGGAGAGATTGAGAGAAATTTAAAAGTAAACAGTCAAATCCCTCCCCTCATGTATGTTCATTAAAAGGGGCTAGATGGCTAGTTGGCCATTTTATACTCACTACTGCCACTTCTGGTCATACATGTAACTGCACCTTCTGTATTAAGCTCGTGCATGACGGCAATTCGGACCCGAAGTAACAACTTTTTGAGTGACAGTGCAGGATTTTAGAGGCAGTTGTGGTGAACAGGTCTGGGATGATTCTACACCATAGGACATTGCTGGAACATGTAGGGGGAGGAAAATACTTAATTTTTAAAATTTGAAACTCTGTATAGTCCCTTTAAAGGGACTATAGGGAGTTTAAAAATGTTAAAATTATGGTGTTATATAAATTAAATTATAATTATAAATTATTAAGGTGCAGTTACACATATGGCCTGAGGTGGCAGTAGTGAGTATAAAATGGCGAACTTGCATCCAGCCCCTTTAACATGCACTGTCCCGACCCAAACCAACAAATAAAAATTAACTAAAAAAGCATTCTTTGTTTGCAAAGTGATGAGAACAGGAACATAATTTTCAAAAGAAAACAATCAAGCTCCTCCCCCTCCCCCTGTTTGGACCGGACAGGCTGGTTCACTGGAAAAGCTCGTCTCATTGGTCGACGCAGGAGGTTACTAGATTCTGATTAGTTGCTGAAATCTGGGAAGGAGGGACTTAACAAATAATAATATACTTACTTAAAATCCAAATGCAAAACCAAGTGGTCGATTTTGCACATTTTATAAAGGTTGTAAAACATTTAGACTTCCAGAATATCACTTTAAATCTAATGAAGATAATGAGTTTGATGTGATATTGGAAGGTCATTTTAGGCGTCTGAGAGATACAGCTAATAGGTATTTCACCTGAAAAATTGCAGAAATGTGACAATAATGAAAGAGGAGTGTGTGGGAGGTCCAAGAACATGAATACAAGGAGCAGTGGGATCAGGTGGAATGGGTATAGTTCAGACACCGAGGGCGTGAATTGTGGCTCCCAAAATGTGGAATATGAAGTTTTATTCACTTAATGTAATTCATATTTATTCATTCCATCTTGATTCTTGATTAGTACAGTACTAAAATAAACACCCAAGAGCTTACATTACTTACCCTTATTTCTTAATGATAAACGAAGTCTTCTTGGTATGTGTATATATATATATGTGTGTGTCTTCTCCCTCAGAGCACACCGCGGTCCAGCGTAAAACCTCAGCTGCAGTGGAGTCGTACAGCCAGGTTCAGAAGTCTCCCAACATCCCCGAGGGAGAGTCTGTCCCAGATTTTGAGGAGAAACTGCGACCCGTTACTGCACAAGAGGGTGAGGTGAACTCATCCTTTCATCTCCCCAAGTCCAGAGAGCTTCTTTTACTGCAGTTTGTTGTCTATTTTTTGAGACTCGCTCTGTAATTGAAACAGTGGGTCACATGTTTAATTATTCTTGAAGGAAATGTCATTTGGGTTAGGGTTATACTTGTTTGAAAAGATTATTATGGTGATCTTTTTTTATTGATCTATAATTTATAGGTCTTTAAAACAGTGCATGGCAGATCAAAGTCCTTTATATCAATGAAGACAAGAAAACATTTGATTAAGTCAAAGAACTTGAAATATAAACAAATGGAACAGCGCTTTGTGGACGAAGCCAGTCTGAATAAGTCTTAGAATGTGCTAGTCAAGTGCTGGGTAGACTGGGGCTATTTGTCACGCGGGGTAATTTGTCACATTACTTTTTATAGCCACACTAGAGGGCGCTGCACGCTGGTACTGATATATAATATGTCTATTGGTATTCTTCTTCTCTTTCAATAATATCTTTCTCATTTCTTTAGCCACATAGCATATTGCCTAAATCATGTTTCAATGTAGATTACTTAGGCAATTATGCTATGTGGCAAACGATTTGGACTGAAGACATGAGGAGAGGGCACATTTGAATAGTTTTTATGCCTTTTCCCAAACCCCAACGTCTGGGTTATTTTTGTAGTAAGAGCCTTCCTTTTGTTAGTGCTATAAACAAAAGACACTGATCTGAAAGACAGAGATGTTATCTTATTGAGCTGTTTTTAGCTAGCTTACTGTCATGGCAGCCAGGTCTCCCTCAGCTTCCCCTCCCCTTATGAGTCTTGCCTGTTCCCTCCTACCTGGGCGTGGCATCTTCAGAGCTCACCTGGCAGCAATCTCCACTCTGCCTCCCTATAAGAAGAGCAGGGTTCAAGCTAGAAATGTGACGTTGACACTCGGGTTATTTGTCACAAAAACTGAGGGGTTATTTGTCACATGGGGGATAAATGGGAGGATATTTTTTTCGTTTGTTTTTCTGATCACTTTATTTTAACATTAGCTGTGATAGAGACCTTTCACACCTCATAGTATTTTGTCCTTTCAACTCAAAAAGCGAAAAAGTTACAAAGGTTTATCAAATATCAAGTTAACATCAAAAACTCCATTAAAAATAATAGTGACAACCAACCCCACCCCTTGTGACAACCTGCCACACATATTGTCGCAGTCGATTTTGTTGTGTTTGACAGTTAATCACTATTTATCTCAACATGATAGAAAAAAGAGAGCAAGGTCTACTTCAAGTCGAGGGTTCAGGCTTTCATTCAATGCAGCTCCGACTCTCATGGGATTTTCTGTTGATGAGCAACGAACTCTAGAGGAAAAGGTGTGACAAAAAGCCCTTGTCTCCCCTATTGCTCAGACAGTGATGAGCGATCTTGTCCCGCTTTAAAATTCAATGCAAAAGCGGAGGCGCCAGTGACGGAAGGACAAAGTTTCGGGTGATGTGGTTGCGTCTGAATGAATGTGTTAATAAGAGCATCAGATCTGTAGAATAGAAACGTTTTGCTTTGATTCACAGGTGACTTTGCAGTATTCAGAGCAAGGGTAACAGGAAACCCTCCGCCCACTGTCGCCTGGGAACGGGCCAGAGGGAACAATATGTCTGATGATGCTGTGAGCTTCTACGAGGACTTCAACAACCAGCATATACTCAAGGTGGCAAAATGTGTTTTATTAATCTTACCGCTCTGCCGCATCTAGAACAATACATAATAATCAGTCTAGGCTTTATACTTTTAATCAATCTGAAGTTGTCATCTTTGCCTGTTACCATTTAGCGGTGCATTTTGAGTGCCTTTGATGGAAATCTCTTGAAAACATTGTGAATTCTTGGTCAGGGGCGTTTCAAAGGGTGACAGGAAGAAATATGTTGAAATGGCAGTGAATAAGCACGAAGTATTCAAATCTCTATTTAAATGTTGATGTTATCATGAACACCAACCCTGTCAATACAACTTTATGGAAATAATATGAAAAAATCCTTGATCCATCTCTCAATCTGCAAAGTTAATACATATTTTATATTTTTTGCAATTTAGTGTTTCTTTGACCCAAGATTAGCTGTGTTTTTCATATTATAGACTGTATAAAACCATGTGGCCTAACATAAAGATGCTGTAAGTCGTTCCTTGAAGCCCACACTGAACTGTTTATTCCAAACTGGAGGCAGGCAAGGTTTACATGTACAGCTATTTTATATCTTATTTGTCTTTATCTAGACAGTATCCCATACATCACGTGAAATAAGGCAGATAAGCTCTCTTCTCTCTGATTCTCTCATCCATAAACACTCTGTAGTATAGCCAAAGGAGCCTAAGTGAACCTCAAATAGCTATTATAAAGCAATTAACATGTGGGCGCTGACATGAATCTTCCCCTACCATCTGTTTCCCTTGTGAGGAGTGACTAGGGAGTTGCCAGAATAACACTGCCCCTATCTGTTTGTTATAGGTACTGCATAAATGTGTATAATAATGACCTCATTACGTTTTTCATCCCCACAGATTAAGAATCTCTCTTTGGAAGATGGTGATGTGTACAAATGTGTCGCCTCCAATGTTCACGGTGAAGCCAGCTACTCCATCTCACTTACTGTGACAGAAAGTATGTTGTATCACACTTGATCATATATGTTTCCTAGTGTTTCCAAGTATTGAGACATTCTCTTCTCAATCTCACAGATCCTGCTTTAGACTTGAAAAAGATGCTGAGGAAACGGTAGGATGCAACATAGGCTTTGCTCAAATTAGTGCTGCAGAATAAGTCCCAATTGAGTTAAAATGCTGATTTTTTTAACTTTAATTCCCTGGAAAAACATTGCACCATTTCATACTTGCACAGCTGCTTTTTCCCCCCTCAGTGACTTTTGACAATTTGCAGCTCTGTGGAGAGGAGAGAGGAGAAGAAGAAGCCACCTACAGAGGAGGAGATGCTAAAGATTCTATCGGGAGCTGAGAAGAAAGACTACGAGAGGATCTGTGCGGAGTACGGCTTCACTGACTTCAGAGGGATCCTGAAGAAACTCAAGGAGATGAAGAGAAAAGTGGAGGTGGAGGTAACGCAGGATCAAATGAAAAGAACGGCCTGAAGCATCCCATAAAGAGACCAGAATAGCGCAGATGGAGAGAAAGTAAACTTACTGTCACATCATTAAACAGTCGGGTCAGGAAAGGACTGCGTGATTTGGGGAAGAAACTTGATTGTAATTATTTTTTTTCCTGAGTATTGGGATCAATATAGCATTTTTGATTTGTGTTTTTTAAAAATCAAAAACATTCTGTTCAAAGTTAACATTTCACATAAATTTAGAAGAAAAGGATTTGTACGAAGACAGAAATATGAACTGCTTTACGAGAAACACTACAGTAATGGAGGATTTCAGCATAATAAGTCTTAACTCCTGCCTAAACCCTTTCGTTCAGGCAAATACTGTAGATACAGGAAATAGCCGGTGTTCCATTCAGCCCCATTCATTGTAAAGATCCCGACTTGAGCTCCCACAAAGCCTGTTCCTTAAAAGGGCTGGAAGCCCTGCGCTGGCGAGGTGGGCGGAGCCTCCACAGAGCTCCAGAGCTTGATTGACAGGCTCTGGAGCCAGTCAATGCACTGAAAAGGCTTCCACTTTTGAGGGCTGATGTACAAAAACCAGCAGCGTTAAAAATATATCACCCAGTCCAGCATTGTCACATGGGTCATAGCATTTTTTAGAAAAAATAAAACTCTTTGGAGCCAGGCTTTTAAGCTGTTCTAGGGAGGTCTGAAGTCCCATTAGAATCCTGTCTACTAAGTGTCTTTTGGAGTTGCCCCTGGCCACCAGGGGGTGGTACTACAGCAATGTCAGCTCCCCGCCATGAGGACCATAGAGGAGCACTGGTCAAGCATCATTAAGCACTTATGTATTCATATTGTATAATAATGTACCAGAACCCTGAAGATATGTGGCTTATATTCCTATGTTCATAATGACCGACGCATAAACTAGTACTACTGTTTCTAAACTATAGGGTTAACGTAATGCATTTATAAATTCTTATTCTCTGATGGTAAAAATGTTCAAATGATCATTTTTGCTTTATTCTAGAACACAGTCGAGCTAACTTTTCTGGAAGTTCAAAAACAGCACAACTATGACAGAGAAATTGAAGCTTGTATACTTGTCACTTTAAAGTATTTTTTTTTTTTTTTTTTTTTTACAATTTTGAAGGTTTCTTTAATTTTCCAAAAGTAAATATCTTTATTGGAAAAAATGGTCAAACTTTGTTGATCCCTGTATCTATTTGTTAAAAAGATGGTGCGTGTATTGAAGCCCCTGGAAGACATCAAAGCCAAAGCCGGCACCAACATAGTCTTTGACACAATCCTGGAGCTGAAAGATCCAAACGTCAGGATGCAGTGGTTCCTGGTGAGAAATGTGGAGGTGGTGCGCGGGTGGAGTTTTTCTTTTGAGACAAGTCTTCGCTCTCATCTTTGTGTCTTATGTTTGATGCAGGGTTCAGAGCTGCTGCGGACTCAGTATTCTCTCGGGAAGTATGACGTAAAGCAGATGGGAACCAAACACATGTTGTGCATTTCTAGTGTGAGCCTCAGCGACATGGGCACCTATGCTCTGCAGGTCGGCGACAAGAGACTGACTGCCAGACTTCATGTCATCGGTAAGAGGAGGAGTAGAATATAGAGACTAGCATCAGAGTATGGTCAAAGTAGTGCCGCTGTTTGTGTTAGACTTTGCAGAGATAAAACCTCACCAAGGGCTGCAACAAACCTGATTAAACGTGACTTATCTCTTTTTTAAAGTTAAGATAAAAAATTAAGAATCAACACTTAATTTAATAATTGATAACATGTTTGAGTAAGCTCTCAGTCGTGCAGGAGTTGTCCATTGAAGATGACGGTTCTTGAGTGTTGGGCATTTTCAAGAACTGTGTTGAAGCGAAAGGTCCAGCACTTAAACTACAGAGTACAGATGATAACTCAAGAACCTTCGTCTACCATAATTGATTACCAGATACACCGATTTTAGCATTCAAAAATAAAACTATTGGAAAAGAATAACGTTTTTTGTGCTTAAAGTTCAGTCAATTTTAATTGCAGAGCCCTTTTTCTGTACAAGCACAACCCAAAGTGCTTTAGAAAATAGTAAAAATACAGTGCAACAGAAGGAATAAACAATCCTCCTGACAATTTCCACATAGAGTATAGTAGCAAAGATACAGTATGTTTGAGTATTATTCACATTCTGAGTGTAATTAATTTGGCATAATCCAATTAAAGGCTTTACTAAAAGATGAGTCTTTAATTTAGACTTAAAAATTGTAATTGAAGTCTTCAGGCGAAGATTTAGCTCAGAAAGAAAACACAGATATTTAGTCCGTACTCTGTGACCTACTGAGCCAGCGCCGGCTGACCTCAAGGGCCTACACTCCTCATACTCTGCTAGGAGCGCACGTAGATTACACTTCAGTCAGTAGTTTTTGTGGAGTGACTAAACCCATGTGCGCTCTTCTAACAATAAGAGTCCTTCTTCTAATCCAGGTTTGTAACTCCATTTGGGAAATTAAAAACAGATTATTCACACTGGTTATCTGCCTGCCAGGATTATGTTGTGTTCATATGTCGTCGCTTCCATTGTTTTTGCTGCAAAAGTTATCTTTCCTTTGAACTAAACATTTATTTGAATTCTATATTCCTTTTCCACAGATGAGCCTCTGACTTTTCTATCTGACTTTAAACCCAAGAAAGTGACTGAAAGGCAGACTGCAGTGTTTGAAGTTCGTCTCTCAAAGAAGACGGATGCACCACTGATTTGGAAGGTTAGTATTTTGTGCAAAGGAATTCCCTAAAGAAGTATAAAGAAACAATGTACTATGTGTCACTATTCTCACGTTGCATTTTCAAGAGAAAGCACATTGCCAGTCGCTAAGGGAGACTTCGGGGAGTGAAGCTTTTCCCTGATGTACTTGTTATTTTGTAGGTGAACGATAAGGAACTGAAGAGAGATGAGAAGTTTGATGTGTCACTGTCAGAAGATGGTTTGACCTACACGCTGAAGATAAAAGATGTGAAAGTCAGCGACACTGGAGACTACACCATCAGCATTGGGGACCTTACTGCCACTGTGCCCCTTTACATTGAACGTATAGTATCAATTACTTATTTACTTACTTACTTACTTACTTACTTACTTACTTACTTACTTACTTACTTACCTACTTACTTACTTACTTACTTACTTACTTACTTACTTACTTGCTTACTTGCTTACTTGCTTACTTGCTTACTTGCTTACTTGCTTACTTGCTTACTTGCTTACTTGCTTACTTGCTTACTTACTTACCTACTTACCTACTTACTTACTTACTTACTTACCTACTTACTTACTTACTTACTTACTTACTTACTTACTTACTTACTTACGAGTATCTCATATACACAATGTTGAGTTACTCAACATACTCTGTGGTATCATGTTAGTGGCTAATGAACCCTCGGTGGTGGCCACAGCTGCCCTAGGGTAGACTGACAGAAGCTGGGCTGCCATACTACACAGTCAACAACTCCGGCGACCACCACTCACATGTGTTTATTGCCCAAGGACACAGGACGTTCAGTCCAGTCAAAGCTGAGATTCAAACTGCAGAGCTTTGGATCCATGGACGAAGGCTTAGCTGCTTTTTAACCAGGAGGCTTTGCTGCATTGTAGTTTTTTTTGTGTATTTCCTCCTGAGTGGCTACTGTTTCAAAGAAACTCATTGCTCCTCAGCTAAACATACAAACCCTCTCTCAAATGAAGATCTGTGACATCCATTATAAGTCCCCCTTCTTGTGCTCGAAGTTGAAAGTAATCCAACTAAATCCCTAACCACAAGAAGCTAATTTATTGCAGCCCTGTCTAACAAGATGCTTGCTCACCCAAGGTGCAGGTTGGGGCATGTAAATACCGCCACAAGGACAGGAGGCTGTCTTCTGGGGCTGGAGCAACAGAGGCACAGTAATTGAGCCTGTGCTAATTAAAGTTATTCATGAGCACAGTTTTATGTACTGTTTGTACTTAATGGAGACCTGCAAAAACAAAATAAAACTTGAGGCGAATAAAACACTTCTAATAATCTCAACTCATATACAAACAAAATATGAAATTCTGAACACTGGACTGAGCTCAGTGGTTAGAGCTTTCTTCTGTGGATGGACCAATGTTTGTAGTATAGTAGTAGGTGCTATATTCAGGTGTTGGTTTAGTCCTTGGGTTGGCCTGATAAAAGAGAACAAAACAACCTTTAGTCTACATGTGGCTGTTATGCAGCTTCCCACTTTATACTCGGAGTCGGAAACAAAGTTTTGAGCTTCAGGAAAGCTCTATTTAAGAATAATACAAATGGTGAGTTCCACCTCCACATTTTTTTGTTTTACTTATTTCCACAATATTGCATCACCTAACATGGCATTTAAACTTACTTTGTCAGGTGATCAACAGAGTTCAAAACTATGAGTAGTTCTCTGTCCTTTTAATAAGGCCTGTTTTTTTCACGAACCACTTTCATGATGGCATTATAATGAAAGTCATTTACAAATTCTGTGACAGCATTTTGCCTTTGGAAAGATTAAATAAATAAATAAATAAACAATTACATGCTACCTCATGTTATTTTTAGGAATACCCATCAAGTTCAGCAGCTTCCTGAAGAGTGCCCGAGTGCAGGAGAGGGGGAGGGCCCGTTTGGAGTGTGAGTTGAGCTGCAAGGACGTCCATGTTCGCTGGCTGAAGGACGGGAGCGACATCACCGCTAGCCGTCGATATATTTTTGTGCACGAGGGAAAGAGAGCGGAGGCCATCATCGAGGACTGTGCGCTGGCGGATGCTGCAGAATACACTATTGTGTGCTCCCAGGACAATGACACACAGGAGTACCTCTCCACTGCCATCCTGACCGTAGATGGTAAGATGGAAAATATTATTTCCTTTGAGTGATTTTTTCAAGAATTTGAGAGAGTAGTTTTGTCACGCAGTACTTTTTACTTGAATGATATTACTAACAGAATCTTTTAAATTGTTCAGCTGATGGAAAAAGCTGTCCTTGGTGCAGAAACCCCACAATCTTCTTCCAGGTCTTCAACATTATCAAAAGAATGATTATCTTTTTAAATGTGGTATCTGGTCTTTTAACCCCTTACCCGCCACCTGAACCAACCAGTTTCTCCAGTTTGGCTTTACTCAAATCTCAAAGCGTCTTGGAAAAAAAGGTGACAAAAAAAGGTGATGAAACGGTGACAACAAAGGGACAAAAAAGTGACAACAGACGAGCAATAAAAGAGCGACAAACACCTGACGATAAAGCAACAGTAAAGTGACAAATTGCGACAAAAAAAGGGATGAAGAAGTGACAAAAAAAAGCCACAAATGTGACAAAAACAGCAAAACACGACAAGAACACAAGGAAAAAGATCGTAGCTTTCAAATGAGGCATTACACTGGCATACAGGCTGTAAGCTCCAGTCGAGAAGCTTTTCGACAGTCGAGAGCTTTTCGATTTGGGTAAAGCTGAACTGGCGGTGGGGGTATTTCAGGATTTAAGGGGGGTGCAGTCAGGCCCCAGGACCTCGTGTGAAACTTTGTCCTAGGCCCTGGCTTTGTCTATTGAATCTCCTCAGATCTAAATCATAAATCCCTCTTTCTTCTTCTTATGATTTGACTGCTTTTTGCTTCTACTCGAATAATGACATTTCCAAAGCAACATTATTCTTACTTGACTGAGTATCCTTTGTCATTCTTCATTTCCACCAGAGCGTTTTGCCTCCCTGAAGAGTGGTTTGTCAGACGCTCAGTGCCAGACTGGTTCGTCTGCAGAGCTGTGTGTGGTTCTCGACGATGAGAAAGTGGATGGGATATGGCTGAAGGATGGAGTCGAGGTATGGGTTATTTTTTCAAGAATATGTATCTGCATTTAGGTGCAATGTTTAGTCTTTGCTGCTCTTGAGGGATGTGCAATTCAAAATATTTGAAACAGTATACATTTAGATTTGCAGATATGTACAATAAACTACAGGCCAAAATATTGATTCAAAATGTTGGTCTTTTTCTGTCAGATTGCAGAGCTCAGTGGGGTTCAGGTGATCAAACAGGGAGCTGTGCACAAGCTGCTCTTCTCCAGTGTGACCGATGCACATGAAGGAAAGTACACGTTTAAAACCAAAGGAGCAGAGAGTGACGCCGTGCTCAGTATCGCAGGTACAGTGAACACATTTAGACAAAACAACCCCCCCCCAAACATATTTCTCTCCACACTCTTTCATCCCAGATCCCCCTGAAATTGACTCATCCGTGCTGGACATGTTGGGAGCGCAGCCTGTTAGTGTAAAGGCGGGTCAGACAGCCACCATTAAAATCCCCTTTAAGGGCAAGCCTCTCCCGAAGGTCACCTGGTACAAAGACGGAGCAGAGGTCATGGAGGACGAGAGGACGAAGATTGAGAGATCGGCTGATGGCACCGCTCTTGTTCTCACCAGGTGGATAAACAGCTTCAAGATCCATGAACACATCACACATTTCTCTATGCACTTGACAGTTTTCAGTGACATGTCATGAAGGAAGGTAACCATGGTGACAAACTGTAAGCATAAGCATGGCCAGACACCTCAAGATAAATCTAACATAGAGCACAACATAAAACAAAAAGACATATCTTGTATCTCATGTTAGGTGATTTTGAGTGTTTTGAAAGGCGCAAATAAATTAAATGTATTATTGATTGACTGCGGAATTCTTCCGCAGTCAATTATTGGTTTTCATGTTCTTTATTATTATTCCTCTTCCATCTTTTTCCCGATTTTCTAGAGCTTTCAGCACCTTCATGCTTTGTGCAATTTATGCAAGTTATGCATCAAAACGTTCCGCATGTTGAGGAGAAGGGTGCTATTCTGCAACTTACGGTTTTTCCGCAATCGGCCAAAATGTCGGAGATTTTTCCCATTGACTTATAATGGGGCTGCCGCAAATCCATGCTTTTCTGCACTTTTTTCTGCATTTTATGCAATTTCTGCACTTTGTGCATGTTCAGCTTCTGCAATTTGTGGGTTTTGAGAAAAAATTGGCCTTCTGCAGTTTTCCAGTTTTTTTTATACGAGAGTTTGAAATTTTTGCATTGGTGTGTATGGGGGAATCCAGCCAATGGGGAGACTCCAGGACTTTCAGCCATTTGTGCAGCTTCTGCCAATCAAGCACTGAGGCCATTTCAACAGTTTGACCAGTTTATGGAATATAGAAGTTTATGCAATATTAACAATTTATGCAAA
Source organism: Gobius niger (assembly GCF_951799975.1). NCBI lineage: Eukaryota > Metazoa > Chordata > Actinopteri > Gobiiformes > Gobiidae > Gobius > Gobius niger. The sequence goes on from NC_136863.1 coordinate 13,196,982, forward strand.
GTAACAACTTTATGGGATTTAACCAGTTAATGCATTTTAAAGCATTCATGCAACTTAAGAGTTATTGCCATTTAGGATTTATGAATTTTAAAGCATTTATGCAATTTACATAATTTAGGCAAAAAAACCCATTCATGCATTTTACCACTTTATGCAGTTTATACAGTTTATGCAACATGACATTTTATGCATTTTACCAGTTTATGCAAATTTGATTATGCAATTTGAAGAGCTTATGCAATTTCTGCATTCGCTTCCCGCATTTCCGCAGTCAATCGCAATGGCGCATTTCTAGTTACTATTGTTATTTATCGCTAAGCATTATCGGATTTGCTGCAGACCTTTTCCAAATTAAACTAATGGAGATTTGAAAAGGTAAAATATGGAGTTATTGTTCACATAATGACATTTGGACTCGATATATTTACCATGTTGCAAGTACCCACAAATATGGCGGATTTCCATGGTGAATTTGTAACACAAATACGATTAAACTAAAACTAGTGATTATAAGTATGAAACTACTACAACTAAAAAATGTGGTCCTGTTGTGGCTTAAGCTGCAAGAACAAGAGGAATGACATTTGAGACAATAAAATAAGGTTCATGATATTTCCAACAACAGTTAGACATTTGTTTATCATTACTATGACAACAGCTAAAATGGAAATAGATAGGAATCTTGCGTCCCGCCTCCTGCTAAGCCCGGAATGTTTAGAAACAATTAAAGGGTCTTTATCAGGGGTGTCCAAACCATGGCCCGCGGGCCAACTATGGCCCACGACCCACTTTCAATTGGCCTGCTGCAAATTCTGGAAAAAATTATAGATTTTTTAAAATGATATATAATTGAATATACATATACAATAAATGAAAATCCATTAATAGGAAGCTGTGATTAAGGCTGTTTTATACTTCAATCATATTCAATTAAAAAGCATAGTTAACATTTTATTGAATTTGCTAACTTTAGTACAATAGAGGTGAAGTTATAAATCTGACCTCTACTGAGTGCGGCCTAGTTGTTTGCATATTTTCCTGTGTGTGGCCCTCAGTGAAAAAACTTTGGACACCCCTGGTCTACATTAACCAGTTGCTCTGGCAGTGGTGGTCGCTAGAACCCCCTAAAATGACCAATTTATAATGATAGCATCGAATTCATGTCAATTAAATCCCAAACTCTGTCTGTATTGAAGTGAAAAAAATAAATAATAATAATTCATGGCACAATTAAAAACAACATTAATTATCTATAAGATTTCTATAAATGATCGATGAATATTTGTTTCCTTAGATGTGTGAGAGAGGACAGTGGGGCGATGATGCTTCGCCTAAAGAGCGACTGCGGCACTGCTGTTGCCAACCTACACCTCAATGTGATCGGTAAGTTTTAAACACATACTTTTACACCCAAGAAGACATTTCCCACATGAATTCTTCTTTTTAATATGGCTATAGATCGCCCTAAGCCTCCTCAGGGGAAGGTTGAGTTCCTGGAGATGTCGAGGAAATGCATTAAGATGAAGTGGAAAGCTCCTCGGGATAATGGGGGCAAGCAAGTGACAGGTTTTCTCATTGAGCGACAGGTGGCAGGTAAGAAATCATGGGACCGAGTGGGAGAGGTGAACAGCAGCGCCACCATCTTCACTGATGATAAAGTGGATGAGGGCGAGGCTTACCAGTATCGCATCCGGGCGGTGAATGAGGAGGGAATGAGCGAGCCGCTGGAGACTGAGGATGTCAGAGCGGGAGAACCTATAGGTAAAAAAAAACACAGTACTTTTTTTTTGTCAGACTCACACTGCCTATAAAACCCTTCTCCAGAACCCCCAGGCGTGGTGTCCCAGCCTCAAGTGTCCGACGTGACAAAGGAAACTATGACTGTGAGCTGGACACCTCCGGGCGATGATGGAGGAGCACCTGTTTTGGGTTACATCCTGGAGAGGAGGAAGAAGGGGAGTAACATGTGGCTGCAGCTCAATAACAATCTCATTACAGGTTAGGGCTTCACAATACACCGCCAAATCATTCATATTAGGTGACGCTATATCGATATCGCAAGAAGCCAATATCACAGAGGAGCTGTGGTATTTCATTTGACTGAGATGTTCACATTTTTTTTAGCAAACAGCCTAAAGATTATGTTAACAATTTATGATAACTTAAAAGTGTGCAAACAATTAGGTTTTAGCCCTGAATTTCTGTTGCAGCCTTGTTTTTTGTCTTGAGTATGCATTTTTAAGTCTTATTTTGACATAATTCGCTGAAAAACAAATTGCTTACAGTTTTAGTTTAGATTTAATGGAATGTACTTGCCAAATCATAATATTCAACACAGTTATTGACTTTTTCTTATTTTGTTCAGTAGGGCTGTCGTTATATAGTTCATACTCAACTCAGTTCAAGAAAATAAAAATGATACAAATGTTTTTGACTTAAAGTTGATAGTTTGGGGCTGATTGGCTTAAACAAAAGATGATACTTTAATATTGCTTTAAAATTACCTTTGAAAACACAACTTGTGCTTTCATTCAGGGTAAAGTATTGCAGTTCGTTATGTATGACATGTATAATGCAGATCGTATCAGGCCCTCTATATCAGATTGAACGCACGACCAGCTAACCGCTGTGCCACCTTGCAACAATTTATTTTTATGTATCGTCCCAGCCCTATTGTTCAGCCTTTTAACTGGTCAAAACAAGAATCAACATTTGCTGATTGTCATTAAGTTCGTGTTTTTGCTCAACTTTTTTGCATAGTCATTGCGCTCTCGACTCGACTCGCAAGGTGGAAATGAAATATTCATTCTCGCCTTATTTCTTCCAGACACTAAACTCACAGTGGACGGCCTGATGGAAGGAGGAGAGTATGAGTTCCGAGTCACCAGTGTCAACAGAGCTGGAGCTGGCAGTCCCAGCACAATCTCCAATTCTGTCCAAGCCAAAGACCCCATACGTGAGAGTCTGATTTCCCTCGCCCTGTTTTCATTACCTGTAATGCTGCCAAATATACACCTTTGTCATTCAAGGTGCTCCCGGCCTCGTAAGGAACCTGTTTGTTTGCGACTGCACCTACTCCTCTATTTCCCTGAGGTGGACCGCTCCAGAGACAGGAGATGAACCTTCAGGCTACATCCTGGAAATCCGACCGGAAAATTCCAAAGACTGGGGAAAAGTTACTAAAGTACCTGTAGCTGGTAGTAGCTTCACCGTGGCTGGACTTGAGGAGAGAAAGAAGTACTATTTTCGTATCCGTGCCGTCAATGAAGGAGGAGTTGGAGAGTCTGTTGAGCTGTCGAAAGGGGTGGTAGCCATGCCTCCACCTGGTAATAAGGCAATATTTGTTTGTTATGGTGGTAGAATCATGGTAATTATTAATTTTTTAAATCTTTTTTTTATATAGTTTCTCCCAGATTTGAAATGGATGGGAAATTGAGAAACCAAGTGGTGGTGAGAGCTGGAACAGCACTCTGCCTTCGCCTCAGCTTCTTTGTAAGAATTTCAACTTGCCAGCACATGACACCACAATTAAATAAAAATACATTTATGAAGATTGGAAGCAAGAAAATAGAGCAACTAAAATGTTGCTGCTGTGGAAAAGGTCAGATCATCGTCTTCACAGTTTATCACAGGCGAAGAGTTGATCATGGTTGGTTGGAAATTATTTTTATGAAAAGTGGGCATCTAGTGACATTTGTATTGCGTTTTTTCTGAGTTCACAAGCTTCTCAAAGAGCTACTATAGTTGTTATTTATTTCTTTAATTTAATTTATTTATTTGTTGTTTATTAATGGAAAGCCCCTTGAGATGCAGCATCTCATTTTCGAGGGGGGATGCTAGCTTCCATCTGTAGTCCCTAGGCAGGCCATGAATACACAATTTACAATGACAACTAAAAGTGTTCGCAGGCCTGGTTTTCCTATAGCCGCTGTTTGAAGTGTGCTTTAAAAGTGGCCAGTCTCTCTTACTGATAAAGAAAGACTATTCCAGTACTTGGTGCCTTTGACAGAGAGCACAGTCTGTCCAAAGGAGGTTTAGGTCTCCTCGAGCTGACGCCCTGGTGCCCGTCCCACTCACAGACTTTGGTTTCATGAAATCCTGCAATGGACGAGGGGCAAGTCCATGCAATACTTTGTATACATGTATACATACACCATATTTAAAATTAAGGAATTTTTTCAAATTTTACTAAATGAGACTGGTCTAAATCAGTGCAGCGGTTAAAGGAGAACGGTTTCTTGTCCAAGATTATTATGGCGTTTAAAAAAAAAAATTCTATTGGTTTGAGTGTTGTACTAGCAGTAAGTGACCATGTAGTTATATTATACAGTACTCTATGTGACAGAATCATGGAGTGTAAAAACATCCGAGCCACATACAGAGACACAAAGGCCTGCCGAAAATTTTAAAATTCCCAGTTTTAGTGAGCCGTTTAACATGTTTATTTAATGTCAGCGTTGGGTCCAATGTCAGTCCCAGGTATTTGAAATCTGTGACGAGGCTGAGCTCTACTCTGTCCAGGAAAACATTGGACCGCTCTAATTCTGTTACTTTTTTTTTCACAGCCAGAAGGCCGGAGCCTTTCTGTGTGGAGTTTACATATTCTCCCTGTAGGTGCTCCGGTTTCCCCTACTTCCAAAAACCTGCTGGTCAGGTTGACCGACAGCGGCTCAGGACAAACCCCACATTTGATCTACGCAATTTCGTTGCACAATTGTATTATGACAGTGAAGTTCTTCACTTCACTCACTTGATGCCACATTTTTTTCCTTTCCATCCAGAAGCTTCCTCAAGGCAGTTCCCCGTGACGGTCACGCTGCCGGGATACGACGAAGAACTACCTTGAGGAAAGATCTTGATGGAGAGCAAAACTTTGGCATCAATCCAAAAGCGTGACAAATTGGATTGAATAAACTACTACCTGGATGGCTCGTTTTATTCATTGAGTCCAGGCTTGATGATGGTAACATTTTGTAATAGCCCCAGCTGCCCTCTCGGGTAGATGGAAACAAGGGAGGCTGCCAATCTGCACCATTGACCCCATCAACCTCCACCAACTTCTCACTTCTCTCATCACTTGGTTTAACAGTACCCTTGCTTTGCCTCAGGCTTCACCTCCCCCGATTGTGACCTGGTTCAAGGATGGGGTCTCCACAACCGGGCGAGAGGCCATCATCAAGGGGAACAACCACTCCCAATTCCTCATCTCTTCCTCTGTCCGCTCTGACTCGGGCACGTACCGTGTACACCTGAAGAACGAATTCGGACAGGCCCACTATGATGTCAATGTTAAGGTCACAGGCAAGTGCTACAGCCAAAATGTTTTATTCATGTTCTTGCGCTCGCTGTGTGCCACTGTGGATTTTCATTTCCACTCGGCCAGACTTCCCTCGACCTCCAAAGAACCTGCGTTTGGTGGAGGAGGTCCCAGGCACGGTGACCCTTCAGTGGGATCACACCCCTGACCTGGCCAATGATGACGATGGGGCGCATTATGTCATCCTCAAGCGGGACACCAGCACCACATCCTGGTTCACAGTGGCAGAGAGAGTTTTCAGTAAAAAGTACACGGTCACCGGGCTGCTGCCGGGTAGAAAGTACTACTTCAGAGTCCTGGCGCAGAACTTCATCGGAGACAGCGACCCGTTGGATTCAAAGGAGCCTTACTTCATTCCCAAACAGAAAGGTATGGCACGGTTCCAGTGCACAGCATTTGTTAGGGCAGTCTGAAAATAAAGGCGTGCAAATATAAACGTTGATGTGGATGGATTAACTGATTTCCAGCCTGTTATCTGCCATATTATTTTCTCCTGTTATGCATATCCAAATCTCAAAGTGTATTGACTGGAGAGCTTACAGCCCATTTGTCAGTGATACCTTATTTGAAAGCCAAGACCTTCTAGTTTCTGAAAATAATGTGTAAGATCTGTGTGAGTGAAACACAACTTACATGACAAGATTACAACTTTAAAAAGTTTATGAGCTGTGTTATATTATCCGGAAGAGGAGGAAAAATGGCTCTTTTGATAATGAAGGTTGCAAACCCCTGCCCTAACCCTGTAGCCCCCGATCAGGCAAATAACAGGTTTAATAATGTATTGTTGTTCAAGCATTTGAACACTAGATGACTCTCTTGTTCAAATCTTTGCAGAGGAAGATGCTATGTTGGGTAAATGGTCCCTGAATGAATGGTTTCTATTTTGGGACTATTCTGTCTTCTCTTGGTGCAAAATTATATGTGTACAACGTCTGCTCTGTTTTTCACACTACAATAATAGTACTTGTCAGGGCACATTTCTATATAAGGCGTCAGTTCGCTCTAAACATCAACTTATTATATGCCAGGATATTCACAAAAGGAAATGTTTTACTGTTGTCATCTGTTCTGGATTGTTTTGAGGACATTTCGCGTCTCAGCGGAAAGACTTCATCAACTCAGCTGTGTGTGTGCGTGCCATGTTTTTCAGAGTGTGTCGCTGGCCTGAATCTAAAGCAGTACACTGCCCGGTCACGTCAGGTGAAGCCCAGCTTCCTGCTTCCGCTGAAGGACCACGCAGTTCGCAGAGGAAATGACTGCACTATGAGCTGCGCATATCAAGGCATGCCAACTCCGCAGGTATACTGAACAAACAGAGGACGTTGGTAAAGCACTCTCTGAGATAGAAGTGCTTCTAGAGGATGCACTTTACAGTAGAGGAAATAGCATGGGACCTACTAACATAGTAAATGTGGTAATTACATGGAAACAGGATACACATTTAGTTTATTTCATTATTATAGGAATCATAATCCTATAATATTGTGAGTGTTTTCTTGGTAATAATATGGAAACAGAGCAATTATCTTCATTGTTAACATGCCATTTCATTATTTATGTGACATGATGTAAAGCATCCCCTCCTGGAACCGCCACCGTAACGTGGTGGAGGGGTTTGAGCACCTGAGTGATCCTGGGAGCTCTGTTGTCGGGGGCTTCGTGCCCCTGGTAGGGTCTCCCATGGCAAAAAGGTCCTAGGTAACGGGTCAGACAAAGAGCGGTTCAGAAGCCCCTTATGAGAGACCAACAGGCCCGGTCAGAATCATGAGGTTGTCCTTCTGTGGACCCACCACCTGCAGGAGGAGCCATAAGGGGCTGGTGCAATGTGATTTGGGCAGCTCCAACAGCTGCCCCCACGACCCGGCAACGGAAAAGTGGAAGAAAATGGATGGATGGATGGATGGATGGATGGATGTAAAGCATGACCCTATTTTTCAAATTATTCTGCTAAATAACACCTCTACCTCTCACTGAATCTCATCAGTTATATTTTTAGGACCGCGCCACAACAGATGGTGATATTAAGAACATATTAAAGAGACGATGAGTGCTCAGTGAGACTAAGTGTGGGGACCCCGTGTGTCAGGCGTGTACCCAGATTTTCAGAGCTGAATGAAAAAACGGGGAGAGAGGGTTGACAATTTCCGACAAACATTGTTGAATGGACATGGCTGGTACTATAGTTGGGCATCCGGGTGAAAAGCGGTGTGGTTAAGCGAAGGCAGGAGTGGTAGGCAGCAAGGAAATGAGGCGTGGTCCCGCTCCTGAACTTAATCAATAAATATCACCTCCATGTCTTTGCTTGTACGCAGGCCTGTTGGTTAAAAGGAGAAACCAAAATCTCTAACTGCCCACGGTTTTGGCAGAGCACAGCCAACGGGGTGTGCACCCTGGTGATCCCGACCTGTGGAGCCAAGGATGAGGGAGAATACACACTTGTGCTGGAGAATCCCCTGGGGGAGGCCAGGTGTTCCTGCAATCTGGTCGTCTTTGGTAGGTGTTCACTAAAGGGAGGGGGAGCGGACAGAAATAGCTGGACATGCAATGGAATTAAATGCATTGGCTAAAATATGCAGAGGCAGGAAGGGGAGCCAAAACTCAAGAGTAGCGTCGTTATGAAATAACTTTACTCAAGTACAGCTATAGCAGTGACCCAAATAATTACTCAAGTAAAAGTAAAAAAAAAAAGGACTGCTTGAATACTGTAACTGTGTGTGGGTAATAGTCTGATTTGTGATGTTGTGTCAATGTAATAGCTACAGCAAAACATAGAATAGTGTAAAAATGTGATAACCAATAAGAAGATACAATACAGATTTTTGTTAAAGGTGCATTATGTAACTTTCTGTGTGAAAAAAAAAAGTTGATCTGTGCGTATTTAACCTTGTAGTGACCCAGTGGCTGTATGAGTGGTCAGCAAGACGCCTTTACTTTCCATCACAGTGCTCTCTAGGACGCTCCACGATCAATTGTTTTGAAGGTTTTCTTGTGAGAGGCTCCATCAGCAGCGAAAACCTTCCAAACAATTGATCGTGGAGCATCATAGAAAGCACTGTGATGGAAAGTAAAGGCGTCTTGCTGACCACTCATGCAGCCACTGGGTCACTACAAGGTTAAATACGCACAGATATCAACTTTTTTTTCCACATAAAAAGTTGCATGATGCACCTTTAAGATATAATACAACAAGAATTGATGCAGCCATTGTCACTTACAGATTTACTCACGGTGGACAAGGTAACCAAATGTTTTACTCAAGCAAGAGTATTTAAAATATTATTACGCAAGTGTTACTAAAAGCACTGTGTTACTAAAAGCACTGTGTTAAAAATACAACATGCTTCAGTAAATGCAACTGAGCACTTCCCGCTTCTGAAAATAAGTTGCTTGAATGTATTTCAACATTTATCTTTTCAATTTTAGATAAAGATCTTTTGGAAAGCCTGGACAATCCCACAGACAAAGAGAAGCTTATCCTGTGAGTCCAATGCACCAGGGAAAAACCGGCAAACAACAGCGACATGTGTTTTTTCTCTTTCCTTATTTATCTGCACACACGCTCGTGCAGTTTTGCAAGTGAACACTAGAGGGCACACACTTTCCAATACTAACATGCTCCTCACTGGTCTTGATATGGTTTGTAAGGATTTCAAAATGTAGCTCCCCAGATACAGGGAGTGCACTTGATTTGATAATGTCTTTGTTTTTCTTCTTTCTTGCACTAAGTGTTCTGGTTGAAACGTGAATAACGTGTGACAGCAAATAAAAAAACATATTAAAAAAAAGAACCCATTCTTCTTTAGGCCACCCTGTTGGAGTTGGACGTTTAAACAATGTTGTGACTCTATTGATACTGTAGGTGCTTGAATCATATCATATATTAAAAAAAAACATTGTGCATGATGAAAGTATTAGTGCGCATTCTCCCAAATCCTGTATTATTGGATTCAACTCAAAATGAGGCCAAAGTGTAAGAGAGCCATCTTTCACATCAGATCAACTCTGTCACAGCTGAATTCATTTCTCTTTTAATGTGACTGGCACTAGATCTGGAAAAATGAATTAGGTGATAATCTCCTTTTCTTTACTCTGTGTCTTTGATCCAATAAGCTCTATCACCTAATTTATTTATTTTTAATTAAATCTGGGATTGTGAAGTGGTTTGGTCAGAGTAATGTTTGCAGGATGTGCCATTAGAGGTTTAAAGAAGGCACTAAAATTACAATTGCATTGAGTTGCCTTGAGCTGCAGGTGAGGATACAAACACAAGTTTCAATTGCCCGGACTATTCGGGAGTTGACGGAGGACAGGTGCTGGGATTGTTTAAGTAGGAGAGAGTCCCTTTGTGTTCATAACATACATGTGCAGGGCTCATCTTGCTTTTGGACTATCAATGCTTTTACCTAATGTAAAATCTTGCTCTTGTGAATAAATCAGCATTGTTCAAGTGGAACCAATATAATAAGTGTATATCACATGGACACATACATTGTTAATGTTCCTCAAAACCCGTCCTTAATTTTACCATTCATGGCTACAGCTATTTAATTGTAGATGGAGTCGTTTGGTCTTCACAAAACATCACCATGAGTGATGAATACCTCAATTGCATTAGGCCTGCAGTGTGCTTCCAAATCATTTAAAACCACTAATTATTTTGCCAATGTCCAATTCTCCACACATTCATTCTTTTTTAACAATGTACAATGTACAAAGAGGCTGGAATGCCTGCGTTTTGAAATAAAAGGCTTTTTTCCATTTGTACTTGAAATATAAAGAACTTTTTATCATGTTAGCAGGAAGTGTGTGGTTAAAAGACAAGAGTTCTTTGATTGCCTGTCCCTTGGCCGCAAATGAATGAGGTGCTTTGGAGGAGAACTGGCTGTGACCCAACAGGGGCAAAGTCATGTGCATTTGTTCGAGGCTAGTAAAGAGCAGGGAATATCCTCAGTAGACACACTTCAAAACACATCTGTAATTTAAGAGAACTAGTCCTTCCTTGTATACCTTTGTAACAACATCATGGCATAATCGCCCAAGTCACTTTTTGGCTGAATTGAGAGTTTTGTTTCATCTACTCTACAAACACTGCTGCATCTTTAAGAATCATTGGCTCTGCTCTCAGTGAATCAGGCTTGTAACAATAATCTATTGTAATAACCCTGGATTATGGCTTAGGCTAAGAGGCTGAAAATATGCGATTTAAAACAAATGTCTTGTATAGATTGTCAGTCATTAACATTGCACAATGACACACAATTCATAGAAAAGTTCATAATAAAGAAAAGAAACAAAATAGGTAATGTTGCATTGCAGTTGCATTTATTTCTCCGCTAAATATTCACATTCATAGCAGTTTCACTACAGTCATTACACTAAATATCTATTCTAAAGGAATAATTACAAAGTAAAAATCAAGAAATACAAGGTAAAGTGTCATAAAGTACAAAATGTTGCAAAATGTCTGATGGTAAATTCTATCACGGATTTCTCCCAATGCAAAGCGAGAAAACAAACAAGGGGCATCGTTGTCTCTCAGCATAACACTATAAAAACAATACGTAACACTTCAATAGTAATATTTAATGCCTTTAAAATAATTTATCACAATTCAGGCGCACACTTTTTCCTCACTGTCAAACAACACAAAGATTAAGATGAGAGAAATCAGCATATACTTGAATGGATACAATACAGAGCGTGTGCTGTAGCATCACAGGCGTCACTTCAGGATAATAAAAGTGCACAACACAGTAGGATCGGTTTCATCTTACGAAGGATCATGGCTTGGTTTTACATACTTCTCTTAAGCTCCGTTTGAGAGACAATGACTTCAATAAGCACGGTAGATGAACAGCAATAGTTTGAATTTCAATTGTCAAATAAAAATAAGATTCAACATATAAAAAGTGCTGTAATTCTATATCAAAACATTATAGCATCAACTACAATTTCAGCAGCCAAAGCTTCTAGGTGACCATCCTCCCCCCACAGCTCTCCCATCTCGCCTTTGTCTGTGCACATAAAAGCTTTAAACAACAGGGTCGCTGACAGGCTGAGGTAAAGTGATGCCCCCACTGGCCTACCATCTGCGGACGGGACGAGGGAGAGGGAGCCTTCTCTGTGTCAGATTTCACCACCTCACCTAAATCCAGCTACAGTAACGCTCGACAATAACACTGCACCATACGTGAATGACCGGTGTTACCAACGTGTGGGCCCCTGACACAGAAGAGTGATTGAGTTGCAAGAGTTAGGATGAAATGGAAATTGGCTCAAGGGCTTAAGTTAAATTTGAGTACAGGCAGTAAGGAAGCCTCTCTATTGCTTTATAAAATGACTATTGCATTGCGGAGGTAGCTCCAACAATCTGGAGAGGGCAGTTTGGTTCTAATATTGAGTAAATCCAGGTCAGGGCCCATTGTAGCTTCAATTGTACCATGGTCATTATCATCGCCAGTTAAAATAGCTTTTCTTGTGAATTTGCTCATGGTAATCACATGGCTAGAGGCTAACCTCAGAGCACAGAGGGAGCCTGTCAGCTCATTGTTTTTCTTAAGCTGACAAACATGAGTCTGAATGAAAAGAGAAGTGGGAATTGTGGGAACTGTGCTACTTATGCAAAAAACCTGGTCACAGCAAAGGACTGGTGACTGACAAAGCAGAAATATTGTGCTGACAGGCCGGAGGAAATGTCAAGGATCTCTCTGGTGAGGCCAGAGGACACTGCTCTCAATGTCTTTCGGGTCAGCCTGAAGGTGCACTGTTTGTTTTGGTTATTCAAAAAGACTTTATTATTGTCAACACCAAGATCTGCCAGCAGATCTTCCATGGTGGTGCACATTTTAGCATGTGTTTTTGTGCGTAGCCGTAACCCATAATATGGGTTTGCTTCTTTTCCATTCAGAGTATGATACAAAATAATCTATGTACTACATTTTTAAAATGAAGGGCACAATATTATCATTATAGTATATTCTTTTAACTAAATATCTGTTAGTGGTATTACCTGCCTTCATGAACATATCTTACGTACGCATCAGTGAGAACATTTCTGTGTAAATGCTCATAGTTAAGATATCTGGTCTCAGAGTGAGTTTTGACGGAATATGGTTGTATGGATACAGTATTTGTTATGTAAGAGCATTGTGACAGGTTAAGTAGTGTTTCTCCTCCATTTAGCAGAGGAGTTTTGTCTGACTTGTCAAAAACTTGATCAGCTGACTTTCACACAGGCACACAAGCAAACGTATGTGAAAGATTTAAAGTATTCACCTTCAGGGGCTGTATAAGACACTTAAAATGATTTACTGTGAGGTAAAGAGGACATTGTGACAAAAACATCACCCAGCCATAGAGTAGATTATCTGTGGTGTCTAATCCACCAAGAGTGAATCAAACAAAAAGTGGCCAATGAACATGATACCCGAGATACTTACACATACATGTGAGGTAATACACTCTGTTATGCATGATGCATACCGAAGTTAAAAAACACTGTTTACTAAAAACAAAGCCTCTGCTTTGCAGTTGTCACAGCATCCCGGGTGATTACAAACTCTGCTTATCCAGTGGAAGAACCCCACTGACTTTTCCTAATAAACCAAATCAGTAGGGATCAGTCTTTCTTTGTATCACAAGTGGCAAGTAAACTAAAAGCCCCTAAAGGTATGGCTTGTTTATGACAAGAGGCAATTGTAATTAAAAAAAAACCACATCTTGAGTCACATTTTGCAAGTGACCGCAAAAAACAGCATTTCCAATGAATAGCACAGACAACCATCATGGAGCACTACCTGCATCCTCCCTCCTTTCAGGTCAACGGGGACATGTTATTAGGGACCAGGAGAGGGCTGGTTGAACTAAGCAAACTACGGCAAACACTAGTGAAATGATATTGGCCTTCTTCATAGACATTGGCTGGTCTAAATAGCACCCTAGAATCAGGGTGGGAGTGAAAAGCCACACATGGATGAATACATACTCCCTTATGAAAACTTCTTACATGAAAAAATGTGAATAAAACAGGACATACCTTAATGTTGTTGGACCACGTTAAACCATTGGGCGCTTCGATGGAAATGCGAGGTACAAGTCAAATACACTTAGCTGTTTCTACATGCGCCACTTCAGCCCCCAGTGACATGCTCAAATGAAATTACAACACAGCCATTCACATTCTACTTGATATCGCTATATTAGAGTCTGTGGTAACTAGGTTGTCTCAGATCTGTGATTGGATCTGCTAGCAGGAACCTTGCCCTCATATAAAACAATTACAGGCATGTGAAGACTTGAGTGGACCAGTTGTCACGGTAACGGCAAAAGTGTGGGAGCGCCACACGAAGATGGAGGTCAAGGGGTGGGATTCGGGCAGTGAGATGTGTCCATTCTCATCACTCGGGACCAAAGGGCGCCCCTTCGTTTCGCCTGTCCCACCCTCGGTTACAGTTCACAATCTCTTCCGTGCCACCTCAACATCCTGGCACTCTATGGCCGAAAGCGCGATGAGCATCTGGGCGGCGTAGTAGGTCGCCATGATGATCGCGCGAGAGTGAGGTACGGGAAAGCAGAACTTGTTTACGGCAATGGTGAGATCAGAGACCATAAAGAGCACAGCGCCCAGGCAGGCTGACAGCTTGGTCCAGGTCCAGAGGTCGTTGGCCAACTGCAGGCCGGCCATTGCCCTCCAGCCCATGAAGCCGATCAGGGCCACGTAGACGGCCACCAGGTAGGTGAAAGGACCGGAGAGGTAAGGGTACAGCAGGCTGTAGGCCAGGCCAGATGCAAGAGTGATGACGAGGCCTGCGCGCACGTTAATAGGCTTCATCCCAAAGGCGGATGAGTAGAGGATGTGGGTGATGGCAAACATTAGAAGACCTGTAGGGGGATAAACAAGTACTTAATAATTCATGATAATCAAATGATTATTGTGAATTATTATGGAATTGAAGCACAAGCATAAACAGACTAAAATCAGACTATATGATTGCATGAAACATATTGTCAATATTAAATATCCCATCATGTTGCAAGGGGCAGAGCTCCAGACAAACATATTGTGTTAACATACTTTGTGTTTAATAGTGAGTATAAAACTGACCAACTTGCATCTAGTCCCTTTAAGCTCCCAGCCATCAAGAAATGTTCCATCATAGTAGAGATTTTCAAAAAAAAAGTCGACTGCGCAGAGTTGAGGGCGTTTCACCTCTTCTCAGAGGCGTCTCGCTCAAAAGTCATAAGATATGACTAGGTAGTTTAGTATAAGCTGGTTAGTATTATGACCTATGAGTAAGAAGAAGTCTCTGAGAAAAGAGGTAAACTTCCTTAAAGGGATATTTCAGGATTTTTTATAGAGCGCCTCATTTCCTAGTTATCCAGAGTGTTTTTAATTCATGCAGTCCTTATATTTGAAGAGTTTAGTGGCGCTAGGCTAGTGCTAGGCTAGTGCAAGGCTAGTGCTAGGCTAGGGCATGTCTATGGTAACTAGTAACCTGCATTAAAGACAGTCTGACCCAAGCACAGTGCACCTGAGGCAAATCACTTATAACACCAGACTACCGATATAAATGTCTGTGTTGACTAAATCATTTTTGAAATATAACCATTTTGCATTTAAAATAACTTATATTTGAGCAGCATCAGCTTCCTGGTTGTAAGCTTGGTTACCGGATCTACAGTAGTTTGTTTACCTGGGGCCGGCATTTTCTACACATGGACTTCACAAAGGAGCTTTCTACAAATCAGATATGGCAACGTTTGGAGGACTACCTGATGATTTTGAAGCATTTTTTAATGCAAGCTACTAGCTACCATAGACATGCGCTAGCTTAGCACTAGCCTAGCACCACTGAACCCTTCAAATATAAGGACTGCATGAATAAAAATTAAAAAAATCTAACAACACTCTGGAAAACTAGGAAATGAGGCCCTATGTCAAAAATCCAGAAATATCCCTTTAACTCAAACAACTCAGTCCAGTCGACAGTATTTGAACACCTCTACTCCTTTTAGAACAATACATTTTACAAAATAATTAGACAACTCACTTTTTATTTGACTGCCTTTAGAAAAATAATGTCAAGTTGCTCCATACCATGAACAAAGTATCCCTGCTCCTGCCAGATGAGGAAGGCGTCCCCCAGAGCTGAAAATATAAGGCCGGCCAATATCTTCCGGGCGCTGGCGTGTTCACCCAGAAAACTAAAACCATGGGCCAGCAAGAACACCCAGAGGCAGAAGATGGGCAGACATTTGATCAAAGCACTAAACCAGGAGGGGCTGGAGGTGGGCAGCCACAGGACGAAGTAGACACAGGTCGCTTTGAAGAACGGCACCAACTTCGGGCCTTCGCTCTTGACCTAGAAAACACAAAGCCCATTCAATCATTGTGTCTATTGGGGGTTTGTTTAATCTCGTGATAAATATGATACTACTATGGCTTTGTCTGCTGACAGAAAAAGATGAAGACCAAGGGCACACAGTGTAGCCAATTCCTTACGCCATATCTTTGACCAATGAAGGGGAACATGAGTGTCTAAAATTAACTACTTCTCTAAAGCAGTTCTTTGTGGGCGCTAAGTTGCATGGCTAAGTCTGTAATGCATGATCTGTGGGTAGGAAGAGAACTGAAAGGACGAGCCTAGCATAAACCTCAGACTTTGAGCTTCCTAATATTATTGCAAAGTTTCACTTTACTTTACTGTGTTTTGTAATTTTCCATGCCAATCATCTTACATGGGTGTCGTATTTCCTCCCAACTCAGTGGAACTAGCCATATTTATTTCTGTGCAAATAGATTGTAACAGTAGGGGTAACTAACATTCAACAGGGAGGCATATTTCACAACACCTCAGAAGTGACCACCCCCGTACATTTCTCAGAATCTGGATGCTGGGAGCACAGATCCCATGAGGATCAGTCAGGGAGGAGAATTAAGAATATTAGGAGGGGGCTGAGGCAGGCTGCGGTTCACTGGAGCTCAGATGCCTGGAGGCTGAAAAGCAAAGTGGGGAATGTAATAGATCAAATACAGTGGGAACCCCCATACGAGGGTTATCCGAGGGGCATTCTGTGGAGAGTGGTGCAGAGCTAAATGATGCTTAGATGCACTGTTTATAAAAGAATAAGCAAGTAGAGCAGAAGAAAGGCAGGGAAGGCAGAAGTGAAATTGCACCACTAAAGAGGGAGGAGGGGAAGTGTTCAGGCATGTGGGTGACAGCTGGATTTAGGAGGGCATAAGCAAGAGGGCAATGGAAAGTAAGAGGTGAGAAAAAAAAAGAAAAGGCTGGGTCACCTCGGTTCATAGTTTATGATCATGGACAGTGGTAGGGCCAGAATATAGGGCTAATCAGATTACAGAATCATCCACAAGGCCTATTGTGATACATCTAACACAAGTTCCCGATCCTTGGTGGCATCAGGGATTTTAAAAAAGTACTGTTTTTTGGTATTTGGTTTTCATGAATAGTTGTTTCTAATCTTATGACTCACTAATTGGTTAAAAGTGTGGGTTGTTTTTTTTTTAAACTGGTGCCCCCAAACAACTTAATACTCTTGAGGTTGGTGACCCCAATCTAAAAACAACACATTTTTTCCATCATTTGCATGACCATAGACAGAGAGGGTGGTTGTTTTTGTTCTTTACAAACAATAAATACATGGGGGAAAGCATTTTTTTTTATCTTACGTAATTTTCTGCTTGTGTAGTTACTATATCTTTTGTTTGTAATATTTTTGTTGTGATCATTGTTGCCGTTTTATCAAACAATATAGGTCTAATAGATAATATATAATAAGTAACAGGGACAATAATACTCTCAGGCAAAACCAACTCAGATATAAATGCTATAGTAAAAAAGCTTTGTGGAGTTTGTTGTCAATTAATTTGTCGTGAAAATCTAACACCCGTTCATATTACAACATTTTATTTTGTTTGCATGTTGCCTTTCCCTGAAAGACTAGGATTCTGGAACCTAACACAGAATGAATACGTAATGTTTATCGGAAGATTACTGCACATCTCATATCAGTTGAGGTTGGCTATTTGCCTCATGTACTCATATTGATTGAGGCGGCTGTGTGTCGGGGGGTAAAAGGACATTAATGATGGCTACTCAACCTTTCCACAATGCACTATAACAAAGAACTGCTCAATTCGAGTTCAGTGTTAGGCGGATGCTGTGTGTTTTATAACTGAGCGAGGGAACGTCAGCCATTGTTAATGAACACTGTAGTTAATATTTGTTGAAGGTAGGCAAAGTAGTGTCCAGGGCTGGGAGCAGGGGGGTATATAGGCCACTATTCTCAAAGTGTGGTCAATGAAAATGCTCTGAGGAAGGCTTATGCCGAAACGCATTAACGTTTACTCTATGTTGTAACCAAATAAAGAAATATGTGAGTACTTCTGTCTGGATATATGAACTACTGATGTGCTACCCTTTACATTTTTTCTATAATTGATTGAGGCGGCTGTGTGTCGGGGGTAAAAGGACATTAATGATGGCTACTCAACCTTTCCACAATGCACTAATGAAAATGTGTAGGCGTTCACAGATTGTTTTCATTCTCTAAGGCTTGTTATTTTAAAAACACATTTTGTAATTATTCAATGTTAATTGTGAAATCACCCATCTTAATGCCACATTGATTGGGAGTGGAGGATGTTCAAGGATTCTTGTGTGTCTTCTATTCAAACAAGGTTCCTGGTCCGTAAAGGTTCAAGAATCCTGCCCTGATGTAGGCTTCATTGCAGTAAGAGATGAATGCTTTTGAAATTATCGAAATACTATTTGTGCATACTTTTTTGTTGTTGTCAATTTAATGTTACAGACATTCTTTATAATTATTATCAAATGACCTGCACTCAGTCCAGTGGGACCCCAACTGACCGACATAAGCTGTAACTTAAGCAGATGCAGCAGCTGCATGAGTCATATGACAAAGTTATTGCTATGTAGCTATTTGACTTGAGGTGAGACAAGTAGAACAGCAAAATATAGGTTGGCAGATTGTGGAAGGAAAACTTGGATGACTTTCAAGTTTTTTTTCTTCTTTCTTTTTTTGTTGAAATAAAAATAGATTAAAATAGATGTTTACTGCTATGTTGCACAATAGACTATGGAAAGACCATGGTGAAAACACACCAGGGAAGATGAAAAGATAGCCACCTACAGCTGGGTTTGCGCATGCGGTGCTGGAGAGAACAGGAAAGAAGCAAAGACAAAAAGGCCGTCACATGATTCCTTTTTTGTTCGAGACTGCTTTTGGAAATGTGTAGAAACGTCTTCGCGTCGGCAACGTATAATAGGCCTGTACCATAATGTAGGACCAAAAGTGATAGATTGAAAAGGCCAAACACAACGTGCCGACGTGAAACTTTTGCCTGTCATTTTCCCTCGTGCGCTTTACGCTCACACCTGGCAGGATGATGTTTTTGATAACATATGTATCACGGAACTGTAGCTCTTTCTATCACATTACACGTGTATCACCAGATAAGTCTTACGAAAAAAAGGACGAAACGCGTGACTCGTGGTAATTACATCTCAACAAAAGGACAATAACAGAAAGAAGAAGAGACAGCTCAACCACAAAGTTAACATTAGCTTTAGCAGCTTCGGCTTATCCCTGTTGAAAAGAATTGCCCCGGGAGCAAAGCACCGCTCACTCACCACTGTGACCGGAGAAACCATTTTTGGTCCAGATATTTGCGAAAAAAGGGCGATGGGTTGCTAAAGTTTGTGTGCTTCCAGGATCTCGCTGCACAACTGGGGATGCGGATTGTTTTTGTCTTCTCGGAGATGGGGCGGTCCGACGTCCAGTACGCGGCGGAAACGTGGTCGAAGCTTTCCGCGCTGACCAATGGGAGCAGAGATTTGTGGGAAAATTGGGCGGAGCCTCGTGTCAGAGACGCCCCGAGAGGAGGGGTCACATGGTGTTTACATTTTAAAGCAGATGGCCTTTATTTACATGCATGTTGGCTTTTGAATAGGCTGCTAAAAAGATGCAATTTGCCGTCACGTTTTATATATGTGTACTATAAGCTATATCTTATAACTCTAAAACCTAAAGGATATATTTTCAGAATCAGAATCAGAGTAGTATTTATTGCCTGTGTTTGGGAACAGGTTCACAAACTAGGACTTTTTCTCGGTACAATCATGCAAACAAAATAACATAAAGCATACAACACAGGCTTTAGATACAAAATATATGCCATAAAACTTTAAAACTATAAGGCTATAAGGGCATGCATAAAGAAGATAAGATAAGATAAGATAAGATAAGATACGATACGATACGATACGATACGATACGATAAGATAAGATAAGATAAGATAAGATAAGATAAGATAAGATAAGATAAGATAAGATAAGATAAGATAAGATAAGATAAGATAAGATAAGATAAGATAAGATACGATACGATACGATACGATACGATACGATACGATACGATAAGATAGCCTTTACTGATCTCACAATGGAGAAATGTATTTGTTACATTCACCTCTTAGAAACACTCAGGGGGTGCAAATAGGCAGAAAATTTGAGAAAAATAAACAATTAAATAGTAACATAGTGGTATCTCGTGTACAGTGACTACCAAGGACTTACATGCAGGTTTATATCACAGTGCAAGTGATTGATAAAGTGATGCAGGGAAGTGATACTTACCAAATACAGGGATTATTGCATGTATTTCTACAGAGGGGTTATTGCGCATGTCACTTTACAGTCTTGTTGTACAGTCTAACTCCTTCTTGCACTGAGGGTGTCTCAGTCTGCCACTGAACGAGCTGCTCAGCTCCTCTACAGTCCCGTGCAGTGGGTGGGAGGTGTTGTCCATGATGGAGGTGAGCTTGGCTAATACCCTCCTGTCCCTCACCTCCTTCATAGAGTCCAGGGGGCAGCCCAGGACAGAGCTGGCCCTCCTGACCAGCTTAGTCTGTTCTTGTCCCGGTCTGTGCTGACCCGGGGCCTGCTCACTCATCATCTGTCATCAAATATGACACCGATATTGGTCAGAATTGAAAACATGGTTAGAAAAAAAAAGCAAAACATTTTTAGCACGTCACAAGAAAACGTTTCATCTAGTCTAATGGCGACACCTTGTGGTACATTTATGAGTAGATTTGCCCATCATTTCACAATATTACATGGTATATATAGAATACATGTATATATATATTTCTAAGTGTACTACCTCATCTGTTGTTTGTTTATTTTATCTTATTTTTACACGAACACGGCATTCTTTTAAACATTTTTTTTGTATTATTCAAAAGCGGAAGTGCAGCGACTTCATCCCCCTCACTTCCTTTACTCTTCGATCCTTTTTCAGTCGTGGCTCTGTGACTGATTAAGTTGTATGTGTGTGTGTTTTTTACCCTTTCTCTTCAAAAAGTCCATTGAACAAGTTTGATGGGCTTTACTTCATTTTGTCGAGGCATCATAGTTTCGAGATTTTTCGGTGTTTTGATGGCTGGGCAGTGACATTGGCTAACTGTGCTAACCGAAGTGAACGCAAACAGATGAAGTGACCCTCGTTCAAAACCCCGTTATTCCGTCATATTGGATTTTTTTTTCTTCTTCAGAGGAAAACGGACTTCGTAGCAGCAGCTGAGGTTTTGTTTGAGACGTACTTGGCGTTTGAGTAGAGAAGTTTTCACTGAAGATCTCAACGCAAACACAATCTGCTACACGTCAGGTGTCAAAATCAGCTGCAGAAATGATGGACTTTGACAATGTTTTATCTATTGCTACTCAAAATAAGGGCGGCAGTCATGCACAGGTAAGATCCACATGATAAATGCCAAGCTCAAAGTATGTATATATGTTACACTTGTTAAAAATATGAGTATAAACAGCTAAGTGCTTGCTATTTGCTAACATAAATTACACCTCCTTGTGCGTTGTATATTTAGTTTCAAAGATGTGGAACTTATCCCACAAAAAGTTGAATTTTTAAATATCTTTACATTTTCAGAAAAGATACAGTTTACAAGCTGGGCCACCAAAGAAAGACCCCAGGTCTAAGGGTGTAAACCCGGCGGCAATACAGGCCCTCCTGAAAAAGCAACACATGGATAATAAGAAAAAAGGTAAGAATGCGAGGAAATTACCACAGTGTAATGACCCACCTTGATCTAATTGTTTCCCCCATAGCATAAAAAGAAGCCAAACAATATGTTTTAACTGCAAATTTACATTTTTAAACTTCATGTATTAGTAATATGCAATATTTTACTTGCGACTAGAAGCATGTGTTCTTATCTTGATTGCCTGAGCACTTAACTTGTTTTGTTCTACCCTTAGAAACGGAAGATAAGAAGCAGAAAGAAGAACTCTTGGCCAAAAGGGTAGAGTTGAAATCGGACCGCAAAGCCCGTGCCATGGCTTCCAGAACCAAGGACAATTTCAGAGGTTATAATGGGATTCCGATCGTAGACGTCCCTAAGAAAAGAAGATCAAAGCAGGAAATGCTAGAAGAAGCAAGACGAATTAACACACAGCAGTTTAGAAATGACGTAGGCAGCCTCGAGGATGACGAAGACAATATTGAATATGAGCAGACAGATTCTGAGTCTGACGAAGAGCCGCAAAGAAACACTTCAAACAGTGGTAGCGTGAAACCCTCAATGAAACAAAGTGCGGCACCAAAAATGAACTTTGCCGACTTACTTAAGCTGGCAGAAAAAAAACAACATGAGCCGGTTGACCTAAAACCCAAGGCAACGAAAAAGGATGAACGGCTCCGCACAGCTGAAGAAATAAGAGAGTTGGAGCTTGAGCGTAAAGCCAAAAAAATAGATAAAGATGTGAAGGGAGAAAGATCTCACTCTAGTTCAAGTTCCTCAAAAGCCACCTTTGAAAAAAATGTAAAACTACAAAAGCCCAAAATACCTGGAAGCATGGACAAGCATGTTAAAAAGGATAAAGGAGACGGCTCTTCAAAATATAGTGTTAATGACCGAGATAAAGCCAAATTGTTTCATAAAGATAAAGACCGGGTCAAACCAAGTTCATCTGGTTCTTCAAATGCAACAACCAATAAAATATCACCAAGACCTACACATTCTCAAGTTTCAGCTAAACAAATGGGGACTAAACTTCCATCAAGCCACAAAATGGCAACATCACGTGACCTCTCTCCAAAAAAAGACAATTCATTGTTTCTTCAAGGAAAGTCTGTGGGTACTCCTGGAAATCGGCCTTTAGCTTCAACAATTGCAAAAAATCAATTATCGAAAAAAGGAGAACCACAAAGGCCGGGAGCTAATACAACTGCAAAATCAAATGTAACAAAGCCAGGAATGAGCAGCACGAGCAAACCAACGCAACCTCAAGCCAGGCCGGGAGGTCCACCACAAATAAAATCAGGTGTTAGGCCAGGTACCAGTGAAGTTAGACCTCAAGGAGCTGGGCAGAGTCGACCTCATAATGGGGGTCCAACTCCAGGGCGCAGTGTCAAGGGGGGTCCTGGAACACCCAAATGCACTGTAGTATCTGAAACCATTTCATCCAAGAACATGGTTGGGTCTAAAACGGGTGTCCCACCACGTCCTGGACTTCCACAGAGGCCCGGGGTGCCGCCAAGGCCTGGGATGCAGCCGAGGCCTGGGATGCAGCCGAAGCCCGGGATGCAGGCGAGACCCGGGATGCAGCCGAGACCCGCCGGGATGCAGGCGAGACCCGCCGGGATGCAGCCGAGACCCGGAATGCAGCCGAGGCCCGGGATGCAGCCGAGACCCGGGATGCAGCCGAGACCCGGGATGCCAATGAACAGGCCACCAGGTAAAATAATTGCCAACTTAATTATGCATAAAGATAAGAATTGGCACAAATGAATATGTTTTGACACTGTTTCATCCCCCAGTTCCAAACCTACCACCCATTACTTCTGCATACAAGAGACAATATGAGGAGGAAGAAGAAGAGTATGATTCTGAAATGGATGATTTTATTGATGATGGGGATGATGATCAAGAAGAGGTTTCTAGGCACATTAAGGAAATTTTTGGCTATGATCGATCCAGGTGAGTATCTCATACATATTTCCAAACTGCAAAGTGCGTTTTCTTAATCTTGCTCTTATCCATGTTCTGCTTCTCAGATACAAAGAAGAAAGTGACTATGCCCTGAGATTTATGGAAAGCAGTTGGAAGGATATGCAAAAGGAGGAGGCTAGAAGGTGAGTGTCAGTGAACCTAAAATCACTTTTTAAATGGTTTTGTGCTGTTACAGTTATTTATTTACACTATTGTTCTTTTTACATCAGCTTGAAAATGGCCGTACAAGAAGATCTTGAGGAGGAGAAAAAAGAAGAGGAGGAATTGAAAAGAAAAAACGCCAAAAGGCCAAAAAGACAGTGAAATCCACACCGCTACCAGTACCAATAACTGAACATTTGCTCTTCCTTTACTTGCGCCAATGGACCTTGTCATTAGCTCCACTTCCAGGAGTGTGTGGATGCAATTACAGCCTTTTAAGCAAAAGATAATGTATTTGCATAAATATGATGTCAGTTGTTAAATATTCTATTTATTTTTCATTTAAAAAACTGCAGCGCTAACACCAACTGTGCTGAAAGGATATGTTCACACACAGATTGTACAGAATAATATAACAAAATAATTTTTTTAAATGGCATTAAATGTCGGTTGCAATGGCATCCTATTTTTGACTTGGAGTTGTTAAATTTTCAATTCATGATTATAAATCCATTTTAAATATTCAAGAGTGTGACAATATTTAAAAAGAATTAGTGTTATCTTTTATTTATTTACAACATGTGTTCAACTTGACATGACAGTCAAGTCTGTTTACTAAAAGGGGAGCAGTGTAACTTTGTATAAAAGATCTTGACTCAACATACAGCATTTTGTTCATTTTCGTTTCATTGCAGGATTTGAGTTGTTCTGTGTATTTAAAAAAAAATTTAATAAGTATTTTTTAGGAAAAATATTAGGTGAACACCTTAATTTATGATGAGGATTAGTGGTACATCGTTAATTGGTTGACGCTCTCGCCTCACAGCTAGAAGGTCTGGGGTTCGATTCCCACAGGGCCTTTCTTTGTAGAGTTTGCATGTTCTCCCCGTGTCTGCGTAGGTTTCCCCTACCACTAAAAACATGTACAATAGATTAACCTCTGGGGCCAGGACCCCCCTGAAAAAGAGATTCTTAATCTCAGTGGGACTATCCTGGTTAAATAAAGGTCAATAATAATCGTTAAATCTGGAAAAACAGAATATATTGCTTTGCCTGATGGTGTATTTCTTCCATAGACCAGCCATTCCCAAAGTCCGGGACATTGTGGCCCCTTGTTGCTCCAATTTTCTCGCGGGCCCCCAATAATAATATTAATAATAATCATCATTTTCGCTATTTAAAAGGAATCCCATCTTATTTTATAGCTAAAATTACATTTTAAAAAAACCTGCGCCTAGCAATGACTGAAGGCTAAACACTGGTTTAAAGAAAATACATGTACTTTTAGAATCAGAATAGTTATTATTGCCATTGTTTGTAAACAGGGATTTTTTCTCTGTGAGACGTGCAACAACAAAACTTTAAACTATAAGGCTTTAGGGGCATGCATAAGAATATTAAAATAAATAAGATTTAAAAAAAATCAGAGGTAAAATATGGTGAGACAAACACAATTGACATAGAATAACAATGGGATTGGATTTACATATGGCCAGCCTCAGACCAGTTTGGACTTTCTGCATGATAGACAGTTAGAGAGGATGGCACGAAGCATCGCAAAAGACTCAGAGCATCCTTTGCACTCAGAGTTTCGATTGCTTCCGTCTGGGCGTCGTTTTTTGATGCCAATGAGCCACACGAACCGTTTTAAGAAAAGCTTTGTTCCCGCTGCCCTTTCCTTTATGAACAAGTCGGGATCAAATTGCCCCTGACGCGGGTTTTTTATCTTTGTTACTGTCAAGTGGCTTAAACTTCAGTTGTTTTTTTGTACCAAAGGCACATCCTGTTAGTATGTGGAGCACTTACAAGTTTTGTATTTTATATGTGTGATGTTTTATCTTTGTAAAATGTGTTTTAATGTGTCGACTAGTTCTCAGAATTGCAAAACGAATTTACCCACGGGTACAAATAAATTAACCTAACCTAACTATGGTGTATGCAAATCCAATCCCATTGATATAAGTGATATAAAGTGATATAGTGATATAGTGCAATATAGTGCCTGTTTTGTAGACAGGCTTTGGGGGCCCCCCTGTTGTGCCTCCGACCCTCTTGCCCCTCCACTTTGAGAACCACTGGCACAGACCCATATTTTAGTGCCTCTGACTTGCCGTACTTGTGATTTCAGAGCGGGCGGGGTGTGATCCGAGTTGGTCATTTGCGGAAGTTTGGTTAGCAGTCAGCTGAAGGCAAGGCAAACCCAGAGGAAGGAGTTTCTCTGAGATTTCATATACATAAACATAAAAAAAAAATCCTGGTTCCCAAGTAGATGGATCTCAGTTCGGAGAAAATAAAACGGATTCTGTCTAAGGTTAGTCATATTCGGCTGATCAATGCTAAGAAGAAACGTGTGTGTTGTGAATCTTGAGGCTGTGTGTGTTTGGCAACTGGTATAACTTGTTCTGTGACTTCGCTCTGACATCAGCGGGATGATACTGAAATTGAGTGATATTGAATTAAATAAGGTAATATCTTATGCAAATGTATTCATGTTCTTTTTTTTATTATTTATAGTATAAATTCCACGATGTTGCCATTGAGGAACTTCAGAAAATCAATCGCATCTTCCCAGAGATGAAATCCTCCACTGGCACATACAGTAAGTATTTGTTGAAAATGTATTTATATTTATTTAACTGATTTATATATAATTAGTATTCAGCTCATTATGTATCTATAATTCAATTCAATGTATATACTTTTTACATACAATTTCTGCAACTTTTTCCAGCATTTACTGACAGCAGCCAAAGAGATCTCGTGAAATTGATTGGCAATATCCCTGTAAAGTATGAAGGTAAAAAAAAAAAGAGCTTGTAAGATACTGTGTGTTTGTGTAAAAAGGTCTCATATTGATGACTTCTTTCTCAGGGCAAACTTACAACTTCCCAATTCAGTTGTGGCTTATAGATTCATTCCCATTCACTCCTCCCATTTGCTTCTTGAGACCAACGTCCAGTATGGTTATCCGAGAGGGAAAACATGTGGATGCCAAGGGACGTATTCATCTGCCTGGACTGCATAACTGGGATTACGTAAGCTTTTCTTCATTGCAGTGTTGAGCTTTGGGGTTTATCGTGTTTTTTGTTCTAATGATTATGTTTCAAAACAGCCCAAATCATCAGTTGTTGGTCTCTTAAATGAAATGATCGTGAAGTTTCAAGAGGATCCTCCTCTGTCCTCAAGAAGCACACCCAGTGACAAAAATCCTCATGAGCTGCTGGCTATGGTGTCAAATTTACAAATTAATGACGGTCTGGATAATATATTACTTTATTTCACTTTATATTTTGTCAGCAATCAATGATCAGTAAATGGCTTCATTTCAGGTAGCGTCAGATATCAGGATCAACAGAACGTTAAAGTCTCAGTTATTGGAGGAGGAGACTTGGGGATGGCGTCTGTGATGAGCATTAAAGCAAAGGTAAAAGCATTGGCCTAACATAATTACCTGTGTGCTTACACTTAACTTATGAATCCCATTTGCAGTGTAAAATAGATAAACTTGTCTTCATCGATATTATGGAAAGTTCCACCAAAGGGGGCAGTGCAGATCTTGAAATCTTCAGCATCCCAAAAGTAGACGTGTCCAAAGGTACGTCACTAATAACAAAGGTTCTATGAGTCATAACATGTATTGGAGTCATTTCTTTGTCTGAGACTCAGCCTGAAGCAGTGTGGCATGCATTGACGCTTGACCACAAAAGATGATAATGCTTATGGAGCTTTGTTCGCTACTTTGTCCCTTCCATGACGTGCCTATAAGTTGCACTTTTATTCATAGTTTGGCTGGGGATGTGACTTGTACTCAGGTGCGACTTAGATATCCAAATATATAATTTCACATGTTATTTTCAAATTGACAGCCGCTCTGGGCTTGTGTACTTGTATCTGCTACTCCTGTACCACTGAAGATTTAAAAGAACAGTATCAAGGTGCAGAAAGAAAGTGTGGGGTGAGTGAGAAATTTGTTCGGGACTGGCGAAAAGCGGAGGTTACTGAAGAAAACAAAAAAAGCTAATTGCGGGGTAAAAGCTAGATGGCTAGAGCTAGAGGAACTAGGAATTTCTTTTTCTTCTTCATTATGCATTTCTTAGCTGGTGCGACTTATATATATAATTTTTTTCTTCTTCATTATGTATTCCTTGGCTGGTGCGACTTATACTCTGGAGCGACTTGTAGTCCCAAAAATACGGTTATCATTATGGAATATGCTAAAGTTGGCCTTATTTGTCCTTTTCTCAGACTTGACGTCATCTGCCGGGTCCAGAGTTGTGGTGGTAACCGCTAATGCCTGGAGCAGTGAGCAGTCGTACGTGAAGGTAGTCCAGACTAATGTTGAAATGTACAGGGGGATCATACCAAACCTGGCACATCTGAGCCCCAACGCTGTAATTGTCATTGCTTCTCAACCAGGTCCGTTGGTAAGAGACATAATCAGGTTTTAAATTAGTGACATTTTGTTAACGTCTTGTTCTCCGTGTTAAGTGGACATAATGACTCATGTTGCTTGGAGGCAAAGTGGCTTTCCACCGACACGAGTGATCGGCGCTGGGTGCAACCTGGACTCCGAGAGACTTTGCCGTATTTTAGATATCAACCTCAACACGCACAAGCAAGCATGGGTAATAGGAGAGCTTTCAGACAACAAAGGTATACCTATTGTAATATCTATAACAGTTACCATCCTTATATAGTATTATAAACTCCTCTAACACTGTAACTCGACAGTTCCCGTGATGAGTACTACCGGTCTGAACTCCAGTATAAAACCAGAGATTGCTCCAATATCTAGTGCCACCAAACCTTTGTTAGACAGGTAAAGTAATAAACACACACTAAGGCTGCACAATGTGATAAAATAAAGACGTTACCTGAGGGTTACTTTTGTCCATGTTAGCCACAAAGATGGAAGATTTTGTGACATATTGTAGTTTCTTGCAATGTTGTTGTTATGTCACCTAATATTGCCGTAACAATAATTTGGCTCTTTGTTGTACAGCCCTACTACCAGGGGCGGATCTAGAGGGGTGGTAGTAAAGTTGCTGCCACCCCATTGATGTCAGCCAGGTTTTGTCCTTGTCTGGAACTGTCTAAATTCTAGCATAGTGATCAACCTGGCACTTTATAAATGCATTGTTTCAAGGACTAGTTGCAATCCAGATCTTCAAAAGCCTGCTTCATTCAACCCCAGAAATGATCCCTGACCCTGTTGCCACCCCGTTATTTTTTTCTCTAGATCCGCCCCTGCCTACTACACACAATTTATGTATTTATTCAGATGTGCACACTCCAAATGTATAACACCCATTTATAATTGTATATATAAAAGAGCCTTTGAGATGATGAAGAATAAAGGTCAGCGCTCCTGGTCTGTGGGGCTCTCCATTGCTGATATCACTAACAGCATCTTGACTGATCAGATGAAGGCCCACTCTGTGTCCACATTAGCCCAGGTAGCGTTCTAAATGTTGCACTATTTTATATGTACATTGAATTGGTGACACCTGATGTGCTCCACGTTCATTTCTGTGTTCTCTTTAGGGTTGGAGTGGCATTGCGTCAGAGGTTTTCCTGAGTTTGCCGTGTGTCCTCGGAGCAAATGGATCAACACGTCTCGCTGGAGTGTCACTGGGAGAAGAGGAGGACTCGAAATTGAGGGACAGCGTTTCCTCTCTTTCCAACCTCATGACTCAAATTCGATTATGATCTGAAACTGTGCAATATAAAGCAGCTCTATGTCTTGGCAGTGACTTTTACTTATTGGCAAGGCAGGTATCTCTATTTTGTTCAAAGTGATGTATATTTTGCAGGGAAAAATGTTTAGTTTTGTTGTGGTTTGCACTGAAATTTCACATATTCCCAAATAGCAAAAGCTGAATGAGATTTTACCTCATGTGTAACCTTAATGATGTGTTAACATTTTATACTTTAAGCACTGCAAAAATGACAAAATAGCTTTACTAGTAATTTTTCCAAAGGTCTAACATTTTAAGTGTTACGTCTCAGGAAATCTGAATGAAGGATTTGGAATTTGGGGTTTTGGTACAATCTTATTGTTTGCACTTATTTTTTCAAGTAAGCTTACCTATTTTTAAGAAGAATGTCTTCGTTTGCCTTTCCTTCATAGTTATATTATCCCATTGCACAATTAAATATGAGTAATATGTTTTTGATATCTTAAATTTACATTTGGTTCTTGGTCGGGAAATTGCAATGTATGACTGGAAGGGATCTGCAGAGTCGGGATCAATAAATATAAATAAAATCTAATTCTGATAAAAGTGAAAGTCATCTGTACCGTCTTTTTGAGAAAGAAATGACAGCAGGACAGAGATTAGACTTAACACTTTATAAAACCCACATACTAGCTAGTAGCTGTTGCAAACAGATTTGGTCAGACTTGCTCCTTCTGAACAGACTCAAAACAAAATGTTCTGAATCTTCATAGAAGGTAAACTGGAGTCCATGAACACTGAAAACAACTGTAAAAAATGCAGTTGAAAAACACATCCTTCATGTTACAGTATGTCTGATATGAGTCAAAGGTTAAAAAAGGTCAGAGTCAAGAAGGAGCACCATTGATGCATTATCAAAAATGAACAAATAACAAATAAATACAGTATGTACACTGAAGAAATACCAAACTAGCATTTATGCAGATTTTTTTTAAGGTCCTTAGAACAGTTTTGTTAAATATGGCTTATTTTTTGTCATGACAATAATCAATGAATTTATACACACAAAAAAACCCTATGTGACATTTGTGTACTGACAACTGTAATTATTTGTCCACAAGATGGAGCTATTACTGATAAATCCAACCCTATTCTTTTCATTTCAACTATGTCAGAAAGTAGAAAAAGACCAAAATCTAGACAAAACATTCACACATTGGTTTACTGCACCATATCCTGCGGCTGTTAAACCTTTTCTAAATAAAGCATGCTTTGGTGTAATCTCAAAGTTGTCCTTTGTTATCAGGACGTTCCCTCACATATGGTAAACAGACCATGAGGATGTGTGAGCCTGCTCACAGTTAACACAAGTATAAATAGAAATGTATAGACCTGGTGGTTACAAATACCACTCAATAAAAGCCCTTTAGTTGCTACCTTCAGTGCACTGTGACCGGATTATAACACTGTAGTTAGTGCAAGTGCCCTTGTACGACTGCATTATGTAACTCAAACTTAAATCAAACCTGGTTTCACAGGCGAGTCTATACAACTGTTTCATTAACTATCTGTAACAGCCCATGCTTACAAATAAAACAAACTATTTGCAGATCAATTGAAGTTATCTCTCACACACATGCAAAGTGCACACACAAGCGTGTTTATATACTGGCCATGAACCTGTAATGGCTTATTATCCAAAGGTCACTGATTTGGGCAGTTGCTGGCTCACCGGAGGCATCCGGCAAAAGTCTGGGCTGGATCTCACCAGTGGCACACCAACAGAAGAGGACTGTCCTGTAGCTCTTTGCCCTGGAGGGGAGCCAGTGTAAAGGAGTGGTGCCGGGAAGGCAGTGTGGTCCCTGGGGCTTCGAGTGAAAGCTTTAGTATAGTGAGGCGAGGTGGCTCTGTGAATGTCTGAACAGCTATGTCCACCACATTGAACAGGAGCCAGTCGGTCAGCAAAGTTTAATGGAGGTGGGGCAATGATCACTGAATCCTCTGACCAACACTCATCCCCCTCATACAGTGGCTGTTGGGTCAAAGCATGAAACGAAGGGGGACTTGGAGAAGGTGGGATGAACATCGGAGGTGGAGGAAGAGGATACTCAATGGGGTCATAGTCTTTGGCAATGGAATGCAGCTGTGGGGTCTTGGGTAATTCTTCTGGAGTCGTACCCAACAGCCTTTCTATGCACCGCTCATCATCATCTCCTTCAGAAAGGTTGTCATACTGGGAGGTGTTAGAAGGCCGCCGGTCTCCCGTATGACCTGGAACGTAGAGGGAAACAGGGAATTTAGTTGGCTTTGGCGGAGGTAGTCTGGGAGAGGATGACGATGAGGACGTTGTGAAGACACGAGTTGGGGAGGGTTTTTTTTGCAGAATGTCGAGCGATGTGATTGGTTTGGGGCCAATTTTAGGCTTCACTTGAGTGTTCGGTGAAGAACTCAAAGTGGGCTTTTGAGGTTCCGACTCTCTGTGTGTACTCTCCTCCGTGTAACAAAAAGGCGGAGGTGGCAGTTCTGGTAGGTCTATGATATCTGATTGGATCTGTAAAGTATCTAAAGCAGGAGCCTCGTAAGGAGGAGGCCACTCCACTTGCTCCTCTTGCAGTTCCGGAAGTCCAGGCTGGTTGCAAAGTTGTACCCTGATCTGGCCGTCCTGTGGGTGTGAACGTTCCACTGCTCCATCGAGAGGAGGCTTGTTTACTTTTGGAGGTGTTGGGGGAGGTCTGCAGGGTTTTATCGGAGAGTGTACCTCTACAGGGTCTGAACATGGCAGAGCTTCTGTGATTCTTTTACAGTCTTCAGCTTCCAGAGGAGACGTGGTCGGGTGTAAAGAAATACTGTCTCTCTCCTGGACTTCTGTGTTGGACTGGCTGTGGTCTTGTAGATCAGTTTTGACCTCGAGAGGAGAGTCGGGGTGGTTGGGAACTGGTCTCTCCTGACCCAGTGGTTTTCGTGGCAGCTCCTCTGACTTGGCTAAAAAGGGTAATGGAGAATAGGAATGCATTAGCCATAGTTAAACCTGTTTTTGACTCAGGCATAACTAAAGATTGAGTGAATGTTTAATTCAGATGGATTTAAACATCTGATTTGTGGAATCCATGTCTGATGGACTCCAAACATACACTTATAAGTAGACATAATGCAGTTACTAGTCAGTAACTAATATTACTATGTGTGCCTCCATAATGATTTGCTTAGATTAAGTAGAAAATGGCACCTGGAGGAGGATGGTCCAACTTCTTACTCCGCAGCTCAGACATGGCTGCTTGCAACTGTTCAATCACCACATCATCGGGTAAAAAGAAAGAAACTGATAATTCCTCTTGAATTAACTCCCTCAGGTCCTCCAATGGAAGTTTTTGTAGTCGCTCTGTTGGCAAACAAAACACACACATGCAAACTGAAAAATGGGTGAGGGGTTAATCTATAAGGTCAAAGGTTGCCTAACCTCAGGGGACCATGAAACTTTAAACTTAATGTGTAAAAACTGTGGGAGATGACTTCAACCAGTAAGATAAGCTAAAGGTTGTGTAAGTGTCCAATGGAAAGTCAGCATTTATTCCTCTACACTGCGACAAACCACTTTCATTATGTAAGCTATCCCGTTAGCTGGCAGCCAACCCGCGAGGCAGCGTGCCATGTAATCCATGCAGTGACACTGTGTACAATAGCAACAGCAACCTCTGGTGTATCCAGGCATGAACCAGCTCTGGTGACTCAGGAAAATAAAGCAGCCGGCGAAACTACTCACTCTTGTGCAGTTTGAGAGTTGTATAAGCCATGGCAGTGAGCATCTTCTCCCCCTCCAGTATGTAGATGTCCCATAATCGCAGAGTGAGGGTGAAAGGGCTCTGTTATGTAAGACAATCAACAAGAAAAATCCAGATGTATCTCAGTATTTATCACAAATACAGATGGAAGACTGCACTGGTGTAAGTGAACAGTGCAGATGTGCAGCACTGTAAACAGCTGGGTCGCGCTCCAAATACTCACTCTGTCAATGAAGCACTGCAGAAACCATTTAGTGGTGTAAATCCCAGTCGTCATCTGCTCTTTATCCTGTGTGTCAGAAACAAATGAGGAAAGAGTCTCCAAGGGAAGTCACTCCTCATAATCTATTGTCACTCATGAATCTCTTTGTAGCTTAAAAGGAGCGCTCCTTGCTTTTGTGGAGATACTGATCTAACCATGTGGACTGCAGCTTTCTGCATTAATCAGATAATGACTGACCCGGTTTAAATATATTTCAGCTTTAGAGACAGTGCAGCTGCAGACCTCTAGTACGCACATTTCCACAGTTGCATCGTAACTCACCAGGTGCTTCTTTAGCTTAGGCAGCATTTTGGAGAGGATAAGCTCATGGTGTGCCTGGAAACGATGAAGTTTAGGGAATCCTGGAATGAAGAATCCTAGGAGGAGCCGCAACAATCATAAATTAGGTATTTCCTCACATAGAATAATGTTGAGTTTCCTTTGCTCGTGCACAATAGAATATTTGGTAATCATTTTTACATCTAGTCATTAATGAAATAGCACAAAATCAACAATAAAACCTTATAACAAGATGTTCAACGTATAACAATGGAGATATTTCATTTGCGATTCAATGTGCACCACCAGGACTCTTACGTAAATATGATATGAACGTCTCACCGTGCATTGCGTGTTTGCTGTTGGTGAGGAGCTGGGACAGGGCCCAGAAAGCGTCCTCCTCATTCAGGTACATGAGCAAGATGGCGGCGATCTGACTCATGCCTTGGCAGTAGCTCACCTCCTTCGGGGGAACGAGAAAGAAAGCGAGACGTTTTAGGACCAATGGCAAAAAGGCCCATTATTTATAATTTAAAATAACATGCATGTGGCAAGAGATGGGAGCAGGAGTGCACCTGAATGTCTGATGCGTGGCGTGAAAACGACTGAAACTACGCACTGGACCTCAACACTAGTTATATAAACAGTTTAGGCAAAAGTTGTTCAAATATTTACAGCGCCCTCTTCCATTACCAATGATTTAGTTCAAACGAATCTCTCTGTATTTACAAAAAGGTAGACACATATGGGCTGTTTGTCTAAATTAAAGTCGAGCCATAGCACAGTTCAAGACGGGACACTTTCCTTTGAGGGATCGCAGGTTGCTTTGAGGTTATTCTACAAATTCCCTGCATTCTCTGCTCCCATCACATAGGCGCAAAAGGACAAACATGCTCTTCTCTTGTCCCCCTTTCCTCTCACTCTCTGCCGCTCTCTCCCACTGACCCACTTTCCCGTGAGTGACATGGGAGACCGGGTGGGGGGGAAAGGAAAATGCCCACTTCCTTTGGCTCCAACACCTCCACCACACAGGAACTGTCCAGCCATAAAGCCCATAAAAAACTGTGTGTGTTTGGAAAGCAGAGTCAGCAATATCTGCACACGATTGCCTTGACTTAGGAGGAACTGTCAGGCTAAGCACAAACGATTCACCTCTAGAAGCTTTTAAAACATTTGGGGAGTAAAGCAATGTGTTTTACAGTTAAGTAAGGATTAAACAACGAGGAGCCGTGCATTATACAGTTTTATACCAAGGTCTGGGTGAATACTAAATTCTGATTGGCTAACTACCGTGCGCTAAAACTGTATAACGCACAGTTAGTCCGGCAACAGTAACAGTAAATCATGTTCGCCTGACTAAATGTGCGTTATACACTCCACTGCAGCTGTTTCCATGGTAACGACAAACATCTGAGCTGGTGTTCCTCCGCGAAGTGCATTAAAAGTGTCTAATGTTTAATCCGCTCATACCACACAAACGGAAACTGTTCATTGTGGCCTGTTTTTTTTTTTTTTTTTTTAAGTCCGGGGCAGGAGTTATTTTATAACTAGTTGAAACTAGTTCCAACTCAAATTTTTGTGCGTTATACAGTCTTAACGCATGGCAGTTAGCCAATCAGAATTGAGTATTCACCCAGACCATGTTATAGATACAGACGGGAAACACAATTTTTCACTCTTTTTAGCAATTTTCTGGTGGAATATGAACCTATTTATCACACAGAAATAAAGTCAAGTCCAAATCGGGTCCATATGGATGTTTTTCCACAGCAGGTCGTTCAGTAGAAGTGAAAAAACAGCAGTCGTAGCTGGCGCCAGCTAGCATTTAGCACGATGCTAACATATAGCATCATGATAGCATTCCGTTATTTATGTATTTATGGGCTGTTGAACCACTTTGCTCCTCCCCATGTCTTCGTATCTTTATTTAGTAGAAAACTATATCAATCATTCAGCATTTGTTTAAGTAGTTTGGGAATAATTAGAGAAAGTTTAAATTTTTCTCCAAATTGTTTTCCCCCTTAACTGTTTTCAAGCATGACCATATATGGGCGATTCCAGAGATGCCCTCCGTTTCTATAAGCCAGCTTGTTAAGTCATGGATGGTACGGCTGTATGATATTGCGGAATGATTTTTATTGCAGTATTAGGTGGCGCAATATCCATACTGCAAGACAGAAGCCACAGTACATCGCAAAATCACTTTTTTTTTAGCCTTGTTTTGTTCCCATTTTAGTATATGTTTCTTATCTAGTGGTGTTTTGACCAAATGTTGAGAGAAAAATCCCAATTGCTTATGATTTTTGTATTGTTACCGCAGTATTCAAGACAGTTTTTTCTCCTAATGTGTAGCCCAGTTGGATGCTCTTAAAGATGAGGAAAAGAATGCACGGATTATACCCCAGATGGCTATACATTTTAACTCGAGCCATTCTCATAAATAAAATAAGATCCCGCACACAGATGGGCTTTCAGTGCGTGGTCTATTCCTCAGTGTTTGGCAAACCAAGACTCTGTATGTACTCAAGACTCCTCCATATTATGTAACAGACACACTTTGGCACACACACACGCACAGCCTCAAACAAACTTACCGTGTTGTAGACCGAGTAGGCTGCCAGGACGTGGAACAGGGCCTGCTGCCTGGAAGGGGAACAAAAAAAAATCTTGAAAAACTCCTGGGCCACATGCATACACTATACAAAAAAATCATCAATCATTTAGTTTAAAAGGAAATGTCAATGTCCAAATGTTTTAAAAAAATATATTTCTAAATGATCTAATATGCCAACAAAAAAAAACCTTGCTTTGATTATTCTGACCAGTTTATATTCGTCCAATCTTCTCTCTAATGGTCTACACCTGACCTATTTCAACTGCCCACTACAATGGTTTATGAATAATTAAATATTGTGGTCTGCATTTATCATAAAGTGATTTATGAACATGGTCTGACACTACTGATAAAAAACACTCATACGAAACAAATGAATTAATTATATTAAATCACCCAACACTTTCTGGCAGTGAAAGCGGGGCTGCTAATGTCTGCATACTATGGGAAGGAAGGCAGGACATTAACCTCTTACTCACCCCCTGCCTCAACCAAGAGCATTTTCTCCAGTTCGGCTTTACCCAAACCTAAAAGCTTCTCAAATGGAGATTACAGACTATAGGTCATAGTAACGCCTGATTTGAAAGCTAAGACCTACAAGAAAAACTGATGTTAACGGATCCTTTTCCTCGTGCTATCGTCACTTTTTTCACGTTCTTTTTCATCTCAGTTTTGGTACTTTTTTTTTTTAGTTTTGTCACTTTTTGCTGCACTTTTATCGCTTATTTTGGTCACTTTTTTATGTTGTTTTTGTCACATTATTGCCACTTTCTTGTAGAGTTTTGTCACATTTTTTGGCGCTTTTTGGTTGCACTTTTGCAGCTTTTTATTGTGTTTTAATCCTCGCTTTCTTGTTGTTTTTGTTGCTATTTTGACACTTTGTTCAAGAAGCTTTTAGATTTGGGAAACTGGAAAAAATGTGTTTGGTTAAGAGGTTAACAAATAGTGCCGGCCCCCTACAGGCCAACCTGCCATAGAGACCTGTTGTAGAGAGCAGGAAAGCCGCTTTAAATAGCAATACTGTGTGCAGAGAACGCCTGTTGACTTGGAGGGGAAGCAGTGGGCAGTCAAGCAGGATGGAGCACTGCTTTGCTCTGTGCTCTCAGTGGCTTTGAACTAAATAGGAAGTAGATGACGAAAAGAAAGAAGAGCTCTTTGCAACACATTGGGTCTTTGGTTTGACAAGTGAGAGGCTGTAATGAATGTACAGGATGTCAACTGAATTTTTAGGCACATAGAAGCGCTGTTATGTCTGGGATGGTGCATTCACACAGTTGGACAGTGGTGCATCTCATGCACATGTACATATTGTTATGAGCATTTCTGTTTGAATGTCATTTCCTGTGAGGCTTTGTGCACTGACAGGAAGACTAATAAAACTAAGAGGAAACCACCACTTGGTGATGTGAGCGTGTGTGTTGAGGTCACAACCAAATGGAGTCTTTGCAAGGGCAACTCTAAACAATTGACAAAAGGCTCCAGACAAAAGGTAACGTCTACATTATAGTGATAGAGCTAAATAATTCGGAATCTGATGAAGGCCTTGAGAAGCTCAACAAGTGATTTCCAATTAGTGACACATTATTAATACTAGGATAATTATCAAAAGAAAAATGCCAATCTTTTGTACTTGTACTTCACTCCAAATACTTACTTGACTCCAAAGCGGTCCCTGAACATGATGTGGTTCCTGAAGGTCCTATTGACATCCAAGTCGATCTGTTTGATTTCTGTGGAGAAGTTCCGGGCCTGTTTTTTCATTCTCTGTTCGTTGAAAAAAAAAAAAAAAAAGACAACTTAATGACACTTTTTGTATCCAAATGACTTCTTAACTTAACTTTACTTACCTCGTACTTCCCCTGGTTGTCTTGTTTTACTTTCTCTAAATTCAAAAGCAAAGCCCACGCTTGGCCTCTGAGCTGCAGCGGGATGCCTTTGTATACCCTCTTTACCAACTGGAGCAAATAGAGGAGGAATATGCCAAAATAATAAATCACAGTAATAATAATGATAAATTGCGTATTGTGAATCACACACCTTGTCGCTGTTTTTGTACTTGTCCCAGTTCTTTACCATCTTTAGCCATTTCTCCACACGCTCAATTTCTTGTAGCTTTTGCTGTGACAAAATGAATAATCGATTATTAGATTATCTGATGTGTGAAATAGACAACATTTTTGATGGCTTGCAACAGTTATAATAAGGTTTTGTTACCTTCTCCTCGACAACACTGGGTATTGGGAGCTCCTTCTCGCTGAAGAGAAACAAAACATGCTGGAATAAGTTGATGTTTTAATACAAAATTAAAGAAAGTACAGATTACAGAAAGCGATTGCCCATACGGAGTAGTGAGACAGTTTTTTTTTTACATTGGGAAGCAGATTGTGGTCAAAAATAGCATTTTTCCAGCTCAGACAGTAGCTAAAACCAATCTTTAGATTCTCAAAACATTAGCATATGCATGTTTACTCATGCCACTCACCCATTCAAGACCATCTCCTCTAGTTACTTGTTAATTCAAGATTGATTTGAACATTTTTAAGCACCCGGGCTCTCAGGTCAAACTCTCTCCACTCACTGTCCCCTCAACCCAACTTAAACCTAACCTAACCTTTGAGAAGTTTGACAACTTACTGCAAGAATCCAAATCTGTCTGTGACCTTATAGATGCTGAAGTCTGCATCCTCCCATGGGTCAATATTGACGCCCTCTTGCCGGCCCTGAAAACACAGCTCTTTGAAACTGACACAATACGACACAAGAGCTGTGATCTGCGGAGCGTCACATTTACCTTGTCATATTTGTGGATGATTTCAGCACGTTCCTCGATTATCAGCGCATCGATGTCTTTCTTCATGTCAAAATCTGAAAGAGAAAAGGATGCAGTGAAATGCTTTGAGGAGGTTTTGAGGAGGTTTTGAGTGGGAATCTTTTAACCTCTTAATCCCCGCCTTAAACGAGCACATTTTCTCCAGCTTTACCCCAATCTAAAAGCGTCTGAACTGGTGCTTACAGCCAACAGGCTGTATGTGTCACGCCTCATTTGAAAGCTAAGACCTAGAAAACTCATCTAAACGGATCTCTTTCCTCAAGTCGTCGTCACTTTTTGACCCCTTTTTGACCCCTTTTTGACCCCTTTTTTTGAGTTATTAATCACTTTTTTGCTGCTTTTTGTTGTTCTCGTTTTTTCCCCCTATTCTGATGCTTTTTTCACTAAGCTCTTAGATTTTGGTAAAGCCATTAGGAGAAAATGTGTTCGGTTCAGGTGGTTAATCTAACAATCTTTTTTTTCCTGACAAAACTTTGGATAATGATGATCACAATTGAATTCACGGAATAAGGTTACAGAACGAGACAATAGATAAGCTGCCGCCATATGCATGTCGTCATGGGCAACAGGCCAACGTCAATGAATTAACACATAACTGCATGTCGATGAACAGAGGTGTAAAGTAATGATGTAAAAATTTAAAATTACAAGTGAAATGTACAAATCCGAAGTACATTTACTTTAATTAAAGGTGCTGTAGGAGCCTAAATTATGTTTGTTCTGTAAATAGTTTCAATCAGTTTAAGACATAATTATTTTTGTTTGGTAACTTTATGGTTATTTTGGTTTATTTACTTTTCTTCATTTTGGTATTTGGTAATTATTTTTTGTCATATTTTGTTTGGTTAGGCTATAGGTGTCGCTATATCATGACGCCGCACAGTGTCGCATTGGTGGGGATGGCACAGAATGGAGCCAAACAGTTTTTAGACCACTGCTACCCCTTTTTTGTAATCCCCTGTCAGTCTGTCATGTAATGTATGTTTTTTCTCACTAAAGAGTTTTTAACTGCACTTCTTGACTCCATGGATTTTATTATTGACGGTGTTGGATTACTTTACGACATGCTAAGGGCGCAGCGAGTCATGCTGGCTTCATATAATTTTAGAACCTACATTTAGTCTAAAAACTCGCTCCAAATGGACTACTGGACAGTGGAAATACCCGACAATCAGATGAGTACAAGTGGATCATGAACTTTTGTGTCAAAACGGTGATTGAAGACGAAAACGCCGAAGCACTAGCCTCTCTTTGTTTGCTGCTGCTAACCTGGACCACGCCGTGGCGCGGCTATTACGCACGAGTGAATACCTTGGATAAAAGCCGTTTTCGTGGATATTCTGGACATTTCTGTGGATTATTCGTTCCTTCCTAATTTGTGGATTATTATTGTGGAAAAAGAACGATCAAAATGTCGGAAGATCTGGAGCAAATTGGAGAAAAACGGACAATAAAGTTGACCGAGCGGGCTATGGAGGACTACAAAACAAGGTACCTAAATGCACGCAAACAAAAGTTGTCTCAAATATCAAGAATGATTAATCACCTTGATGAGTTAATGAAAACGGATGAAAATGCAGATGTTGTCAAAAACAAAGTACGTGTGGATTATCACAGTTTGCATCAAGAGTTCTGTGAAATAAATGCGGGGCTTATGAACTATATGTCCGAAGAGGATTATGTGGAGGATCAAAATACGTGGTTTGAATCTAAAAACAAGCACATAAATGACTACTTTTGGAAATGTGAGAACTGTATGAAGAATGTTTTGAAACCTACGGCACAAACTGAGCACGCAGCGGTGGGTGTGCTTGGCGCAAAGGCACCTGCACCAGCGCCCGTGGTCGAGGTCAGATCTTTGCGCGCTGACCAAGTGGACAATAAGTCAACAAGGAGCGGAGCGCAAAGTCGGCGTTCGGGCTCATCTCATGGAAGCCGTAGTTCAACATCTTCGATCAGGATAAAGGCAGAGCTGGAACGCGCGTCATTACAAGTTAAAGCTGCTGCGCTACAGGGAAAGCTGGCTATCGAAAAAGAACAAGCTGAAATAATGGCACAAGAAAAGCTGAGAGCCGTGGAGTTTGAGACGCATCAAAAACGACTTGAGGCGGAAATTAAAGCAAAGAAAGAAATGCATGACATTCAAACCGCACTGGCTGAGTCGGAGGCTAAAATGGAGGTGTTGCAAAAATACAGCTCACAGTGCGTCCAAGCTCGTTCTGACTTTAGCAGTGATGGCGGTGATAATGAGGATGGTGATGGTGGTGTGAACAACGATGCTGATGGAGATGTATTGGACATTGATTATTCAAAGGCGCAACCATTGGAAAGGCAACAGCCGCTGCCATCTGCTGGATCAGAAATGAACAACATGCACAGAGAACTACTACCACCTGTATCCCAATTTTCATCTCGGCATGTTTGGCCAGCACCTAATGTTTCATCAGCACCCAATCCTAGAAACAAGACACCACTGCCAACAGTCATGCCACCAAGAGCCTCAACAGCCCTTAACCTGGAACTAGCTGATGGGCCAGCCTTTGACAGCTTGTGCAAAGCCATAAATCAACAGGCCAGTGTTACTGACTATTTGGTGAAAAATCACAAGGCTACTCTACTTCCTGAAATAAAAATTTCAACGTTTAGCGGTGACCCACTTCAATTTCAGACCTTCATCAGATCTATTGAACACAGCATTGAAGGCCGCACAAGTGATGCATGCGACCGATTGCAGTTTCTTTTGCAATACACCAGTGGTCAACCACATGAACTGGTAAAAAGCTGTATTCATATGGAGCCGACAGCTGGATATACTAAGGCAAAGACTTTGCTTAAAGAGTTTTTTGGAGACGATTTTAAAATTGCAGATGCCTATATGAAAGAAATAATGGACTGGCCAACAATTAGGTCAGAAGATGGCGCTGCACTACACTCTTTTGCACTCTTTCTCACTGGATGCTCCAATGCCATGTCAGATATCACTTACCTGGAAGATTTGGACAACACTACAAACATCAAGTTGCTGGTAAGCAAAGTTCCTTACAAACTTAAAGAAACTTGGAGAAAATGTGCATGTGACTTACAAGAAAGAACAAAAAGAAGAGTCAAATTTAAGGATTTTGTTGATTTTATTACAAAACAAGCCAAATACATGGTACATCCACTTTATGGAAGCATAAAAGAAACAAATAGTGACTTTGTACCCTTCCACCAAAGATCAAAATCAAGGGTCCAAGATCCACCAAAGTCCAAGAAAGTCTTCAGCACAGCAGTTGTTTCTTCCTTGGTGGAAAACAAAGATGATACATCACAAAATCAGAAAGTGTCATACATACCTGTGGATGCAAATGCTAAACCTTGTGCTTACTGTAAAGGAGAGCATCACAGTCTTGCTGTCTGTAGGAAGCTCAAAGCCAAGTCGCACAAAGAAAAAATAGACTTTTTGAGACGCAGAGGTTTATGTTTTGCTTGTTTGAAACACGGACATATGGGCAATGGTTGTAAAGAAAAGGCAACTTGTCAAGAGTGTTCAGGACCACACCCAACTTTGCTGCATATAAATTTTAAACCCAAAGAATCACAATCTACAAATGAAAACCATGAGCAGCAAACGGTGTCAAGTGCTCTGGTACAGACTATGGAGACTCATCGCCACACAGGGGCCGGTAAAGAAGACTGCACACTCTCTATTGTGCCGGTGTGTGTGAAAGCTGTAAAAGGGACTAAAGTAGTACATACCTATGCATTTCTGGATCCAGGAAGCACAGCTACTTTTGCCACAGAGTCACTGATAAATGAACTGAATATGAATGGACATAACACAAGTATTTTGCTCAGGACAATGGGAAGAGAATCTGTTGTGAACACTTGTATTGTGAACGGACTGGAAATCAGCAGTTTGGATAGTGAGCACTTTATCCAGTTGTCTGAAGTTTACTCACAAAGGTCGATTCCAG
This sequence comes from Gobius niger, assembly GCF_951799975.1. Taxonomy (NCBI): domain Eukaryota; kingdom Metazoa; phylum Chordata; class Actinopteri; order Gobiiformes; family Gobiidae; genus Gobius; species Gobius niger. The sequence continues at coordinate 13,239,912 of NC_136863.1, forward strand.
TAAGCAAGGAGAACATCCCTCGCCAAGAAGATGTGAATAATTGGTCCCACCTGAAAGAAGTGAAAATCCCTGTTATCCAAGCCAACATTGGATTGCTCATCGGAGCAAATGTACCCAAAGCTATGGAACCACATCAAGTGGTAAAAAGTGTGGATAACGGACCATACGCTGTGAGGACAATACTAGGCTGGACAATAAACGGGCCGCTGCGAGGTGGAGGAGAGACCAAACAGGATGATGCATGGACTAAAGTGACTGTAAACAGGATTTCTGTTGCCAGGTTGGATGAGTTGTGGCAGCTTCAGTTTAAACAGGACTTTCCTGATGCTGGACAAACTGAGGAGCTTGAGATGTCAAAGGATGATCATCAGTTTATTTCCATGGTGTCTCGATCTGCAGAGCTGAAAAATGGACATTACAGTGTTTGTCTCCCAATCAAAAATGAATTTCTGCAAATGCCAAAAAATCGATCAGTGGCAGAGCAACGTGCACTGAATCTAAAGAGAAGATTTTCCAAAGATGACAGCTACTACAAGGAATATGTGGCATTTATGGACAACATTTTGGAGAAAGGCTATGCAGTGGAGATAACAAACGCTGAAAATGCAACATCTGCTGGTCGAAAATGGTACTTACCTCATCACGGAGTCAGACATCCTGTTAAACAAAAGCTGCGCGTTGTCTTTGATTCTGGAGCCAGTTTTCAAGGAACATCTCTGAATCAAGAACTACTGCAAGGACCAGATCTGACAAGCTCATTAGTTGGGGTGCTTTTGAGATTTCGTCAGGAGATTGTTGCCATGATGGCTGATGTGGAGGCCATGTTTTATCAAGTACGAGTGAGTGATGGTGATACAGACCTCCTCAGATTTCTCTGGTGGCCTCATGGCGATTACAGTAAAGAGCTGGTGGATCACAAGATGTTGGTACACATTTTTGGAGCTACGTCATCACCAAGTGTAGCTACTTTTGCAATGCAAAAATGTGCAACTGATTTTGGAGCTGAGTTCGGCCAAGAAGCAACAAGAACAGTCTTCAAGAACTTTTATGTAGATGACTGTATTAAGTCCGTCAAGGATGAAGACAGCGCTGTTGTACTTGCTGCTGCTCTGACGGAAATGCTGGCTAAAGGAGGCTTCAAGCTGACAAAGTGGTCCAGTAACAGCCGAACACTGCTCAATACCATACCAGTAAATGAACGAGCTACTGGATTTCAAGATTTGGATTTGGACAAAGATTGCCTACCAATGGAGAGAGCTCTGGGAATACAGTGGTGTGCTGAAATGGATCAGTTCAAGTTCAAAATCAATCTCAAAGAGCGTCCGCACACCAGAAGAGGATTGCTTTCCCTGGTTAGTTCCATTTTTGATCCACTGGGTTTGCTCGCTCCAGTCATTTTACCAGCGAAGAGACTTCTTCAGGAGTTGTGTCGTCTGAAATATTCCTGGGATGAAGAGCTACCAGATAACATCATCAAAAGTTGGAAAAAGTGGCTTTCTGGCCTCAAGCTGCTGGAAGGATTTGAAGTGGCCAGATGCATCAAAACTAAGCAATTTGGTAAACCAGTCTCTGCACAGCTTCACCATTTTGCTGATGCGAGTGAAGATGCTTATGGCACGACAAGCTACCTGGTGCTGCATAATGACACTGGTGATGCACAGTCCACTCTGCTGATGGCCAGAGCCAGAGTCGCACCTCTGAAAACGCCCACTATCCCAAGGTTGGAGCTCACAGCTGCTACAGTGGCAGTGAAGATGGACACGCTGTTGAGAAAGGAGCTGGAGTTGGAGCTAAAAGACTCAGTATTTTGGTCTGACAGTACAGCAGTCATTAAGTACTTGAACAGTGAAACGTCAAGATTCAAAACCTTTGTGGCGAACCGTGTTACAGCCATTCTGCAGCACTCACAACCGTGTCAGTGGAGGTATGTGAATTCCATCTCTAACCCTGCAGATTGTGCCTCCAGAGGGCTCACGGCAGAGGCCTTCCTGCAGAGTGAAAATTGGCTGTCTGGACCGAACTTTATTCTCCAGTCACCTGATCTGTGGCCCACCAATCCAGATCCCACAGTTTTGGTTTGTGAAGACCTGGAGGTGAAGAGAGTGGCTCAAATACACGCGGTTCAGGTACAACTCAGCAATGCGACAGGCAAGTTAATGCTTCATTTTTCTTCCTGGATCAAGTTGAAGCGAGCTGTTGCTTGGTTTCTCAAGCTGAAAACGCTGTTGATGGAGCTGAGGATGAAAAGAAAGGAAATGTTGACTTCAAATAATGATCACAAAATGATGGATGTGAAATCAAAATTCAAAGGAGTTGATTTGACTTATGCTGATTTGGATGAAGCTGAAACAGAAATTGTGAAATATTTCCAAATGCAGTACTTTCAAGAGGACATAATGACATTAAAGGAACACAACAGAGTCAAGAGAAGTAGCCCACTACACAAATTAAGTCCGGTGTTTCAAGACGGAGTGATGAGAGTGGGTGGAAGATTGAGTCGATCAGCCATGCCAGCTGAATTCAAGCAGCCAGTTATTCTACCGAAGCAGTCACATGTTGCCTCTCTTGTGCTGAGAAACGTTCATGAAGTTACAGCTCATGCAGGCAGAAATCACATGTTGGCTAAATTAAGAGAAAAGTTTTGGATTTCTGGAGCTGGTGGAGCTATCCGGAAGTTGCTCTCAAAATGCATTGTCTGCAGAAGGCTCCATGGCTCTACTGGGAAACAATTAATGGCTGACTTACCTGAATGTAGGCTGCTACCTGACGATCCGCCTTTTACCAGAGTTGGGATGGATTACTTTGGTCCTTTCCTGGTGCGAAGAGGAAGAGCCCAAGTAAAAAGATATGGAGTCATCTTCACATGTCTTGCTGTGAGAGCTGTCCACCTGGAAGTTGCATCTTCGTTGGACACAGATGCATGTCTTAATGCAATAAGGAGGTTTGCTGCAAGACGAGGACAAGTGAAGGAGATGTACTCTGACAATGGCACCAATCTGAAAGCAGCGGATGCGGAGTTGAAACAAGCTATTCAGCAATGGAACAGCAGCCAAATTGCAAAAAATCTGCAACAAAAGGGAGTTGCATGGCATTTCAACCCACCAGCAGGCTCGCACCATGGTGGCTGCTGGGAACGATTGATACGCTCTGTAAGAAAGATACTGAATGTGACATTGAAAGAGCAAGTTTTGGAAGAAGAAGGCCTACATACGCTGTTATGTGAAGCAGAAGCGGTCATTAACAGCAGACCTATTACAAGAGCTTCTTCAGATTTGCATGATTTGGAGGCCCTAACGCCTAATCACTTGCTTTTGCTCAAAACTAAACCATTGTTGCCCCCTGGTGTTTTCAATAAGGAGGATCAATATGCCAGGAGAAGATGGAAACAAGTCCAGTACCTGGCAGATATCTTCTGGAAGCGCTGGTGTAAAGAATACCTCACACAGCTACAGGAACGCCAGAGGTGGTCCACAACTGGAAGAAATCTTCACGTGGGAGATATAGTGATGATCGTGGATGAGAGCTCACCCAGAAACTCATGGCCACTTGGAAGAGTGGTAGAGACATTTCCCGACAGAAAAGGTCTCGTCCGTCAAGTCAAAGTCAGGACCAAAAGCTCTGAGCTGTTGCGGCCAGTGACAAAGCTGTGTCTACTACAAGAAGCTGAAGAGACATGAGTTCTATAACCTGATTAGACTCCTTGAACCATCTACGTTTGAGGCTCCCTTTAATGAATTAATCTGTTGGTAATTGTTACGTAAACTTGCTAACAATTAGGGGCCGGTAATGTAGGAGCCTAAATTATGTTTGTTCTGTAAATAGTTTCAATCAGTTTAAGACATAATTATTTTTGTTTGGTAACTTTATGGTTATTTTGGTTTATTTACTTTTCTTCATTTTGGTATTTGGTAATTATTTTTTGTCATATTTTGTTTGGTTAGGCTATAGGTGTCGCTATATCATGACGCCGCACAGTGTCGCATTGGTGGGGATGGCACAGAATGGAGCCAAACAGTTTTTAGACCACTGCTACCCCTTTTTTGTAATCCCCTGTCAGTCTGTCATGTAATGTATGTTTTTTCTCACTAAAGAGTTTTTAACTGCACTTCTTGACTCCATGGATTTTATTATTGACGGTGTTGGATTACTTTACGACATGCTAAGGGCGCAGCGAGTCATGCTGGCTTCATATAATTTTAGAACCTACAGGTGCTTTATGGAACTTTTTATGCAAAGTAAAAACAAAAACCTTGATCTTTTTGTGACCCAATGGCTGAATGAGTGGTTAGCATGGCACCTTTACTTTCCATCACGGTGGCTTCTACGACGGGATCAATTTTTTTGTGGGTTTTCTGGTGAGAGGGGGAGAAAACCTACCAGAAACTCTAAAAATAATTGATCCTGGAGCCGCCGTGATGGAAAGTAACTCATAAAGCCGCTAGGTCACTGAAAGGTCATATACGGACTAATAGAATTTATTTTTCCACATAAATAGCACCATAATGCACCGTTAAGTAAATGTTATAACAAATACTTTTAACTTTTACATTACAACATGAGCCTGGGTCTGTACTTTCGACTCTATTTTTGGATTGGCTCAAAGGAAAAGTATTTTAAATTGTAGTTTAAACACATTAAGAGGCTGCGCTGAAGGTGAATCTAAACGCTGCAGTAAAGTACTTCCAAACAATCAAGTCTGAAAACACCAGCACCTCATGCTACACCTCTATTGAAAAATACACTAACTCTTCCTTTTTCAAATCTTTTCTTTTCAAAGTATATATTTCATGCTCAAAGTATATTTGAAACAGATTTTTCGAATGTGGTACTGTGATACACAACTTTGGCAGTTTGGCACTACTATCTCTCTCTCTCTCCCACCCTGATCTGCAGCATAAGCCTCTCCTGGCCTGATGGAAAACAGCATGGATCAGCTGTTCAGCAGATGACCGGATCACAACTGTGGTTTTCAGCATACCATCCTCGCCACTTGTTTCTTACATCAGTATCCAATCAGCGACGATAACCGTTTAGGTGGTTAATAGTTGGATTTTGATTCAGGGCACTCAGCAGTGTTTGCACAGTAAATGACACGTCAGTCAGTAAAACGTCAATAGAAACAAGATACAACTGGATAAAAACACAAAAATGAACCTCACACAATTATCAGCACAACAACTATGTCATATGTGCGGACAGCTGGCTTCACAGAATGTCGCCTGCCGTGTCTGCATCAACAGTTGTCATGGCACCTGCCCCTCATACTCAAACTTAAAGGCATAGGACATGTTTGTTTTTGCCACAATTGTATTTAAGATTTTGCTAGAATGTTTTCTGTAGTTTTCTTTGGTTGGACATTTTTGAATTTCTACACCTCCTGCCCAGCAACCATACTGTACCAATGGAGCACAAGTGTGTCTGAGTTCTATGGACCTTTACCTCTTCCTATGTCACAATTATTTAGAACATAAAAATATGAACTGCTCACAATTCTCCCCAAAACGACTGATATTCAATTAAAGGCAGTCAGCTAACATGGGCAAACTTTCAGCTAGGGCTGAGTTAGGGCTGGGAGATATGGACCAAAAGTCACATCCCGATATTTTTCCGCAAAGTGAGAGCTGTGAAATGAAATGTTAAGTTAACGTCAAAGCCAAATACAAGTAGTTTTATTGAAAACTCACTATAAAATGTAAACATAAACACTGTATAACAAAGCTCCGTAAGGTGCAAATTTTAATAAAAAAATATCTTAAATAAAAATAGCCTATAAAACAAAATAGGTCAGTCTTTTTCTGAGGGCAGTATTCAGCTCCCATCAGCGACTTGCCTGAAGCAAGTATTACAGTGCAACTTTGAACTATATCGATATATGCGATATGGTCAAATTCCATATTTCATTTAAAAATATATCTATATATCTTAAATATCGATATATCGTCCAGCCCTAGGCTGAGTACCCTTACACAATACCCGTATTGTATCGGAAAGAAAACTTTAGGCACGTCTGCTATAGAGAAAATAAAAGCATCAAAAGCAGGTTTCTGACTAAAATACATTACGTATCTTTAGAGACCAAGTTTTCCTGGGAAAAGTGGTAAAAGGAAGTAACTTGGTTGTTTCAGCTGAAATAAATGATACAAATTTAAAATAAATGGTCTTTTATGGAATAAATGAACATTGCTGTTCTGCTTCTGGTTCTAGATGACAAATATTTTTGTATAGGTATTGAAAATTGGTATCGTAAGTAAAAATCGTTAAAGTGCCAGTATAAAAAAAAAATTAAATGGTACCCAGCAATACTTTTAACCAGTTCTGCTCTGCATTTTTTTCCCTTTATGGAAAAGTAAATCTTTCTGTTCATTCGGTCCATTTACAAAATGATCCACAGGCCCATTTCCTGTGTTGAGTCTTGACCAAGCACAAGTTTGTTGTAGTGTCCAAGGGAAGTGACTAAGCAGCAGTTGTACACATACACAAAGTTAATCTTCTCTGCTTCTCAAATGCAAGGAAGTTTGGCTGGAATCTATTATCTAACATGGTCTTTTGGGGAAAAAAATGAATAAATAAATGAAAATCATCTATGTTGTGTGTTGTGTAGCCAGCTCTGGGGCGGCCGCTAAGCCTTTGAGCCTCAGTGACATAATTTCCTGTTATGACACACAACTCTAAATGTAGGATGTTCATGTATCACGGAGTAACCGCAAACGGCTCGCAGAGGATTCAGAATCACATCTGTATGACTGGATGTTTGCAACTATAACATCACATCTTTGGTAATGGTTTGTCCCAAAATAAAATTACACTGACGCAGCAACTTCAGTATTTAGGCATCAGCAAGTGCTAAACATCCAAGCACAAAAAGTAAAGAACTTTGAAGTGCTTTATAGTCACACTTGTTGATTAGCCCCAGTCGTAATGAGCACTATCAGATTTATTTTGGCAGATTACACCACGCAGCCCATCCAAATGAGAGTTTGAGATTAGACCAGGCTGGCAGCGACAGTTATGTGAAGCCTTGGAAAGTCTGACAGCGGTGGGCTTTGCGAGAGATAAGAGTGCCTACTGTGTGTGTAAGCTCGTAATGTGTATGTGTGGGAAATGTCTCTATCTGAAATCTTTGAAACCAAATAAGGGCGTGGTGGAGGCATTATACGTTTCCTGAGGCACAAGTACAGAGGCAGGATCCAGGTTTTAAAACTACCTACACATTTATCGTAATTGCATAAGTTGGTTGTGTAGCCCTGTCGTCAGAGTTTCATAGAAAAACTCACGCAATGGAAAGTAGATGACCACAACTTAAGCACCTCTGCCAGCCAAGCCTCACCTGTCACACATCTGTCTTTATGTTTTTACGGCAAAAATATAAACTATAATCAGAGGTCCACATGAAACTATGACCCGACACTGATGTGGGTCTTTACCACCCACTAAAAAACCACTAAGGGCGTCAGAAATAGCCATCGTTCCAAAAATAAAGCTTTAAATATCAACACCTAAAACTGTAGTGTTGCAACTACTTCACAAGTGCAGAAATAACCTGTAAAACTATGACATTATGGAATTCAACCTGGGCCAGTCCAACATGTTCATTATAGAGAAAGGGTGTATTACGGAGATTCACGTTTTCACGTTCACGAAACCAAGTCAAGTGCCAATCAAACAACATGCTGCGGCTCAGGAAAAGAACCAGACACAGTTTCCAGACTCCCAGTGTGTTCCCCTCAGCATCAATAACGGAGGACGATACAAACCCTCCACTGTAGCCACGATATCCTCTAAAACAAAACAAAAAAGCCATTGTTGTTATTGCCATAGAGAAAAGTGGACGTTTAGAGCTTCATTTTAACATGCCTTCTGCAGTCATACACAGCGTTAAACACTGGATAACACACAAACATGTGTTTTGCAGGTGTGATGGCGCCTGCATGGACAATGGCTAATTGTTTCCTCCAACCCACCATTTCCTTTTGGGACAGACTTCTATGGGACAGACTCATAATAACAACCAATGACAACAGCGTTCTAAATTTGCCACAAACTAAAACGCAGATCCATGTAGAGTTAAAAAGTGAGTAATCAAAACAGAACACGATGGTCTAATCTTTTGTCTGGGCCCTTTTCCTCTCTCCCTGGCTTTTGTAGAGGGCTTATGCATGGAAATAGCCACCACAGAGACCGTCGGGCCCAAGGGCAAAACATCCAGAACAGAAGGAGTCAGGGAAAGCACAAGGCTGAGAATAGCTTAACGTCCCTAGGGGGGTTTCTGTCCTGTCCCACTCCGTATTGTCTGTCGGACTTAGAATTTTTCCAAAGTTAATCACTGAGAATGAGAAAAAAGGATTCTCGAGTGGCATAGACCATCTTAAAACAACTTGACCTTTCCCCCAACTTCAGGGAGGAAATAACAAAGGTGGAGTTAGAGGAAGGGGGCTCTGTATCGCTTCGCCCTGCCCACACGGCTGGCTCTGAGAGTGAAGCTTGTTGCTGCCGTCTGTGCCATGTGCTTTACAGGAGAGGCAGAACTTTTAAAAAATGTTGGAATGACGGGGACCGGAATGTCACGGGAACAGCATTCCTGACCACATGACCGCAGTTGGGACCCTGGTGAGAAAGCCACATTCTCATAAAGACATCCTCTTCCCGGCAATAGTGGCATCATAACATTGGCGGCACTGTGAGCGAGCAGAAAACAGGAACAGGAACTTTTGGGGAAGCATTTTACAACCAAACAGACAGATTGGTATTGAGTTATATTACTCTATTCATTTACTCTTCACCAAGGATAACATAATACAACCATACTGTACATCTTCACTGCTGGTTGATTACTAAAAAAGTATTTTTGTCCACTGACATGTCACCAAAAATTAAGTGACGCTATGTGAGCCAAAATGATTATTATTAATACCAAAAATACCCTGTAAAATAGACATACCGGACGAATAGGAACACTGGAGGAGGAAAATTCCAACAAGATGACCCCATAAAGCCAAGCCACCACACAGACACTAAAGGCCTATTATGTCCTGATCCCATCACAGTTTTCAGGCTATGAGACACATTACTGCAACAATAACGTGACCTCTTTAATGGCACTGAGATGATGACATGATGGGATGATACAGACGGGAGTTTTGGTTAAAAGACGGAGGGCAAGACCTTCATTTGTCTATATAATAAAGATTAAGATTTACTTCCCTGCATGTCCAGTGTCCACAAAGCGAAATTTGCTTTATGCAAATGACTCATACTTCAATGTGACTGAGGCAACCTGTCAGGAGGAGCAGTCTGCGACCACAGCGCCCACTTCTCTTACACCCAGACGGCGCTTTCTTTCTATTCTACAGTCACGTGTCTGTGCTCGGCTACTTTTAACCTAGTTAGCAGGGCAGGGCAATAATCTGTATCACGATATAAAAAATAAATATCACGTTAACGATATATTGATGACAAAGGAAAAATGACTTCCAAATCCCAGCCTTTAACGGCATACTATTTTTCTGAACCCAGTTTACATCCTTCATTTCATTTAACTTTTTGACTGTATTCTACAGTCAGTGTTTATGCTGCTCTGATGGAGCTGAGCGTAGCATAAATTATATTGTGTCCACAACGAAATAAAAAATGATATCGCGATATGCGATACAATATGGCCCACCCCTACTAGTCAGGAAGATGAACTCTCTCCCTTCCCTGCCCTCAGCCAGCATTCACATGTTCTGGTCCACTCCAGGCCCCCGGAGAACACTGAAACGTACTTTACCTGTAGCTGGAAGCTTTAGCCTATTGTGTATGTATTGGATTGATAAGGAAAGTCGCAGACACGGAGCTTCTCTCGGTGTCTGCGACCTTATCAAACCTGGGGTTCCACACAGAAAAGCCCACTTGACCCGGTGATAACAAAAAAGAACATTCTTACTAGGGGTGGGCCATATCATATCGCAAGATCATTTTTTTTATATCGTTGTGGACATGATATAATTTATGCTACGCTCTATCAGAGCAGTATAAACACTGGTTGTAGAACACAGGGACAGATGCTTAAAAAGTAAAATGAAATGCTTGAGTAGATCATATTTGCAAGGAAATGAGTATGCTGTTACAAAAATTATAATAATAATCTTCCCAATAGGCGTAAGGATGGGATTTTGAAGTAATTTAACCTTTGTCAATTATATTGTCAAATATATCGTCATCGTGATATTTCGTTTTTATATCATGATATAGATTTTAGGCCATATCGCCCTGCCCTAATTCTGTAAAAGACAATAGTGCTTAACACTCTACACTAAACATCTGCATCAGCAAGTGCCAACTTTTTTATACTATCCATAGAATATTTTTTCATAATACTACACACAGCAGCAAACATCCCTCTCTGTCTCAGCATCACTATGTGGTGACAGCCGACATCGGGCCTTTGACGGTTATCATAAAGCCACCATTCAGGCAAACAATAAGGCCATTGAAGGTCCTCTAGTGAAATAATATTATCACAAGAGAACACAAAGAGACCGCGTTCTTGAGAGATCACGATGTAAAGAATTGTGGCCATGCAGTAAAATAAACAACCACATTAAAAATATTTCAAATGAACACTCAGTCTCATGGAACTTTTTTTTTTTTTTTTTTTTTTGCATGCCTTGTATGTATTGTTTACTTTGAAAACAAATCATTGTATGTGACAGAAAATATACATCAGTGACCCTGCTGTTGTCTTTGGGCTCTTGTGGAATTTTGAGAAAGATGTTGCAAATACAAGGGACTCTGCGGAGAGCTTTGTGCTTCATCCTTTTCTCTAAATTGAAAACTATTCCTTTAATATGCCCGACCACAGCCATAATATATCGATCTGATGCTATTGAATAATAAGGTAATTGTAATTTAGGTAAACTGTTTTAATGAAGGACTGGCTTCCATTGTGTAAGTAGTCGTGCCCAAGGTAAGATAAAAGAAGTACAAAATGGAGCGATAAACCAGTAGGGCTGGGACGAACCCCTTTTGTCACGATCCGATACGTATCACGATACTCAAGGCCGATCCAATACATATCACGATACTCAAGGGCGATCCGATACGTATCCCAATTCAATAAGTAATGATAATGTAATGTGATAAGTAATATATGTTAATCTTCAAAATGTGTACAAAGAAAACAGTCATGTGTCAATGTGCTGTTATAATGGAAAACGAAGGAGTTCATGATAAAAATGCCGCCAAACAGAAGTATTGAAAGTATTGCGATACTTGATAAGTAAGTATTGTGATCCACATCCGATCCGATATTTTATCCCAGCCCTATAAACCAGTATTTTCTCTGTGGATTTCTTTTCAGCTTTGAACTTTTGGGTTAAATGCTAAAATGTCAACCCTACAAAAAAAAATCGTTAACTGAATTCTAATAGGATAGTAGCTGGCAAGTGAGGAGCCGGCTTATCAAATGACCCAAATCTTTCAAAACACAGAATTTCATAAAAACATTGGGATTAACACGGCCACAAAACCCCAACGTTGGAAAGGACACACTATGAGCATAAATCAACCTATTACGCTACACATGAGGGGAGGTGCCTTATGAAACAATAGTAGGACATGGGAGCCAAATGATAGTGAAACAGTGCAGCAGCAGACACCTGGTAACAGAGGAGGAGAGCTCACACAGTTCGTAGCCTCCCCCACTCCCCACAGAAACCAGCCAGCCTTCCAGTTAACCTTCCAGAGGGGACCACGCATGACATGACGTGATATACACACACCAGTCACTGTCCTACTTCTGAGAGCAGCGGAATTTACTGTGGTTTAAAACAGAAGTAGAGGCTCGTCATAGCATCATGTCATAACAAACACAAAACAGATGAAAAACTATGGTTACCAGTGAAGACCGAAGTTCAAGAATAATGAAATAAGACAAAATGAATACCGACATACAAACGAAACTACTTGAGGAAGATGTAGTTGAACAAGCTTCCTCCATAATAGACCTGAAAAATTATTAATATTCAATCTGTTAACTAAACATTATGCATAATACATTTTGGTAGCCTATGGATTTCAATTATTTACTGATTCATGTGATTTTTAAACCTACATATTCTGACCAACCTAAATAAGTGATTATTTTACATTTTGTGGCTCAAGTGAAGATGAATAATGAAAGACCCAGAAAGAGGTTCAGAGGTCAGGCCACGATCATCATTAGCTCACCGTTTTCTTCAGTACATTCACAAAATCCCCATTGACCAGTTAATGCCCAGCGAGAAAGCCCCAGGCCACTGTCAGTAATGCAAAAATCAGAGGTCCCATGAGAGACAAACAAAACCATACCCTAATAGGTGCACTGATGTAATTCTCAGAAGAAAATCAAAGATCTTAAACTAAGCAATTTTGACTTGATGGATTTGGAAAGTTTGACAGACAAATCAAAACACATAAGGACACAAGCGTCTACATATTGGGCACCCACACACTACTGAAATGATGAGTTGATGACAGTAATGGCGTTGAATGCAAGCAACAAAATACCGGAAAACATGATCAGAAGAACCAGCCGATTGCCGCTGCTTGATAACTTACCGTGTGGACCAGTGACTTCCCGTCTGCTGCTGCTCTGTACCTGTACAAACATCCACTATTCTCATTCTCCTCCCCGCTTGTCGTGGAGGAAAACTCGTGTCACCAAACCAGTGACTATGAAGCTCAAATGAGATCAGTATTGATGGTAAAACAACTCCTGTCCCTGGCTCCGCATGCCGCTTTCCTCTTCAGTGTGTGTGCGCGCGTGTGAGGCGCAGCTGTGCTTCACTGCCGACGTGAACCAGTGTGTGACAGGCAGCACGCGCACAGATGCGAACTGGAGCGACTGCAAGTTCAGGACCGCAGATTCAGAACTCTTTTTTTTTTTTTTTTTTTAAACGCGCTCTCATTACGAGTGTTCTGTGAATGTTAATCAATAAAAATAAATAAATAGATAAAAACTAGGAGCTTATATATAATAAAGACTAGTTATATCTGCGGGCGCTCTGCAGTCCTGAATCTGCGGCTACTCCATTCTGCAGGAGAAGGATGTATCACGCATGGGCGCCTCTTAAAATTGAAGCCTATGGTTTCATTTTAACACTGTTGCTTTTATGTTGAGTATCGGCAATCCTTCTATCTGAAAGCTTCAAATAAGGTAACTAAAATAATTGCTATAATATCGTTACCAACGTCACATTTCGGCCCGTTGATGATGGTTGATGATGGCCTGCTTGCTAGTTTTAACTGGCTTGAAATTGGCTGAGATGTGCAGCTAAAATAAAACTCCGATTTTTCTTTAAAAAAACAAAAAGTATAATCAAGATTTAGCTGAAAAGAGACCAGTGCTCCTCAAACTGTGTTTCCTGACTATTTGGACAACTTTTTAGATTGGGCTTCTAACTGTAATATGGCTCCATCTAGTGGCATAAATATTTTTAATAGTGGAACCAAAACACATAGAGTATGAAGGTCAGGACCGTGGCTGCCAAAACAATTAGTATATAAATAAATAAAACACATTTCCAAAGAAATGCATGCATTTATTATAATATGTGAATGTATTTATATATATATTTTTTTTTTTGTGGAAAAAGGTGGTTTCCCCTCTACAGGTCGGTGGGGAGTCCTTACCTCAAGTGGAGGAGTTCAAGCATCTCGGGGTCTTGTTCACGAGTGAGGGACGGATGGAGCGTGAGATCGATAGACGGATCGGTGCGGCGTCAGCAGTGATGCGGTCGCTGTATCGGTCTGTCGTGGTGAAGAGGGAGCTGAGTCGGGAGGCAAAGCTCTCGATTTACCGATCAATCTACATTCCCACCCTCACCTATGGTCATGAGATTTGGGTCATGATCGAAAGGACAAGATCGCGAATACAAGCGGCCGAAATGAGTTTCCTTCGCAGGGTGTCTGGGCGCACCCTTCGAGATCGGGTGAGGAGCTCAGTTTCCCGGGAGGAGCTCGGAGTAGAGTCGCTGCTCCTTCACGTCGAAAGGAGCAGCTGAGGTGGCTCGGGCATCTGTTCTGGATGCCTCCTGGTCGCCTCCCGCGGGAGGTATTCCAGGCATGTCCTAGTGGGACAAGGCCTCGTGGAAGACCCAGGACACGCTGGTGGGACTATGTCTCCGAGCTGGCCTGGTGTGGCCTCGGGGTCCCCCCAGAACAGCTGGAGGAGGTGTGTGTGGATCGGGAAGTTTGGGCATCTCTGCTAAGACTGCTGCCCCCGCGACCCGGCCCTGGATAAAGCGGAAGAAAATGGATGGATGGAATATTTATATTTTTATTTATGTATTTATTTATTTTTGTATTTATTTCTGTATTCATTCTGTATGTCTTTCTCTATTTCTCTTTCTCTATTATGCAAATCATGGGGTGGGTCTTGAGGCCGCTGCTGTAAGGTCATTGGTTCTTTCTCCATGCACACCGACTGATTTCAGACGCCTTATCCAGCATAGACACTGCCAAACATGAGCTCTGCTTCAGTCTATTGACAGTGGCACAGATAGTAGAGCGGGTCATCTTGTGACTTTGGCTTTGAGTATACAAAGGCATCAGTGGCGCAGTGGGTAGAGCGGGTTGTCTCATGATCGGAAGGTCAAGGGTTTGAATCCCGCCTCTAGCATAGACATTGCCAAACATGAACTCTGCTTTAGTCTAGCGTTTTTCCACCTTCATTAGGCACTCAAAGCGCCTTCCAGCAAGGATCCACTCACTCATTCACACTCTCATTCATACACTAGTGTACGCAGACACTGGGCGCAAGGCAGGTCTTGCCCAAGGACACAACAACAGTGTGCCCCTGCAGGATTTGAACCGACGATCCTCCGGTCACAAGACTATACTATCTGTGCCACTGTCAATAGACTGAAGCAGAGCTCATGTTTGGCAGTGTCTATGCTGGATAAGGTGTTTGAAATCAGTCGGTGTGCATGGGGAAAGATTAACCAATGACCTTACAGCAGCGGCATTCAGACCCACCCCATGATTTGCATACATTAAGAGAAATACAGAAATAAATATATACAAAAATAAATATATAAATAAATAAATACATCAATATATAAATGCACTTATAATACATGCACGCATTTCTTAGCAAATTTCATTTGATTATTATTATTTATTTTTTTATAAATGTATTGTTATTGTATTATTTATTGTTTTGGCAGCCATGGTCCTCCATATTAGAGAAGAAAAAATAGATTTTTCCAAATATTAATCTTGCATGTTACTCCTGTGAAGGAGTAACATGGAAGGCTGGTAACATTACATTTCATTACATTTAAAACACCTGGACATCACAGTGAGTTAGATATTTTTATCAGCAGCTAATGGAGTTGTTCCCCGGCTTTTTTCTCCACTTTTTAAACTATTTTTAGCTAATGTTAGGCAATGGAAATGTATGCAAACAGCTGTTAAAAATGGCGGATCTCCATGGTAACTGTGGAATTTCCCGAACTCTATTAAAAAATGTTTTTAGTATTATCGACATTTGGTGTAATTGTAAAATGCCTGCCTATTAACACAGGCCTGAAACTGTTTTTACATAGAAAATTCCCCACACTCACATGTTTGCTTTGATTCCAGCACTGTCCTCTAGAGGGCGCAGCGGACGGTGACGGGCACTGTTGATGTGGGATGTCCGCTCTCAACAGTGTGACGTGAAGGGGGCTGGAAGTGTATACACCATTCATGTGTGTTCAGCGGAGCCGCCGACAATCAGACCACATTTGTCCCATCTCTTGTCTTCACAAACTGCTTTTTTCCCCCCGCGGAAAGGGTTGGTGAGTAATAACATTACTACAGTAGCTCAGAGCAGAGATCGTACTCTTGGTAGACGCAGAGGCCTCGTACAAATGAATCCTCCCCAGCGCTAACATGGCTGCAGGGTTTGAAAACGGCCCTTCGCTGTTGACAGGATATACTTTTCCTTTGCTGTATTTCCCCTTGGTGTTGTGTTCACGCGTTGCTCTGTATACTCTCATTCTCAGATATCCTCTGTCCTCCGTACTGCACACAGCGTTTCTACATCAATCTAACATGAAGCTCACCCGGACAAATATACGGAAATGCAACTCGTAAAAGACTCGTAATAATGGAGTGTGC
This sequence comes from Gobius niger, assembly GCF_951799975.1. NCBI lineage: Eukaryota > Metazoa > Chordata > Actinopteri > Gobiiformes > Gobiidae > Gobius > Gobius niger. The sequence continues at coordinate 13,256,034 of NC_136863.1, forward strand.
GCTTAGACATATGGACTACAATGCTTAGTCATTGTATTGTTACAATATACAATTCAAGGTGTACAAAAAGATGAGAGACTGTTCTCAGTTCACTCACAACCATGTTATGCACATCATGAATGTAGGCAAAAGTCCAAGTAAAGGTCATTCATTGACAAGTAATGTGTAGTGTATACAACAATTGTATTGCCACAATGAAAAGAGGTGTTTGCTGTCTTTTGTTTGACGGGAGAATATGGCATAATTATAATTTTAATTTAATTTAACAGGGCAATATAGTGGGATAATGTCACCTACAAGTGAAGGTCAATACATGTGCGACGGTGTCCTTTTTATGAGTGTAATAAAACCATAAAAATGCTCTTTGTTTCTTTTACAAGGGACAGTAAACAAGGATATTTTTTATAATTAATTTTAAAAGGTGATCGTGTCTGAACTCATATGACCCAATTTCACCGGGGCCACGTGGGCGGGACATATGATATAGCCAACTCCATGATTTAACCTACATATGACACACATGAAGCGTGCACGGCTTGTGTTTTTGAAACGGGAACTACTGTCTTTTGGATGTCGATATGTTTTAATACGGATAGGCACATGATTCTGCGCTAAAACAAAAGGTGTCTACACCGGTAGATTGCTAATGTCTAATAATATGTATTATTCAAAACTTTTCTATTACTGACACTTGTTATAATACAGCTGAGTGTGTATTCTGACAGACAAGGCTGAAGTTTGAACGTTCAGTGTCTGTTTTATGCCGCTGTTTTAAGCGGTGCAGCGCTGCGACCTTTCCCCCAGTTTCTGCAGCGGAGGATGGATCATGTGATGCTAAAAGGAGCTGGGGGAAGGGACTGCGAGACAGACTCAGTCACTAGATGTGCAAAAGCCTATAACGACGTCTGCTCGCTGTCTTTTAGATTTATTAAATGAAAATGGGTTTAGACAAAATATTTCTTTACATCTTGTTTTCTGAACAATAAGTTACATTCCAACATGGCGCTGATGCAACACCTCTGCACTCAGCAACACAAAACCAGTAGTTTAATTCTGGTACTGAAGAGACTGGGTGCCAAATGGTAGCAGTGCATTATGGTATAAAATAAGGCCTTTTTGTCAACATGGTCAAACAAAATTAGAGGAACATTGTATTTTTTTTCTAGTAGTAGTAGTAGTAGTTTAATAAATAATTTTCAGAATTAATTGACCGACTTAGTTTACCTATACCTGTCCAGTTCTCAGTACTCAAAGAGCATCATCTGTGGTGTCCAGTTGCAAATGCAAAACATTGCGCTTAGACAATAATACCAGGCTTTTCTATTGTTATGTAGAATAGTGTTTCCTCTGTTACACGGCTAAAGTTCTTGTAATTGATATATTTCATTTGTTACACCCAGTGACCCTCTGTTGCCGGATACGCCATGGCAGAAGCCCACCAGGCCGTGGCCTTTCAGTTCACTGTCACTCCGGATGGCATTGACCTGCAGTTATGCCACGAGGCCCTGCGCCAGATCTACCTTTCAGGCCTCCACTCCTGGAAAAAAAGGTTTATTCGCTTCAAGGTATGCCGAGCCCTCTCTGTTTGCTGAAAGTGTAATGCCTTTTTTTTTTTTTGTCTTGAGGCATGTAGAATAACGGCTGTGATCAAAATGTCCAAAGCATTATATCGTTAATCATATCTTTTACTAATGTATGTTGTTTTTTGTAACAAAGAAGATAAAACTGAACTTAAAGGAACAGGCCACAGTTTTTCCATACTGAGATATGTTCTTACCTGAGCTTAGACGGGTTGATGCGTACCTGTCTGGTCTTTGTGCGTCCCCTCAGTCACGCCAAAAGACCAAAGATGTGAACATTTAGCCTCTCCCATCATATTCCTATGGACCCAAACGGGAGTGAAGTTAGAAGCGACCAGGCTGGTTACACAAAAAAGGGGGACTATATTGTAAGGCGTAATAACACCCTTGGAGCACTTCGACGTCCGCGCAGTAATATTGTCACTCCTAATGAATTCTGAAGTTATTACAGAGCGGATGTCGAAGTGCTCCTAAGATGTTATTACGCCATACAATATAGTACCCCATTTTATCCGCTTAGAAAATGTACATGTTTTTTTTTTTCTTGTAGCTACTCACGCAACCGTATTTAAATAGGGAAAACGTGGAAGATCTTGGTCGCTTCTTACTTCACCTCCGTTTGGCTCCGTAGGAATATGCTAGGAGAGGCTAAATGCTAACAAACAGGACACTCCCCCCCCCCATCCCAGATGTGATGAATAAAAGAGTGTTGTAACAATTGCTGGGTTGCAGGTTCTAGAATGTGATGATGCCATCGCACCCAACGGAGGGCAGGAGCCAGTTTTTCCTATTAACAGCATTACACTTTCACAAGTCATAGCTAAACAGAAAATATTTGAATAAAAAAAAAATCATTGATATCAGTCACTGGGTCCATGATCTCTCTGTACAAGACCAAATATTTCCTCAAAAACAAAATATTTTTTCCTCTATATAATAGTATAGGCCTTTAGAATGCTGTGATGTCACCTGCAACCCAGCAATAAGGGACATTGACCGATGTTGAGATTGACATTGATTGTACATGGGTTTCCCTTGACCCATCCTTCATTTTCTGTGAGGGATGGGTCAAATGCAGGGACAAAGTACACCTTAACATAAACAAAACAAAATGAACCTTAACATGCACTGAGACATCCCAGTTCAGCCCTTGGTCTGTAGTTTATGTTCATACAAGCAAACTCTTTTTCATAAGTAAATGTGTTTCTTCACACAGAATGGAGTGATGACTGGAGTGTACCCAGGGAGTCCTGCTGGGTTTATGGTTGTCGTCGTGTCATACATGTCCTACAATAGATATAATGTACTGGATCCCTCACGGGGGATATTCACAAAACTTGGCGAATACTTGCCCATAAGGTCAGTGTCCCATATTTTGACACGTTATAGTTTTGTTATGATTTTATTGTATCATAGAATTACATTAGCAAATAAGCTACTGTCACTGTCATTTATTTACTAAAATAAGGAAAATATTAGAAAAATCTTTGCTTTAGCCATAATATGTTTGTGATAATGATCAGCTCTTCTCTTATTGTTTGGTTGGCAGTCGATACATGTCCACTGACAGCCAGAAGGTTGTTGGAGGGGTTCTGGTGGGCACCGGGCTGTGGGTCACCATCATCATGATCATGAGGAATGTCCTTAAGGGCCTGCTGTCATGGCATGGCTGGATGTCCCAAAGACATGGCTCTGTGTCCTTCGCTACACGCTTGTGGATGGTGAGAAGCGTCATTCTGTCTTTTTTTCATCAATAAAATATATTATAACCATTCTTTCTTTAATTTGTCTTACCTTTTTCACTTTGTAGGTATTAGTGAAGATTTTCTCTGGACGGAAGCCAATGCTTTACAGTTTCCAGAACTCCCTGCCAAGACTACCAGTCCCTGCTGTCAAGGACACCTGCAGAAGGGTATATTTCACTTCTTTTATTTCCCATTTATTTGAGATTATTTACCTATACTACTTCTGTTGTACAGTACTTGGAGTCTGTCCGCCCCTTGATGGACGACGAACAGTATGAAAGGATGGAGGGTTTGGCCAAAGACTTTGAAAAGAACCTGGGCCCCAGAGTGCAGTGGTACCTCAAACTCAAGTCCTGGTGGACGTCAAACTATGTGAGTTAGTTCATCATTCTCACTATGCTGCTGACGGTTCACAGCTCTATAGTGTTAAAACATGGTTACCACTCCTGCTTAGGTCAGTGATTGGTGGGAGGAATACATTTACCTGAGAGGCCGGAGTCCCATCATGGTCAACAGCAACTATTATGCCATGGTAATTCTTTGATTGTGACTTTGAAAAGGGAAAACCTGACTTCATTTTGTAATACCTTTGCCTCACAAAGCATAAAAAACATTACAGTCAAGTTAACAACATATGCATGTACTTTTTAGGATTTTCTTTATGTGTTTCCCACGTCAATCCAAGCTGCAAGAGCTGGCAATGCTATCCATGCAATCATGCTTTACAGAAGAAAATTGGACAGAGCTCAAATCAAACCTGTAAGTAAACGGCACAATCTGACACTTTCACTGTGTATTAGGTTTTGGTTAATGTTTAACCTTATCATCAGTGACCGTTTCATAAATGATTACATTTACCTGTTGTCATAGTGTGAACACAGTGTTACAAGAGTAAATAGTGTCGCTTCCTGTCTTCACTTTTGTCCCCAATCACTATCCTTTCCTCACATTATAATTTAAGCACTTTTATGTCAATGTTGGAAAAAGACAGCGGCAATTATTAGGATGAAAATATTGTTTTGTTAAATAACCTTTCTGCCCTTCTTTGGAGCTTTCTTGTTGACCTGCATGATGTAAATTGTTGTACTTTGCACAATACTTGCAGTATTTGCACAGTCAAGTACAGTAACCTATGGCATGGATCTTTTTTCAAAACTAGTTTCTTTTGCATAAACCAGTTACCAATGCATGTGCTTGCTTTGTTTTACACTCACATGCACTCTGTTTTACCGTTTTGTCCCTTTGCTGTGCTGGACGCTGCGTTAGATATACTTACTGGCAAACAAGGTTCCCTTGTGTTCGGCTCAGTGGGAGCGGATGTTTAATACCACCCGCACCCCTGGTGTGGAGACAGGTAAGCGGAGGGCACATGGTCGCCATGCCCTCAAACTCCCCATCCTGTAACCCTCATCACCTGTGGCAACAGCCACTGGAAACCCTGACTTCAAACTCATGACCAGAAGCACATTCATGATTGTATTCTGAAAACACTAACAGAACCTTATAACAAAAGGGTGCTGCTGAAAACCTTGAGTTTGTAAGCCACTGGTTTCTGGACATTGCTTGTGTTTCCTTCCCTTGCAGCCTTTTGAGGCCTCTCCTGCTCCTTAAGACCTTCTCCTTAAACCAATCATCGTTCCATCCTCTGTGTGTCTGCTCTGGGGATTTTAGTGAATTAGAGAATCATCTCTGTGTTTGACTCTCCCTTTTGCTTTTCAGCTCATGCTCCTACACACTATCCCCATGTGCTCAGCCCAATACGAGCGTATGTTCAACACCAGTCGTGTCCCAGGTGTAGACACAGGTAGAGTGTTTAGTTCTACCACATTCACTACACACTCAATCTACTTCTTCATTGGACCTTTGTTCCGCTGTCCTATTGAAACAAACAAGCCCTTTTAAGCGTTTCAGTAGTGGGCGTTGGGTACCATGTAGCTGCATACCCCTTTGTGTCAAAAATATTACTTACAGTTTTAGGCAGGGCATGTAAGATGTTTAGTAAATATTTCACAACCATTACTTTAATTTCTTCAGACGTGAGTGAAACTTCCTCAAATTCAATATGATTAAATACATTTTTTTATAAAAACCTGTATATATTGTTCCTTTAAATTTTTGTGCTGATTAGAAAGCAGAGCTGAGTTTGTGCTGGATCTAAACCAGTGTGCACTAACTCCCTGGATTCGTTCTCACGTCCAAAAATCCCAGTGCTCAAGTGATGTTGCACTGTAAGCAGGATATATTGTGATTTAAACATTTAGTCTCACAAAAATCAATCTTGAATCGATCCAATTGCCTGGCAGTATTGCCGTTAGTGGCTGTGTTTTACGTTTTCTGTTAACAAGCATTTTTATTGATACTAATTAACAACGCACTCATGATGGAAAACATGACATGATCAGAAAGTAAATATTTAATTGCTTTTGTGCTTTGTTGTTGCATTTTCAGACATTTTGAGACTTGGCTGTGATTGGCTAAAGCGAGTCGCGCTTGATTCAATCAGCAGCAAATATCTTGCTGAAAGTCCATTCTCTTCTTGTAATATTAATCTGGCTTTTCCCAAATTAGGCTTTCAGTAGTTTGAGCTCATTGACTGAATTCTGAGGTTCTGAGCTTTCAAATGAGGAATGTCACGTCATATTGTGGTTATGTCCTCAAATACCTCTTTGGGCAACATAGGTTCAGATGTTGTGCAGTTTTGAACCAGAAAATGCATCTTACATACCCTTCCTTTAAGCTGTTTATATCCTTTGCATAGATATTTTTTTATCTGCGTATAGTATATTGCTATATGGCCAGCTACATTGTCAACACTAGAGACGTATGAAACAATTCTGCCACAAATATAATTGTTAAATAACCCAGAAGGTACTCTCACTATTAAACTGTCAACTGTGAATTACCTGGATACGAAGCTGTTGCTCTTGGGTTTGTTCCTAGACTAGGTCTCCTTTTTCTTCCCCACAACAAAGGCAGTGCTTGTTTGAACAATTGAAACTTAAAAATCGGCCTCTGCTGGAGGTAAAGCATCTGATGACATAATGTGATGTTGTCATTGTTCAAACAAACATGGTCACTCATGATATTCCAACCCATTGTCTGATTCCCAAGTTATGTTTCCTTTCATCTCACTTCCTTTTGTAGTTATCATCCAGCCTGCTTAATGTAAACAGTATTAATGTGTTCATGATCTCGAGTCATTGAGATGACCTTTTAAGATTTGACTTGTGCATAACTTGTTGGTGGCTCTCTCCAGATAGCCTAGTGCACGTGAATGAGAGCAAACACATCGTCGTGTACCACAAGGGCCGCTTCTACAAGGTGTGGATGTTTTATGACGGACGCCTGCTGTTGCCGAGGGAGATCGAGCAGCAGATGGAGAGAATCCTGTCTGACACGTCTGAACCAATGCCAGGGGAGGAGAAACTTGCAGCTCTCACTGCAGGAGAGAGGTGAGAAGGGTTACAGGCACACCTTCAATAGCACAATGATCCTGGGAATTCAATTACAGTGTCGATTTTCTTTGTTTTCGTAATCAATTTTTATTTTGGGGTCCTCGACAGGACACCATGGGCCAAAGCTCGTGAATTGTACTTTGGACGTGGTAAGAACAAGCAGTCATTGGATGCTATTGAGAAGGCAGCCTTCTTTGTAACTCTTGACGACACTGAGCAACGGTACGACACAAACAATCCAGTCAAGTCCCTGGATAGCTATGCCAAATCGCTCCTACACGGACATTGCTATGACAGGTAGGATTACACATTGCATGTTACTGAATTTTTTTTTTTTTTAAATATGTATCAATGATTTTCATTTGGGTAAAATTAAATGTTTTATTTAGATGGTTTGATAAATCCTTCAACTTGATTGTCTTCAAAAATGGCACCATGGGATTGAATGCAGAGCATTCATGGGCTGATGCTCCGATTATTGGCCACCTCTGGGAGGTATGTGGGTCTTGATTTAGATTTCAAAACTAAAGCTTCTATGTTAAGTGTATTGTTTCTTTAAATTGTCCAGTGTTTACCTCTCAGTCCTTTCTGTATGTAATCTGTTCATTAACACAGGCTTCCCGCGGGGTCTTAAAGTCTTAAATTTGATTTTGTAAAAATAAGACCTTTTAAAACTCTTACATTTGCTATAAAGCGGAGCGCTTGTCGTTGACAGAGCAGCTAACGCTGTTAAACAACACTTTGGTGCATGGTATTAATAATGATGATACCCAGATCAAGCGTTACATTTCAGCATTATATACTTTACTTTTAGCTGCACATAAACTTACTGAATTATGTCAAATGTGTTGCATTTCAGCATGTGCTTTCATTGGATCCTATTAAGTTGGGATATAGTGAAGATGGTCACTGTCATGGAGAGCCCCATCAAAACATGCCAGGTCCGCAGCGATTGCAGTGGGACATTTCCTCTGAGGTAAAACTATTTATTCTCTTCCATGATCTACTGGTGATGTGTTGATAATTTCTTGCATCTTGATGCTAAAAATACAGTTATTTGTGTGCTTGAAGCTCAGTGCTTGTTTAAAGGAATGAACAGTTTGGTCTAGAACCATGACCACCTTGACAATTCCTCACTCCCTCTACATGACACTGAAAGTCATGCCAGCACATGAGAATTTATTGATACTGTGTCTTTTAACTTTATACTGTCTTTTTTCAATTGTATTGCAGTGATTTACCTATTGTGCACTTGACTCTGCTCTTTAATCCTTAACTCTCTGTCACCCTCTAGTGTCAGGAGGTTATCGAGAGCTCTTTGACTGTTGCCAAGAATTTGGCTGATGACGTGGATTGTCACATCATCCCTTTTAGCACCTTCGGCAAAGGTTTGATTAAGAAGTGCCGCACTAGTCCCGATGCCTTCATCCAAATCGCCCTGCAGCTTGCACATTACAGAGTGAGTATATATCGCCTTCCACATCTGCACACAATACTGATTTGAAAGTGTACATTTGTTTGAATTGGTGGAATCATTTATTTACTTTTGCTTTATATTGTTTATATTTATTATAAAATGATCATGTGGGTTAAAAAATCTCCAGCAGAGGGCAGTCAAAATTCACAAATGTCTCATCAATGTTTCTCAAATTCAAAGTACAAAGTACATGTGGTTTCTCACAATTGGTGTGCTTCACTAGGACAAGGGCAAGTTCTGCCTGACTTATGAAGCCTCTATGACGCGCCTGTTCCGCGAAGGCCGGACAGAAACTGTGCGCTCCTGCACTAATGAGACGTGTGCCTTTGTCCGATCTATGATCAGAGATGAAACGGTAAGTCTTCACTGTTTATGGAATTTCAAGCAGCTTCATCGAACAAAAAATGCTTACCGTGCATCACTGTTCAGAGGGAGGAGCGTATGAAGTTGCTCAAAGAGGCTGCAGAGAAGCACCAAAACATGTACCGCCTGGCCATGACGGGACAGGGAATTGATCGTCACCTCTTCTGTCTCTATGTCGTCTCGAAATACCTTGGGGAGGACTCGCCTTTTCTCAAGGAGGTAAGAGCATAACTTCAGCATTCTGCATTTCATTTACAACACTTGTATCTTCTTTATCCCTCTTTATTGTTGATTTATTGTAACTATGCTCTGTTGCGTGCTCTTCAGGTGCTCTCTGAGCCGTGGAGGCTGTCCACCAGTCAGACCCCTCTACAGCAAGTTGACCTGTTTGATTTGATCAAACACCCAGAGTATGTCTCCTCAGGAGGAGGATTTGGACCGGTGAGTTGTATCCGACTCAAGGCTTGTTTGTGTGTTTTCATGCACTTATTACATTTCCCGTCTTTTTTTGTTAGGTTGCTGATGATGGATATGGTGTTTCTTACATCATTGTTGGGGAGAATCTCATCAACTTTCACATCTCAAGCAAACATTCAAGCCCTGAAACTGTAAGTACAATTAACTGCACTTGTGCAAAAAGAAAATGTTGTCTTTCACTTATGTGAAATTGAATATATTACTCTCTTTTTTTGTAGGATTCGCATCGTTTCGGTGGCCACATTAAACAGGCCATGATGGACATTTTGGATCTGTTCCAGCTTGAAAAGAAAGACGTCAAGTGAATGCATTTTCCACTGGTGGAACGAACGACTCCATTATAAATGTTTGTACAGATTAGAAATTTGGGAATATTTTAAGTTAATTGTTGAAACAAAGACGTGTGGGGGATTATTTGCAAACATCAGGTGTTAGGTGTTTGTGGAGTGTATAGGAAAGAAGAGATTCACATGGAGTCAGGAACAGGCAGTGGACAGATCAAAAGGGTTTTGTTTTAAAGACTGTACGCACCGGTGCCTTAGTGACCCACTAATGTATCAAGGGCAGAAAGGGAGGAAGGAGGGTGTTTGCTGCTGTAAAATCAGAGGCTATTGAGACGCTTCAACTGAAGGTGTGTTTGATTGAACTACATTTTGTTCATCCTATATGTTGGGAGAGAGAGATTTTTCTGGGGTGTTCTTTTCATGTTTTAATTATTCAATTAAATTTATAATCCATGATCACATCTGACAAGCCCGAAGATCAAACTTTGAATGATACTAAATTATATGTAGCAATAATCTTGACGCATAAAGTAGATTATACGTTTCTCATCACACCTTCAATTTTCTGGATAAGTTAGATGAGATTGTGCGTGATTGTGGCTACATATTGCCACTGCACAACAACACTGATAGCAAACCTTTTTCTGTTTCTTTTAGCTGCTATTAATTTGTTGTTGTAGCGACAAAGGGAGGTAATGTCCGTGTCTTTTCATTCATTCTCAGGTTAAACTGACTTGGCCTTGTATTGCTGGGTGCTTGTAGAGCATTGGATGATTGTTGCTAACTTTATAGTTGTCATGTATGAGTTGTAAACTTGACAAATGATATTGTGAAATGTAATTGAAGAGTTGGTTGAAAACTTCGCTGCCAACAGTGACATTTGGACTTTTTATGTTACAGAATGTAAACAAGCTGTACACTCCATCATTAATCGTTGTTTTCAGACCATTTTTGACCAGTGGGATGCATGGATGTGTACATTTTTAACAGTCTCAAAGCTGTCTAGTCTTGTCTAGTCAAGTAGGGCTGCATGATGAACAATGCAATTTATGTTTTAAAGGCAAGAGATTTGGGTTCACAGTGTCCAATCGTGTCTGATATTTGGAAGAAGATTGAAATATGAACTAATACAAGAATCGCATGTATTTCAGAACATCGTGTAATGCTCACTGTGATAGCTCTTTCGATACAACTGCGATTAATTGTGCCGCCCTACTGCCTAATAAGGTCCTTGGTTAACAACGCCGAGTACGATAGGAATCTCCATTTAGTTTTGATGTGCACTCGGTGGGAGACGGTCGTGTAAAGGAATGCATTTCTATTATGTATATGATGTCCAAAATGTATTTATTTTGTTTTCCATGGTTTTAATTTCATTTACAACAATTTGAGAGATTTTGAGAGGTTTTTTTCTTTTAATGTGGCTTTTCTGAAGACAAGATTGTTTGATAACTCTGACATTGCCAGTACATAGTAGTTGGATTACTTTTTATCTGGTTAGACCACATGTTTACACTGCTGCATGGTTTTGCGGGATAAAGCTGTATACGTTTGCCTTTAATTTAACAGATGTTTAAAAAGAACACACAGCTGATATAACCAAAACATATTTTAACAATAAAGCGGATATCAGACAGCTGTATATAACTTTGTCTTATTCTTGTGAATTCAAAATGGCTTTGATCAGATTTTTTTTTTTTTTTACTTGGATCTTGTCAACTTGCCTGAACCTGAACCCAGTCAAGTGTGAAAATGATGCTTCCTTCATTAGGCTGGTGATTATTAGTCAAATGAAGGCTCAGTGGAGTGTTAAATTGCAGTGATGTCCGGTGTCCGACTCAAATGAGTAGCACCATTAGGCCTGTTCCGTTCAATGTAGTAAGAGTTATTAGGAGCTGCACAAAATCTATTTAAACTAATTAAGTCGGAGTCACATTTTCAAGGGGGAGAAGGAGCGAGATGCACATTTTTTCTTTCTTTTTTTTTTTACAGAGTTGGATGGTTGAAAACTAACGCTTTAGATCTTTTATGTCACAGATAAAAAGACACGAGAGCTGCTATGATAAAACCCCTTCAATACACACTGACTTTCTGACAACAAGGCTTTGAATTGTGTCCACCTGATTGGCAAACTGCAAAACCCATTCACTCAAGAAGAGCAGACACTGAAACTTAAAACCTTGTCTTGCACTTTCTAAAAGTAGACTTTGGGAGATATCTGCTACCTACTTGTCACCGGTTTAATTCATGCCTCGTGCACTAAAACAGAATGAACTTGTTTTGTCTCTTTTGCACTGTCAGTTTTTTTGGGGGGAAAGCATTTTTCTTGCCTCAGCTACTGCAGATGAATGGTGTCTTTCTTGATTTATACTTTGGCAGAGCAATTTGTTTTCAGGTTCTCCCCTTGTTCTTATGCATAGCTTTTTTTTCCCTCTGCCTATTAGGAATGAATGGTAAATGTTGATTTTGGGGGAATGGATTGGGGAGAGGAAAAAAAAAAAAAAAGGACTCGAGCTAATACATGTTAGTTTAAGGGTGGGATACTATTACAACCACACATTTTCTGACCGGATTCTTTTATTGTGCTGAAAGTAGACCTCACAATGAGATTCTCAAAAGACCTTTAAAAGGTCTATTCTCTGTGAAAATGAACTCCCTTTACTGCAAGCATAGAGAATCGTTCGGGTCATATTAGGATATTTGCAAGTTAATTTCAAGCTTTATAACCATCTACTGTAACTGTCACATACTGAAGCCGTGTTTTACTATGCCTCTTGAACTGTATCTCACTGATTTAGAAAAAGAGGAAAAAAAGATGGTGTCATAAAAAAAGAGATAAGGACCGGTGGTGTAAATGGAGATGGGGCTTGGATTGTAGGGGTTGTGCATGTCTGTGGCCAGCTGCACCTGTCTAAGTGTGCTACAGGAGCAGAGATCGGGGGCCCCAAGGTGGATCTGAGCCAAGAAGGAGCCGCTGGTGGTGGCAGTAAAGGAAGGAAGCAAGGAAGGAATAGGGATAAGAGGCAGTCCAGAGTGAACGTGATTCCCCTGAGAATCGCTCCCAAGACACGCCAACCCGACTTAAAAATAACTTTATTAGGTTTAAGAGGAATTAGGAAGAAGGTAGTGGTCAGCAGCAGGCGCTCGTATGGACGGTTCAACACAAGATCATATGAGAATGCTGTTGACAAAATTGCCCACCTGAAATAAGAGAAAGTGAAAAATAGCCATGACAAAATGATACTACGCTGTTTTTCACTTTGATGGTGACATGGGTCTCAAACCCATTCCATTAAAACCACCTCAAATCACAGAGAAGGGTTGTCCAAGCCGTCATCTGAACTGGTTGTTTAGAGTAGTGGACGTTTTGCCTTTCACCACAAAGACTTTGTCAAATACTGAAGCTGTGGGCTGGCACTTTGATTCAGGAACTTAACCTTGTCATTGCTACGAAGCTGCACAAATGAACCAGCCAATACATTCTGGTTAGTTATCTGTGCAGTCAAGTGTGCACATACAGTAGGTACTGTTTATGGAAATAGTCTGTTGATAGTTAAGCCAAAAAGTGTCACATTCCAAACGGAAATGATTTGAACAGTCGAAAGATAAACATATAAAATGAAGTAAGAAAATGTAAACTTTATTGCAACGTAGTTGTTCTAAATTCTGATTTACAGAAGAAGAAGAAAACACTTGTAATGGCACAGTCATTGTAATATGTACATTGCCTACACTGCAATAATTCTGACACTTCCTATGTCCAGATGTGGCATATGGAGCTGGGTTTTTATTAAGGAATAATGAAACAAAGCCTTTTCTGGTGCAGCTGAACATATCACAGCACTCGAAGCTTAGGGCAAAACAACGTCACAGTTTCTCCATTGTACATTCAACATAGTACATTCTAAGAATGGTTAAGACTTTGTGTGCAGAATTTGTGCCGTGTTTTGCTAAGACATTTAGTGATTTAAGCGTCATTAACCTGAGAGTGAAAAGGCACTGTAAACTTCATGTTGTTTAGTGGAGCAGAGTAAATCATACTTATCTGTTCTGCTATTGGTACTGGCAAAGACTGTGTTGACAACAAAAGTCGAATTTACTTGGACAATTTTGTTATTTTAGATTAAATAGCAAAGATGCTCTGAGTTACTTGCTGAAATCGTTATTTTGCTAACACTAATGACTGCGAAGAGTTTGTTAGATAAAGACTTCAAGTTAATGTATACAAATAAACAGTTAGGACAAAGAGAGCATTCAAATTAAAGCCCTTACTACAGCAGGTTCATACAATATAATAAGATTTTTCGCTCAGAATAATAAAGGAGGATGCAATGCCAGGGGCCTCAGATTTTGGCCTACAGTACTTAAGGACATGCATGCTGAACATAGGTATGAGTAAGTGCTATGGGGTGTAAGATCCTCGTGTGGCTTGATTTAGGAAATAATAGGACACAGTTACTTGAGGTACATTCAAAATCATCATCCATGCGACCTGATAAGTTCAAGTAAAAGCCTCTCCACGAAGTAAGCGAGATACATAGATTGTACCAAAGTGAAGATCTTTCTGTGAGCTGATTTTATACAAATAAGCTTCTTAAAGCACTTTTAGTCGTCCTCTGTCCATCTTCATTTGGTCTTGTTAAAAGATTCCGATTTTAAGCAAACAAGGGCCTTGTTATGTTTCTTCTTGTCAAGTGATCCAGCAACATTAGACTGCCACATCAGACATAAAAAAAAATCAGCCAGGAGGTAAAACTGATTAAAATGTCTTTAAAAAAAAAGTAAAAATCAATGTGAAATGATAAAGTGCAAGTATAAAAAGAGTCTCTACGTGTTGTCTCAGGCTTTGAGACTGGGTCCTAAATGGAAAAGTGCAGACCGAGAACAGCACAAGTTTTTGAAAATGATTTGATTGAGAATAGTAACAGCATATCAGGTCATGTGACTCTTTTTAAAAAAAATGGCCACTTCCTCCAAGGCTACAGGATAATCCTGTAGAAGCGTCCCTCCATCGAACACCTGTGCTGTCAGGCTGTCCTGCCACTGGAAGCCCCCGTCAGGTAAGTAAATATCCCTGTGCACTGCACCCCTCTCCACCACTGGTGCTACCAGGACCTGTAAACACACACGCTCATTAGGTCGGAGACATTCTGGCCAATTAGCAGCACATCGTATTACAGTCAGGGGACAGGGTGTATCATGCAGCAGGAAGACACTTCAATGACTTCACACAAAGTCATAAAGTCACCTCATCCCCTATGAGGAACTGATCATCAATGGTGAACGTCAGCGGGTCGCTGGGGCTCAGCCACCACATTGGCCGGTAAATGGGATGTCCCGTCAGCTGCCACTCCTCTGTGTACTTCTCCATAAGAGGGATGACAATCTTCTGGTGTCGAGCAATATATATCTGAGTTATATTTAACACCTAGGACCGGGGAGAGAGTAAAAACACAAAGCAAAACTAAGTAACCCCATTGGACAGAAAAATAATATGTAGATTATAGAAAATAATGTCAGCACCTTCTGCAAAAGACATTTGTTCAGAACAAGGCATGTAAATTCAGTTACAATCCAGCATTAGCTGAGTAGTTCTGTGGAGTTCTCCTTTATGTGTCTGACCAATCTGCCTCAACAGCATTCCTAAAAGGGTCACATCCGCGGCATGATAAAAACAACCTGACCACATTTATTTAAAAAAGTGAATTTTTTTAACTTGAGATGAAGACATTTTGTAGGAATGAGCCTGAAGTCAGTCTGACTGGGTTTAAGCTGATCCTTGTGTGATTGAGAAGCCAGGCCTGTATGCGGGTTTGAGGTTTTATTGCTATTAGTCTCCAGCGCAGTCATTTCAGTGTCCTGTCCCACACACTGTGGAAACAAAGGTATGTTGCACCCAAGCTATAATAAAACAGAACAATTTACCTCTATAATATCGCATTTCATCAGCACTGGCAGTTAGGATCTGAATGGCATGCAGGAGACCAAAATGGAAAACATTTTGCCCCAAAAGACTATATTTGTCTTTGTCACGCAATGCGGCGGTCAGATCCAATTATGCTGCTCCCTCTATCTGCTACTGGAAAACAGCACTTGATCAGCCCTCTCTGTTACACTTGTCAATTACTCATGGAAATTTTAATTACTGCAGTAAAGTATTTTTCCAAGACTTGTCCTCAAATTCATTATCATTCTTGCTGAAGTGTCTCCATGCTGTAGCTGGAAAGGGACTGAGTCATAAATCTAGATGAAGAACTGTAATTCAGAACAGATGGACTCTTAACCACAGGTGATGTCAGGAGGGAGCCAAACCATCATTCCTACTGAGAGAGGAGCGCCTTCACACATTAGACACCCAGCAAGTGCTTTCTGTTTGTAACCAGAGCCAAATCCCACATTAACTGATGTGTTGATCGATGTCATTGTTGCTTCTGTGAGATGTTTTTTCGACTGCACGTTGTGAATGAAGCTGTGCAGGGGTCACCTAAATGAAGAAAAGTCCTCTGCCTCAGGACAGAGTCAGGCGTGGTAGGTAGACCTCCTGCCTGTGTGCAAACAGCTCAGTGACATGGAGGGAACTGTTCAGCACTCACCTGCAGTGTTTCTGTGTCAATAAGCCTGTTCTATAAGCCTGACCCCCCGCTGATGTGTGGGTGGTGTTGTGCACTGAGGCGTACCCGGTCTTCCCCGTAGAACCACGGCGGGGTGTGGAAGCTGATAACTGGGAGAAAGGCTACAATTTCCAACCATCGAATGAACAACTCCTCATCTGTGACCAGTTCTTCAATAAGAGAGCCACCTGCTCAAACAAACGACAAACACATCATGTTTATCAAGTACTAAGAATGTTCCACCAAAGTAATATATAATGTAAGGATCATTGGATGCCCTTCAGTATGAAAATCTATACTATCTGTCAAGATTTGGATTCTTTTTCTATTTGAACCTTTTGACAATTATTCAGTAAAGGTGGCTGTTGTATTACCTACTGCATCGGGAATGAGGAAGTTGTATCCAAGTAGAGTGTGGTGCAACAGGGAGGGAATGATGCCCTTTAGCCCCATAGAGCTCCAGTCTGACTGCAGAGGGGTCATCCTGACAAACAGAGGCTTGTGGCTGGACCTATCAGACAAATACATCTTAAGTCAATGGTTTCACATTCAAATGGAGGCGCAGTGTGTTCCCAACTTACTGTGTTCCTGCTGTGACAATGGTGTTTCCTATTCTAGATGCCAGGTCAGCCAGCACGCTGATGTATCTGTCTCCAGACAGAGAGTGTGGCCACAGGGCTTGCTCCTCAAACACGCTCCCCTCTGCCCCCTCCAGGAGGATGTACTCCATCCCCAGATGAGCCTGCAGAGAGCCTACTCTGTCCAGGAACCAACTGATAGCTTCGGGGTTACTGAGGTTCAGCTTCACGCAGAACTTCCCTTCCCACTGACTCAACATAGGGACCTGAGGGACAAAGGTAAAACAGTGACCTTCTCTGATGTGTTCCAGTGTCTCTATACGTGTCTATGCACCAAACTCTTCTGCTTCACATAAATAAACCAAAAAATGCAAGAGCAATATTTGAAAGTCAATAAAGTGGAAGTGCATTGTGTGTTTTCAATGCTGAAACATTCTTAGTGCATAACACATGTCTATTGTTGGAAAAATAGTGGTGTTTTTTCAGGATGAAGTGGATTAGCATATAGCAGATGTTCAAGTACACTGTGTACGTAACAGAATTGAAGTTTTGCGACAAAATCAGCTCACCATGTATCCTTGGGGATTCGAAGGTACGCTGAGCCAGTAGGCCTCAGTGCCATCGAGGAGGGAACGGTGGAATAGCGTGGAGTCCACGCCCAGGAAAGGGGACAGGGTGATGGAAATGTTAAGAAGCTTGACAAGTGGGAGGTCCCTGGTCAGTCGCTTAGACATCCCCCTTCTCCTGCTGTTGAGGTAGTCATGGTCCTGCACACATTCAGTCAATTACATACAGTGAGTGTTATTTTACTGCACAAAGCCAAACCATAATAGTGGGTTTTATAGTGATTAACCAAACTTTTGTCAGAACAGCTTAAATCTGTTCATAAACCAATTGACCCATTCGATTGTAATAGAACATCAGGTCTGAAACACACCTTTGCCATGCACCACATGTTTCCTGGTCGTAAAAACAAAAGCCCTGTGAAAACCATTTGTCAAAATATAATAATCCTCAGAGGGGAGTCAATGTGAGAATTCAGATTCCACAACAGTGGAACAAAACCTCTTAAGAACACAGGGTCTGACTTCAGGGGGTCGAGCTGTGGTGGGAAGATGCACAGATAAGCGTGTTATGTCATTGTACTTCCACGTGTAAGTTTAACAGAAATATCAGAACATTGGAAACCTGTTCCTATAATTCATAATAAGCATCAAAATGTTACTTTCCAGTAGTATTAGCTATGTATTCTTATACATTATTAAGCTCGTAATTACATTAATTAAAGTGAAATTATCGTAATAATGCTTTATTCTTTTTCTTAACTGTTGTTCACAGTATAATATTAACAAATTGTATTATTTTGATTGCATAAAATAATGTTTATGTATGAAAAATGCTATTATGATTAAATGCATTTCTTTCAGAGCTCAGAGTTCAGGGTGAAAATTATTTTATAGGATATATTAGCCTCAAAATGAATAGTATGAGTGCAGTGAAGGTGTAAGTTCAGATTTTAAAGCCCAGAGGGGCATTGCCACTGCGTTGGGGTTGTAGAACCAATAAGACTTGACTGCCTTGGCACGGTAAGTTCATGTCCCAGGTCCGACAGATTGCCAAATGTCACAACTAAAACCTAGTTAAATAAAGACTCTGGGCCTCCTTAACATAAACATAAAATAAGATATTTCTGCACAGTGGTGCAACATTGTTGCAGCTGTGTCACACCTTATGCGACAACACAATCTTAAACACTGTGGGTCAGTATTTTCTGCCAGTGTAGTGGTTGCTTGCTCAGTGTGCCTACCATATCAAAGAGGAGGGAGGTGGAATGTTCATTGAGGCTAATGACTCCCTCTCCCAGCTGGTGTCTCTTCAGACGGTTGGAGAAGATCCTCAGCTCCCTCTCCACCTTCGGCCCTGAGTCAACAGTTGTCAGCAGCTTCCAGAATGGCAGTCTACATAGGCAGCAGGTACACCAAAAAACAAAATGAAAACAGGCACACCCGCCAAATAAAATAAACATTCTGAGAGATCTACTCAATACCACAATACAGGACAGGAACAGGAATAGGGCCAAAAAGAAGAATCTACTTTCTTCAAGAGAGTGCATGGAGAACATAAAGCTGTCTGTTTGGACTAAAGATCTGTTATTATGTTCAGATACAGATCATTAAAATAATAAAAATCTAGTTCACATCAATAATGCGTTTGTTTATCAAGGCGAGGACGTGGAAGAACAAGCACTATATGATTGTTTTTATTTTTTTATCTGGATGTTAAAAAACATCATTGTACATCCATTATTCCAATGCACAAAAAGACATAAAAAGAAAGTACATGTCCAGATGGGAGTGTAGGACATGCACTGACATGTGGCTCTGTGGCTGGAGCTGTGGCTCATAAGTTTAATTCGTAAGGCAATTTAAGTGTTTACTTTGTTGGGAGAATGTTACGGAATACATGAGACTCATGCATGTAGACATGCCAAGAAATGATTGTAGTCATTAGGCCTGTCTCGATAACAAATTTGGAGTTCGATATATTGAGGCAGGAAAGTAGCGCGATAAACTCTCAGGCATAAAAATGACAGTAAACCTTTGTTCTACAAGTGCAAAATCATATCCTAAAATATCACACAAGCTGCAATAAACATGAAATAATATAATGGAACTCAATTTGCTTCCATTAGAAATTAAAGTTTTACAAATAAAAAATAGGGGGTAAATGCTAATAAATGTACAGACGATAAATATCAAGCCCAAAAATATATAGTTTATCTGTTATGTAACGATAAGTCGATATAGTAATTATCGTGCCAACCCAAGTAGTCATTGGTGAATTTCCATCAGTTGTGCCACACCTGCACACACTCATTCCTCAAGGTTCCAGTGGGGACACTGCATGATTAATGTCTGTGTAGGCTCTCAGTCGTACTGGAGTTGTCCATCTTCAATGAAGGTTCTTGGGTCATCTTCTGTACTCTGTAGTTGCTGTTCTGTACTCTGTATGTCTCTTCTCTCTCAAGTTACTCTAAAAGTCTATCTCGGCCAGTTCTACTCCAAGTACAGAGTAAAGAAATGATCAGACTCAAGGAACCACTCACCAATTCACAGTCTCATTCACACACCAATGTACGCAGACACTGGGGGCAAGGAGGGTGAAGTGTCTTGCCCATGGACACAGCAACAATGTGCACATGCGGGATTCGAAATGCTGATCCTCCTGTCACGGGACAACCCGCTATACTCTCTTTGCCACTGCCACTGAAGACTACATGATTTAGTTATAGAGTAAACCAGAGCACCCAGATCAAACCTATGCAGGCACAGCGAAAACATGCAAACTCCACATAGGCCCAACACAGACAGGGAATAGAACCTGGGTCCTTTTTAAGATGAAGTAAGAGCACTAACCGCTACACCACAGTGCTGCACGAGTGAGTCCTAGATGTGACTTATTAGAATCTTTTTTCTCATAAAACTGACCGCATGGTTTTCATGTTGGGCAGCTCCCTGCTGTGCTGGGACAGTTGTTGCATCGCTTCAAGATGAGCGGTCTTCACGTTGTGGCCCACACACACAGTGTACTGGAGAGGCAGACGCTCCATACTAGGCAGTGATTGCAGGCAAAACTGCTCCTCCCTGTCAAAGCCCAGCTGTATGGGAATCTCAGGAGACACCAACACAGCAACACCTGCACCAAAACACATGGACAGAAGACTCACACTTTAATGTATAAAACATGGAATTACTTCAAACACGCAAATCCAGGCCTGAGACCTGAGGTATACAGTGTGTGACCCAGATTCCACTGATATGACAGAGCGCGCTGAGTGTTACTGAGACCTGGAGGAGTGTGACCCATGGAGTGTTGTGGGAGGTACACTGTGGGCTGTGTCAGCTAATAGTGCTCTGCTCAAGATGTGAGAAATCACTGCCTGCCATCAGATACATCGGGTTGGATGAGTTTATACCGGGACAAGGCTCCATGTTACTCTGAACTCTCTAACATCAAAAACGATATTCCAGCTTATTTTTGTATTTGTCTCTTAAACTTTTCCCGCAATTTTATTTTCCACTTTACTGTTCGGACTGCCCCTCTGGGCATTTGCGCACTGATTAGATTATTACAAGCAGGTAATTGTGTTCACAGATGTACATGCCCTGTGAGGAATGTCTCTTCTGTCTCAAGTTACTCCAAAAGTCTCTCTCGGCCACTTCTCAGCCACCCCAACTCCATCCCTCGTCTTACTGTACGCCACTGTCAGGTGAACACAAACCCAGACTTTGATCCCAGGGTGTTGCTGAAGCTTAATACAATCTGGGATTTGGAGCTAATCAATGAATGGCTGGAAAACAGTCTGAGATCTTGGCACCCTCTCTGGTTTCAAAGAGCTTATACGAGGGAGGACCAGGAGCGGACAGGATACCCATGCACCATTGTATAATCAGTTTAGTAGTTTCAAGAATCAGCCTCTAAATACTGCATAAAGCTTAGTGAAAGTCTTTGCTGCTTGAGCATTCGCAACGGATAATGTCAAAGAGATACTGGTAACATCTCAGCTGCCTCTCACTAGGTATTGGATCACCTCTAAACGCAGAAATGCATACATGAGGACTGTATCAGAGATGTTTACAAAGAGAGCAATACGTGGAAATGAATGACGATGTTTTTAGGAATCCACCAGGAATAACTATAGTTTTTGTACCACCACTACAGCACATAAATCCTATTGTTGTTAATGTTATTAATTGTTGAACTTTTAAACCTAGTAATTTTGCTCTTTTGTAATTATATGGCAACAACAGAGACAAAAAGGTGGCAATAAAGATGATAGAGTAGTCCAAAAAAAAAAAAAAAATCTATATTCTGGCTGATCCTTAAGATAATGTCTCAACTAGATATTCTGTTGAGCAGGTGTTAATACTTTATATAATAATATTGAAGCTTGTAAGAAGTGAAATGCAGGCAAAAATAAGGCCCAATTTTCTAAGACTTTCTCATGCATATTTGTAGAATGTTTTTCCAGATGAAAATAACATTTGAATAAATAAATAGCACGATGTTTGTTTTTTCCTGAGTATCGCAGTTGAGATCTTACACTAAAAGGTGCTCGCACAGAATAAGGAGAGGGAAAAAGAGCAAACGGTATTTTTTAATGGAGGGATGGGAGTGGAATGCAGAGAGTGGAAATAGGGTATACCAGACACCAGCGCGCCCGTACAGCCGGCTGCAAACAGTCAAAGTGCACATGCGGCGGAAAGTGCGCCTCTGCACTCATATTTAATCTTTATGGTCAGTGACGCTGCAGGACTTCAAGGAAACATGACTATCTCTGCCTCCAAACCCTTTTGCAAAGTGCAGAAATGTCAAACACACAAAAAGAAAGTACTGTATGTAGTGAACATGAAATAAAATACAAATAAAATCAATATTAATATCAGCACGTGGAGACAAAAAGTGTCATAAAGTGTGTTGTGCTCCTCATTGAATTTACAAGAAATAAACACACCGTTCCATCCATGCTCCATATATGGATGACACTTGCCTTTTGTCAAATTTAGACAGAAAATACAAAGCATGAGCTGGAGAGTAGGAAACACAAAATAGTTTTACTTAATTGGATGTTCTTCAGTTCAGTGTTTTCGTGCAGGTTCTTGGCCAGATCTTTATAAAGTTTATGAAAATGCACATTTATGAACATAGTATTTCATGTTTATCTTTATTATGTTCATGAAATATGTTTTTTTCGTTTATGAAAAAATACTGTATTTCATAAACATAACATTCTTTCTGCTTTTTACATTGTTTACAGGTCTAGAAAAAAAACTGGGCTCCACAATACAAAGCTGCTTGATCACATTTAGGCAGTGAAACAGGTTGGAGTCAGAGTTACAGCCAATGTGGGGTTCCTAAGAGTTAAAGGGGAAGCTAAAGGGGACCCTATTTTTAGAACAGTTCCTTAAACACTTCAAGCTTCTGTAGAATATTTTCCACTCGACTCCCAAATGAAAAGTTCAAAGCTTTAGTGAACTGTACACTCTCACCTTCAGTGATCTTTATTAGCCAAATATCGTAACAGCCACACAACTGTACAATATGTATGTTTGGAAACTACAGATTCACATGGAAAACATGTTGGGCTTTTAGCATCAGAAAGTATCTGTGGTCTTAGTTGTGCCCTGTTCATTGTTAGAGACCAGGTTTTATAATGTGGTGGAAGTGCATTGTTCTTTCCCTATTATTGCAATGCATGTGTTTAAGGCAATATGTAATGTTTAGCTCAGTGCACATTTTTACCATGTCAAGAAACATTACAGAGCAAAGATATGTAAAGCTCTAAACTAACGGGAATAACAGAATAAGAACCCACATCCCACAGCATATTTTATTGCTTGCAAAAGATAATACATTACCAAAATAATTGCTGATTTTGCAACCATTAAATTGCAAATTTGTGTTGATTGTGATTAATTATAAGGCTTTCTTTATGACACCTGTGCACACTCACAGACCGGACGGCCTTATAAAAGCTAGCGCTCTAGCCGTCCAGTCTCAGCGCTGTGGTGTGTGAGTGGGTGCATGTATTTCCTTAACAATGGAAACTTACTTTCTGTGCCCAACCTCAAAAAAATTGATGGCCGCAAAACTGGGGTCCTGCCACAGTTGTAAATTTCCAATCCCACTTATTGAAAAAATGAAACGCTAACTTTCTGTGCTAGATTTCTATCATAAATCATTTTAATGCTTCTCACGCAGCGCTTTTTGTTCTTGAATAGGCCTTACAAGTTTCCTGTCACGGAGCACGTCATATATTTTTCCTGGCAATTTAAGAGTCCACAACGATGGCTTTTGTCTGTTTAGCCTTTTACTGTTGTTTCCAATGCAAGGGAAAGGGAGCAGATGGAGTGTGGAAAATGTTGTATGCGATGGTTTTCATACAGTAGCCACCTCATACGGGAGATGACAACACGCTCTTAACAAAGCTCCTCTTGGCTAAGTGAGTCATACTCCAAAAGTTTCACCTCTCGCTCGCTGAGGTTACGGAGCAGCTGCCTGAAGACCTCGCACTGACCTGTTGAGTAAGTCGGTGTTTTGGCGTGGCCTGCTTGACCTTTACAGAGAACAGAAGAATCATTATTGTCGACACAATGACTAAATAAAGCTGGATAAGGCTCTTTTCAGGACTGTACAAAGCTAAACCTTCAGAGAATCAAGAGGAAATGCTCTGTGAACGACGTGGACAACATGAACCAGAGGTGGGCGGTAGTTACCTTTAATCAGGTACTTTGAAGAAATTACTTTGAAGAGTAGCTTTAATACACAGTCCTTTATAATTCTACTTGACTATTACAATTGTGACTACCAATACTTTTATTTAGGATAAATTGTGACAACGCTCTTTCTTTCAAGTATTCTTATGATGACTAATGAGAAATAGAGATTTTCGCCTTAGTTGATGTGAATATTTGTCTGATTCTGTCACTACTTAAAGAGACACTGCGTAACATTTTGGACTGTACTGTTGCCATCAATACAAACATGCTCCTAATGACCAGCTCAACACAGAAAATACTATTACTGCAGTGGGTAAGCAAAGAATGGATTTGGATGAGGACCTAACCTAATCTCAAATACTACTGACTTTGGTCACATCTCCATGGAGACGAGCTGGAGACGTACCCACTCCCGGTAAAGTTACAGTCATGTCTTTGGAGAGGTGAGCGGCTCACAGCAAAGGCTCATGTTTGTTTGTACATTTATGAGCTGTTCTTCATATCTATCATGAAATAAATGCTTGTGTTTTATTTATAGGGTAAAATTCTACGCGGTGTGGTTTTAAATATACACTGATCCTCCAAGTTTAAACAGCAGGTAAGTACTAAATAGTGCTAGAATTTTCACAAGTTACTTTTGTTGTAGTCTGTTTATTTTATCTTTTACTGATTATACTTTTTGCCCCTTAAAGTTTTGGGTAGTCATTGTATATAAGATACCTCTATTTACTATTTAATTTCATGTCTATTCTGCACACGCTGAGCGTTTCTGAGAGCTGAATGTAACAAGTGAATGTCTCCATTGTGAGATCAATAAAGGCTTATTTTATCTTATCTTACTTAAAGGTGCTAGATGTAAGTTGGCCATTTTATACTCACTACTGCCACCTCAGGCCATATGTGTAATTGCACCTTCTATATTAAGCTTGTGCATGACCACAATTCGGACCCGAAGTAACACCTTTTTAAGTGACAGTGCAGGATTTTAGAGGCAGTTGTGGTGAACAGGTCTGGGCTCATTCTACACATTTTTAAACTCCCTATAGTCCCTTTAAAAGTAAAGTTCACTCTCTTGAGAAAATATCTGTGCATCTCTTTCCTCCTTTGGACAAGGCCAAAGCCAAATTAGGTTCTGAATCCCACACTCACCTAGACCAATTGTTAGTGACGCATTGGCAACGGTATTTGAATTTCAAATTCTCACATTAAACCATTTGCTGTAATATTTGAAAGTCTGATGAGCATCGGAATCTACAGACTGTTGTCTCCATTTACTGTTATCATGCCCAATGTGCAAAGAGTTGAATAGAAAACAGAGTATGCAAATTCATGAACATCTATATCATCAGACTGTCATACCCACGGTTAAGGCCAATGAGGGGGGGATACAGCTGAGAGTGAGGGGCTTGGGTTTTAAATCACTTATATTGAACAGGTTCACACTGATTTTGCTAATGTTTATAATGTTAACGTTAAGTACATTGTCTTATTATAAAAAACATTGATTCCTGTGAGTGAGTTTACTGATTACACACTCTGATTTTTCAATATAAAAAGTCACAAAGCCTTTTTATGTTCTGTAATACGATCAAAATAAATGTCTATATTAATATGCCTCTTATGTAACTTTTCATTTTATCTTTCTGTTGTGCTTGGCTGCTCCTTTGTGGACACCCAATAACAAACGGGTAATAAAACTTTTTTCTTTCTGAAATGGAAAGATTGAGTCAGAAATAAGTGAGATGAAAAAAAGAAGCAAATATTAAAACAGAGCAGTCTGATAGTGAATATTTGAAGTGAGTTTTAGTTCAGCAGTTGTGTGTAGTCAAAAAGAATTAATACCAGGTCCAAGCTATAATAGTGTAACTTATGACTGCGGCAGCCCACTGTAAAAACAAACACAGCTCCGTGAGTCCTTATTTGTAATGATGAGAGGAGCTGCTTCTTCACTGGCCCATCTCTTCTATGCTCTTTTGACAGAGTAGTGAAAAAGTATAAAGATGTGAGGCTTGTGTAATAGAATATGTTGTTATTACTGCTTTCAGTGCATCATGAAAAATCCACTTTTTAAACTGTATAAAACTAATAATTCTTCACTTGTGTTACTGCTCCTTGCAACAATGTTTTGCTAAAAATCACTTTTGCAATCTTCGATATTGGTTGGTGGTTGAAAATTCTGCATAGAGGAGCCAAATCCATTGTCAGTGACTCCGAGCATCCTTTGTTTGATGAGTTTAGCCTGATGCCCTCCCGCTACAGCATGCCTTTAGCTACAAAGAAGGTGTACAAGGGCTCATTGGTGCCTAATGCAATAAACCTGCTGAATAGGTGCCAGTAGAGTACGCAGCACATGCAATTGTTTTTATTATTAACTTATTGTCTTTGATACTGTCTGTCCTGGAATGGAGAATGCTGTCCACTGGTGCCTTGGTATTCTCTCTTCTCAGTGTTTTGTTTTTGTAAGTGCAAAGACAGGTGGAGCTCTGGCATGTTCCCGCATGGGGTTCTAATCTTAAATGACACCTCTTCAGCCTTATTTATGCTACTGACAAAGGGTTTTTGTCCTGTGTCTAATTTTTTTAAAATATATCAATATCTCATCAACTTCCAAATTCAACATTTTGTTAATGCAATACTAAAATGGACTTCTTAGTATTGGTAAATAAATACTGAAGAAGTGTTTGTTTATTCCACCCCTTTTGTAAACCAAGAAAGCAAGTCCAAATATGCTAAATCTTTAAAAAGACCACGCCATCAAGGGTTTATGAGTGAAAATCCAATGGCCTTTTCCAACTCCTATGTCAGACTCATCACAGAGACATTTAAAAAAAAAGAAGGTGGAATTAATTAATCCATGACATATTTTTCAGGGACTGTAAACTACAAAGAAACAATCGATGGTAAAGATATAATTTAATGCTCCAATAGACATTGTTGCCATTGCTGAGCATCAGTCTGCTATGTACAGTATGCGCTTGTAAATGGTTACTTGGCAACATTCAAACAGTCGGCCATGGGGTGTCTAAATTTCAGTGCAAAGCTAAACATAAAACATTACAGGCTCCTGATAATTAGTGATACATGGTGAAAAGAGAGTTAAGTCATGTGACTGGAGCAAGGTAGATCTCAAAATTGCGTAAGGTTCCCAGCGAGAGCACATTCATGTGTGTTCATCTGTATGTAAACGTGTGAACAAGGACAATGGTAACAAAGACAAATCCAGATGATGAATGTTACAAACCGGCCTGACAGCTGTCGTGGTTCTGACTGGATCAAAACTATGACCAGAACTATGTGCACTTCCATCTTGTTTTAAATAAACACTGTATTATTTTGGGAAATAAAACAACTGTTACTTTTATCAGCGTTCTCTACAATATTGTATCACTTTGGGCCAGGAGTCATAATAACAATAAAACATATAAAAAAGAATGCAATGCCATCTGTCGATAAGATGCAGACCGTCACAATGAGGCCAAAATCTATTGATAAAACATTTTGCATATTTTGGCAAATAATAAACAAGCTTGAAAGTCCAAGACCATTGTCCCTACAGCAGAGCAGTCCCGCACAGTAAACAAAACCGTTACTCATCAGTTGCATTAACCATTTACATCCTTCATGCGCCGCTTTCTGTCCAGAACATAAAATCACCGCACAAGTTATAACTAACCATAGGACTCTCAGCAAACCAGCACTTTTAATAGAAACAAAAGGCAATTATCCAGCATTGCTAAGAGTTAATTTAAGATGTTAAAGGAGGCTGACTTTCCTTTGTACTCTAATCCTAAAATTAACAAACGGACATGCCACAGACTGGATTGCCCACTATTTGTGGAGCCATGGCTTTTTGGTTATAGGGGCCATTTTTGACACTAAAACGCAAATAAACAGGCTGGGGAGGATTCGAGAGATAAGAAAACACCAACATCCACAGGGCTTCCCTCACGCCTCACGCCCTGGGATTTACGCCACACAGTGTACCCCCAATGGGGTCAGATTTCTCCAGTCATGGTGCTCTCCGTGTGGCAACAGCAGAAAAACAGCTGGCCAAGAGGTATTCCAACAATTTAAGATCTAAATGATGAAGTTTTCTTTCCGATAAAGTGAGTTTATTTCTGTGCTTTTTTTGTTTGTTTTGGTCTTACCAGATGATCCCAGAAAGTAGTGTTCGAGGACAGATCCAAAGCCAGATGGGTTGTTCCTCAAATCACTCACAATAAACGGCTGCATGGTCGTATTCTGGTCATTGATGGGCCAGCTCTGCCCCTGCACGCTGGCACCACCATACCACGACACATTGGCCATGGAGAAGCAGTCCTAAGCACAATCACACAGTACAAATCAAATATTTTATTGGAAAAGCAATACATTTAGTTTTTAATTTTGATAAAAGATTACAGTTCTATTATGCCTTAAAACAATTACAAGCAGTCCTTGTAATATTTATTACAAAATCAGATATTTAGTAAATGCAAATATTTGTGTCACTAAAGTTTGGCTACAACAGAACAGCATAAAACAAAGATTGACTATGCATTGGAAAATTATTTCCTTACTTTATATGCATATAGTAATGGTTATACTTTAATTCTCTGTGTGTCTCTTACTTGGCAAACGGCCTACATGTAAAAAAAAATCAACAAAAAAACAAACAAAAGATATTAAGACTTTGATTAAATAACCTCTGAGTAGCAACATGTGACAAGTGTTACAAGGAATGTTCCAGTAGGAACAGATTAACCTCCAATACCTTTGATAATTATGTCTGGGGAAAGTACAGTAAGTCCTGTGGTGGATGAAACAAACCAGGGAGAACAAAGTGGATTTGAAATTCCAAGTGTTCAGCCTGTTGTTGGACATTTATACTGGTTTCAATAACACTACATTTTCATGATATGTGAAACTATACTATGAGGTTTTGTAGGGCAAATGAGGTGAGACTAAATAGTGTGACACTAAAGATAAGGCCCAGTGTTATTTTGTGTTCAGGTATAAAAAGGTTAGTGTAATTGCCTCTTAAGCGGCTTCCTACCTTCAGCTCCACATGGCAGTGCACCGGCGTCCAGCTCATGCTGTAGCACTCGCTCTCAGTCTCCTCGTTCACTTCCAGCGAGATCTTCACCTCGGCCACCGAGTCCCACGTGTAGCAGAACTCAGTTTTATTGAGCCAACAAAGATTCCTCACAAAAGGAACCTCAACGTCTTGGTTCCCCACGTTCCCCACGTCTATCTCCACGTAGGTCTTGTCCTCTGTCAGAGTTTGAATGACCAGTGAGTGGGTCCTCCTCTCCCAGATGAGTCCGCTAAAAGTCCCCCGGAGAATCCAGTTTTTGTTGGGCTGGTCCACCACTTGCCAGTATATGATCCCGATGGTCATCACGAAAAAAACGGCCACTCCAAGGCAGGCAATCGCTCCTTTCCAGGTCTCGTTCATCTCCTTCAATCCCGTGTCCCATGTTACCTCTGGGATGGGGCTGGGGTTCCTATTTCGAGCGTGGGGCATGTTGACTTTGAGATCAGCAAAGAATCACTAAACACTAAAAAAAATCTGTAGAAATGTGTCGTTGCAGCATCATGCCATGATGTTTCTCATGGTGAGGCTATGTAGGATAAAACAGCCTACTTTTTTATCTTTATACCGCTTAAACTTTTGGATGTTTTTGCGCAATACTGCCAGTGACCTGTCATGTGAAAAAGGCTGTGAGAGATAACCAAAAGGTCCAACAGGCAAATCAAACAGTATGAATCAATAAATGACTTACCACATACTGCTGCAGTTTCAAATGAATTGGGTTTGTATTCTGCATTGGCTGCAGTGAGCTCGTGAGCAGCCCCAAAGCCGGGCTTGGCAGCAATGCCTACGAATAGCTCCTATGAGACCGTCTTGCTTGCCCTGCACTTTCTGACGTAACGCCGAACCGTTTCTTCACAGGCAAAGGTAGTGCGTGAAAGAAGTCGGGAACAAGGGTGTTTCTGGGTACTCTAAACAAAAAGCCAATATGGGCTAAGAGGCTCCCCACAGACCAGAGACAGAGGTCCAGACGGTGCGTAGCTCTCCATGCGCTCTGCGTGCGTAAAGATGGACACTTGTCATCTGGTGGCCACAGGCGTCAGATGAGCAACTCGCGATTAAGATGCGCTCATCTCATTATTTGTTTTATAACAGGTCAAGGTACCACATATACTTTTTGACTTTATTCATTTTAGTTTATATTCACAGTGTAACTTAGACGTAATATTAGTTTTTGGCAATCGTTTACATTTTGACGTGCGTAAAAAGTGTTCAAAGGGAAAAAGAAAGAAGTAAGTAAAGTATGGGCCTATAATTAGTGCAAAGCTATATCACCATAGGTATTTGAAAATATTTAACCTATACATTAAAAAAAAAAAAAAAACTCGTCCATTAGTGGCCCATCAGAACAGATTACTCAAGATGTATTCACTGAGGATAAACAGACAAATATTAAAATGCATTTATGAACAGAATTATCTTGCTGTATCTCTGCAGGTGCATCAGTGCCTTACACATGGCCTTAAGTGTTTTTGTGACCAGTGTGGCGACTAGTGTGGTGCCCTACGGGTCAGGAATGTTGTTTATGAGCAATGCAGGGGTAAGCAGGTGCATGTGTGATTGGTCAAAGTGGCATTTACTGTGTCAGCATGTTGTGGCTTTACTATCTCTATAGTGCACCATAGTAAAACAATAAAGAAAATAATAAAAATGGCAGATTTGTATCACTGGACACTGCTGATTCAAACACAGTACAGATTCTTTTCAACACTTCTGCGACTGACAAGGTCCTACCTAAACCTTTACAATAAGATGCGGGAAGACTGAGACTCTAACATTGTTATGATTGTAGGTTTAGGTCTTCCGTGGGGCTGTACACCAGATATCCCAGGAGTGTCGGCTGCATACCCTGAAGATCAGTTGCTCCTGTCCCTGTTTATGCATGTCAGCCCCCACCAATCCATGCCATAGCTCTGGCAGGGACAGAGAAACTGGATAAGGCTGTGGGAACCTGTGAGAGACTTCTAGCTAATGGCCCAACTCAAATGCATTGAGAATGAAAATGTCCTGTAATTGCTTATTGTTTGGAAGGTCTTCTCATTTTGTTATTATTTCAATGTTAAACGTGTGATGCAAGGTGGAACTCTCCGCACCAAGA
Source organism: Gobius niger (assembly GCF_951799975.1). Lineage (NCBI taxonomy): Eukaryota > Metazoa > Chordata > Actinopteri > Gobiiformes > Gobiidae > Gobius > Gobius niger. Next base: position 13,287,056 of record NC_136863.1, read on the forward strand.
CTTTATATGAATAAAATGGCGCACACAAGAAAAAAAAAAGCTACAAATTCAAATTTTCAATGAAATTGCTTGTCTCTATAAATCAAGCAATGAAACTCAAGTTCAACATGGGCCTTATGGCTGTGAGGCTCCTGGGTCAGAGTTCAGGCTTGTGACATCAACGGAACATCCAGGGGGGAGGGCCTAAATTTACACGGCATCATCATTGCCCCAAACTCCATCCCTTGTATCTATTAATAGGCAAAGGACTGTGGCGTGGCATGCACCAGCCCCTCGGAGAGTGTGAACACAGGATGTAAAAAAAAACAGAGGAATCTGACTTGAATTGGCTCCTACCTCTGAAGAGTCACACAGTGTTGATGGCATGGGGGCAAGGGTCTAATTAGGTGTGTGGAAAAGGCTTAATGGTTTACGCCGGGGGAGTCCAACTTTTGATATCGTTGGCCTCATATCGAAGTGTATACAGCCCTGACGGCCACAGACGGCGGTCCATGTAGTAGAAACATTCAACAAAGTCCATTTAGCAGAATAACCAGATAAGGTTCCGTATCTGGAACCTTAATGTCAGCTCTGTCTCACACTGAGATGTTGGTTATTGAGGTTATTGTGCAGACATTTTACACTTGCTGTAAAAGTGCCTAAAACATCTAAACCAAGAAAATACTAAAAGACATTGTTGCTACAAAACGATCTTGTGTAATGCACTAAGTTCCCAAAAATGTGTAAGCATTTTGAGATGACAACATAAATTGCTACTGTGCTACTGTAATTTTGTAGTTCATGTGGGACAACGGATGGAAATTACCCTTTGGCTACAATACGTTGTGGCGTGTGTTCATGTATGCATGCGTGTTCATTAACATGCACTGTCCCGACCAAATAAACAAACAAATAAATAAATAAATAAATAAATACATACACACACACACAATGTCCATCCAAACCATGCTACTGGGGACTACAACTGTCTGTTGAACATCTGGAACAAACTGTCAAAAAAGAATGAGAATAGATTTATACAACACCTTACAAAATAATGAATGGTTTCACTGTCCTCCAGATTAAATGATTATCTGCAGCTCTGAATGTGTAACAGAAATAAAGACCAGAGTAATGAGCAGATGTGACACTGTTTTCCATAATGTCTGGATCTTCAATTTACCACTTCCTTCTTTTCTACTCTGGGATATTCAATACCAAAACTTCTTCTCATGCAGCTGGAGAATCAAAGGAAAAAGTTTCCATGTGGCCCCAGTGCTGGCTCTTGGCGGGACAGCCACACAGTAGACAGCACTGTTTCCTTGTATCTGGCCCCCCTTCACAACCTCTGTTGTGAGGTGTCGCACAAACTGTAGGTTTCAAGTGGCCCAGACATGACCCTGCATTCCCACACTTTCCCCATTACTTTGCGTGGCATTTATGAGAATGTATTTGTATGAAACTGTCAACTATTATGTTAGCCCCCCCCCCCCCCCCCCCCTATCATTTTGTAGTTCTCCAATTGTCTTCACTACAAAGCATGACTTGATAAAGCAAACAGATAGCCTATTGTTTTTAGACCCATTTAATGTGCTTTTCTTAAAACCATGTTCCATCGGCAATAATCGCATTTTCTAGTTTTGTGATCAGTTTGTTTTCTGTAGAGTTTTAAAATATTTAAAACCTAAAATAACAATAAATGTGTCATAAAATAAGATCTAAATATGTATAATTGATAAAACTAGTAAATGAATAATTATAGTTGCACTGTACTTATTGTGCCAGATTGACAGGACTTCATTAATCTTAAAATAAAATTAAACAAACAGACAGACTGTGAAGCAAAATGTTACAAAAGAAGGACAAGAATAATTTTGAAAGAACTGAAATGAAAGTATTCCTTGATGTGGCAAATACAATGATAAAATGCTATGCATGCTGCATTAAGCCACAGGAACTCTCAATGACTTGATCATACTGAAAACAGACCTCAAATACATATTTAATGTATTAAATTAAGGTGGGGCTTCCGGGTTTGCATTTAAATATTTTATTTTTTCGATGGATATAATGGCAGGCCGATCATTACCTCACTGGCCTAGCTATGTCATTAATTTAATGGGGAAATAATTAAGCCCAATCTAAACTGATGTGCAGGATGTCCCTATTCTGATGCCCATGCATTCTTTTATAGTTCTGGGACAAACAGGTTTTTTTTTTTTAGATCTATGTACAACAGGTACAAGTGCCAGATAAAGCAAACCGAATCATTCTCGTCTCTGCACATAAGCAACAGAAGAACTTCGGCTCCCTCTGCTGCTCAAACTCTCAATGCACGCTTCAGTCACTAATCACAGTTAACATTCACAAACAAACACAATTAGAAATATTTTGGTGGCAGTAGTATCGATGTCGTGCGCAGAAAGACATACCTTAACCTGGATCAAAATAAATGTTAGGAAATGTATTTACGTTTGCAGCGTCACGTGTGCTACGCGCATGTGCAGTAAAACCGGAAGTACACCCATGCACATGCAGCATTTGACAACATCAACCTTGAAAATACTATACAGATTAATGGTGTGACAGAACATCCTCAAATATGCCAGTGAACAGGTTACTGTAAGTAACACGTTTTTACAAAGACTGTAGTTGGTCACTTGACTTGTGGGATATGTTATTATACTTGATTTCTCTGAAGTTTAGCACACCAAGCTAACGCCTGAACTTGCTGAACATGGGTCGTGGCATGAATGGATCCTGTTGATTCTGTTTCATCATTTTCAGTTTTATCGAGATCTTCAACAGTAATTGCTGTTTGACTTAAATGTGACGTTTTGCTTTTAGGCCAGTTATGTTGGACAGATTAGATGCATGTTTGCTCTAGTAGTTGATGGGTTATAATTGCCTCCAGATTAAATGTCACATTTCAATGAGCTCCCGTGGGTTAAGAAAGAAACATGCGTCTGGTTCTCTCTTCAGGTACCCGCTGTTCCAGCTGGGCAACCCGCAGCTGAGGATCTTCAGACCCAACTGGTTTGTGAAGCTGGTGAAACCAGGGAAAGTGCAGCCCCCAGATACTGTCCAGTTTCGCATCCCATTGGAGTAAGAATTTCTTCTATGTATTTTAATGAAAATATGTTGAAGGCTGACTTCTTTCTGTATTTTGTTGTTATATATATATTATATATATATATATATATATATATATATATATATATATATATATATTTTACAATTGATCTCTATAACATTAAAGAGTAGCACTAATATAGCAATACAACTCTTTATTTAGAAGAATACATAAAAATATAAATAAGAAAAAAAAAAGGATATAAAAGAATCTGAAATTTACTTATCGATCTATGTTCCCACCCTCACCTATGGCCATGAGATCTAGTGTAATGACCAAAAGGACACGATCACGGATGCAGGCGGCTGAAATGAGTTTCCTTCGCACCGAGAGAAGCTCGGGGTAAAATCGCTGCTCCTTCATGTCAAAAGAAGCCAGCTGAGGTGGTTAGGGCGTCTGTTCCGGATGATTCCGGATCTTGGGAGGTGTTCCAGGCATGTCATTTTCGGAGGAGGCCTTGTGGAAGGCCCAGGACACGCTAGAGGGACTTTGTCTCTGAGCTGGCCTGCTGTGGCCTCAGAGTCCCCCAGAACAGCTGGAGGAGGTGTGCGTGGATCAGGAAGTCTGCACATCTCTGCTCAGACTGGCTGTTTCCCAATTGCCAGGATCCTCGGCGTCTCGACCACTTCGGACGTCATTCGCGTCATCACAGCGCCGCCAAGTGGTGTTCCATTTCACCTGGACCACTCGCCCCCTCGCAGCTCGACTCCTCCGTTTGGCTCATTTACGAAGGATACAGTAGTGGATCCTCCGCTGCCTCGGAGAGCTGAAATTACCCATGATGCACTGCAACATAGTTTCTTTTTTATTTTCTCGCAAAACTTTATTAGTTTGAACTCACTTTAAAAAAGTTGTGTTCCACATAAACAGTTTCCTGGCCTCTGTTATTCATAAAACAGTTGTTTTAATGAGCATAGATTGACACGTGACCTGACGCAGCCGCTCACTCCGGAGGCCGTTCCATTTGAGCTCAGAGGCGGCGGGGAGAGGACACTCCGCTCCGGTTTGGAGGAGCCGCCACCGAGGACGTCAACGAAGTGGCCAAACGGAGGACGGATCCTCGCAATTGAGAAACAGCCACTGTTTCCTCCACGGCCCGGCCCCGGATAAAGGGCAAGAAAATGGATGGATGGATGGATGGAATCTGGACTGAAGTCGTCATACAGAGTTTGCACATGTAGCTTTTACAAACATGCATTTTAAGATTGACTCCATGTAGCGCGCACACACACACTTTTTACAAATCCTTCTAGGTTCGACCAGAGGGTCCGTGGCCAGCTTATGTCAGAGGTATTGTATGTCTCTCTTTTTTGAGGAGAGTTGGCTTTGCAGGGCCAGGTTTATTGCGTCTTCCACAAAAGTGTTTTTTTTTGTTTTGTTTTTTTTCTTTATTTACTTGTATACCACAAGAAACTCCAGCTTGCTGCCAATTATTTAGAAAGTGATCACCTAAAACCTCTATTCATTGGTAAGAGTACAAAGTCTTGTGCTCAAAGCTAAAACATCTGAAACTCAGAACTTTTACTGCAGAATATGCAGTAATTCAAATAGAATCAATTAATTGAAATGTTCTTTTTAATCTGAAATCAATTTAAGTATTTCCTGCTTGGGGCCTGCAGGATCCCTGTACCCCTGTTTGGGTAACACTGATTTACAAAACTGTTGGCGCTATAGGTAAATTACCCTAATAGTAATTCTGTTAATCTGTTAAGTGATCTGTGGCTTCTTGGAACAGCGACTTAGGGGGACGATATGAAGCTCAAATTGGAGAAAGTGAACTGCAAAATTGCTTCCACATTTAAAAAAAATGTTTTTGCAGTTTTTCTCATGGCCACAAGATGGCATGCCAGCTCAAAGTTATAGTGGTACTTCTGAGTAAGCTGGAAAGTAAGGTCTAAGTATGCTGGTATTAAGAGTAATAATAGTTGGTGTGATTATCACTTTATAAAAAAAGGAGGTTTCTACTGATAAGAGAAGAAGAAGAAAGTCCTTTTTCTTGTGGATCATCTGTATGTCTCTGGTTGGATTTACACCATATTTGCTCATCATTGGTGCCTAGCGTCCCATTTAAGAACCGCTGAAGTCTTTAACTCCCAAGATACTTAAGCCTGGTCGTGACTGCAGTTTTTACTGAGATAGTTGATATAGTAGTTTCCTGTGAACTAGGGCTGGGCAATTAATTGAAATTTAATCGAAATCGCCATCTCTACTTTGGTCAGTCTCAATAATAGTCATGGGACTTCATAATCATCAGCTTTACAGACAATTCTTTGGCAGAAACAGCAACAAGATTTGGAGATTGGATGAGACAATGGAAGATATTTGGAGTTAAATGATACTGGAGGAGAGCATTGGTTTGTGTTTGAGCTGTTGTATAAAACTTATGTGTTAGTTCGTGAATCAGCTACATGTTTTTAATTATGGAAAAATACCATAAAATTGAACATCGACATTGATTAATACAAAAACAAAGAGTTAGTATTGTTGGTAGATTGTTGATTGCTGTTGGTTGTGTGATAGTCAATATTATCAGTTGATTAAGGTTTCTAATGAGGTAAAGAGTTGTGTTTTTGATGTGGAAACACATTCAAAATCATGTCAACGAGAACAAGAACAGATAGGCCGAACTCAAAGGAAGAACATGGTGGATTCTGTTTTTTTATTTCACCTCTGTTTGCAAGCTTTTTTAACCTCCCAGGGAATGCATTTCCCATTATTAGAGTCTTACCCTCATAATGACTTATTGTTTTTGTGTTTTTAAAGGAAAGCAGGAGTAATCCATTTTAAATAATTTTGGCCTGGTCCATGTCTTGAAGTTGTTGTTTATGTGAGTGAGTTGACACTAGGGCTGAAACAACTAATCGATTAATCGACAACTAATCGATTACTAAAATAGTTGTCAACTATTCCAGTAATCGATTAATCGTTTTCTAGTAAACACAGACTAAAATTGGGCAAAAAAGACATGACAATTATGTATTTTGGATGAAAACCTACTTTGTTTTTTAAAGTTAGGGTCTGCAGTGTATTGTACATCGTAAATTTCATATTTATCTGTCTTTGTCTCGTCCAATCAGAAAGCAGAATTAGCATAAAGAGCCTCCTACAAACGTTTACTTTAAGTTTACTCCATCCACGTGTCCTCAAGCGGTGCCACTTTCGCTTTATGTGATAAAAAAATTGAAAAAAATGCAATTTCCATGCACCTTTCACAGCCAAGCGATTAATCGATTAATCGTAAAAATAACCGGTCGATTAATCGATTACCAAAATAATCGTTAGTTGCAGCCCTAGTTGACACACACACACATACGCACACAATAACAAACAAGTCGTATCTGACTCCCACTGTAGATGAGCTCACTACAGTGGAGCAGAAGTTCTGTGAGGTAGGCGGTGTCAAGTATGTGGGTGATAATGAGAACTAGTATTGTGCACATGCCACATGCATGTAATAACACATAGTGAGTGACCTTTTGTCTCAAACACATTTCAGCGCGTTATCACAGCTAATCCGTCATGCTCTGCTGTTTTTCTTTGTATAATTTATTTGGTTTTGAGCCTGGCTTTCTCTTCTGTTTCCCCCCCTGTCCCACCCAAGACTTTACTGTTTATTGTGCTTTTTCTGTGCCGTGAATCCAAGAGACCAATCCCTTTTATGGCGCTTGTTGTTTTAAACACCTGGGTTGTATTCTTTTGTACCTGTGAGAGGAGGCATCTTATTAGTTTTTCTCGAGTATTTCTCAAATGAACATGATCAGATTTCTAAATTTACACCTGTTTAGTCCTTATTCCCAACACCTGGTATAAGTGGCTCAAGGCCAATGAGTTTACAAAGAAAAGAACACAACACTTTGAACTTATTTCAAACACAACACTGTCTAATAATGGCTTAACAAAGAGTGGGCTCCCTTTTGTTCTCCCACCTGTACAGCTCCATAGTGACTTTAACACTATGGTGATGTATTATTATGTTTTCTAAAATAATTGTTAACTGATTGAATTTACAAGATAGCGCCATTAACAACTGTAAGATATAATGAAAAGGCAATGACAACAAAAGAGTCCAGTTACTTTTCTTTTTGCCTAAAGCATTGGACTGTCTATTTAATGGTCATTACTGTTTGGACGACATTTTAAGAGCGCATCAGGTAACCAGCTATGTCTGTCTCTATTAAGACTTCAATGACTTAAAATGAGTTCACCTTTGATCTGTTTTGGTTATTGTCTGAGCAAAACCAAACGTAATCCTTCACACGCTGCTCTCATACAACAAACTCCTCGACTGTCTCTTCTTTAAGGCTCAGGTTCCTCAGTGGCTTTACCCCTAAACAATGCCACCTATTATGATCTTGATACTTAGTGCTGAGCAGCTCTAGTGCCGGTATTGTGGCCACAGATGGGCGGTGCTAAGACTGGTGAGTGTGCACATTGGGGCCTGAACCTGACAATGGGCCGGACTGGACAATGAGGAGCGGCTTTCTTTTGGCTTTCATGTGCAGCAGAAAACGGCTCTCTTATTTCATCCTCAACACTAAGCCACTTTTGACGCAACTTCCTTTGATGTTATGCGTGTGCGTCTGTCGCCTTTTAGGAACGATTTGCCCTATAACATACTTACAGAGATGATGAGAATAAAACGGTTTTAAGTGTGCTCTATGTTGCACAGATTCAATATTTGTTGTCATATATTGTTACTAAGGGCTGCAACTAACAATCAATTAAATAGTTTTGTTAGCAATTCCTTTTTCCAGCACTTTATTTTTTCATTACATTTTGACACATTTTATTCATTTGTCATTTATAGCAGAAAGTTATGAATTACTAAAGATAACAACAAGAGATATTGAAATATTATTAACCGGTGTTGATTACATTTTTTATATATTATTAATTTTTAAAGCTGAACTACCTGAATCACTTTGTTAGTTCAGCAAAATATCTCAACTCTTGCCTAAATGAGTTTCTAGCTCTCAGTCTCGAGTCTTGAGTTTTAATGAACTCAAGTGAACAATCCCAATGTGCGGGAGGGTCTGTGAGAGCTAGAAACTCATTTAGGCGACAGCCCGAGTTCATAGCAAGACAGAGTTGAGACATAAACAGGGCGGACCGTCAATGCTAAGGCTAGTTTAGCCTCTGACTTCCTCATTCGCGCTGGAGGAAAATGCGCTATATTTAGATACTTTTCAAATGCTGCGTTTACAATGTGGATCTATCATGCTTTAAGAAGTTTACTCTTATACAAGAAGACAGATTTAAAGCAGTACTAAGTAACTTGTTTACCTAATAAATCCTTTCCACAGTCCCTCTGGGGGTAATATAAGTGTTAATGGGATGATTGGGGAGTCTTTCCTCTCCCCCTGGTGTCTCTGGCCAGAAATCCCCACTTGGAGCTTTCCCTGCTTTGACCCGGAGACCCAATACACACTAATGGAATCATGAAGAAGAAGCTAACGGGCAAAGCTAACTGCGGGCTAGCGCCACTTAAACAGTATTTACAGCCAAGTTTGGGTGAAAAAAAATATATCCATTGTGTAATTGGATGTACAATATCCCTCTCTCCCTTTGTCTTTTCTGTCAGTGTAGTATTTACTCTCACAGACAATGAGTAAAAAACCGTAACATGCTACGACACCTGCAGTGGCGCTCATGGCCTCTACGGGCGTGAGTTACTTGGTACTGCTTTAAGGCTATAGTATTTAAACTAAAGCTCATTATAAAGCCTTTTTTTTGCTGAACTGTATGTTTTCCATGTAAGATTGGTACAATGTTATCAGGAATTATATCTTCTGAAAAAATATGTCTTGTATCAAATGTGACAGTGTTTAATCTAAACTGCTAAACGAACAGCTTCTCTCTTGCTTCACCCACAATTGCTCATCTTCTTGATACAAGGACACAGCAGCAGCAGCAATGCCCAGTCTGTTTATCTAATGTGGTTATAATGATTACTAATTAGCAGTGACTCTTGCAGCACTTTGTGCAAAAGAACTCTCACCATATTTGAAGTGTGACTCACTGGGACGAAACTCAACAGATAAACACTGCTGTCAGATCTCTGTGGTGTATTGTTGCTTTTGTGGCTTTATAAACTCTGTCACCGGCGAAAAAGACTTTAAAAATGGTATTGTTGACATATCGACAATTTGTATGATTTATAGGCTTTTGTTTTTTTTATCCACATTTGCCTCCAAAAAGTAAATATTTGTCTTCAATACAGTTCCATACAATTTGTTGAAACAATCCGACTTTGTTTCTTCTGTTGAGCTTTTTGATCAAACAGTAGCAGCAACGACAACAATCTTCAATCTTCTGTAACTGGTGTCCATAATATTTAATCTGTGAAAAGTTGTTCACAAACTTGGGCTCACATGTAAACATGATTAAAGTTATTCCACAAAGCCCCTTTGGTGAAAAATAAAACAAGAAAAGTTTTGTTCCATGATTACACACAGTGCTGCCATTGTGCCATTTTAAAACCTGCTCAGCAACAACATCATTGAATCGAATTTATCCCCTGCGTCATTCGATGCCTTTCTAGGTTTTGTGTTTAGAGTTCTTTCATCGTCTTAGGCCAGGAATCTTTGTAGCGTATGTGTTTGCGTATAATTATACACCAGTTGCCGAGGAACGATGCCTTAATCTCCGGCTGTTTGCGGAGGCACGTTTCATTCTTACTGTGTAGTGAAAGGTTAGCTTGTCAGATGCCAGTTTATACTTGGGATGATGATTTGATCTTGCCTCCATCACTATTGAAAACACCACACCCTTTGGCTAACTTTAGATCAACGCCTTGTTTTTTCCCCCATTTACTCCTCAACTTTCTGCCCAGGGCCTGTCTTCATCCTGGTTTCCCATTTCATTGCTGAGAAGGGGTGTCATGGTGTATTTTGACCTGAACTTACTCTGTTTAGACATAGCCCTGGCCTTTGTTATTGCCAAAAATTACAAGGTTGTTTTGCGTGGAGTGCAGATGTATGATGTTTTGGGGAGTAAGCTGACTATAATTGCAGCGGTAAAAGGCCGTAGAGCTTCAGAAAATGTTTCCTTCATCTATCAGGCTCAGTGTTTCCTCTGCTAATGATTCAGGGAAATGACCGCTGCCCCTCGCACTTGTGGGCTCTCATCCCTGCCTCTGCTTTCTAGGAAACCGGCGCTCACTTAGTAATCACTCTTTTTGATCTCACATACCCTCCATGACTGCACTGTATTTGGCTGTGCTTCGGCACGTCGAGGGGAATGGAAATGCCTCATCTCTCTTGTCTAAACTGTTGCAAAGACATAAATGAGCTGCAATACTTTGATAACCCTCATGGTTATGGTGAGGTCGTAATGCTCCTTCAACGCTCCACTGATAGTGCATTTATCACTGAAATCGTGCATAAAAATGACAAATGAGGACTTCAGTAGCACTTTGCTGGTCCAACTTGGAAATCTTCCCCAAGTTTTGGCCTCTTTCAAATAAAAAGCTGTCTGTAGAACAAGCAAAAGCTCTGATTTGCCGTAAGGAGTCCAATCTTATCGGGTGGTGAGCACGTTCCAGCCCTGCAGATCAGCATGTCGGCCTGTCCATTAAGTGCTTATCAGTTTCAAGTTTCAAAAGTTTTCTGTCATTGTCATGTTACATTTGTCTCGCAAATCAAATCTTTAGAATTTTAGTAGCTGTGATTAGTAAATCGCAAAGACTTATGCAATTATCCTAATGTTCTTTGAAAACAACAAAAATCTCTCTCTGTAAGGATTTATTATGTCTAAAAACGTCTTACTCGTGGTAGTGGTAGTGTTGCTCTGACTATAAACATGTACAATAGGCCAGGATTACTTCCTCTGTCATCATTAGCCCTTTTAGATGCAAAGAAAATACAAACATGGTATCGGGTGGATTACAGCATATGTACTCGTCGATATGCCAGTAGTTTATGTTTCATGATTGAACCAAAAACAATTCCTAGTTGTGAACCTGTTCAGTAACAATGGCCAATAAACCGATTCTGATAAGGTTTAGACCAAAGTAGTTCATATTCAAGTGTCTCACACATATTTAAAACTGTCAATATATTAGGGGGTGCATCCCTACAATGGTGCTTTGTGTAGATTTAGCCAAAATGAAGGGGGGCAATACATTAGTTGAATTCATCACAAAAATCTATGGGGTGATAGACAAAGGCCTGTCCGATGCACTCTTGCCAGTCCCCTGCCTTGCTATAAAGCACTTTGTCAGACGCATTTGGGAAGTGCTCTGTACCAGACTAATCCAATTGTCTAGATTGATCTGCTGTTAAAAGCCTTTCTTCCTCTGGTTGGAGCAATGGGCTCCCAGTGCTGCCCTATGAGCTAGCCTCAGCTGCTGTTAGCTTCGCTTCCTGTGTAGGGTTTCACTGGGCTGGATCGATACATGTAGACTCTAATTGGATGAACACTCACATTAAGAGAGAATAAAAGCTAAATACGTATGGGTTAAGGGAGGGTCCTTTCTGTTACAGTAGGGAATATAACAACACGATTTATAAGAAGTGGATGCAGGCATCATCATTTCTGTATTGTCTGCACTATGTTGGTACAATAGCAATGGTTGACAGCCTTCTAACACTCATTTAGTTAATGCCATCACATGCATTGACTTTCAGACAGAGCTCATCACCTCTATCTCTCTGACAGGATGACCAAGTATGATATCAAGAATTACCTGGAGAAGATCTATAATGTTCCTGTGGGAGTTGTCCGCACCAGGATTCAGTTTGGTGAGTATCCGTGTGTGCATAAGCACAACACTGTCAGCAACTGTATTATAGCTACTGGTGTCCATGGTCCTATTAATCCAGATTTAAATTGTAGTTTTGTTACCTTCTACACATCAGTGCGTTATTTCATTTCTGGATGTAAATTTAAGGGATTACAATTTAGTAATGATGATGATTATTCCTGATTGAGGGGCTTGGTACCAAAATGTTGGTCTGACCACTGCAAGAGCATATAACCCCGCCTTTCAGTCGATTACATGTCTCATATGCAGTTGAGAATGTATGTTAAGAGACGGATGAACAAAACCGAGCAATACTAGCATAGGGCTTGGCAGTTCAGTGCCTGCTACCAGGCAACACTCTCCACCCACTCATTTGTTCATGTATATTTTTAAGCCGTGTAAGAAAATATTCTGAAGCAAACATTTGACCCTACACCAGTTTACGATAACTGAGAATATATATAAATGCAGCACTGCGCTCTGTTTCTGCCCGCGAGTCTTTGAGCTCTCCTCAAAGTGGTTGGTATTGTTTTCACTTCTTCACGGCTACTAAACAGCCTGTAGCTGGTACGATCGTTCCCACACAATGAACTCGAAAACTGGGGGAAGGAGGGAGAGGGAAAAGGCAAGAGCGAAGAGGTGTGGTGCATGGAAGTATGCGGTCTCAGACCGAACGTGTGTTTTCCGCCGGTGGTGTTTCTTGAGCAGGGAGTTCAAACTGTTAAATGCACAGCCTACTGTATTTGGATTTCCCCAGTGAAATATGAGCCTTAATATTGAAACACATGCAAGTGAGGCATGTGTCGTCAGCCTTGAGACGTAATTTCTTTTTGCAAAATGTATGTTCCATGATTCTATTCAGAAATCATTTTAGTTCAGTATCCCTTTCATGCACAATCTTAGTTTTTTCCTAACAAAAATAATATGTGTTTGAAAAAAGGCCATTATGTGAGATTCATTGATGATGGATAGCTGTCTGTCAAAATGACAGAGACATTTTTTCCTTGCAAAACCACTGCTCTTCACTCACCTCATCCTTCCTCCTGCTCTGGAAATGATCAAAGAGCTCCCATGGCTGTTATGTCACTGACTTACATGTTGGTTATTTATTGGAATGGAAGACAAAACTGAGTCTACAAACCTTTTTTTTGGCCCTCCATTTGTCAAAAAATGCTCAAAGAATACAAGTGAAAGAAGACATGTGGGTAACTTTGAGCAGGGGCTAATGATTGTTGATTCCTGTACAGGTCACAAAGATCCCCACAACCTGGTAGAGACTAGCACAAGGAAGTGGAGGCGCCTCACTTAGCTTAACCTCTGGTGTGGTATACTCATCAACGCTGTTTATTAGGGTTGTATCCGTATAAAGCAAGGTTCAAGGTACGCCCCCAGGACAAGCAGGAAAGAAATGTACTGTGGGGCAGGGGAGATTGGTCAGTCCGGAGCCCCGTTTGTCCCAAGTTGCGTCAGAGAAGGTATCCCTGTCTGCGTCAGGATTTCCACTTAATTGGCAGCGTAAAACAGGCACAGAGCAGCGAGGGGCGCAAACGACCCTTTCTTTCCTCCACGGGCGGCATGGGTATTTTGAAAGGGGTTGCCATGGTTACCGCTCTGGCTAGGGATTTGTAATGTGATAGGTAGCTGCCAAACCGCAATCTCAAAGTGGGAGAAATTGTGCTTGCGTTTGCAAATGTTGTTTGAAAACTCGGCTTATACTAGTTCAGTTCTACATGAAGTGTTGGGACAATGATGACGATACATTTAATTTACTAGTTAATCTTTTATAATCGCACTCTCCCACCCACACCCGGGGCCCTCATCTTGCCAAAGGGCTGTGTAGAGGGGCATTTTTACAACTCTGCTCAGGGCTTTCCCTGAGCTGTGGGCTGTCTGGCTAGTGATTACTTGCTAAGCGTACCACATACGCACTATATTCACAATCCATACACAGCAATGCACTTACACATAAATGACTCATTACAACAGAATGTTTCCCCTGTTTTTCACGTCATAAACGGTTCCCATGGCAACGGCAACCACTCCTGGAGTCCGTCGACTTGACCACCGGGGTCTTGTTGGGATTAGTTGGGACTGATACATTGTATATCATTTGTCTGACCATAAACCTTTGACCTGATGTTGCCTAATATATTAAGATTTTGGTTTTAAGACTTTAAGAGAATCGATGCATTTTCTTGGTCTCAGGTGAATGGCTCTGCTGCACCACTTAAACAACAATGAAAGATATGCTGAGAATAAGAGAATAATAATAATACCTGTTTTGAATATTGTGGTAATGGTACTGCAGTGTTCGACTAAACCATGTACCAATTGTGACACATTACAACTCTCAATAAAAATCATGAAATTAACGTTTTACTTATTGGGGAGACACTTGAGTAACGATTGTGAAATACATAGATAGAAGATACTCCTTTTCACACAGAAATGAACTGTCTTCTTTGTGCAGGCTCCAATAAGAAGAGGAATCACCTGAACCAGAAAGTCAAGCAGCCTGACTACAAAGTGGCCTATGTACAGTTGGTAAGTGGACCTGCCCTGTACTCTTCTGCACTGATCAGTCGGGCTGGGTACCTTTTTATATTTTTTGATACCGGTACTTTAACTTCGTTTACAATTGGCTTGTTGCACAATGTGGCGCTAGTACTTCCAGTTCGTATTAATTTCCATTAAGATTAGCTTAGACCCGTTTGAATCAGCGTATTTCCTAAAGATTCTGTGGTGGACAGTGAGTTCCTGGTAGATGATCACATACTGCAGGTTAACGAGTTGCTGTACAGTGTAAATATTTCTGTAGAGGAGACGTCTATGTTTATGAGGATCAGTGAGTTTGTCCAGAAGCTAAAGGCTAACATTAATTTCATGCATTATACAATTTGAAATGGTGTCTTTTCTTCCATTTTTTTAATAGCATGTTAGCCTTTAGCTTCAAGACAACCTATCAATCCTTTATGATCACAGATGTCTCCTCTGAACTCATTACATCCTGCATCAAGATTTGAACACACAGTAAATCATCTACCGGGAACTCACTGCCCACAACATAATCTTTAGAAAATATGATTATTATTCCAGGAAAAGAATACAGACAGGAAGTACTGGCGCTCACAACTTCAGGCAAGCCAATGCAAGCCAATACCTGAAAAAGACCATTTCTTTTAAATTCGTATCAATTATTTCAGCTGATACAGCTTTGTAACTTCCTTTAATACCAACAGGGATCAAAACTTAGTATCTATAGATTTTTTTTTTCTTCAGAACCTGCTTTCGATGCTTTTATTTTTTCAATACCAGTAGCAGCTTAACTTTTTTTTTTCCCGATACCATACTGGTATCATTTAATGGTACGGCTCCTAAATTTGAATATATTTCAAGAGGACAAACTAATTCAGATTATGACTTTGTTGAATCATAAGTCACAGCATGTCGTTATATTGTAAAATGTAACGGATACTATCGATATTAACGGAATATTTTATTACTATAACCTAAGTGATTGATGGAGCAGATAACGCCCCTGTGTTGTTGATGTCGGAGCTGTCTTTGAAGCCGAGTACAAAAACTTGCACAAACCAGTTTTTTAACATGTAAATGACTTTGTTCTTACGGTAAAGCTACTCCCACATACAATAATCTTTCCAAATTCTCCAAACTGATCACTGCCTTCTTGCTTCAACAAGTCCCCAGTGGTTTTTATTAGAATCTAAGTATTGATTCACATGGGAAATTGGGTTGCCTCAGTATCTCTATTGTAAAATACTTCTACTTAAAACAATTGTGCAAAGTGAACACATGAACAAAAATAACACTGTAATAAAATATATAGTAGATAATAAATCAAACCCATTTCGTATATGTAAGCATTTGTATCCTATAGGGAACGGGGTAGATAGAGATAGTATCAATAATATAACAGTGGACCATTGAGGTTTTCTATCACGAAATCACAAAATCACAAAATAATAAACATCACTCACTGTATAGTCTCAAACTGGATCTTTTTAATACATTAGTCTTAACACGACACTTACAGATAAGAATCTACTGATGTGTTCATTAATATTTCAAAGGGAACACTTCTCTTGTCCAACACAAAGGATGTGGTTTGGGTGAGTTTGAAAGTGTCTCTCCAGAGATCTGCGGTGACATAAAAGTGATGGGACAGATACTAATCCTCAGAGGAGTAAGGTCTTTCCTCATGTGTACTTTTCTATACATTACATCATAGTTTAGCTGAGTGCCCATTTACAATAAGCAGAAATGATATTGTGTGTAAAACAATACATCAAAACAAAGTTACAATGTGAAATACTACACATACACTGAAAACAGATACTCTGTGTTCATGTTGTCAACAAATACTATTTTTGCCAAAGTAACATTTGACTAAAATGTGGACTGAAACTAGATAAAAAGTTGAATGACAAACATCTTTAACCTTTGCCCCATATCATTTAACTGAGTTCCCAAGGAACAAGTCCTTGGGAGAAACTGGATATGAATGAGTCAGAATAAAATATGAATGTTGAAGGAATTTGATTACATTTTTAGACTAATACTAGGCTAAGAACTATTTGACTAAACACTAAAGAAAATTAAAGCTTACTTATAAAAATATTGTCAAAATGAATATTCCACAGAGTAAAATGTAAGGCATCGATTCCTTTCCCTTCTGGACATATTTCCTGGAAATTTTCCATGGGAAATGTAGGGAATTTAAAAAAATAAAAAACTGCCCAAATGCTTAAATAAACAGTATATTTTTAGCATTTTTCATTGAATAAACTATTGCTTATCCATTAATATTTATCGTCTGTTCATTTATTAGCATTTCCCCCTATTCTTTCTTTGTAAAACTTTGATTTTTAACTGAAGCAAATCGCGTTTCATTATATTTCATGTTTATTGCAGCTTGACTGGTATTTTAGGATGTGATTGTGCACTTTTAGAACAAAGGTTTACTGTCATTTTTATGCCTGAGAGTTGACAGTATCGAGTATCGTTAGAATCAATAATATTGTTTATCGCGGTACTTTCCTGCCTCAATATATCGAACTTCAAATTTGTTATCGTGACAGGCCTACGTATTGTATTGTCAAAACATGATCCTCAACTTTCCTAAAGCCTAAATCCTGCTTAAAACTCTCTCTAATATGTGGTGGGAAAAAGCTAAACTTTTATATCATGATTTCATTTAACACACTGGTTAAATTCACCTGTCTCAGTAATGATCAGCGCAGGGACAGCAAACAACTGTGTCAAGCACAGAGCTTCATTAAACAGAGCAGACCTAAATTACAGATCAATCTCTACAGACACATGGCACAGACTTAAAACGATATAATATTGCAATGCCACATATACTTCTATTTCATCTCCAAAAGTCCTCCTTTTTATTGGCTACACATCTAAAACACTGTCCTGTTCAAACCCTGGTGTCCGATATGGTAAAGAGAACTTTTCATTTCTCCTGTACTAGATGTTTAAGTGTATAACTATCACATCTGCTTCTTATGCTGCGGTTTATACCTGTCTGTAAAGAAGCAACCTTCAGTTCTATTTACTCCCTGTTTATTCCCATTAATCCCCACATATGCCCGTTTTATTCCCATATTTCCTGTTTATTCTTATGAAAAATTCCCGTAATTTTGCAACCCTAAATTGAGTTCACATAAAAAGCACGATGTCAGTCATTTCTCATAGGTCAGTGCGCGTTTGTCTCAGTCCCCACCGGCGTTGATGGACTAGAAACAAATGTAAGCACACGACACGTCCACACAGTCAAAGGAAACCCTCCTTTTCTTTTGCAGCGGTGGGTAGAAAACAAGATTGTTCCTAATTGACTCCACATGTGGGAGAGTGTTCTGTGGGCTGATGCTCACACCGCGACCCCCTCTCTCCCCCATACAGACACACACACAACCCTCCACAAGCCGTGCTCCCTTCATAAGCTAATATTGCCTCAGTAATACATTTGCTGGTGCACCCTATCCCTCCCTCTCATTCCTTTCTCGTGGTTTGCGGTTAATGGGAGGCCTCCGTTTTGCGGGGTTCCGTGACGGCCATTTTCCTCGGGCTTAGGGGGACCCGGGCTCTGGGGGGGAGAGGTGGCGTCTGCATGTGTGAAATGTGCACTGTGTGTGGGAAAGTGTGAGGGGCGAGCAGGGGTGAGAGGGGGAGGTGACTAAGGGCATGATGGAGTCATGCCAGAACAGTGATCAAGGGGAGGGTCAGAGTCAGCCTAGTGGTGCAGCCGCTGACGAAAACAGCGGTCCAAAATGAAAATCTTGACTTTATCAGCGCGCTTGTGTGTTTGGCGTGGTTTCAGAGTGACTGGTGGTCTTGGAGTCGGACTGCTTTCCTGTGCCAAGAGGGCTAGCTCTTTCAAACCACGACTACTACCATTTCACTGCTGAGGAGCTCCGTGCCCCATTTCCATTTAACCATCACTTACTTCTAAAACCTCTGCAAATCTACTGTGGTGCTTTCACAAAAGAGAACGCACTTTGAAATTATAGTCATTGTGCAGCCTCATTATTGTCAGTCAAACATTTACGATAAGGTACTCTTTGCCTGGCATGTAAATGAAAAGGCTGTGGTAAGGTTTGGTCTGAGGAGGAGTTATTTTCTCTGTGGAGTAGCAGTTGGTGTGCAGAGCTGTGCTGGTTGGTGCCAGCTGCGGCACTTCATAGGCTGAGTGCTCCGAGTGCATGCTGAAAGCTCCCACAGGGTGCTGTTCTGAATATATGAATGGGAGATTGGACTGCTCTCAGCATTTCTCAATGATCCATCCTGCTATACTGTGTAATGCTGTTCCTGTTGCAAACTACAGTTCTTCCATCCTTTTTAACCATGCATTATTATTTACTAACCTCCATTCCGAGACTTGAACCCACAATAAGGACAGAGCAGTTTTCTGCCATATGTGCAGCAACTTCAACCACTAGGCTGCATGGCATTTTTCATATTGATGTTGAGAGCAGAACTTACTTTATCTGAGATTTGTCTGTGATTTATCTTCTTTTTTTCCTTTTCTTTTTTTTAGCTTTGTCAGAAAATTCTAAAGGCCATTTGACATTTTGATGGATTGAAAATCCAGCCGTTATAAAACTTCAAATGCAGGTGTGCTCACATTTAGCTCTGACCATGGCCTTTGAGCTTGAGCTCTTCCTAAAGCGCAGCAGCCGCACCTCAAAAGAGCATGCACATGCTTTCGCTTTATTCACAGCAAATACAAATGTGTTGCTATGATTTTTTTCACAAAAGCGCATGTTCTCAAGAGCACTGAGAGCGCATTGGATTGGATTATACAGTAGACATGCACCTGTACCTGTATGGTACAGACAGAATTGATGTGCCTTAAATTGTCCCGCAGTGTTTATTGAAGCTACAATGGAGGAAATACCTCTAAAACAGTGAAATGTATTGAATATTTTTGTATTATAATCCTATTCATAATATCATAATGATAGTAATAGTGAGTAGTTCACTGTTTATTTAATAAACAGTGAAAAATGGCTCTAAATCATCATCCCTAGAGCCTTTTACGCACTAGGCACATCCAGGTACCTTGTACCATTGCATCACTGTTATCTGACAGTTTATACAGCAAATACTATCATCCATAGACAAAAGCAAAGAGTGCATCAGCAATTCCTTTTAACTGCAAGTACCTTCAAATTCTGGTAACATCTGTGTGTGGGGTGTGGCTGGTGAGGTGCACACCATCTCCCCATGCCAAGTGACGTTTATCTGCAGAGAAAGATTACTTTCTTCAGTGAGAGCTGTGTGCGTAAGGTGACTGTGTAAAACGCTTGGCGCAGGAGGGAAAGCAGGCACACAGATGGTCCAGGGTGATGTCACAATCCAAGCTGTTGAACCAGACACTTTTGTTTACAGTTACAATAATACTGTCACTAGAGCGGTGATTAGAGTGGTCACGATGTTACTCCTCCAAGAGTCAAACTAAACTCTGTGTTTTCATACCATCAAAACTGTGATGGTTTTAATTTGTGGGGCAATTAGTTCTCCTAAGAAGTTCAGGAAAACACTAAGTGCCCCATGTGTTTAAATGTTGATATTCATCTTGCAGGTTTGGTTTATTTCTTCTCAGTATGTGTTGGGCCCTTGCTCATAGTGCTCCAGTGATCTAGGTGCATCAGTTAGAACACCGAGAGCCCCAAATCTAAAAAACAAAAACAGCCACAAAGTAAGCAAAAGATAGGGATGGACCAGCTGCTGTACAACTGATAGCTCAAAGTAAATTTGCTCATTTCCCATGTTTCTGTTTTACTGGCTGAGTACATGGGGATCTCCTAACTGGATGTGAGGGCGTGAAAGAGACGCACACAAGACTTGCAAACACCAGGGGCTTGTGACAGCACTGGAAAAAGAGGGAAACAGCTGTGGAGGACTCTTCCAGAAAGCAAAGCCAAGTGTGCTCCTCTGACACTAGATGGCAACATTTTGCCGTCCAGCTCCTGTCCCCTCCTGTCCCCGCTGCGTGTTTGACTCCGTGTTGTCAGGAGACCCCACAGGCTTGTGACTCACTGGTGGGAGTCCAGAATGGATCCCCCACACACCTTCTCCTGATAATGGGTCATTTCTCCGAATGCAAAGTAACAAACTGAGGTTCCTACGGCATTCGGCTTCGATAGAACAGACTTTAGATCTTGGGAGTGGGAGTGACATTCTATTTAGATGAACTTTTTACGCCCCTTTTCCTTTTTTGAACTGTCATGCAAACAGAGTCTAGTCTTTCTGTCTGTCTGCTGCTCAGCTTCCTTCCCCTCTCTGTTTTGCCTCACCCTTTGCTTATCACACCAATTAACATTTTTAACATTTGCCCTTTTCCTCACCGCACTCCTCCCATCACTGTCATGGTTAATTTTATAAAGAATCAGCCGCTTAAATATCAAGATTTTTTTGTTTTTGTCATTTCAACATACTGTCACCTTCAGTAATATGTATGAGTAATTAAAATTGCTAATATCATCTGTTGAGTACTTTGGACGAGTAAAATCCCTGTTGGTCTCCTTAGTTTTCGAGATAAGTGGTCATGTATTCATGTGTACATGTATTCCGGCGGAGAGCCCAATAAAAGGAGAATCTTTTCCTGGCAATCAAGTTTAGCTGAAAGACCTCCATCACCCTATCTGTCTCCTGATTTGAAAAATCTTCTAAGTAAATCTTCTAAGTAAACGTGTGTAGGTTTCATAAGAGCTCAGTGGAGAGCAAACATGAATTATAGAGAACGGAGCTGGTCTTAACCGTTCTGTTTGGAATTTCACACGCAAACCTTTTTTTAATGTCTTCCCTACTGGTAAACTTTTTACCTTTCCCACATTACTCAGGAGACGACGATGAAGCCACATCTATATTGATCTCATGAATGCATTTTGTTTGTTTTATTAATTTAAAAGGGAAACTGTGAGATCCTTGTTCTCTACGAAATCTTGATTTGTGGCTTTTTCATGTTTATCTCTCTGAACAGAATCTGTTTCCTTCTAATTTCCTTCCATGTTTCCTCCATGTCGCCCTTATTTAGATAGCAGTGAAAACACCAGACCCCCCCAAACCGCTCCATCCACTTGCTCACACACACAGAAATGGGCACGGCCTCATAACCTTTCTTTCTTGATTACCCCTGACCTCTTGACCTGTAATGACACAGCTGCCACTTTGATCAGCCAATCAGCACACGGCGCCACCCAGGTTCTCTGTGGGGCTGCCGCTGGCCTGATAAAGCCTTCTGATAGGTCCATGCTGATGCATTTCCTGTTTTGGTATGCGTCTTCATTTTTATTTTCTCCACCAGCTGGTCCCAGATTTCCTTGCAGCCAAGGAGGGTGCGCCTGGGGAATGACGCGATGTATGTTTATGTAAAATGTTCACATAGGGTAAGCGTTTTGTCCAGGAGTCCCAAGCGCAGGCGTGTTTGTAGCCTAGATAGTGGGGTTTGGAGCTGGGGGGTGGAAGGTGGATGGTGGAAATGAAGGGGGAGGGGTGTGTATATGTGGAGTTGTTTACGTGTGTTGTAAGAGAGAAATGGGGTACATTGTGGGGGCGGGGGTGCCACTGACATAGATGGAGGGGATAATGATGGGGAACAGCTGTTTATTTGTGTGGATGTGTGTAATGAGAGTGACCGGTCAAGATGTGACATTTAGGTGTGAACCACCGTAAGGTAATGCGCGTGAGGACGCCTCGCTCGACACTTACACGAAAACAAACAAAAAAACTGTAATGGTGTTTTTGGTAGGGTAGCCTTTGCTGGAAAACATTTGACATAAGGAATAAACCTGTCAACATAATTTAGATTGCAGACGTCTGTTAAGACATAGCTCTGAAGTCGCAATGCCAATTATCTTGATGAGGATGTCAATCCAAGGGGTTCATAACATGGGTCCTTTATGCGTTTTCTGGATTTTGCATTCACATTGGTGAGGAATTCTTTTTAATTGTTTGGTATTAATCTAGACATTTCATTTTACTGTAATCACTGGCTTATCACCCTTTCTTTCAGTCTTAAAGTAATGACACATGACTACGAGTTAACAGTGAGTTTGCCAATATTTGTCTTATATAGGGGAGCTGACCATGCTGTGACTTGATTCACCGTGTGAATTGGGACTTTTTCTTTGTAAACATCGCAATCATCACAGTTTGAGTGTAATTCTTAGCTCTGTCTTTGAGATCAGTCGAGTGGCCCTCTTTGTGGCTGGTTCATGTGTATTTAGATGCTGTGACCTGCACTATGGCTCTCTGTTGCCAGGGTTTACTGTGTCCACTGAGGGGTGACGGCAGACATGCCTGAACATGAAGAGACCACTCTCCTCTGTTTGTCTCCGGGCAGATAAATTTCCACACTAGGGTTTCACATGGTGCTCCCCGCAATGGATACTGTACTTTTATTGGTGTCTGACAACACCCACCGGCCTTAGCACTTTCAGTTTGTCTGATGGCTTTATTGTCATGGACTATAACTGTAAGTGCTAAGAAATGTGTTATATTCATCACCAGTTAGACATAGAAATGTTTATTAAATTATTTACAGCCAATTTATAAGCAAGAAGTAGAAAAAAATACTTCATTTCTAATAGTTCTTTATAACAACAAAAAAATCACATACAATAAACTATTTTCTGTCATGAGAACCATTTATATGAATTGCATAGCAATCGCAAAAACATAGATTGCTTGTAGCCAAACTTAGTGTGGCTTTTTCTTGGCTTTGGAGAAGATGTCATTGTAATTGGAGGGAGGGCCTGGGTCGTGACCCTGAACAAACCCACAGCAGGATGCTGTTGGTTAGTGGTCTCTACTCACTGTCAAATCTGTGCTTTACACAGAAAATAACTTCTCTCCACTGCTCTATGCCTAAAGCTGAGTGTTTTTGTGAATATGAATGTCAGTAAAATGTCTCTCACCTCCCTGACCTCTTAGAGCCAGAGACTGCAAAAACCCTTCACCCTCTGCCTCCTTTATCTCTGTCTCCGTCTCAGCGGCTTGTTCCTGGAATGGATGGTACCAGTGGGTCTGCATGGAGTATTGTGTGTCAATGAGATAAAGTGAGAGTGGATGTGTGGCCCACCCAAGCGCACAGCATGAGCTGTTTACAATCGTTTGGCTACATCTATCTGTTTCTCTTTAGTCTTTTCTGGAAAATGTTGATCTGTCTGTAATGTTTTTGCATCATTAACTAAAGTAGAAGAACCACTGGTAGAAAAGACACACTAAATTCAAGAAATTCACCATTATTATGTAGACTCTTTGAAACAATGATTGACCCCCATGGCTTTTCCAGTCTTAACCATGGTATGTTCTCTGAGGCCATGTTTGGAGCAGACCCCCAGAACTTCTCCAACCAGTGATCCGTGTTGATCCAGTTGAAATCTTGAGTCTGCCACGAGTTCTCCACAGACCATTGGCCCTCTCGATTGAGCCCTGTGCTGCACCGATATTCAGTTGTGTCTTCAAAGAGAAGATAACCCTGTCTGCTAAAGCACCCGCTGTTTTAGAAAGGATTTCAGTGGTCGTTTGTGTGTACTTCATCACATGCTAGTCAGTTGGTTCTTGGTAACATACACCACACACGGCCCTTCCGTCTTTTATTAGAGGGTATAAAATGACGTAATTTTTATTCTAAACATGCCCTCCCACCATTCCGGACTGAGTGGCAAAGCAAATACTATGTGTTTGTTATCACTTGAGCTTTCTCTGAGTCAAGTGGATTTATTGTAAACTCAAGGCCATACGCATTACTATAACTTTTTGCGACTAGTATACGCAACTTATCGGTGGCTGCTGTACGGCCATGTCAAGAAGAGCTGGTGAAACTTCGGTATTTTGCAAATGAACAGATGAGGAGTGCTTGCATTTGCTGCAAGGGTATCAGGGGAAAGTGAGAGGTGTGAAAGAATTTAATTGCAAGGCAACTAATATATCATGTCTAACCATAGAAATGAGCCAAGTTCTTCAGTCATAGCAATATAAAGCTGATAGTCTCAGTACATGTCCCCGATCTACCGGTCACCTTAAACAAGCACAAACACGGAGAGCATTCCTCTCAAAGGAGTGATGCACGATGTGCGCGTCACCAGCTGCGCTATGAAGCATCACTTTTTCTGGGCAAACCGAAGACTGAGCGCACTCAGCACGGGCCTGGAAGTATCTCCTTGGTATGGGGAAAATGGGCGGGCCTGTGTACAAATAGGCAGCACTTCTCACATGAAATGCCTGCTATCCGCTGCTAACGTGATGTTTGTAAAAGGAAAAGGTGATGCATCACTCGGGTTTACTTTCAGTTTCTTTTCAGTTTCTGTTGTACATTTATTTTTTCCTGTCAAGCTTCTTCTAAAAACTGATACCAATCTAGCAAATTACCCATAATGCCAATGCATTAATGGCATTAAGTGTTTACCTGAAGTTTGGAGACCCCCCCTCAATATTATTGTACATTATGCTTCCCAGTAAAGTGCTGCTAGTGACACCTTCAGTAACTCCTAAAATTGGTTATCATGTGTGGATTGTGGGGTGAAAAGAAAAGTTAAAATCTAATAAACAAACTACTTGTCAGTCCATCTGACTCCAGTTTACAAATCACGGTTCCTTTGTAATTAGACAATGTGAACTCAAATGAACCAAAAAGAAAAATGCAACCCAAGACACCTTGGTGCGTGAGTATGTGTGTGTGAGCAGAGAAAACAGATCACCAAAGTGCTTGCACCTGTTCAAGTGAATGTGGAGCTTGTGTAGGCTATTTTGGAAAGAACACATGAAATGCTGACATGCACTAGCCAGGCTCATAAAAAAGTATAATTTAATATGTTTCTATGTGGCGTTCACAACGTTTATATTAAATTGTTGAAATGGGACCTAACAAACTTATAATCAACTAGTTTTAGTGGGTTGGACTGTCCCATACTGAAAACTATGGACCACAGCCTCCTAGTCCTGTAACTTCACCTCCGTGGTCTGTCCCGTTCATTTACACTAGGGTTAAGCAACGTCAGGCCCGTGGGTCAAAACCGGCCCTCCATCATAGAACCTCTGGCCCTCAAGATGATTTTTGAGAACTGCTATTACACAATCAGAGATAAAATGCCTGTTAAAGTAATCGAGAAATGTGAAAGCCAATTTCTTTAAAATAAGCAGACCACCCATTTAGGCCATCTGTGATTTACACTCATTTTATTTGACCTTTATTTAACCAGGAACATCCCTGGCATTTGTAGAAAGTGATGCATTACTTCAGCCTACAATCGGAGGATCTAGCACTCGGTCTATTGACAGTGAAGAAAATCGATTCTCCACCAAGCAAACTTGCCTACCCCGACCTACACTAATCACGGGCTGCATACTATAGGAACCCTTCTATTCCTGTGACCTTTTTAGTACCGCTCACCTTTTGACATGGTTTTGCACGTGAAAGAAATGGGAGACTGGAGCCACAATGTGTATATGAAAATGATCCTTTGTGCGGTCATAAATCAAGTTAAAACTCATGCTTGATCCTTTGTCTCTAAATAATCAAAGCCTAGTCATGATTTCATGTTGCGTTTCTCACTCGATCATACATTTTCCCATAGCAGAAACTGCGATTTGGTGGTCTTCGTGCTCCATGCTGAAACGTTGTCTTTGCTAAGCATTGAAGCGACAACTTTGCACTCTGCGTCACACACTGGCGCAACTTAATTTCTTTATTTTGAATCAAGTTATCAATACATAGTTATTTAAGTTCTACTGGGCCTTAGGGCAGATAGAAATGTTCACACAAGGGGTGAAAGGTACTGGTGTTTGAAATGCAAAGTTATTTTTATTTGCTTGAGGTCTTGTAAATCCATTCAGCTCTCATTTATGTATTATTTAGGGCATTTATATATCTTAAAGCAGTATTAAGTAACTCGTGCCCCTAGAGGCCATAAGCGCCACTGCAGGTGTTGTAGCATGTTGTGTTTTTTTACTCATTAATTGTCCGTGAGAGTAAGTACTACGCTGACAGAGAAGACAAAGGGAGAGAGGGATATTGTTCATCCAATTACACAATGGAGATCATTTTTTTCACTCAAACTTGGCTGTAAATACTGTTTAAGTGCTAGTCCGCAGTTAGCTTTGCCCGTTAGCCTGTTAGCTTCTTCTTCGTGATTCCATTAGTGTGTGTTGGTGACTCTGACCGGAGGAAGCGAAGTTGCAATTGTGGTTTTCTGGCCAGAGTACTGCTTTAAAGTTGATCTTTCAAAAGGTGAATTTTCTGTTGCCTTATTGCGCTGCCGTCATATCACTGCTTAAAATGACAGATGACAACACAGATTGTTTGTAGCTCGACTGGCTCAAATCGTAAAAAATAATCATGTTGTAATCTGTGGCGTTTGGAGTGGTCTAAAAGGTAGATGTGCCTCTATCTGCAGTCTGTTGGGTAATGTCCCGGGCTTTTGACTGAGCCATAATGTTCTATTAAGCTCCAGGTTGGAAAAGCCCCACGTAGCAGCACCTTTCATCAAAGATATTTTAACACATTCAGCAGGACAACGGTGGCTTTCATATTTCATACTTAAATTAATAATAAAAAGGTTCTCTGCACCACTATATTCCTGGATTAATTTCACAAGCATTCCAAGATTGCTGGACATTCATATCTGCATTCTTTAAAGGTTGTTTTTCCCACTTTCTTCAGAGGAAATGATTACACAAATGCTCTCCCAAGTTTTTTCCAGATGCTGTTTTTGCGCAGTGACTGCATGCTCAGTTGGTTACATATCCCAAGCAAAGGTCAATCAGATAGAATACAGAGATCCTTTTGTGTGTCTTTCCTGATCTTGCTCCATCGTCTCTCTTTTCACTCCCCTCTTTCCAGTTTTCCCTGTGGGGCTGCCGGCCGGATTGATGTCTGGCGTATCACTTGTATCTGCATGTTACTGTTGAAAATGGATCCTAATCCTAAAAAAAAAATACTTCCTTGTTCTGAATCTTTCAAGTTTCTGTGATGGAAATACTCCGGAGCTTTTATGAAGACACACTACATGTAGACAACTTTTTCTTGTATAGAGATTTGTGGTGCCAATTAATACAAGTTTACATTTTATAATGGCAGAAAATTGGCAGCAAGGTGGTCTCACCAGTGCTGTTCATTTTCTTTACTGAGAAATTTACAACGGCAACATCATGACGAGTGGACCCTCGGTACAATATTCCAACTAGCATAAATCCGTCGGCCAGAGATTTAGGTAGATTTGTACGCTGTATGCTCTTTTTGTTGAAACAAGCCACATTTGGGTGACAGAATTGAGCACGACACAACAACAGTGTTTGAGTGTGATCAGAACCAAATGTACAATCACTGGACGAGAACCCCCCCCCCCCCCTTCCTCGTCTGAAGCAAACCATAATAGTAAGTGTGGAGGCTTGGCCCCTCTCCCTAAATCACTCAACAGTCACTACAACACGTAGCCGTATGGAGTGGTAGACACAGGAAAGATGTTAATGGCTCGTAGCTGGTGCAGACGGGGGGGACTGGGGCCTCGCTGTTGCTCTATAGTCTGATATATGTGTATTCCACCAAAAGTATGAATGCATTTAAGCCGCACTTTCTCTGACTGCGGAAATGTGTCCAGCAGACACTGGGCTCATACACACACACAGTGCTGCCAACAAAAAGACTTGTTTAACAAGACTTAGCGCTTTGTTGACTTCAATCTCAAGTCTTTGTTGTTTTTGTGAATCACTCTCGCGGAGGCCATTATTAATCTCTGGCGTGTGTATACACAAGGTGTCCAGCGCTGCACTGTCTAACGGGAAATTGTCATGCGACAGTGTTGGTTCAAGTTGGATTTAATTGTGTTTGGCTCAGCCTCTCTGAGTGATCTAGCGCTGTGGTCTACATTAGTGCAGCAGTAGAAGCTAGTCTTCTGAATGCCCCACAGATGACTCCCCTGCATGGAATAAGCTTTGGCTTTATATGCGCCATTCCTCGATGACCATTTGCACAGGTGCACTGTAGAGCTCCTCACCATTCAAAAGTGGACAATACAGATATCACAAAGAGATTGTGAGTTCAATTCCCAGGCTTGCTAAAGTGGTAAATTGACTCAAAGAATGAATATGTAGCATTTTGTTGGTGCACATGGTTGGTTGTGTCTTTGTGGAAGCTGTCAATGTCATAATTTCATGCATTTTTATTCTGGTATTTGACGTTTGGAGACATAGTCATATACACCAGAGCGTGCTCATTGGTCCACATTTTGAAACTGTAAAGTTGATTGACAGCAGTGATGTAAATGGAAGTAGGTCAGGTGATAGGGTCAGGCTCTGTCACCCATTATGTAAAATGTTTAATTATGCAATACCTAATGTCCCACTCTTATGTAATAGCATGCATATTTTGTAAACCTATTGTATTGTTGGCAAGTTTTAAACCTGTAAAGCTAAAACACATGTTCAGATCTGTAAGTCAGTCACAAACCTGGTTATTTTGAGAACTGTTTTCCAGTCAAGGTTTGCTTTGAAAGTGATTGCATGGTGCAAAAAAACCATGTTCCTCATTTCTAAGTAACCTTTCTCTTTTTTTAGTCTACCACTAAAAGTCATTCTTTAGATCTGACTTGTTTTGAAAGTTTAGACTTTAAATCTACTGTAGGTTTTTTTTTCTGCCATTTACTCCAAACTGTTGAAAACGTGTGTCCTTTTTATGTCATAAAGTATGTGTGATGAGTAGGACAAATTTGAAACACATTTTTATTTGTATACTCTCAATTTTCAATTTGCATAACCTTTATTTCTCCACTTAACCATTCCTTCTAAGTACATCTACCAAAAACATACATGAATTTTATGAATAACTTTTGCTGTTTTACACTAATGTACTTCCATATTTTGGTAGCATTTGCTTTACTCACTTTACAACAATGTTGTACAAACGTCTAATCCTAACCCTAAACTAACCTGGCTAACGCCATGTTGCTGTGTGCGCTCGAATCATTTCGAACTGCACAGCAGCCTGGGGACCATGGCCGAAATTTTCTCATGGATTTGGGAACCAATCACAGAACGAGGAGGGACGGCAAGACGATGATGAGCTATTCGATATACGGAAGCTTGTAGTTTATATACGGATAAAAAAAAAAGTTTATTTACGGATCAAACATGTCAGCAGCAGACGCCGCTATTTTTCGATCAAGCTTTAGGCCGTGTTCTAAATAGTTTAGCTCGAAAGTTTACAGCGGGTACGTCATACGTCATCGGATACGATGATACGATTGGCTGTGGCTTCGTGCAGACGCATGATAGACATTCGTAGCGCCCAATAAACTGCTATGGACGATCGTAAACCACACCTCTCTTACGAGAAAATGAATTGGTGGTCCCCAGACTAAATATCACTTGTGATTTTAGTCTGGCGTTAACCCTAAACTGTAAATTACCTGGAAACATCATATTATTAAGAAAGCAAAATGCATTATCCCTAGTTACTACACTAACACGATTTTATTCCTCTGCCGTTAATTAAAGTGCAGCCCAATATTCCTACATAATAAACCACGCTGTGATGCGATTGCCCCTTCTTGTTCTTCTAGTTCATAGTGATCTTGTCAAAAAATTAGAGAGATGCAAAAGTCTTACCTCAAATAAAATTATTCAAATCTATAAAAAACATAGTTGACGATAACCTTTGGGTATTTCTAATAAATCAACTTTGATTTGATCAAAATCAGAATTACTTAATCGATTCCCAAACGGAAACTCCTACAGATGGAATTTTGACCAAGAAAGAAGAAAACAGGTAAAAGAAATAGCTTTGCAATATGTAATAAACAGCCAAGTCGATCCGTAAAAAAACATTGATGTGGGTTGATACGTTGTATAAAATCACTGACCCTAATATGACCCTTGAGGCACCCCAAATAAGTTAATATTAGAATTCTTAACTGCTTTCTGTCAAGTTACTAACAGTGCCACCATTTTGTGTCAATAACACACAGTTGTAAATACGTTTGAGTATTGTTATTATTATTATTATTATTATTATGAGAATGATTTCCTCCGTAAGTTTTGTAGTATCAGATTTGACCTAAACATGTGCAAAATAGGAACTACTAATGTAAATTTTTTTGGATTATTAAAATATATGAATACATGGCCCTTGGTTTGGAATGGTACATGCACATTCCTGTTGCTGGGGGCCTGCGGAAGAGTCCCTCTGAGGTAAAGACTAATGATGTGAACTGTACCCACTGACCCCTTCATTTGTGTGTGTGCGATGAGAGGGCTGTGGGGCTGTTACAGGGAACACAAGCACCATGTCGTTTAGTGTACTGTACTTTATGGCTGACACAGACTGCCCCGAACCACTGATGCATTAGCCTCTGCCAGAGATGGGTTGGTATGGAATAAATAATGTATACTATCCTCTCCCTCTGAATAAATCACGACCAGGAAAAAAAAAAAAAATGGAGAGAGATTTAAGTGTGGGAGGGAGAAACCCAACACCAAAGCGGAAGACGGGGTCTGTATAACTTTGGAAAAAATGGAGGCAACCTGTTATTTGTTTTTCTATTTATTACACACGCAAAAACATTTCAA
The DNA here is from genome assembly GCF_951799975.1 of Gobius niger. Lineage (NCBI taxonomy): Eukaryota > Metazoa > Chordata > Actinopteri > Gobiiformes > Gobiidae > Gobius > Gobius niger. The sequence continues at coordinate 13,318,009 of NC_136863.1, forward strand.
ATTCAGGGTAAACTGAATATGAAGTCTCGCCAAAAATTAGCGTAGATTTTGAAAAAGCATAGGCGTTCATCTTCTTAAAAGCTAACTTGCTAATTGTTATTTTCCTCCTTTCCTGTCGTTGCAACCATAGGCGCAGAACCAGACATTCAGCTTCCCAGACCTGTTCCCCGAAAAGGACAACAAATCAGCGGAGGGCTCTGTGGAGGAGATGCAGGAGAAGTTCATGGAGGACGAGAAGCAGAGGCAGCGACTTGACCCGCGCAGAGGAGGGGTCACCGAGTGGTTTGGACTCTGATACGAAACCCGCATAACCCGGCGAGAGGAACTGAAGCGCGCCTTCTCTGTGTCAGTGCGTGGGCGTCCGGCTGGCAGCAACAATTATTGATTTACAACGGGCCGCGCTGATGTCACTTTTCTATTTCTGTACGAATTGTGCGTAGCGAAAGGAAGAATGAGCGTATAATGTGTAGGAGGGGAGTACACACGGGCTTTGTTGAACGTGAGCGAGCCAGGCCTCAGTGTAGTAAGCCGAGCCAGAACATTATCATGGGGAGGAAGAGAGTGGCCCGCTGCCATTTTTAAAAATCAGTCCACCTCGTCACCTTGAATGACCTGTTTTTACTTCCTCCCACGTCTCTTTTTACACGCTTTGTATTGTCTCTTCCATTTTTGACATCTTTATTTCAGAGTCGGTGATTTTTTTTTTTTCTCCTGAAAATCTGAAATCTGACATTGTACAAAAACTCATGCCTTTGACAGTGATTTGTTCTGACAGAGAAAAGGGAAAATTCTGGTAGTTTTTGCTTCATTGTAATAGACCCATAGACCCATAGACAGTGGATTAGACCTATTTATATAAGTATTTCTGTGATATCATGTTGTAGTCTGATATTAAAAGTATACACAAATTGTTTCTTTTGGTGAAAAATCCTTTACACATTAAAGGCACTGTTTTTCCCCCCCTTTACAAACAGTAAAAGAAGGATTGCGGTTCAGTTCATTCCTAACTTTCATAACATATTATTTATTGCATTTTATTTAAAGCAGTACTAAGTAACTCATGCCCCTTGAGGCTATAAGCGCCACTGCAGGTGTCGTAGCATATTGCGTTTTTTTTACTCATTAATTGTCAGTGCGAGTAAATACTACGCTAACAGAACAGACAAAGGAGAGAGGGATATTGTACATTGTACCACAACTCAATGACACAATGGAGATAATTTTTTTTCAATCAATCTTGGCTAAATAAATACTATTAAAGTGGTGCTAGCCCCCAGCTAGCTTTGCCCGTTAACCTGTTAGCTTCTTCTTCGTGATTCCATTAGTGTGTATTACACCTATGACCCAGAGGCAGGGAAGTTGCATGGGTGGTTTTCTGGCCAGAGACACCAGGGGGAGATGATAGACTCCCCCAATCCCCCCATTAACACTTGTATTGCCCCCAGAGGGACTATGACAAGGATTTATTAAGGTAAACGAGTTACTTAGTTCTTCTTTAATTCCAAATTTCTTAACAAGGATACGTTTATTAGCATGTGTCGCACTTAACAATTAGCCTTCTCGCTTATGATCAATAGAAATGATATATAATGAGATACACAGAATTCTTTTTTTTGGTCTGCTTTTACAAAAAACGTATTTTTAACATCCTAATGAGTCACAGGGATGTTTCGAAGCTTCTTTCACAATTTTCTAACTAGCCTGCTATGGTTCATAGTTGATAAAGTTGCTCAGATCCAGTCTTTTTCACAAATATCTGCTTTATCCTCCTCCCCCATAGATATTTTCCACTACTTAGGGGGATAAAAATATTTAACTTTATTATGTTGCGTCTTACTTCTCTGACGTGTGTCACTGAGTTACTGTCTGTTCTCCTGAGTACGCTTGACTTGCCGCCAGCTGGACCTGACATCCTGGACAGCCCACATCTTTCCACTTTTATGACTTTGCCTCAGATTAATTGACCAATTCAGCTCAATTATTACAGAGATGTACTGTCAGCAATGCAAGAATGTTGATTTAGTTAATTATGTAATTATATAACCGAAACACCTCTTGCTCTGGACCCAAAAGAAAAGCTATCTTGTACCCTGTTAGCTTAAGTGAAGTGCTGTTAGAATAATAACTATTAAACGGTCAATTGTCCAAAACTTGAGATTTCTTGTTCTTTGCTTCATCTCCCGTGACTGCTTTTTGGCCCTTTTGGACACACTCCTGCCACCAAGGCCCGTGCCAGTGTAGTTTGATAACTGTTTTGACAAAGTAATGATCTGTTGAGCTCTGAGCTTTCTTACCGTAATACAGGCTGTAAAAGGGGAGGGGAAATCAGATCCATTTATTATGTAAAAAGGCCAAGGTTACAGTCAGTGAACCCCCACCACCGTGACCGCTATTGCTGGCAGGCCAATCCAAAGTCTCGGGTCCTGACCTCTCCCAGCCAACTCGGCTATCACTAAGGAGGGGAATGTCATTGATTTGTTCAGTCTATTCTCTTCTTGCTTGGAACGACTTACAGCTACATGATTTATGACAGCAAAAAAACAGTTGTTACAATGCTGCCTTGTGCTTTCACTTTCTTAACTTTTACATCTTTGCCAATAATAGAATATGTGAGAAAAGATGATCTGACAGTGAATCTATAAGTGGCAAACGCTTTATGTTAAAGGGATATTTCAGGATCATTTCCTAGTTATCCAGAGTGTTACTGATTTCTGGAGAAATACATATATTTTTTAATTCATGCAGTCCTTAAAGAGTTTAGTGGTGCTAGGCTAGTGTTAGGCTAGCGCATGTCTATGGTAACTAGTAGCCTGCATTAAAAACAGTCTGACCCAAGCACAGTGCACCTGAGGCAAATCACTTTCAACACCAGACTATCGATATAAATGTCTGTGTTGACTGAATAATTTTTGAACTACAACCATTTTGCATTTATAACTTATATTTGAGCAGCATCAGCTTCCTGCTTGTAAGCTACTCAGCAGCGGAGTGATCTGCTCGGTTACCGGATCTACAGTAGTTTGTTTACCTGCGGCCGGCATTGCTACACAAGGAATTCACAAAGGAGCTTTCTACAAATCAGATATGACAACCCAATGATTTTTTGTTTTGTTTTTTAGAAGTTTTTAATGCAGGCTACTAGTTACCATAGACATGCGCTAGCCTAGCACTAGCCTAGCACCACTAAACTCTTCAAATATAAGGACTGCATGAATAAAAATATATCGCCAGAAATCAACAGCACTCCGGAAAACTAGGAAATGAGGCCCTATGTCAAAAATTCTGAGATATCCCATTAACCTTGTGTATTGTTTTCTCAATTTTTGTGGTAATTGGAAACTGAATGTTCATATTTTTTCCAGCCATATTAAAACACATCACCATTAAAGCATAAATCACACTTTAAACACTCTTCTTTTTTACTTCTACTTGAGTAAAATGATCTGAAATATTCTGACTCCTCTGTTTGCTACCCTTGCGCGGACCTCCCGACAAACAGCTGCTTCAACCAACAGGGACCAGATCCCTATTCCCCGCTCCGGGCCTGAGTAGACCCCACAAGTAAACTGGAAGGGGAAAAGTAGCGTTTGCCAAGCGATATCTGCGGTCTGCTGCCTCCATGAGCAGACTCTGTGCCTTCCAAAGTGAGATAAACCCCGCGTGTACTTTTCCTCATCGACCTGGTGTTAGGGTGCTGACAGTGCGTCTTTAATGTGTCTCTTTTGCCCTGATAGCGGTGAGTGATCGCCTTATCGGATTACACGAGGACACACACTGCACCCATTGTCTTGTGTTTTATATGGGCCACATAAACAGGCGATTAAGTGATAGTAAAAAGAACAGTAAAAATGTGAACACGGGGCTTAAGGAGAAGATGATGTGAGTTTAAGTGACAGTTTGTGTTGTTTAAAGTGGCGCGTATCCATGGTCTTAACTACAGTAGATAAAAGGTCAGAATGCCCCTTGTATAAAACCCAATGAAATCCAATCCATTCAACTGTGCTATTGGTGAAAGTATAAAACGGACTCAAATGGGATAAAGCTTTTTGTTTTCAGCGTTCGCATAATTTTTTTTCTAAGTCTTCTTAATAGTCCCCACCTTTGGACTTTTGGGGAAACCTAGCATGTTCAAGAACTTGATGTTCCTACTTTTATGCTGCATCCTAAATAAAGCTTTAAAACCATCAGGCCAAATGATGCAGAAAATTACTGACACTGTAAAATACAAAACTTTGATGTAGCACAGATGGTGAAGTGGTGAGTCAAGCGCGGGGAGTGAGCTGAGGTTAATAGGAACTCCAAACTAGTAAAAACTACAAATTTCATGTTGTAATTTCAGTTTATGGGGAATATTGCTTATTAGGGCACACCATGGACTAGTAGTAGGTAATTCTAATACCTCAAGGATATTAGATGGCAAAAGCAATTGATTTGCAAATAATTCTTTTATATTAAAGATTGCCTTTACAAAAAGAAGACTATTTAATGCAGTATTAAGCAACTTGTTTACCTTAATAAATCCTTTCCGTAGTCCCTCTGGGGGTAATACAAGTGTTGATGGGAGGATTGGGGTGTCTTTCATCTCCCCCTGGTGTCTCTGGCCAGAAAACCACACTTGCAGCTTTCCCTGCTCCGACCTGGAGGCCCCAATACACACTAATGGAAACATGAAGAAGAAGCTAACAGGCTAATGGGCAAACTGCGGGCTAGCACCACTTAAACAGTATTTACAGCCAAGTTTGAGAGAAAAAAAATATCTCCATTGTGTAATTGGAGGTACAATATCCCTCTCTTCCTTTGTCTTTTCTGTCAGCGTAGTATTTACTCTCACGGACAATTAATGAGTAAAAAAACACAACATGCTACGTCACCTGCAGTGGCGCTTATGGCCTCTAGGGGCATGAGTTACTTAGTACTGCTTTAAAGTATATATTAAGTATTTTCCCAAGTTAATCGGCACACTTCCTAGGTTGTATATATTTGGATCAAAAGTCTTAGCACAGTTAAAGTGTGGGCTAAATATATTTAGACTTTTAACATTTGAGAGAAGACAGGAATATGTGGGGGAAAAAAGACATTTAAACGTTTCACTCCTAAACATTATTATCTAAGTAACAAGTAGCATTTGTAAAATTCACTTAGAAAGAGACATTCACAATTTCTTGCATTTGCTTTCATTAATGTTTAACAGCCTTTTCGCTGTATTTTTTTTTGTTTTTGTTTTTTAGAGATGCCACATTACAATAAACTCATTCATCCAAGGTTCAAAGAGATTTGTTTGCCATTTGTTCTCAAACAAAAGTTGTCCATTCAGATGTGATAAAAACTGTGATTTTCATTTTGTGGTTGTGACGTTAGGCGTGTTTTTGTTGTGGACAGTATTGACTCCACTTCTGCTTGATTTAATTTTCATGTAGTACATTGGAGATTAAAGGACACATTTTAGGAAGGCCATACTCTTTTCTCAGAAAGTTGACGACAGCCTTAATGTTTTTATTGGTTAATAATGTCCCTTTGATAACACGGATCATGCTGGTCTTAACTGGAAGAATTCTGCCTTGAGTTGTTTTCTACAAAGGGCCTTCTGCAGAAATCAAAGCCAAATGTAGAGCTGTCTGCGTTTCTCCATCTCTCCCACACATGGAAGTCTTTGGATTTTTAAGGCCCATACATGTCTGCTGTGTAAATATATTGTGTGACACCCCTGCTGTAAAAATGAATGGATTCTAAGTCCTTTTTTTTCTCCTCTCTGACGGAGGGATTCTTGCCCCGGTCCTTTCGTCCTCCTCCTCTCCCCATGCCTCTGGTTTCTCATCATACCTAATAAAAAAGCTACAAGCACAGAGCGTTTCCCCCCTGTCTGTTCAGCTGGCAGCCATTTCCTTCTTTGTTAACACAGTGTTCTCCTGCCTGTCAGAAGACTGTGGGGTGTGAAGTGGGGATGATTCTGATTGCTGATTTGTACCTTCGGAACTGCGGAAAGAGTAGTAAATGTGGGACAATCAGGGACAGGCTTGAGAAATAATAATAATTAAAAAAAATAATATTAAAGACCGGCAGAAAAGAATTTAATTTGCTATGTTTGCCCAAAAGCACACAGGGTCGGCTAGAGGTCACAAAATAGGCCTGGCCTCCATATCAAATAAATAAACCATGTCTAAACCAAAAAAAAAAACCTTACATGCACTACTAAAGCATAAAAATCACGTTATATCAAATTAAATTCAATAAATCTATAACTGTATATGACCCTCCCTGAGTGCCACCTGAGGAAGCCCAAGTACCAGTTTGAGAAGCACTGGCCCAAAAAAGTGATGGGTGGTCACCCTAACTGCGGCCCGTTTACATGTGCTCAAACAAGATGCGTCACATATTTTGATGCTCGGCACGTTGTGTGGATGCGGAGGGGGTGGCGATGTGAGCATGTGAGATGGGGAAAGTAACGCAGTGTGGGAGCAGATAGAGGTGAAGTGCCAGGGAAAAAACGATGACATCACTGAGAAAATGCTGAGCTGGATTTAAGGGCTGAAGGGATGAAAGCGCTCCACTCCCACCGTGCACCATCTCCGGCTGTCTTTTATCCTCTGTTCTCTCATGAGATGTACAGTGCAGGCCGTGTTCCTACCCCTTCACGGAAACTTAATGGATGGGGGTTGAATATTTTAAACAGTGCTTCAGCTCTGCTCCTCTTCCTCCTGCTGCTCCTCTCTCCTTCCCTTTTTCATCCTTGTGCATTAGTCAAGTGCACATGACCCTGTTTTTTGCTGGTGCAGTTCACATTTGGAGTGTGCATGACATCATGATTTATTTTGGGGATCAGGGGATGAGTGGAAGTGTAGTGGCTATCTTCCCCTGGGATTAGATCCTCTAGTCCTGTGTTGTAGTATCTATTCCACCTGCGAATGCCTCATTGTCTGAAAATTGTAATAATTGTTTTGTGCTTTTGGAAAACAAGTTGCGTTCCACCTGGAAGCAAGATGTTGTGTTTCACTTTTTTTGTGTGGAAAATCTGTCTCAACCAAGTCCAAAAGATCTTTTGATGCGCTTGGTCAGTCCATTCCAATCTGCCTGTAAAAGACACACCCTTCTGTAGTTACAGCGTTACTAGCAGAATCGCCTCATGTGCAGATGCATACACTTACTTCACTAAGACAACCAGGGTTGCCTGCTGAGGATTCTGACGGCCTCTTTTGGACCCGAGCCATGCACATTCCTCCTTCCCCAGGTTGCCATTGGTTCATCTGAGCCCAGCCAATGTACTCTGTCACCCCAAAATTGTGTGATCCTGTACTGTGTGCACCCTTACATAAAAAAGTCTTCCCTTTTTCCAAGAATTGACTACACACGCACACGCACACACGCACATGCGCATGATGCTTGTAGCTCCTTGTGAACGGCTCACGCACATGAAGTGTACCCTGAAGTGGCCCCTCAGCGTGAACATACAGTCATACTGTACTCACATCTATACTGCAGTTGGCCCAGAGCCAGGACCAACAAGAGAAAAAGACATTATGGAAAACATGTGGATGACCCGTTTATTGTTGAATCAAAGAAAAACGCTTCATATCGCTTTATATTAAGGGGATCTCGTTAAGTATTAATAAGGTATTAATAAGCATCAGTAATCTGTTTGGGGTTCTGTGTTGGTTAGGGTTAAATTTAGGGTTAGGGTTTGGATTAGGGAGAGGGTAGGCCATGAATAAGCATACACAATCTATTTGCATGGTAGTTGATAATGATATCATGAGCAGCTTATTAAATATTATTAAGAATATTACATCAATGGCCTAGTATGTTAATAGTTAAACCCTTATTAATACTTAACGAGCAACCCTTAATATAAAGGTTTTGTTTAAATATTCTCCATCAAAACAATATAATGAAATAATGAAAAACAATGAAATTGGAAAAATAAGAATATAATCTAACTGTAAAGATTCTTGACTTCAAAAGCAGCTATTTTAGTTGTGAAGGGGACTGTGTACACACTGTGTTTTAAACATGTACATATCACACAGTTGACTTCACTGGGGGCAGACAGGTGATTGACTGACTTGTCCATACTCCAAGAACATTTTGTTCTGCACTAGTTTGTAGAATCTTATTGCTTCCTCTACAAAAGTTACTCTCTAAAGTCAGAAACTTCTTTAAATGAACTGATGCCTAAAACTCCTCTGTGTGTTTCTTCTTCTGTGCAGCGCATTAATTAGTATCAATTAAGAGTTCGACCACTGACAGCACATGGCAGCCTGCATCACCTCATGGGCTGTGGTGAGCTCTTTTATCTGTTTGCTATCAAATAGCACCAGCCATGGTTATTCTGCTTTTCTGGGATTCCTCCTTTGGTCATTTGTCTGACCGCGATAGGTATTTGATACCAAATCTTAGTCACCATCGAGTGTCTCCCACTGGGTGGTCCTCATCGATGCAGCTGTGACACATTCTGAATGTTTACATCTTAGACAACTTCACACCAATGCAAACGTACAGTTACAGAACAACATGGGTCGGGACATCTACAGGGAAAACATTATTTGTTGCCATCTTGCTTCCTAATTCAAAATTTTATGTGATCTGAGTCGGGTTGATAATTTTCCGCCCTCTTCCTTTTTTAAAATTCTTATTTTGGACACAGCTGACAGGACAGCACACTTGAAAAATTAGAGCGCAATGAAATTAGAAGACTGGGAGGGATAGCAAAACAAACAATTACGACAAATAGATGTAAATAGTTTGGTTGTTAGGCATTTCATTAAAATTATGTTTGTGTTAATTAAGATGAAGCACAAAACGAATTTGCCTAATTGTGATTTTCTGATTGAAGTATTGCAATTGCACTTTAAAAAGTATGTTTTTGTTCAGTGTGCATATTTTAAACTGTATAAAGTTTGAAATATGAACTGCAAAGAGTCTGATTTCAGACCATGTTTGTAGGGTCTAAAGTAAACTACAGGGTTAGCAAATTATGCACTCATTAATACCTTTAAGGAGAAAGGTTATTTTGATGTTTGCAATGAGTATCATACTGCTTATGCAGCCTTTTGCAACCTAGCAAATTACAATTCTAATATGACAGTGATGATGCCTGTGGTGATTTTAGTGACCAATACTATATAATGTGTCAAGCGTGTCTGGTGCATCCTGCGTGCGTGTACTGCAGGGAGACAGAGCGCAGTAATGGTTCAAATGAGTTCAATTGTCATAACAGAATCTACTGGGGCTTGGCCACCCATCTGGACTGCAGAGGTCTGAGAGCAGATCACGCACACACAGATACTTGAATCCCTTTGCGGTGGATTCGCACTGGCTCTGTGCTCTGCCAATTCAATAACAGTCTGATCCCTGATACTAGACTCCTGGAAGCCCCGGTCTCAATGCTTCATGTACCTGCTTTGTAATATATAGCCACCTCTTTGCTTCAAGGTGGGCTGTATGAGGATCATGTGGGGTCCATCATACTCGTCTGCCTGCCTCCAGGTCACACTGTTTACAGAAGTGCAGATAGATAGAGCCTGAGCCGGGGAAATTCATTTCCTTGAAACAACTTTATGCTTCTGTCTCAAAGTGAACAATCAGGCCAGGGTTCCTAATCGCTTTATATCAGCCAATAAGCACCACCTCAAGGTGAAATGTCAGACATTCTGCTACAATGTGAAGTGGGAAAAGTGGCAAAAGACTAACTTGGTTCATTCTCACATAATAGAACCAAAGGAGATGTTTAAAAGTCTGAGAATGTTGTGGTTTATAATATAATACAGATCTTAAACCACGCCTGAGCTTGCATTGTCAAAGAGACACTGGTGCGGGCACCGTAAAATCTTTTATTACTGTCTGTTTACAGACAAACATTGTCAGTTGCACAAATACATTCTTGAGTGGAGTTTGGCCCTGCCATTCATGGTGTGAGCGATGAACAAATAACGTGAGAGAAAAGAACTTTGGTAAAGCCTGACAGTTTCTCAGGCACTATGGCACAACTAGAGTCTTTCAGGTCCATAACTGGACAGAACTAGTTTGCTAACTCACCGTTACTATGGGTTCACTATACCTGAGGGCTTAACATAGGTGCTACAGTATATGTAACCTTCCTCTTATAAATAAATGTGGAAGTAAAACATTGTCCTTGGTGCAGATACAGTGTAGATATAGGCTCCAGCCACCATAACCCAAGGAGCCTGATGAGGAGCTAAAGCCACCCAAACAAGAGAAGATGGTCTTTATTATAACATACACTAAAATGAACGTTATGTTGTTTGGGGTTTCACATGTAATATTATAAATCATTGAGCAACAATCTTTTTTGAAGGTACAAACCTTTAAAGAATGTATCCAAATGTTTGAACTGTTCGTCCATTTATTAAATGTTTGAGATTTTCAAATATTTTGTTTTGTTGGACTGGGTTGAGTTGAGGATGTTTTTTTCCACAGGTTTTCATTCTTGCAGACTCCAGAAAAAGGCCAGATATAGCTAATTAGTTGTTGATTTAAGGTAGCGTCGTTTGGAGAAGAATGATGGAGCAAGATGTGTTTGAAATCAATGGTGCTTGGTTTGTAGCAGCTCATTTCATTCTCGTCTGCTCAAAATGGTTGTTAGTCGCTGGCTCCTGTTCGAAGCGCCTTCCCCTCCTGTCTTACATCTTGCTCGTCTGCCAGCCCTCAGCTGCGTAACGCTTACGTCAGACAATCCCACTGTCAGCCAATGCATGGCCAACATAATGACAGAAGCACTCATCCTAGCCAGAGATAGATCACACTTTACTGGACCGCTTTCAACGCCCCATGGCTGGACTTGTGTGGCCTGGATTCCCTCAGCGAACTTTAATTGGCCTGCCCCTACGTTGACCACCAGGACCTGAGCTGACTCTTGAAGGGGAATGTCCTTGTTGGACACCGTTCAAACGAGAGGTCTTCAGTTCCAAAGTGACCTGGATTTGGCTGTCTGTCCGAAGCTTGTGTTGCCTGAGGTCCACCACCAGGGCTTGAACACGTATGGCCTGTGATGATTTCTAAACTTTGGAGCTTGTCAGACGGGGCTCAACTAGTGTGGCCTTGGCGGATGCAGGGCCTCCGGGTGATTAAGGACGTGTTTGTTTCCCAGGCAGTGAGTAGGCAAGGTGGCGGCACAGCTCTGACACAGCCAAGGACTTGGTGTGGGGGGGAGAGGGCCAAAACAAACTACTGTGATTGCCTCCCATCTGCCCTCATGACCTCTGCGTTTCAATTGCCAGGCTGATGGGAGGAAGATTGGGTGAGGGGAGGAGGGGCTGGCAGGAGAGGTCATTTAAGAACTTGTATCTGTCTCATGCAGGTATAGTCTTTCCTTTTGTGTGTGATGCAATACCAAATATATACATTGACATTCATCCAGACGGCTCCTCGTGCTGCTTTGAAAAATAATAATAAAACAGCAATGCACCTTTTTTTTTGAAGCTACTCAAAATCACAGTGCAGAACCTTTTGAATATGTTGTCACTACATTACAGGAGCAACTGAACTGAATAAATGATCAGCTACTGATAATGCTACTTTTGATGTGGGTTATTAAAATAGAACATGGACTCGGAGGCACAGCGGTTGCCTCACAGCAAGAAGGTGCTGGCTCTTTTTTCCAGTGCTCCAGTTGGCCCCACCACTAAAAACATGTACAATAGGCCAGGATGAATGAGAGTGTGTTTGTGAGTGTGACTATGGGACAATTGATGCAAATAAGCTATTAACCTACTACACTGTCCCAAAAAGAATAAGCAAATAAAATACCTTTATGTTGCTAAATCTCCATGGAGACAAGCTGATGATGATCCTCTACACAGAAATGCTATAAAGTGAGGCTTTAGAAAATAAACATTTCTTCAAAGAAGGAGAGGCTGGCTGGCCTGGCAAGGTACTTGTAGTTTATCTTTGTATCTCCCAACTTGGGTGCAATTTGAAGGAGGCAAAGCAGAACAACTGCAGCTCAGGCGCAAAGGGGTTAGTGGACGTAGAGCAGTGTAGAAAGGGAGTCTTGTCGTCTGAGAGGTGGTGTGGTTCGGGTTAGGCTGTGGTTGAAGCTCTGAGCGCACGGGAGGGGGAGTCGGGGGGAGGCACAGGGGGCGAGCAAGGCAGCACATACCCGCAGCATTCAAATGGAGCTCCCATTGGGAGGTTTTACGCTTCAAAATGGTTTCCTGTGACGTGGATTGTGTGTTTGATTTGAGCTTTGAGGGGTTTGTGTTATTCTCGTGAGGGGAGAATCTTGCACGCTCTCATTTCCGCACTACCAACAGCCAGCAGAAAGTTGGCAGGGGGAAACAGGGGGATTGTAAAGACAGATTTTTCTCTCCCTCCTCGTAACAACCACATTTTTGGGGCTTTCACTTTTTGCCATGTTTTTCTGCTGAGCCTGCTCCAAGATTTTCTCTGCTGTATTGATAGATTGTTCTTAATAATTAGATTTGCTGTGACCCATGTTCTTATACAAAGGCCTCCTGGAGCGGCAAACCAAAGCGCGTACAAAAAAATACCCTTACATTTACCGAACATTTGCAAGTTTGAGTGATCGGGTTCAGTGACGTGCAAATGCCAACTGCACAAATTAGCCATGGGTTTAGAAGATGTTGTTCAATGTATGGATGTGACTAAGAATTTGGAGAAAAGGGTCACCCCGTGAGGAGTGGCGGGTCAGCATGTGCACCTATAAGAACATACCCAGTCCAAACCATCAGCAGAGGGTTTTCAGATCTGCCAACTACTCTACTTCCCCGAGCCAAGAAAATGACAAAGCTCAACAGTGAATATGTTTTTGTTGGGGGAATATCGGTGGAACCCCACACTTTCCCTGATCAGCACTTTTCTTCTTCTCTTTTTCCCTCTCTGTACTGCGTATGCCCTCTGCTCGTGTAGGAGGACAATTATCGTAACAGCGTCTTTACTGTGTGGCGCAAATGGAAAAGCTAACTGCCACGGGCCAATTTTCTCCATGGAGTTATGTAAATAGTTTTGATGGAATGACTGGGTTTCCCCGTGATGTGGGGTCCAGGGGGTTCCATGGGGCGCTAATCCCCCTTCCTCGACATCACTAACTCCTTTGTTTTCCCGCTCTGCCAGAGTCAACTGCTTTTTACCGTTGTTATTGAGTCCTGAAACCATGTTGTACATGTCTCGCGACATTCATGTTTGTTTTGATGTTTAAACAGATCTTTGAACAAAATACACGTTTGTGCACATCTGGAGTGCTGGATTGAAAAAAGAGACACATTGCAATAAAGTATATTCACTTACACACGTACATCTACCGGGGCTTAAAGGAACAGGCCACTGTTTTTCCATACTGAGATATGTTCTTGCCTGAGCTTAGATGAGTTGATGCGTACCTGTCTGGCCTTTGTGAGTGCGCTCAATCACACATAAAAACCAAAGATGTTGTTAGCATTTAGCCTCTCCTCCTCTCCTCTATGGGGCCAAACGGGGGTCAAGTTAGAAGCGACCAAGCTCTTCCATGTTTTCCCTATTTAAATACGGTAACGTGAGCAGTTGCACGATCCAAGTATAGTTATACAAAATTGGACATGTAGATTTTCTAAGCGGATTAAAAGGGGTACTATATTGTAAGGTGTAATAACACCTTAAGAGCACTTCAACGTCCGCACAGTAATGTTTGGCTCCATAAATCAGAGGAGAGGCTAAACGCTAACAACATCTTTGGTCTTTTTGCGTGACAGAGCGCCCACATAAAGACCAGACAGGTACGCTTCAACACGTCTAAGCTCAGGTAAAAACATATCTCATGGAAAAAACGTGGCCTGTTCCTTTAAAGGTAAACATTTATGTGCCGTATATAAAATGTTATACATTGCTCTTGACTGGTGTTTTTATGATCACATTTTTCACCTCCATCACTTGCCAGGTCGTAATGCATAGGCGTCCGTCCTTCATAAAGCACTTTTAACTACATCAAAGTGCCTCAGACATTACAGTCTTTCTGCCGTTTCATGTTTTCACCTCCATCTTTTATGTATTACAGTACTGATGTCACCGCTACTCCTTCTTATGATAAGCTTCTTGTGTTGCCACAGATGCCCAGGGGCTACATGGCTGCCAATCTACTGACTCTCCAACTGGGTAACAGTCACATACACAAGTGTCTTGCTCAAGGACACAACAGCAGCATGCAATGGTCCTTGCTTGTTTGGTACAAGATGTCCAAACTGACATTTTCCCCTTTTTGTTACACACATGTGCTTGCGTCTTTGTTGATGTTAAGTGAGAATGACGCAAGTTCCCAGTTGTCCCCAAGTTGCATTTTCTTTGCTTATCCCAGCGTCACCCCGGTTTTTGCCATTTCCATTTTGTATATTCCATCTGATCCTTGCCACCATCCCATTTGTTCCTTTGCGGTGGTTGGTGACACATCTGAAGACGCACACAGACACAAGGAAAAGGAGCAAGTCCCTGGATAGTGTCCCCCACTGCCCCTTGGCAAATTGCTTGTTGATTGTCCACAGATATCCTCGTTGGTGCTCCCTGGTACCAATAAAGTTCGGCAGCAGAACAGAGCAGGGCCCACCAGCTCTTGTTAATGTAACAGGAGTACGTTTTGGCTTGGGCTGCCGTTCTCAGCACGAAAAACAACAATAACAACATCGGGAGCTCGCAGGCCTGGGAGCTGGAGCCCATTCAGAGGCAGACCGGGGGGAGAGGGGGGTCAACTCCCTGTTAATGTTCAGGTCCAACGCTTCATCTGAAGGCACTGAAACCACTCTTGGCGCCTTGCTCAATATGCCCATGCGAGTTGCTATTAACTTTATCGCAATCCCCCTTGGTCTTGTGTTTCTTTTTTTTTTGTTACTTAAATTTCTTTTGGCCTTAGTCACAAAGCACAAGATTCCTGGGTCTCCCCAAGACAAACAAAAGGGTAAAAACAATACACGCAAGTCTCATAGTGAAATATGGAGGGAGTTTACATTGGGAAGACCACACAACAACATCACAGCGGACCAATCTATTTGTAATTAGGAAGTTTGCTTTGCAGTGTCCTCGCGCAGACACAAACCGCTCTGTCTCGCCTTGGTGTTGTTATGTTTTTTCTCCTCTTTCCCCTCCAGTTTCTGTTGTTGCTATTGTAACTTTATATCTGTTTGTGTATGCGTGAAAGAGGCCTCTGTTGAGTTGGTGATATCGAGAAAAGTCAGACCATGACCCACTAAGACGACTTTTAAAGAAAGATTCTATTCTATTTGCCTTTTTAACGGCAAGACTTTTGGAAACCATCTTACATAACATTACTGTGGGCAGCATTACAATAGGCCAAGCTCCTATTACAACATATACTACATCTTGAGTGCACATTTCTGGCCTACTTAATGTGCAAGGCTGCAAGTGGAAGCAGACGCTCCTTTGGGTGACATTAGAGTTTGTACATTTGTTATAAATAATGCAATACAATGTAACTCATGCCCTCTCCCGCACTCCCTCTTTGCTTTATAAACCAGCCTTCTTAATTAAACTTTTTCTTCGCATTTAAAGGAACAGGCCACAGTTTTTCCCATACTGTGATATGTTTTTACCTGAGCTTAGACGAGTTGATGCGTACCTGTCTGGTCTTTGTGCGTGCCCGTGGAAGAGCGTGGTAGCTTCCAACTTCACCCCCGTTTGGAGCTATAGGAATACATTAGGAGAGGCCAAATGCTAGCAACATCTTTGGTCTTTTGCGTGACTGAGGGCACGCACAAAGACCAGACAGGCACATCAACACATCAACTCGTCTAAGCTCAGGCAAGAACATTTCTCAGTATGTAAAAATGGTGGCCTGTTCCTTTAACACTGCCATTCATGGGTCTCAGTGACATTACATTTCCCTGTCATGAATGCGACTTTGAGGACATTTGAGCATTCAACTATACCATTGTGCGCTGTGCACCTTGGCCTAATTATACAGCGTTTTTATCTTTTGTGAACTAGTTTGTTGTTTACATTAACGTGAGTTGTAAAAGTAGTAAAACACGCTTATAAACTCATTCCTGTGAAGAACTGGGAAGGTTAGGAAAGAGTTTACACGCTCCTTTTGTTCGTAAACAACAACACAAAAAAGCCCTTAGACAACAACTGAATTTGGAGGGAGGCACTTATACATATTGAAAGAATATTTAAGAATCCAAATCCCTGTTGTGCTGTTGTCTTACATATCTGAATGTGGAGAAACAAAAGGCTAAAGCGGCCGCAGCCCGCAGGCTTGCTGAGGTGACTAAGCTTTCCCTCTGGAACGAGATTGAGTGGATCTGCGGGTTTTTGAACCCCCCGAAAGTTTTACTAGAACACAGGCTTGTTTAAAAGGAGGGAAAAACAATGTTATAGCTGCTTCCTGCACCGCTGAGTGTTCCCCACCAGTAAATATAATAGGTTCATAATGTAATGGTCTGGCATCAGGTGAATGCTTTTCCTCGGCTTTTCCATGAGGACGGATAGATGTTAAAGAAATTTCAGTCATCAGTATTGTTATTGCACACTCACTTGCTCCATCTGCGTATAGGACTCTAAACCACTCTTTGTTTCGACCGGACACGCTGGCTCACTCCACATCCACGCTCTCTTCTGTTAAACGCGACTTAATATTTCCCAACTGGGCGCACGGGGGGAAACTGTGATGTAAAGTAATCCATGGCTTAGCGACTTACTGTCAGACCAGTGTTACTGGCCCTGAAAAGACGCCACTGTCTCCATGTGTGCGTCTATATGTGTAAGTTCAGCTGGTGAATATGTATATGCACTTTCTGATACAAAGGAGCCCTGTCAGCATGCCAGCGTGAACGGGCGACAGTAGCCGTAAAAACAAACCCTGGAAAACTCTTAACACTATGAAAATGGCAAGTATGGTAATGATGGGAACCGCTCCATGTTCAGTTTCCAAAGAGTGTTGCGTTTGGCCTCGGAGGAAAATGGCAAAGGGATAAAATAACACGGCTGTATCTGCAACGGGATACTTGTGAACAGTGCGTGTGATTTACGGTTGTGTGCGAGCGTACAATACCTGCCTGACAACACATTAAAATATGATTTGTTGACCCAACTTGTCGCTGGGACTGAGTGAAGTGAAGTTGGCGTAAATTGCCTGTGAACCGCGCGTAACCCTAACTCAGCGGCCTCATGGAGCATATTAACTACTTTTATACTGTCTGTGTAAACTATGCATGAATTCGATAAAAAATATAGCAGCCCGCCCAACGTTTCCAGTTGCCTGAAAAACGTGTTTAAAGCCACACTGCGGAACACTACACGCTATTAAGTATGCATATGTTGCTACTTCACAAGATCAACTAAACTGTTGCGAGGCACAGACACAGCCATACCAAACATGCTCTGAATGATCAGCTATAGACGGCATTAACATCATGTCTGCAGTGGGTTATAAAAAACAACAACTTTTGAAACAGTACCAAACTTCATGTTCGGCTACTTTTAGTCAAAGCAAAGCAGCAAAAGAGCCTTCAGAGCATTGTGTGAACATAGGTAAAATGACCATTTACCAAGCGTCTGCTCATGTGCAAAACGAGTCGCCTGTAGTCATTTGCAAATGTTTTATCAGATCTGATTTCAGGCCCTAATACTGTAACAAAGGCAATTCCAAAAAGGTAAATTAACAACATGGCCACAAATAGCTTTGCATGTTATTTTCCAGCTTGCACTCACCATTTAGCACCTGTCTTGATGAATGACCCCCCTAAAGTTATTAAGGAAGCTATTACTGCTGGACATTAGTGTGTGTCTGTAAATAATCATCTCCAACCAAATAATTTGTCTTCCCAGGGGGAGAACAGTCCACCAATACACACCCGACTCCGCTTGTTTGGGATGAGGATTTGTACTTTTAAAACAGAAGGAAGCACTGAGGCACTTCATCATGGGTTAAAGGAACAGGCCACCGTTTTTCCATACTGGGATATGGTCTTACCTCAGCTTAGACGAGTTGATGTCTTGATGTCATACCTGTCTGGTCTTTGTGCGTGCCCTCAGTCACGCAAAACGACCAAAGATGTTGTTAGCATTTGGCCTCTCTCAATGTATTTCTATGGCCTCAAACGTGGTGAAGTTAGAAGTGACCAAGCGCTTCCACGGGCACGCACAAAGACCAGACAGGTATGTATCAACTCGTCTAAGCTCAGGTAAGAACATATCTCAGTATGAAAAAACGGTGGCCTGTTCCTTTAAACCTCGGGGCCAGGATGGTCTTGAGGAGTGGGGTAGATTATGATTTTTTTTTTGCCAAATTACCTATTATGTGATAAGCACAAAATTTGGCATAGCTGGAACCTGTGTTTCAGAAAAGCACATTAGCTGTCAAAAAATAAAGGCAATAAGGCCATCATTTTCAAACAGGATTTCCACCTGAACTGTATTTATTTATATTACTGTACTGTATTACTGTATGTACAGTGAACCTCTCTCCCTTACAACACTAGTTCCCAACCTTTTTTCCCTTTGTACACCTTGAGGCATTCAATTATACTCCTAGTACCCCCTATCCTACCAAACCTTTAACAAAGTGAACAACTAAACATAGATTATTCAGTATTTAGTAGAGTGTTATGTTCAAAATGAAGGTAAAATACTCTCAAAGTCAAACCTTTTACTGAAAAACAAATTGAAATTCTTCCATTCATTTCAAGTACCCCCTGTCAAGAGCTCAAGTACCCCCAGGTCCCCGTGTTTGAAGTTTCCCCCGTTTGGTTCAAGGACCTAAGCAACGGATCTGCTTGGTTTGAAAGTCTATGATACACACATACAGTACAGTACTTTGATACTACAATAGGAAATAGGAAATTAGGTGCAAAATATTTCAACTGAAAGTGTTAACTAGCAATATTGGGTCTGAGGATTTTGCGTTTTAAACTTTAACCTCTTAACCCCCACCTGAACCGAGCGCGTTTGCTTGGCCTATTTGTAAGATCCAGTCATGAAACTTTCTAGATTTGGTTTAAAGTCTCTCTGGAGAAAATGCACTCGGTTAAGTCGGCGGGCAAGAGGTTAAAGTTGCACTATGTAACTTTTTAATGTGAAAAAACAAACAAACTCTGACTCAGTGGCATTATGGGTGCAGCATGGCACCTTTGCTTTCCCTCACAGTGGCCTCTATGATGCTCCAGAATCAATTGTTTTGGGGTTTACGGCCAGTTTCTGGTACGAGCCCCGCAAAACCATTGAGCCTGTAGCATCATGAAGGCCACTGTGAGGGAAAGCAAAGGTGCCATGCTTCACCCATAACGCCACTGAGTCACTAAAAGGTAAAATATGAACAGATATCAAGTTTTTTTTTTTCCCACATAAAAAAGTCGCATTGTGCACCTTTAAAGTAAAATTAATTTTGATTTTAGCAGAGAGCATTTATTTTCTACCCCTAATTGCCTCCACCATCAACTGAACAATGCACCGGTCGTAACTTTCACCGCTTCCCAGAGTGCCGTTATTAGTCTACCTGCATTGCTCTCCATTTACAAAAACTGCAATATGTTCAAAACTCTGCTGCCCGCCTCCTCACCCACACCCGCTACAGAGACCACATCACCCCCGTCCTCCAACAGCTTCACTGGCTCCCCGTACAACAGCGCATCCACTACAAAGTTCTGCTCATCACCTACAAAGCCCTCAACAACCTGGCCCCCCCATACCTCACAGACCTCCTACAACGCCACCGCCCATCCCGTCGCCTCCGCTCTGCCGACTTAAACCTCCTCAAACCCATCACCAAATCAAAGCACCGAACCCTGGGGGACCGAGCCTTCGCCATCGCCGCCCCCACCCTCTGGAACTCACTCCCCATCCACATCAGAAACTCAGACTCACTGGCCACCTACAAAAAACTGCTCAAAACACACCTGTTTCAGCTCACTTACAACCAACAATAGCTCTGCCATCTTTGTTTGTCTGTCTCACTTGTAAAGCGTCTTTGTGTTTCCTGAAAAGCGCTATATAAGACCTATGTATTATTATTATTATTTTATCTGGGCATGGGACTGACTTTAAAAGGTAAAGCCGCGTGACCCTTGCGCGGATGCTTTATGTAAAGAGATACAGCTCATGCTATATCATAAGCAAGCCCAAAATCCCTTTACACTAACCGTTAATGGTCAATAAAAACGTCTACTATGTGTACATTACGACGCTATTCCGGTACGTTTTAATAGGCCATATTTCATTCCGTGCACCAGAATAGCATGATTTCCCGGAGATTACGATGCTTTTTCATCTTTACTGTGGTAGGCCATAAACAGCTCAGAATAATTCTCTAGAAGGCTATCAATACATCCTCTGTAAGATCTTTGGATATAGCTTCACTTATTTCTTTAATGGAAGTGGCGTGACCTGGCAGTATTTTTCCGTAATTCTACTGCGTCTTAAAGGCACCGCTTTTGCATTCACCTTCTCCATTTTTTTTTTTTCTTTTAAAAAAAAATCAGCCTTCTGTATTGTTTATATCGCACGTAAACCGCAAAGTACATAAAAAGGACGCTGCTTGTAAATTTGCTTTCGGACCATATGCGACTTCTCTCCCACACATCCGCCTCATCCGGTCGCTTTGCTTGGGTTTGAACGTGTGCCAGTCGCCTGTGCGCTCACACCGGGCCTGTGCATGGGGTCGTCTTGCACCCCGCAGACAGACGGTCATCATTGGATCCATGTTATCTCATGTCTGGGGCGTCCGGAGGAGAGGCGAGCTCGGCAGAAAACACATTCTGGCCCGCTGACTCATATTCCTGAAGCATATGGGAGTGCATATTTATTACATTACAGAGACATTACACTGTTTCCTTACCGGTACGGCCCTGGCATCCTTGTGAAGACATAATACAGATGGAGATTGTGTAAATCGTAAAACTTAAAGCCGTACTGCGTATATTTCACCTAATAAATAGAATAAAATCCAGTCGTTTATTTAATTACGAGGGAAAAATACCAGACTGGTCGCTCCGTGCGTCAAACCACCGCTAAATGCGAGCAAGATAATAGACTATTTGGAGGACTCCGCCATCTACTCGGTTTGAATACCTGTTTTTGTGCTTTTTACTACAATATTTTGTTACAGTGTGTCTTGAGCCATTCAAACAACGCATTGCAACACCTTCTGAAACCAGCGCTGGCCAAAGCCGCAGAGGCATCGGAGTTGGTTGTTGTTTAGCTGAGAGTGAGAGGAGGGGGGGCGGAGTGGGGGGAGTGATGTTATTCGAGCAAATTGAATGGTTAAAAATGGTTAAACATCGCTGAGGAAAGGAGTGCATGAAGAACAGGCTGTGTTTTCTCCAGTTTGGTTTTACCAAAATCCATAAGTTTACAGCCTATAGGCCAGAGTAATGCCTCATGAAAGACCTAAAACTGATCTAAACTCATCTTTTACCTTGCGGTGTCGCCGTGTTGTCACTTTTTGGTCGCTTTTTTTGTTGCAGCTATATCGCTTTTTTGTTGTTGTCACATTCTTGTTTTTTGCTACTGTTTTGTTGATTTTTTGTTGCTTTTTTAGTGTGTTTTTGTCACATTTTTGCTGCTTAATCGATGTTCTTTTGAGTCCTTTTGGTCACTTTAAACTAACTAACTTGTTTACTTAAATAAATCCTTTTCATAGTCCCTCTGGGGGTAATACAAGTGTTAATGGGATGATTGGGGGGTCTTTCATCTCTCCCCGGTGTCTCTGGCAAGAAAACCATGCTTGCAACTTTCCTGCACCGACCCGGAGACCCAATACACACTAGTAGAATCACGAAGAAGAAGCTAACAGGCTAACGGGCAAAGCTAACTGTGGGCTTGCACCACTTTAGCAGTATTTACAGCCACGTTTGAGTGACAAAAATCATTTCCATTGTGTAATTGGGTTGTGGCACAATGTACAATATCCCTCTCCTTTGTCTTTTCTGTTAGCGTAGTATTTACTCTCACGGACAATTAATGAGAAAAAAAACGCAACATGCTACGACACCGGCAGTGGCGCTTATGGCCTCTAGGGGCATGAGTTACTTAGTTCTGCTTAAAAAAAAAAAAATCTTTATCGGTCAAATGAAGACACTTGTCAATTGTTGTGTTGATTGGTTTGCAGCATGGAGAGAAGGAAATCATTGCGCCCCACGGCTACGATCCAGGCTAGCTCCTCCTGCTGATTTGCCCATCCTGCCCTCCATGGCATCCTTTCCACCTAGGAAACCTATAGAAACATCGGTGTTGGTGTATTTTTTGGTCCTTCTGTTTAGCAGTAAATAATCACTCAGCCTCCCACCATGAAGAACATGGCGTCAAACTTCCACAATGGCGCGTTCCTGGGCTGAATACGACGTCACACTTTTTTGACCGATTTACTTTTTAAAAACGCTGCTCGATGTTTGCTTTTCTTTCAGTTAATAAAATTTGTGGACAGATTTCTTGAAAGGACAAAGAAATATTACTTTTGCTGTGTACATACGCTCCTCCTCCTCACGTGGCGGTTTAGCGGATCTTGGAATGTCCTGTAGTGCGGCTTTAAGCTGATGCTGAGTATATGGTCGTGTCCTAACAACAGCTGGTGGGGGTATGGGATACATACATGAGTCAGAGTTGCACGTAGTCACTGGACAGACCTCAGTGTGCGTGTTGGTTTCAGTTGCTAAAATACTCATCATATCCTCTGCCTTAAACACGCTGACCTCATCCACAGAGGGGTCCAATAAATTCTCAGCAGGTGATGAGCGCAGGGCTGCAGTCCAAAACAGCTCCACTGCAGCAACACGAAACAACTCGCTTTCTACTTTAACGGCCTGCATTTGTTAAAACAATTAGATCAGTGAGTGCATTCTCAGTATCGCTTTAATGCACCGCTTCTCAAACTGTCGTGCGAGTACCACTGATCGTACTTGGGCTCCTTCAGGTGAAGACAGTCTTGCAATTATAGACTTTCTTCATTTTCAATTCTGTTGTGTTTAGTAAATTTAAGCCTTTTTCTTCTGGTTTGCATCCAATTAAGGCATAATTTCGTCCATTTTGTGTCCATATTAAATCTCTTTTAGGCCTGGTTTAGTACTGATTTGATGGTGGAACTTGGAAGGTGAATAAATTCTCGATAGTCTTCATTAAGAATAATTGATAAACCCTTGAACTTTGTCTCCACTGGTGCTCAAAGTCTGATCAAATCAGAGCTCTAAAACTGTTTTAATGGAGTTACTTCGTGGTTGCCAGGTATCAGCAGCCAAGAACATCCATGAGTCCAGCAATTTCCGATGTATTTTACTTTTACCACTGCGCTCCTCCAATGACCCGGACCTGCCCCCCTTCTGTCTGTCACACAGAAAAAGCAGCTCAGGACTTGGCAACCCTGGAGTGGATTGAGAACCCAAGATTTTTAGTTTTAGACAGCAATGTACAAGTACTGTTTAAAGTGATAGTCTGTAAGTTTAAATGTTTTACAAATATAATAGATTGCATTTTATTTACCGCCTGGGACTGAAATTTGACGTAATGCAAGTAGTATTAATGTATAATATTTTTTCGAAGTCCCTCCGTTCTGATTTCAGATACTAATCAGAATCCATGGGCTGTCACTTTGACCAATGAGACGAGCTTTCCTGTGAACTGGGCCATCTGGACCAATCAGGAGAGAAAGGGGAGGGAGCTCGATTGTTTATTTTTGAAAGTTTGCAAATTATGAATGGCTTTGTGGTCCAATCAGAAGGGAAGGAGAGGAACTTTACTGCTCGCTTTCAAATATCACTCTTATTTTGCAATCTTACTGACACTTTAAGTTGTGCTCAGTATAAAGCTACATATACAGTACTATCATTTGCAATCTAAAATAATTCCAAGTACTGTATCTGCTCGTGTACCCTCAGGGTCCGCATACCCATGATTAGGTCTACTATAGGCATCAACCACTATTTCCTTTTGAATCTCTGACAGACATTAATGTGTGAGTGTGTGGCTGATGTTGTTGAGAGTGGCCGTTGGCAAAGATAGGCAGCCTCACCTCCATCAGTCTGCCCCAGAGCAGCTGTAGCTACAATGGTTGCCTCCAAGTGTAGCGTGAATGAATTATTACAAACAATGAAAGAGGAAGCCACTAAATTAAAATGTTTCATTCCTAATTTTCGGTACATACAGTTGTGCTCAAAAGTTTATAGATTTTTTTTTTCACTCATAGTTAGTGGATTAGGATTAGTGCCGGGGTTACTCAAAATGTATCACTTTTTTCAGTAACTAAGGAATACAACATATTACTACACAAAATACGGGAATATATTAGTTAGTAACTCGAGCTACAAGTGCCTTTAAATGTACGAATGAAAAAATGCCAAACTCCCCCCAAATAAAATGCAGCATGCCAAATCAATACTGAATACTGGTGTATAAGTGAGTGGTTGGTGGTGGTCGGAGGGGCCGATGGCGCAGACTGGTTGCCTCGCTTCCGTCAGTCTACCCCAGGGCAGCTGTGGCTACAATAGTAGCTTATCACCACCGGGTATCGAGTGAATGAATAATGCAATGCAAAGCGTCTTTGAGTGTCCAGAAAAACGCTATATAAAACCGATGCATTATTATTTTATTATTCTTATAAGATCTGCAGTTGTGTGTAGTTAATGTCCTCAAAACAAAACACAAGAGAATGGGGAAAGTGAAGGAAAAGGAAATCTCTGACTGCACTTGTGCTCAGTGGCATTATTACTTTATTCAGCTTATATTTTGCCAAAAGTAACTCAAAAGTAACTCAAAGTAGTGTAACTCAGCTACAAACATATTACATTTTTTAGAGTGGTAATCACTAATATAGAATATATTGCAATTTCTAAGTAACTTTCCCAACACTGATTATGATTTTAAAAGAGTAAACTCAGTTGTTTCACCATAAATGGCTTCACACAACCACTAAGGGAGGAGAAACAAAAAAAAAGTTCCATTACTACAGAAAAAGACTCTTCATATCTACTGCACATAGTCTCAAGAAGTTTAGCTGTAAGTTTCCTCTTGTTGTTTTGGTTGTGAAGCTTGCGTCAGAGTCGAAGTGTGTAGAGTATGGGAGGCCTAGCAGTGAAGAGCGCACTGTTTGGGAAGTTGCCATTAAGACACAAAGCAGAGCCGTCCAAGGTGGGCTCGTGACCTTACATGGACGTGTGTTTGACAGCCGCGGCCTGAATGTGTGGTGGGATGCACACGCACCTACCTCTCCTCACCTCCTCTCCTCGCTGCTCTCACAGTCTTTATAGAGCTATTGGGGAACTCTCAGGGGGAGATCGGAGCCCAGATGTATGCTCTGTCAAATAGTGTCCTCATCTTAACTCCAGCCGAGAGAGGACCAACACTCAGAGCTGCTTCTCACAAACACGTTTTACTGGAAACGTTTTACAGGATGTGATGAAACACGGTGCAGTTAGGCTCAATTCTGAGATCATTTAGTCAAAACATTTGCCACATTTGTCAAAAAGCTTGTTGGCTCGGCTTCCTGTCCCAGTCTCATGCATGTTTTCACAGACATGGGACTGGGGACGTCTTATTATCTTAATTTATTAAGGATTACATGGGATTATATGAGTTTGCTCATGTTTAATTATGTCTGTCTCTCAGTAAGGTTCGCGTGACAGCAGAAATGTTGAACAATTCAGGTCTAGGGTTAATTTAAAACCAATTTATGGTGTGTCCCAGTATGTTCTGTGGTTTATGTGAATATTAAAGTTATCATCATTATAATTATTATTATTGAGAATGACAGATGCTTAGATACTACTCATTGCAAGTGAAAATATGCAAGAGGTTATGCAGATGTTGAGTGTCAAATTTTTGTTGTTATTTTTTGTTTTGACATTCAGTTTGCAATTTTTAGGATCATCTTGGCTGCAGGTGAATCCCACACATGTACATACCCACTGTGATCTGTGAAAACCATCACACTTGCTGTTGTTTTGCCCTGATAGAGAATTGCGCTTGTGGTCTAATTTTTTTTTTTTATCCAAGTCACCCACAAGTCCTCATTTACCCTCAATACAGTCGAGTCAACTCACTTGAGAGGAGTTTTCTTATTTATTTATCTTTCTCCAAATTGGGCTTATTTATGGCCCCCTTTGAGTATGTTTGCATTTAAACTGCTTTTAAAGTTAAAACTGTCTTTTAAAATGTGATGTTAACCAATTCATTTCTTGTTGTAATGAATTTCTTTTGTCGGTAAAGTCTGAAATAAATAGATAAACCGCATGCACTGTTAGTGTCTAAATCTAGCACGTTTCTAATCATTGCTATCAGCGCAGTGAATTGTTAAGATAAGATAAGATAAGATAAGATAAACCTTTATTGATCTCACAACGGAGAAATTCATTTGTTACAGTTGGTGTTCAAGAAGATCACTCAGAGTTAATAAAGTGCAGCTGATACAGAGATTATTGCACATGTTACATTACAGTCTTATTGTACAGTCTGACAGCAGTGGGGATGAAGGCTTTGCGGTAGCGCTCCGTCCTGCACTGAGGGTGTCTCAGTCTTCCACTGAGAGAGCTGCTCAGCTCTTCTACAGTCCCGTGCAGTGGGTGGGAGGTGTTGTGCATGATGGAGGTGAGCTTGGCTAACACCCTCCTGTCCCTCACCTCCTCCACAGAGTCCAGGGGGTAGCCCAGGACGGAGCTGGCCCTCCTGACCAGCTTGTTCAGTCTGTTCTTGTCCCGCTCTGTGCTGCCCGGGGCCCAGCACATGGCAGCGTAGTGGAGAGCAGAGGCCACCACAGAGTCATAAAAAGTCCTGAGCAGAGGCCTGCTCACTCCGAACGACCTCAGTCTCCTCAGAAGGTGGAGGCGACTTTGGCCCTTCTTGTACAGGGAGTTGAAGTTGTGGGACCAGTCCAGTTTAGTGTTGAGGTGAACACCCAGGTACTTGAAACTGTCCACCTCCTCAATGTCCTCCCCCTGGATGTTCAGCGGTGTGTGCGGTAGTGGCTACACCGTACCCATTGGCTTCACCCTCTGACATAGCTGTACATGGCTAAAACGTGCTTATAAATCTATGAGTATGAGCAGGAGGCATTGTAAGAGCTGAAAAACAAGTTACACAGCTAAGAGTGAAATGGGTGGAACAGCTTGTTGATTTAAAGCATTTATAAAGAAGTCAATAGTGCCAAGGACAGAATCAGTTGAGTCCAAATACTCAGTCCTGAGTCGTCTGTTTGATCGTCCAGTCAAAAGTCACTACTCCAAGACCGGGACTCGGCTTCTCCAGACACAGTAATATTGCTCCTTGTAAATCTGTGAAATCAGAGGCAATTGAGTCTTTATTTAGTCTTCGTGACTTAGGTGTTGCTGACGAAGCCCTTTGGATGAGAAGCGACACAGTACAGAAGATGACTCAAGAACCATCATCTAACATGCAATGAGAATTGCTCGACACAATTTACAGGATGTGATGAAACACGGTGCAGTAATACAAAATTTCGAGATAATTTATTCAAAATATTTGCCACATTTGTCAAAAAGCTTGTTGGCTCGGCTTCCTGTCCCAGTCCCATGCATGTGGACCAGCTCCTGTATGACTGAGAGCCTACACAGACATGGCCTTTTGTTCCAGGCTTGCCCCACCTTGGATGTGGCTGTCTCCTCTCTCCGGCCCTGACACCATGAGCCCTGTGGTCCTGTATCCGCTTACCCAGCATCCTGTCAGAGACAGGATGTTTCTATCATATGCCTACTTGTAATACAGATGTATTAAATTTGGCCACACAAACTGTAATCGGATGCACCCGTTGCCATGTAATACTGTACATTTTTGCATGTCGACTCAGTTGCAAAGCGGTCACTGAAGAGTCGTTGAGTTCATGTCACATCTTTTATTTCCTTAGAGTGACCTCTTCAACTTCCTGGCCCTGACTGAGTCTGTTTCCTATTTTACGGTGGAATTGGAAAACCCTTCAATGTCTATTCTTGTCCATCCCATCATCTGTCCCTATTGGAAGATGACATTGCATTTTTGCACATTTATGCCTTTTAGATTTTTTTCCCTACATGCATTTTCTTTGGGTTTATACCAGATTTCATTCTCTGAAAATGTCCCTGTGTCATAATACTTTTGTTAGATTTACCCCACGACAGAAGAGCTTGTATAAAATATCAGGATTTTATCAATAGTATAATAGTATACTATATTATAAAACAGTCCTGCCACAGTGTGTGAATCACTGATTATGATAATAATGCCTCCATATTCTCTGACTATTTTGACCTTTAATCATCGCATAGTGTTGTTAATAAATTTACCCCTCAAGTTGTGTTTTGTTTTAAATGTATCTTTTATCATCATCGTGACTTGCAAATAACTGCAGAAGTTGGCATTTAAGACATGGAAGGTTACAGACAGGGTTCACAAACTTTTTGGCCTGGGAACCCCAAAATTGCAACAACTTGGGACCCCCACATTCGGCCCACGACGTGATTTAATGTGGCCTTTTGAGGAGCATGAATTCCCGAGCATGTCAAAAAAAAGTTAGTCTCCAGCCCATTCCTGTGCGGAGTTATGGATGTTTAACAAAATAACCAGTTTGCTGACTCCAGACACTAGGGGGCAGCTTAAATTAATAAAAGAAGATAATTCCACACGTGTCCAGCAGAGGGCACTGACGTAATAAGAGATCAGGATATAAACAGCATATTATAGCCACGTGGTAAATGGTCAGTCTGCCCCAGGGCGGCTGTGGCTACAATGCTAACTTACTGCCATCAAGTGTGGAGTGAATGAATAATGACTATGTAGCATTTTCAGAAACATGTGACACAGGCTGATGTGTATATTTATGAGGCCACCCGCCATGGGGGCTCAATTTCGGCCCTCGACCCAAACGAGTTCGATACCCCTGCCATATACGATGGTTGTAAGCTATGTCTGTAGCCACGGCTGCCTTTTGAGGCAGATTGACAGAGGTGCGGCTGCACACACCTACACCAACGGACCCCGCTACCACCACCATTCCTTCACACATCATTCATCCTGGCCTATTGTTCATGTTTTAGTGATAAGGGAAACGAGTGTCTAAATATTTGAATAAAGAACAATATACAGGGCCTTTGACTGCCCATGAGAGAAAAGTGCATCTATATCTATAACATACCAACCACACCCACACCAAATGGCCCCTTCTCATGGACTCACTGGCTTCACGGCTCTACCATCCAAGCTGTTGATCTCATACAGTTTTGGTTTCTATCCACTTTTTGTCATGATATGGGATATGTTCACTAGAAAATAGGACACAGCTTTGCAAATGCATTCTCACCTAACAGTGAGTGAACTCGTTGATCAGTAATTTGGCGCTTAGGAGCGGGATCAAAACAAACACAGATAGAAGAACCCTGGGCCACCTCCGATTGAACTTGGCAATAATAGGATAGAGAGCCTTTGCTACACGTGCATCCACTTCAGCACGCACTCCTCAAACCCAGGGCTCCCCTCCGGAAAAAACAACACATCTCCCTGAGCGGTGGGTGACTGGCCCTTCTGTGCAGGGGCGCAGAGGGCTTGTTTTTACAGGAACCACATGTTTTTGGGGATGACTTGTAACTGCTGAGTATCTATTAACGGAGCTCCCTTCTGACAACAGCTCCTACTTCAGAACCCAGTGACTTGCACTTTCCTTGTAAAAAAAAGAAAAAAAAGAGGGAGGGAAAAGTCGTGGTTGTTTTTCACAGGAAACCCATGGAATGGGTTTTCCCAGCAGCTGATCAGAGGGAGCCTGGCGGTACTTCTCCTCTCCTTCATATATACTGTATGTTCTAATATCTCATAAATACTTTCATGGGACCACATAAGCCATGCATTACCAGGAGATTTCATGTAACAATGTAATAGTGTTGTGCAAGTTTCCCTGTAGTGATAATGTTTACTGTAAAAGTCATAAAAAACATTTAGAGTCAAATTAGCTTCACACGTTTTTAAACTGGTGTCATTAATGTGCACATAAACATGCTATTAAACTTTATACTATAGTTAAATTTGAACAGGATTTCCAGGGACATGAATGCATGTACACAGTCACTTCAGTTTATTTGGTCTTTAACAGTTTAAAATCTCCTTTTAGTTCTAGTTTAAAGTTTCTATACATTTGATAAATACCTAAATAAAACAGTACCTGTAAAGGTGCATATGGCTATTGTTTAACCTAAAGTCATTTTTCCGCTTCTTTTTAAATAAATGGGCCCTACACATATATGTGATTCATCTTTGTCTTAAATGTCTGAGAGCTGTGTTTGCACTGACCCACTTCTGCAGCTCTTGTACTGGATGCTGGCCACATGTGCAGATAGAGCAGTTGCGATTATCAGGATGGAGGGCTCCGGACCAGCCACCGTATCATGTGGTACCCAGCAGACTCTCTCTGGAGGCCCTCCCCTCGCTCCCCACTGCTCCCGGGGGCTCCGCACTCGGCTCTAGTGGACTACTGTTGCTAGATACCGTATCTATGCATGGCAGCCCCTGAAAAACATGTCTGAGTGAGACAGATGGAGGCTGAAGAGGAGAAGAAAATACAGGCAAAGGGAGAAAGTTCTGTTCGTGAACAGGGCAGAGTGAATGTGGACTCACACATGTTCACTAGAGTGAACATGGCCGAGGACAGAGAACAAAGGGAGGCTCATTCAGGGGAAAACCTACCTTCTCTCCCGCTTTTGACAGTCAGATTTGTATTTTTCTTCACCTTCGGTCGTTTTGACTTGGGCAGCCCAGACAGGATCATCAAGTGAAACCACCTGGTGTGTGGCCCCCTCCCTTTCCCCTTCCTCCCTATATGCACTCAGTGACCATCTCCATCACTGGCTGCGTGCCAGGTCACCATGGCAACCTCGCCCCAGTGCAATAGGAGAGGAAATATTTTGCCCAGTCTTATTATCTATTTTTTTGCTGCTGACTTGGGTCTTTTTAATAATGTCTGAGAGAGTGTTTTTCTAAAGTCCACTTGTATCCCTTTTTCAGCGCAGGAGCATTAGCATACCCCGTATTCCCTGTGTGAGTGCCGCGCGGGAGAGCAGAGACTGCTGCTCGCTTTAAGTGGAACTTTAAGAGTCACACAACATGCATCTGCTCTTTATTACTTCCCTTTGCTTCATTGAAGCATAATTACATTCTGACTTCATCCCGACCTTAGCATGACCTCTGCTCTCCCGTCAGACTCCCTGGCAGCCCCCCCTCCCTCCCCACACACACTCACACAGGCTGCCTGTGCCACATGTGGAGCAGTGCACGTAAAACGATCACAAACAGACAGACACGGGCAGCAGCCCCGTCTGGGCTGACATCATTCTGGCCCAGACTAATACGTAGTGTAAGTGAGCCCAAACACAGATTGGGCTGCTGTGTGTTTTTGAGGCATGAGCCCCTTGACCCTCCCTCCTCCTCATGCCTCTGGTTTTCCTGTCTTCTCCTGCTCTAATTGGAAACGGTCGCTAATCAGTCACAAATCATGACCTTTCACTGTCACTTTCCATTGCTTTGCTGTTCTCCTCAGGATGACTTTATTTCTTCAGTTAAATGTAGTTGGATATGCATCATGTATTTGTTTGGGGCTGTGCATGTTAATGAACACATATATTGTAGTATATTGCTATATTGTAGTAAGGGGCTAATTTCCATCCATTGTCCACACTGGCACTCACATAGTCACATACACACTGTCATCCTAGTTAATGTTTTTTTTTGTGTGTGCCTTTTTAGTGATTGGAAAATAAAATCCGAACACCTGGAGGAAACCAATAGCATTATTGTATAAACTTATTATTGGTATTATCTCTGTCTGCCGCCTCTCTGAGGAAGTCACTTTGTGATCAAACACAGTTTTTGCTCTCCAGTGGCCTGTATCAGGTGAAAACATCTCAGTGTAAGCTCATGTTTTGACAGAAGTGGGGGTCGTAGGGGCTTGTTTATTGGGTAATGCTGAAATAGTCAGGCCTGTTAAACATCAGTAAAGCATCCTGACGTCACCGAACCCTTGTTTGGGAAACACTGAATGTCCTTGTGATGTACCAATGCCATACCACTCAACTCACAGCAAATATTTACTGCACAAAAGCCACACTTCTGGCAAGACTAAGACCTTGTCAGGCCAAGTAATCTTCTTGATTACTCTTTGGTTTTCTCCATGACAGTTGTTCCCAAGCTGTTCTTTCAGGGAAAATCACCCATGGGATACTCATTTTTCGCTTTTGTTAAAAAAAAAAAAAAGTAATATGATGATGATGATGATGATGATGATGATGATAATGGTGATTCTTACTATTAGGATTATTATTATTAATAATTGTCTAGATTCTAAGGCACTGTTGCTTACCATAATGAAGAACACATTTTAAATGTAACAGTATTGTAATAACATTGTAGGTTGGAAATGTTACTAAAAGTGCAATCACATGGCAACAGGTGCCGTTTGTTCCATTATAATACAATTCATTGTAACCTGAATCCTTTATGAAGACTGTCAGTTTCTTGTTGTTGCTAATATTGTTAGCCATTTCTTGGTAGTATGATAATATAGGAACAGGACATATTATCTCCAGTTACTGTGCTATTTCCTTCTTCTGACAATGCTATTACTATGCTGTAAATTAAAATGCAACTACATACCCTGTGAATGGCGTTTCTTTTACACACTTTCCTTATGCTTGATTCAACAGTTAAACATATCACATATATGTCGGCAAACTTTACTTTACTCCTTTACAAAAAGTAAAACTGCATTTTCCTTTAGAAATGAGGTCATGTTAGAATGGCATCATCTTGAGGCCAACTTAGAGCAGGTCTGTGTCCCGCCCTCACCCTCTGCCCTCCACCGAACCACAGCAGGAATATCACTGAGTGTTTGTGTGATTGTGCATTACAGAACAGTGACTGAAATGAACCATATTCTCCAAATAAAACACTGTGCATATTGTGCGCTGGAAAAGCCATGGCGCAGTGATGTCAGGCTTAATTTTGACCCAGTCTTCAGCTTTATGCTTGTGCTAAACCTAAAGCCTTTTTAGTGGCTGCTTTGCTCTGCTCGTATTTCCATCATCGCTTCAAAATCTGCCAAGCCACGACTGTATATCATTTTTCAC
The DNA here is from genome assembly GCF_951799975.1 of Gobius niger. Taxonomy (NCBI): domain Eukaryota; kingdom Metazoa; phylum Chordata; class Actinopteri; order Gobiiformes; family Gobiidae; genus Gobius; species Gobius niger. The sequence goes on from NC_136863.1 coordinate 13,351,038, forward strand.
ATCGTTTTTTGTCACCTACCCCTTCAGTCTGTGAGGTCACATTCAGCATTATTGCTTTTCACCACAATACCTCGTCCCTTCTGCTTCTTCTTTCTGTGTCCATCTCACGCATGTCCAAATTTAGCCACCTGCTACGGTTGGCTGATCATTTTTGATGGCGTGTTACTATCGGAGTGAGGCTATTGCTATAGCTGTGAAAATCTGTGTGCGTTATTCCTTCGTTTTATTTCTGTCCATTTCAAGCGGTTTGACACAGCTTGGGCCCATTACTGCACAGAAAATCCCACAGTACATCATGTGTCGCTGAAACATGCGCAGGGGTCTGTAACTCGTTGACAACTCTTTCTCTTTGACAGACTTGTTTTGTCATGTTTTATGAACTTATTGGTCCTACTTGTTTTTGTCAAATTGTCAACTGTCCTGGGAAGTTCCAACTTGAAAGCTGGAGCTCCGTTACTTAAGTATAAATGAAACAGTTGGTGTTTAGAAGGTGTGAGTCCAGCAAACTGTTTTGAAAGTCATCACACAATGTACAAAGTTAATATCTTTCATGCCGCGGTACCATTTGTTGTATTGTATGTATGTATTTTAAAGGCACACTGCGTAACATTTTGGGTTACACTGGTGCCAGCAATTTAAAAAGAAGCATGCTCCTAATGGCCAGCTAGACAAAGAAAAACGCTATTTTTGCACCAAAGAATGAAGGACTTAATCTATATAAATCTCATATTCGGCTGCCTTTAGTCAACATCTCTTTGGAGCTGAGCTGGAAACATCCCTGCTCCCAGTAAAGTAAGTCTTAGGAGAGGTGAGCCACTCAGAACAAATGCACGTTTGTTATTTTTTTTGCTATTTTTCCATTGATAAAAATATCTGTGTTTATCTGGCGAAATGTTGCACAGTGTGGCTTTAAATATGAAAATTGTACGTGGGAACATTATTAATCAACAGAGTGATCTGTTCAAAATAAAGGCTGCACATTTGAGGGATGACTTCACCAAATGTGAGAACTACTGCCTTTCAGATTTTTCTTCAGCAGTGTCGCCACAGCTCAATTATCCTTTGGCGTGTGTTTCCTCACTATGTTCAGTGACATGAGTCTATAAGTTATGGCACCATCTGGAACCCTAAATTAGAACATATGCAAACTATTGTTTGCCCTGTTTTTTTCTTGAAGCTGAATCCTTATTTTACCCCAGACCATGTTGCACTGTTTAATATATACTCACACTGCTCCAATGTGGGAAAGTGTAAGCCGCAGACCTGAGTGTATGACTGTGTGTCCAGTACTCTGCAGGTTTAGGGGCCTTGAAGGGAGATCCAACTCGATCCAAATGAATGGGGCTATTATGTAAGTGCTTACAACATCCAGAAATTATGTAAAAGGATCTGTTGCTACACAACAATGTGTCCTGTCCAAACATAAACAACAGCATTCAATTGTTCACAAGTCGAAGGTCTGATAAAATACTAAAAAAGACTATGGGTGGTATATATAATGAAGCCTATATGCTGGACTTTTTGATTATGAGATTAATCTTCCATCAAATGTGAACTTTAAAAATGACAGCTTTTTGGCTAGCACCCACAGGGAGGAAGACTTAAGTGTGAGGAAAATGTATAAAAGACTCAAGTAGCTTGTAGGTGTTTGGAATAGGCCTGATGTAGGATTATGAGTAGCAGCCTGACTTAGCTGGGGAGGTGGCTTGGGGAGGTCCAGCTGTGAGCCATCACCGACACTGTCCCACCTTGTGCTCCTTTTATGCGTCAGCGCCTGTTTGAACTTGGCTGACTGTTTTTATTTGGTTATGCATCTAAATCATCAGGGGTCAAGTAAACAGCCTGAGTGGACGTAAACAGGCCGCGGGATAGGCTTTCCTCTGGGGCCTACAACAGCTGAAGTTCACACACACACAATCGCCTGTTAACTTGTCCTTGGACTCGACAACTCACACCTTCCAAAAAATTAAGACAAAAAGATGCTGTCATATAACTGGTTCAAAGAGGCACTAAGACTGTTGGTAAAATTACAATACGGTGCAAGGTATGAGCTGAAGTAAAGGGGTAGAGGCAGGATCAAAGCCTCAAAGTGGGAATGATTCTCTGAAATGAATAGCGCTGGGAGATATTGTTTTAACCTTTGTCCAAAGCACAGGGCTCAGGGACCTCCCTGTTTGTTTTAACGGTTGAGAGTCAGGTCTCCCCATCCGCACAAAGTCATCTTGGCTAACATGACACATTCACTGGTTTGAAGAGGTGGTTTCATGTCACAAAAAGTAGTTCATCTCTGAACTGCCGCACTGCAAGACATACAAAATTGATAATGCATTTTTGTGGTCGGCATGGTATTTTTGGCATGTAGTCAACCCCAAGGCGTTTCATTATTCGCTGATGCAGATGTACAGTAGTGTTTTATTTCAGGGGTAGATCAAACGTCTCTCCATGCTGTGTCTAACCACAACTAGGATTATATTAAGATTTATTTGTTTTGGGCCTATCCGCTTCACAGGGAGGCGAAATCATCAACAACTTTCCTCGGCCACTCCCTGTGTGGATTCAGGCCCAGCCAATGCACTTGAATTTAGCAGCACATCAAACCATGTGCTGTGTTTTAATATCCTTTTGTATCTTTCACGGATGTAATGATATGTCACATAAATGAAGATGTCCTCTTTTCACTATGCCCATGTGTTTCTTTCAACAGCCAGACCAACCAGTTATGCTGTGAATTGTTTGACTTAGGTTGAGGTGGAGTAATTTACTGCGAGCTGTTTGAGCATGTTGAGGTGGAAATGAGTCACTCAGTGACTGATAATCACCTATAAGTTTACAATATTTTGTCCGTGTCCGACAGCTTCCATACCTTCAGCCTTGAAGGATAGTCCTCTCTCATGCTACAGTAATCATCATAAAACATGTAGAACTTATTAAATATTTTCCCACGTGTGGTGCCTTGTTACAAAATCACACCCCCACACACACAATCTTTTAGTTTGAATCCCTTAGGCTAAAATAATGGGGTGAGGTGGGCTGTGTAAGGAGAGTGGATGCTATGAGGAGTGGGTGGTTAGAATAACAGTCAGTAAATGCAAACATGCTTTGGCTGTAGCTGCAAATGCGTCTCATTGAAATGCTATGAGACACATTGAAACCCTTAGTTTTTTTCATTTCACTAATAATCATCCAGTTCTTTCTGGGTCTCCCTCCATCAGAGCTTCATGCACAGCTGCTCTGCAGTCGGTAGGGTGGGAATGAATGAGCCGGGAGGGAAAGAGAAAGATTTGTGAAAAGGAGTCCAGATCATGGTGTACAGCATAGTTGGGCAAATTACGGCCTGTGGGCCAGATCTGGACCCCCAAGCAATTTTGTCCGGCCCTCGACTCTTTCCTTAATTTCTATACATTTTTCGGCATATTCCACTCCGAACTGCGTAACGCTGGATTTTTTCATATGTATTTATTTCATTTAAAAGTGACATTAAAATATACATCTTATCTCCTGATCTTTTGGTATCTGCACCTTTGTTACTTTACAATCACTTTACATCAGTTTGTTATTTTGTCTTTTTTTAAAACAACATTTAAAAATACCATCAAGCCAGTTCCAGATATCATTTTGCGCACTTTGCAATGCGCCAAAATTGAGCAGAATTAAGTTTAAGTTATCGTTGGTGCGGTTCTCTGGATCACTTTAGGTTTCTCTGAAGTGAGCAACCTGATAATGGCCCCTTAGAAAAATGAATTGCCCTGCCCTGGTGTACAGTATGTACCTGTAGAATAAGAGACAGAGTAACAGAGATATCAAGGTACAGACTGATGGACGTGAGGAAAGACTGCACCACTATTGCAAACAGATGATCTTCTCCGGTGTTGACAGGGCAAGCTGTTTCTGTGATTTATGATGACTAACACTCAAACGATTACAGTCTAAGTGCATTGATCCACAGGGTTTACTATTCACATGGAGAACCTCAGTGAGTGGCTTGGAGATGCTGCTCATGCCTGTGGTACTGGCTTCCAGTACTCAACACTTCTTTGACTTAGCCAGTATAAATCTCCCTGGGTGGGAAACATCACCAGGCTGATGACAAGGACACAGTTTGCATTTGTCCACAATAAACACTCACTAAATTGACCAGTTTCAACAATTTAACTTTTCACTGTAATTCATTCTATAATCTTTTGCTTCCACCCTCGATCTTAAATCATTCCAGCAGTGCACCTAACGTGTAGATTTCTGCACATCGACTACACAAATGCAAAGTGATCTTTCTGTGGATATTGCGTCTTTCTGTCCCTTAGGTTTACAGTAGGCCCCTCCAGCGTGCTTGCATTCCCAGAGAATGTTGGTCATGCTCCTTGTGGGACCGGAGCCACCCTTGACCCGCTGCTGGAGCGTGAGTCCGTGTGGGCCAGGTGTGTTTAGTTGTGTGGAGCTGGTGCGGATTGGTCTCAGAGGTTATCCAGGGTGTATGGTAGGGGCCTGGGTAATAACTCACCCAGCTCTCACTGCAGCCTTCTCAAAACAGGACAACAAGCCCCACATCAAGGGAGCTTTAAGAAGGAAATGAGCAAAGAAAGAAAAGCACACAGCAGGGGCCAGAGGAGACAGATTTATTAGCAATATTAATAATGTTTTTCAGAGAAAGGGTAAAGGAGAAGATCTGTCCTAGCGCCGTGTTTTGACTCAAGTCACCTGTCAACAAGTTAAATAAGTCAGTAGTGGCTTAGAGGTGACTCTACTTTTACAGTATAAAGATTCCAAACTGATTGAAACACTATCTTTATGGCAGGGTTACAGCCAGAACTGGAAACGCTGCTTTGGCTGTGGCTAGAAAAACATCCTCAGCTCAGAGCTTGTCGTTTTCATTCAGGCTCTTGTTTTCTTTCAGCTAAAAGCAAGACTCCCTGCCCAGAGTGTTGGCCTGTATACCGAAGGCACTATCACACAATGTGTTTGGGCTTTCTCATTGCCAAGCACTGCTCTGCACAAGATCGGGCAACAGCCAAAGCCAGACACATGCTGTCATATACTATACGCTCATAAAATCATTGGTGCAACAAAGGACGTGCTACAACACAAATGAAAAACGTAGTATGGGGGGAAGAAGTTGATATGCAAATAGGCTTTTGGAGCCGTTCCATCAATAACAGGCAGCTGAAATGCAGAGAGACTGAAAAACCCCTTCGTTTTCACACAGCGGGGATGTTTTTCTGCGTGTTCCGTTGGGAAACACTGTTGTAGTGATGGGATAAGCTGTCACATTAAGCCAGTTATGTTCAACGTGGAGGTCCATCTTGATTCAATTAAAAACTAGGAGGTGTCTGGTTTTGATTATAGGTACTTAGAAAACCAAGGTGATTCCTTTGTTCATGAAAATCACTGGAGACATTGCAGTGTTAAAGATTAACGAAGAAATATGGCTGAGCATCCTCGCTACTCTATGTTTCCACAGGGAGACAACATCAGGAAACAACATCAACTTTAAAGGCTACGCAAGGCATATTTTATTCTTTTCTGGACATTTCACTTTTGCGCTGGGTGGATTTGTGTGAACACATGTAGAAGCAGCTGCAGTCGGCTTGAGTGCGTTATACCAGCGCTCAGGCCCGGTCGCGCTGATTCAATGCAGATCTCCAGTTTCCGTCTTAAGCCGCCCACAAACTGTCTACCTTGTTCCCTCTCCAGACCAATGGTATTCACAAGAGCACTCCATCTTATCTCGTGGCCCTGTCATTGTGAAAGTTCAAATTCCAAATAGATTGTAACCGCAGTGACTGACTTGAAACAATTAGGCGTGTTGCTCTCAGAAAGTGTCGAGCAGGGAGAGGGAGGAAGACTGAGAGGACATGCGGATACTTCGGTGCTGTCATCACCGTCACTAAATCCTCTGCAGCCACAAGTGTCTCTCGCACTGGGAATGGGGCAGTGTAAAGATTACACCGGTCACCAACAGCGCAGCAGAGCGGAAAGAGGCCCCTAAAGGGGACAGAGAAGTGGGAAACACTTCTCGTAACACTGGGCGTTTCTGGAGCTGTGGTCTGATGTATGAATACTTACCTCCTTTCATCTGTGCATCTCTTTTATTCTCTTATCACAGTATCTCATTCTCCCCCTTCTGTGATCAGCTCCTCTCTGAGGCTGCATATTTGTGTCTCATCCGCAACCTCAAAGCAAAGGAAGAAAGGCCGTGGCAATGTATGGTTGACAAATACACAGATGTGCTCCATCTGATAAACTAACAGTGGTTCTCGACTGGGATGCTGTCTGGACTCATCGTAATTATAGGATTCCAAGCTGCGACCCAAACAAGAATTGTACTTTCTTCACAAATGTAGTATGTTAAATAAACAATAAATAAACCTATAAAGCTGAAATTATGACCACACTTTTATAGAAGATAAAGAAATGTTCTAAGTTGAAGGTTCACGACCCAGTGAATATGGTTTTACGCCCCTCTTTTTTTGTCCCGACCCACTAGTTGAGAACCACTACTCTTGTGTGATCTTATGAGGGACAAATGTGGGTAGCCAAATTACATCTGATGAATACTATTGTTACTAAATAGTAGTTAACCAATTCCTGGAAATGAAATTCACCAAAAATATAATACTGGTTTGTTCAGCCTCCACTGATCTTGGTGACCAAGTGAAGCTAAGGCTTAGGGCTTGGTATCAGGAGTGTAACTGCAAAAACATGTACTGGGGAAGTGTAATGAGAGTGAAAAGCAATGGGATCTGTGCATTGAATGTTCCATAGAATATCTTCTGAGGGCTAATGTTTCCTGTCCTTGTTTTATTCCAATGGACAGTTGACTTGGTCTCTCTGAAATATGTCGTCACATTGTAAATACTTCACTGGGGGAGACTTCAGGGTCCAGAAGCAGTAGTTGTTTTTAACCTTGAAGCTAAAGGCTAATGTTTATTGGACATCCATCCATCCATCCATCCATCCATCCATCCATCCATCCATCCACCCATCCACCCATCCACCATCCACCATCCACCATCCACCCATCCACCCATCCACCCATCCATCCATCCATCCATCCATCCATCCATCCATCCACCATCCATCCATCCACCATCCATCCATCCATCCATCCATCCATCCATCCATCCATCCATCCATCCATCCATCCATCCATCCACCATCCATCCATCCACCATCCACCCATCCACCCATCCATCCATCCATCCATCCATCCATCCATCCATCCACCATCCACCCATCCACCCATCCATCCATCCATCCATCCATCCATCCATCCACCATCCACCCATCCATCCATCCATCCATCCATCCATCCATCCATCCATCCATCCATCCATCCATCCATCCATCCATCCATCCATCCATCCATCCATCCATCCATCCATCCATCCATCCATCCATCTATCCATCCATCCATCCATCCATCCATCCATCCATCCATCCATCCATCCATCCATCCATCCATCCATCCACCCAACCACCCATCCATCCATCCATCCATCCATCCATCCATCCATCCATCCATCCATCCATCCACCCATCCACCCATCCATCCATCCATCCATCCACTATCCATCCATCCATCCATCCATCCATCCACCCACCCATCCACCATCCATCCATCCATCCATCCATCCATCCATCCATCCATCCATCCATCCATCCATCCATCCATCCATCCATCCACCCATCCACCCATCCATCCATCCATCCATCCATCCACTATCCATCCATCCATCCATCCATCCATCCATCCATCCATCCACCCAAGGACAGGTCAAATGCAGAGAACAAATTTCACTGTACAGTTGTTGATAAATGACAAATTAACCACTTGAAACTTTACCTTTAAAATCGTACGTTATATTCATTTTAGGACTAGAACAGGAAACATTGTTGGATTGTTAGCTGCAACAAAAGTACAAAATTCTATCCTTGGGCCTAGTACTGTCTTTCTGTGTGAAGTTTGCATGTTCTCCCTGTGAACTCCGGTTTTGCCTTTCACTAAAATCATGTACAATAGACCAGGATAAACGTGAGTGTCTGTGAGTGTGGGACAACAAATCCAACTTCACCCAGAGCTACAATTTGGTGAGGCATGTTCATTATTGTGCACAGTCATGACCAAATAAACAAATAAACTTAAATTGAGACGGGGTGACGCAGTGCAGAAGAGTGAGATTTCCGTCATACTCCTTTTTAAATGTGTTGAAGACCAAAACAGTAATTATGAAGATTTCCTCAGGCTAAAAGCTTTACATTTTGTGGAAATCCATTATGAAGTTACGGTAACTTTACATTTACAACCTGCAATTAGATGTATAACGAGGTCTATGTTTTCCATGTATGGATTTGCACACCCTTTTTTCTAATTATGTGCGATGAGTGAAAGTTTAGTATGCTATTACAGAGAGGCAAGTGACAGCTGTTCCCAGTCTGGAATAAAGAATTGATGTTGCATGCAGGGCCATGCCGCTGGGCTTCAGAGGACAGCAGAAAGGTTCCTTCTGAAATATTGACGAAGACCGGAGATGAGGCCAGAGCAAGTTTACTCTTCCCATTTTCAACATCCAACATGCGCGCATCAGAAAGAACAGAAACAGGTGACACTACTTTGAACATAAAATAAAGCCATCTGAAATCTTATTGTCTTTGCAATCATGCATTAGATTACGTGATTATTACAAAATGATGACCGCTGTTTCCCTTTTCCGCTGTCAAGTCAGATGACACAATGCCCATCTACCTTTATTTTGTTGCTTTTCGACTTGGTGCCAAACTGTTCGCACTGTCTTCCCCTGAGCCAAAGTGTGCTGTGCGGATGTGTGATGTCAACAGACTGGCCTCTGATTTACCACAGCAGAGACAAGACAGCGCAAAATCGACACAAATGTCTTATCTTATTAGTTTAATAGTTTATTATTGCAAGCTTTGATTACATTTTTGGAAATGATTTGGGCATTAGATGGAATATGCTGACTGTAGTCACATCAGGAAGACCAAATGAACCCATAGTAAAAACAACAAGAACTAACAAGAATGTACCTGTATAGATGTTGATGCCTCATCTTCTCTTAGTGGAAGCTTGTTGCTGTGTATAAACGTTTTTTCGTCCTGTTCCAAACGTACATTGATTAAAAATTAGTGTTGAATTCTCCAACATTTAAATTAGCTAATAGCTCCTTGTATCCTTCAGTTTTTGTGGCAAAAGCGGCGTAGATTGTTTACATTTGTCTCCGCTCCTCATTGTAACACTATTAACTTCCTTGTTTACAGAATACGCCGCATGCCGCCTGCGTCATATCCGGCTTGATTGGTTGATATGCTTGGCAAACGCACCAAACGGGAATTCAAAGAAATCACCCCTGGTCCCAGACTACAAGTCTGGAAAAGTGTGTATCCTGGCTGGCCAGGCTACATATGAGGTGTTTGGTATTCATTTCTAATCAGTGAAAAACCTTTGTCTAAATATCTGACGCAGCACTGGAGAGCACAATAGATTACACACTCATTACATACACATTACATACAAGGGGGAGCCCTCTGTGACACAAGCTTTGTCATGCCTGGGTGCTAGTATAAACACTGTTAAAAGATTCATGGAACGAGAGAGAGCCACCCTTTTTGTTGGTAATTGCTCATAAACATCCCCTATCAACACTGACGCATGGGATGGCACGAATGAATGAATAAAGAATGAAATCAGTGGCAAACAGGGCATACGAAGCCCACTGAGATAGTGCATGTAGGCCCATTTGTTTCGATCATTAGGAACTCTTGATGACCCAGTGAACCACAGCATTACTAAGGCTCATCCTAACTGTGCGTGTCTTTGCAGGGCCAATTGGTCTGCACTGATATTCCCCAGTTCCTAGAAGCGTAATAATTGTTTGCATGTCATCAAAGGCAGCAGAACGGTGAGAGGGGAGAGCCTCATTTTCAAGGGCTTCATTTGTGTTCACAGAAGTAAACACAAACATGCATGTGAGAGTGTGTGCGTGCTTATGACAGGAGTAGAGTCTAGACTTTGTTAAGTCTCATTGCCTTTTGCAGTAGCGTGCCGATTAAAGGGTGCCACATTGTTTGTAGCTGTTGTTTGCAAAGAGTCGTGAGGCACCGAGAGGTGTCTGACAACTTTTTTGTGTTTTTTGCAGGAAACAATCCATTGTGAAGTCATTAACTGGTGTTAATTAGGACCAACAAAAACACAGCCCTTGTTTGATTATTTTCGAAGCTCAATGGGATCCAGCCCACTCAAACAGGTCACTGCGTATATGCTGAGTTCATACAAACGTTCAGAGGATATCAGATGGATGAGATGACGTAAATAGATGCTTTTGCTACAAACATCTAAATTCCATGGGAGCGGATACGTGGAGGGTCACTGGAGTGTTCAAAGCCTGGAAGGTCCATAAAGCACAAAGCCAAATCCTCGAAAGAGTTGAAGAGTTAAACAGCCACAATGAGTGGGCGAATAGAGTAAACACAGCATTTTGCAATCCCGCTGCACAATGCTGAACAGACACCAGCTCCTCACAGCTGCACTCCTGTGTGAACCAGCTCTTCAGCTCCGTTGTGGCCTACCTCAGGTCGCCTTTGATTTCAAGAGCCCCTCCATAAGGTTTCAAGGCTTTAAATATACAAGTCCTTTACAATTAAGGTTGTGACTTAATGATAATTAAAAAAATCATGTATATTTTCTACGTATATAACCTCTGGAAGTGCTCGTGATCAAAACAGTACTCATCTGACGTGGAACAGGAAGAGCGGATTCAAGAAGGTACGAGTGAAAAAGGACTTTATGAGTGTAGACCACAATCATTGAGAGACTGTTCACACATAGAGATGAAGCTTAACTGAGGGAAACCTAACACCTAACACAACCGTAGCACTTTGACAAAGAAGGTCAGTGCAGTCCGATAAGGTTTATTTATAATTTCACTGTCCTCCCTTTCATCAGCACTCCGCTTTGCTTATTTACCCAAGCAGCACCACCTCTGGACGGCTCTAATTCAGCACTTAATGTCCACAAGTGTCCTTTTGGGTAATTGTTGTTTTCCTCTCGCCCCTCAAATCTCACCCTTCCCTCCTGACCTCCTCTCTTCAGAAGACTTAGCTCCTCTGTCCTGGCTATTTATTTTCATAGGCTTCAACCCCTGGACAAATAACCCCCGAGGTCAAACGTTGAAAAATACAGGGGGGGAACTAGCGAAGGCCTTGTACAACTCCCCTCCAAAAAGTGCCCTGGAAATGTGTTGAGCTGACATAAATTTGTTCCAGTTGCATGAAAGGGCAGGAAGAATGTGGTAGCAGCATCCCGGTGGTGTAGGTGGTGTGAATGGAGTCAGGCCTTGCCCAGGCGGAGGGGAGCTTACAGCAGGGATCACTCCGCCTCGCTCAGCTCTTCCTCGCTTCAAAGGGCCGCGGGAGGAGAGCTTCTGTGAAATCATACAATAACAGCCAATATAACCACCCTTTCAAAACACCAGCGGACCGGGCCAGGCCTGAGAGGTGGGAGCGAGACAGGAAGGGAAGTTGCTCCGGCTAATACGGGGAAAAGATAGAGAACATTTAGTGCCGGCGCTCCCGGTTGTGGGAACACAGAGATTAAAGCAAAAGTGGTATTAAAAAACAACCGAGTCTGTTTGGGTATGGATTATTGTTAAACATGCATAACCTTTATTGGCAACACCCCGGCTACATGCACAGTGGCAAACGCAGGATTTGCACATCTGTCAGCTTGACTGTCTTCTAGAGCTGCAGCTTCCATTTTTATTGAGAAATCAACTGGACAAGGACGAGCAACGTTAATCTCCTGTATGTCTTTCTCCATCAGAATAACGGGTAACACTTTACATTACGGGCCGGTAAGTCTGTGGTACTTATAGTGGTAATTACTAGTAATGACTGGTACTTACAGTGGTACTTACAGTGGTAATTACAGTGGTAAGTAATATTATTTACAGTGGTAATTCTAGGTTATTGTTGTGGTACTAAAAGTCATAATTACTAGTAATTAGGGTTAGGGTTAGGGAGACACAGAGTTACCTCTGTATCTCTCATTACTAAGAGATACAGTGGTAACTCTTAGTAATGAAGGTCATACTTCTATGTACTTTGATACTTTAAATGATAGTTTCTAGTAGTAGTAGTTTCAGTGATACATCTATGGTACTTATTGGTAATTCAAGAATACTACAGCAGCAATTCATAAGTAATAAATGTGGTACTTCTACATACAGACGTAATTTCTAGGATTGTGTGACTAACAACATAAAACTGCATTAGGGAAAACAAGAAGTACAACCTTCATTCAAGAGTTACCACTGAATCTAGAAGTACATAACTTGTAATTCTCACTATAGTATCCTTTAAGGGGAGACACTACAGGCAAAACTCAATTTTTTCAGTTGTCAGGTTTTGGGCCAAATTGGTCTCTGAACATACAAGCTTTCACCTGGAAACCAAAAAAATACCTAATCTTCACAATAACATGTTTAAATATTGCGCTGATTCAATGTTTGCCCATAGACTTGTATGGGACAATGCAATTTCAAGGGCCTTTTTCTCAAAACACATTTTTCTGTCATTGTGGCGACACTATGTCCACGTCAGTAGGACCTAAAGACTTATAATTTTCCAGCCTTGGACTGAACAATATTTGGAAGATTTTTTCAGAGGGATTTTTTATTATCTAACCCCTAGCCCCATTTATTGAGTTTTGCGAAAATGACATTTTTACAAATCTTTCCACTAAAAAAACAGCTTATTTTAAAACTAAGCAAGATATCCAAAATTCCCTCAGAAAAAGTCTTGGTAGCTCATTTATCAATAAAATGAAACAATAAATTTGAATGTAGCTCTATCCATTATTCAGATTTAATCGCCGAAAAGATGGGAAATTGGGGTCATTTTTAGGCATAAAACACCTTGTTCTTATATGAAAAGATAAAATTACTTGCAATGTATTTTTTTCTCACATTTATGTCAGTAATCTACAGCAAAATTTTCAAATTGATATCTGTAAATTACATTTTTTTCCCTATTCACCTGCAGTGTCTCGCCTTAGTACCACAATAAATACCTAGAATTACCACTGTAATTACCACCATAAGTACCATTGTAAGTACCGCTGTAAGTACCACCGCAAGTACCAGTGTAAGTACCAGTGTAAGTACCAGTGTAAGAACCACAATAAGTACCTAGAATTACCAGTGTAATTACCACCATAAGTACCATTGTAAGTACCACTGTAAGTACCACCGTAAGTACCAGTGTAAGAACCACAATAAGTACCTAGAATTACCAGTGTAAATACCACCGTAAGTACCCCTGTAATTACCACTGTAAGTACTAAGGACTTACCGGCCGATGTGACGAGTCAGTGCTGCAGGCTGGATCATAATAGGGACCGCACTGAGCCACAAACAGATACATCTAAATAAATAATATAATTACACAAGCCTGTGCTTTAAGAATGCATTGTTTTGGTAATGTTGTTTTGGATATAACTTTGGACAGAGGCTATAAAGACTATAAAGCTATAAAGTCATAATATATCGCAACATCACTAAAGTCTTCATCCGATTGACAATTTTTTGCAATGCATTGATCTTATAAAATCTGTAAAAGTTCTATTTTATTTAACCACTTAACACCTGCCTCGACCGAACACATTTTCTCCAGTTTGGCTTTACCTAAATCGAAAGCCTTCTTGAAACAGCGTCAAAATAGTGAGAAAAATGAGACAAAAACTAGGATAAAAATGTTTAAAAAAAGTGACGACCGGTCTTATAATTGAGGTGTTACTGTCGGGGTTAAAAGATCAAACATTTAGATTTAGATTTACATTTAGTTCAATTTTTGTCTTGTTTTGGTCCTGATGTAGTCTTTGTTTTAAGTAACTTTTGACACAATTGTCTGAAAACGAACTGCTTACAATTTGTGTTGAATTAGAATGGAACATTGACATCGCTGAAAGGGTTCAGCATCGCGATATCGCAAGTTACTTCAATATTGTTCAGCCCTAATACAGACCATTTGAATCTCTCCTCTTTATTTATTCAGTGTGGTTGCAGCCATCTCCCAAATTACAAATGATAATTGTGGTATCAAGGGATACGACATGACTGAATAGAAATTATAATAACAGACTTTTTTTCTTTTTTTTTTACACAAATGTTCGACAGAAAAAGATGAATTAGAAGTGACATACATAAGCTGCTATTGCCCGGCTGCCTGACTGACACCATTAATAACTGTAATTATTTAAAAGTACCACGGTAGTTCTTAAATGTGGATTTCAGAAGTGCTTTAAAATGTTTTTGTACAGTCTGGCCAGTGACAAGACCAGGGAACATTTGGAGTATAACAGCGCTGAATGACTGCACAAAGTCTTTTATGATCCACCGCAAGATTGTGTTTCCCACTGGGGAAACCCATAGTAAAAACGTATGACCTCATCTAGCTCAATGGTTTATGCTTTCTTTTTCTATAGTGGCTTTGCACAGAAGGAGACATTTTGGGGGATGCCACTGTGTCGGGGTGCCCTTCCTTTCTGCCATGGAAAAGGTACGTTTCCAAACAGCCAAAGCCAGACACATGGAAGCCATCAGCGGGGACTGCGGTGTGGAGCCAGCAGACTCACACACATAAAGTATATTTTCGGGATCAAACGGCAAAGACAGTGCGCACACAAAGCACAATATCGGTGTGTGTGAGCGTGTGAACATGTGCGGCACTCACTTCTCGGACACGTTTGATGTGTGTAAAAACGCTGCTCCTGTTATTCTCTGCTTTACAGCCAAATCAAATCCTCCCCGTTTCTGGAAGTAACTCCAGAAGATGATTAGTTCATATTTTCCCCAAATTGTATGGAGCGGTCCCTGGTGACGTCCTTGTAATGTGTTTTATAGATATGCTACAAGTCACCCCGTAAATAGGTCAGCTGTCTGAAGTGTGATGTGTCATGCGCTCCTTTCCAGCTCCCAAATGTCTTCTCTAATGAGCCCCAGTGATTTTGGAGAGGAAAACACCACAGTCCTTTTTTCCAATAAAGCCCCTCTCTCTCTCTCTCTCTCTCACTCTCTCTCTCTCCCTCTCCTAAAAACAAAAGCTGTTTGTCCTCTGGTGAGATGTGAGTGAGGATGCACTGTCGGCCTGTCTGTGGATTTTGGAGAGTCATGTTTGTTCTCTCTAAGCGTTATGCAATGCAAGTTTTGAGAGAATAAAAACAGCTTCACGTACCTGCCATCTTAGGGTTAGGCTTAGCAATTATTCATATCGAAATTACAAAGCGTATTGACTTGAGATCTTACAGCCTAACCTTAGTCTTTTAGTCTTATTGCTTTAGTCTTATAGTCTTATAGCTTTAAAGCAGTACTAAGTAACTTCTTTACCTTAATGAATCCTTTTCGTAGTCCCTCTGGGGGTAATACAAGTGTTGATGGGATGATTGGGTGTCTGGTGTTTCTGGCCAGAAAAGCACACTTGCAACTTTCCCTGCACCGGGTCGGAGGTTGCAATACACACTAATATACTCACGAAGAAGAAGCTAACAGGCTAACGGGCAAAGCTAACTGTGGGCTAGCGCCACTTAAACAGTATTTACAGCCAAGTTTGAGTGAAAAAAAAAGATCTCCATTGTGTAATTGGATGTACAATATCCCTCTGTCCCTTTGTCTTTTCTGTCAGCATAGTATTTACACTCACAGACAATTAATGAGTAAAAAAACGTAGTCTTTATAGTTTATTATTTACCTAAAGTTATATGTTTTATGTTTCATGTTGCACGATCAATTGGAAAAAAAAAAAAAAAACATAATCCCTAATCATAACCCTAACCCCCTGAACCTGGGGGGACGGCAAGCAACAGGTTAAATGATGGATAGTGGCTATGGGCTTGTGTGTATGATGAGGTGAATCAACAATTCAGAGAAAAACAGCAATCTTACAGTCAATCGTTCTTTCACTCACAGATGACACACACTGTTTTAGTCATCAAGTAAAAGCCAGACATCCTGGAGAAGATCTTTATGATGTTACCTACTGTTGGCCAAGTATCAAACCCAGAATCTTCTTCCTGAAAGACAAAGGTTAGTTTGAGAGAAGAAGCATCCTTGACTTTCTATTGATGTGCACATTCTACACAACTCCTACATATTGCAGATGGAGCCTTATTAACAAACTTTGGCTCTGGAGAAGGGATTTGCTTAATCTTCAAATGTCAGCTGCTTATGTCAAGAAATGTTCAGCTGTACTAATTCATCGGCCCCTTTGTGACTTTTTCCAGTGAGTACATGCACAATGGCATCCCTATCACAGGACTAACTTCTTTCACAGCATTCATCCTGTGTTTCGAACAACCTTCTTTGTCTTTGACAGGATGTTCTCAGCATTTCTTATGAAATATTCGTGAAGGCTTATATCAGGCCCAAGTGAATTACCCTTGTCTTGTTTGACTTCACGAATGAGTGATGAATTGGCAATATTTTTCAGAGCCTCCACACTTGGATTCTACTGGAGCCCAATTTACACAATTTATGTGCTTTATCCCCGATTAACATACTGACTTTACCCTTTATAGGGCACTCATTGAAATACTTTGAAATAAATCATTTCAATCCAAGAGTGTTATTGGGGGACACAAATTTATTTCTGTTGTAACATTTTTCAAAAATGTTTAGTATCTTGCAGAAAATCAATGGTGCTGGTTCTCAGGAGATTTGTGATATTAATGTTTGACTGATCACACCTCATAGGCAAAAGCTTGTGTAATGTGATTGAGGTTTACTGCCTAAAACAATTACTAAAAATAACCTTTGGCAACATAAAAACATATGTCCTAGGGTCTATTGGTTATTTTGTCAAGAAAATACTGTAAGTATGAATAATTGGTGCAAATATAGACAAAACTAATTCACTTTAGGTTTAAGTGAATTAGTTTGTTCAATTGTTTAAGTATGATCAAATATGGTGCCTGCCTTTTTCATGTTGTAATTTCACTTATTTCCAAAACCAACGCATATATCACTTCACACAGTTATTCACCAATAAAATGTGTGAGTTTCATCAACTTACCATTCGTTTTCAAGTTATGTAAAGAAATACACCGTGAATTTAGCCAGACTTGGATCTTTTTCAGACTTCAGAGAAAACAGGAAGTTGAGAGTGCGACCAGTCTCTGCTGATTGGTCAAATGCCACAGTTGTGGGATCTGTGATGTCGGGTGATCTCTTCTGATTGGCTGAGTCAGGACTACATGCTTCTTTACCTTACTGATGTGAAGCAGGGAGGCCATATGTAAAGTGTGCGGAAATCACCAAAAAATAGTCACTTGCCCTATAAAGGGTTAAAGTGGCCTGATCACGCGTAACCAACCCCACACAATCAGAAAACTAACATATGATATACCATTACACACAAACAATTATCTAAATTAAAATCTTAAAAGTTTTGTACATTGAGTACTAGTTAACCGTGTTCATGCCAATGTGGTTGATGGATGGACAGCTGCCGAAAAAATCTTGATCTCTCATCATCTGTTACTACGGCTACAGAGTTCTGAAAACCTTTGTAATCATTTTTGCTCACTATACACATAATTTAGGATCATTTGCCGTTTCTATGTATTTATTTCTATGGGCAACATAGAAACACAAGTTGACTGGCACTGTGTAGTCACCATGTCTGTCCTGAAGCCCGTAGTGACGCAGCTTGTGAGCTCAATGGAGTAGGACAACGATCATATCTCTGCAGCAAATGATCGTCACGCCGCTCTGATGGGCCACATGTTCTTGGGCCTGGCTCCG
This sequence comes from Gobius niger, assembly GCF_951799975.1. Lineage (NCBI taxonomy): Eukaryota > Metazoa > Chordata > Actinopteri > Gobiiformes > Gobiidae > Gobius > Gobius niger. The sequence goes on from NC_136863.1 coordinate 13,368,842, forward strand.
CCCTCTCCTCCTCCTCATCACCCTCTGTGTCATGAATGGACAGGGCCCCTTTCCCTATCTCTGCACCCGACACAAGAGTGCACAAAGGGGGCACAGTGTCAGCCCTGTCCAACATTAGATCACCCAGAACCTAACTCCCCTGTAAAAATGCTTCATATTTGGCACAGACGTTGTATCCCTCTGACAGTAAAAGACCACTCGAATCTTGTATTTTGCCATTGTGACAGAGCAGATGCTGGGAAGGGAATGTTTTCTTTTTGATAGTTAGTGTTGTCTTTTTTCCTCCGTCTGACATTTTTTGGAAAAGCCTTGTCGTATTAATCAGCAGCAAACGTGCACACAGCTCCCTGGAGACGTTAACCAAGCACTGTTCGCAAAGGAATTTCCACGTTTTACTGTAATTTTCATGGAAATGTAGCTGAAAACAATCTATTACTGTTATGAAGGCCAACCCAAGCGCTGAATAGCTCTTTTTTGATTCCAAAACTCCTGGATGATCTAGGGTCCCACTGGGCTTATCCCTCATTACGCAATCCCGCCAAAATGTGATGTAAAGGGCAATTGAAATATAACTCGCGCCTTATCAGATTGACAGTATGTTATGTCTACAAAGTATTCCTGCCATATCAAAGTGAAAACGTCCATCGCTCATCTGTTATTGCTAATGGCCTTGTGAATCAAAGAGAAGCAGAATGGATGACACCGCAACTTCACGTCTTTGATTCTGGCTCTTTGTCGTGAGTCAGCGCTTTTCGGTTTGCTAGAAAGTATTCCCTTTGCGTAGGAAAAAAAAAAGGCATGTCATAAACACTAGAGCTCAAGAAATGGGCCTGAATGGGGGCTCGGTTCTGCATGATCGACCCATCGCATCCCAGGAACGTGTTTGAAGTCCATCTTGGAGCGTTATGAGGTGGAAGATAATAAGATCCCTGTCGTAATGACCCGCTATGTTCGGCTGCACGGAGGTTTTAGTGTCGGCGTGGAATGCAGCTATTAAGCATCGACATGAAGTGGGGACAAGCTCCGAAACAAGCTGAAACGATTGATTGATTTTGGTGTTTGCCGTACCCTATAGAGGTCAGAAAGACGTGTCCCCTGGAGGTCTCTTGTATTCTGTAACTACAAGAGAGGGCATCGCTGCAGCTCGCCAGTCTCTTCATTCTTCGGCTTCATTCCATGTGCTTTCAGAGTATTTTTTTTAATTTTCTATTATTGACCTTTATTTAACCAGGATAGTCCCACTGAGATTAAGAATCTCTTGTACATGTTTTAGTGGTAGGGGAAACCGGAGTACCTGGAGGAAACCTACGCAGACACGGGGAGAACATGCAAACTCCACACAGAAAGGCCCCGTCCAGGTGGGAATCGAACCAGGGACCTTCTAGCTGTGAGGCGTGAGCGCTAACCGCTGCGCCACCGTGCCGCCAACTCTGCTTTCAGAATAATTATCCAGCAGGAAACAAAAGCCCTGAATCTTGATCTTCGAGGTAGAGCACACTCTCATTTCGCATAGAGCAGGGGGGGTATGGAGCCAAATGAGGGTCGCCAGAGCTTTCCTAGAAAATCTTTTATTTCTTCTCTTCTCTCTCTCTCTCTCTCTCTCTCTCTCTCTCTCTCTCTCTCTCTCTCTCTCTCTCTCTTTCTCTCTCTCTCTCTCTCTCTCTCTCTCTCTCTCTCTCTCTCTCTTCCTTTTAATCGTGTTTACTGAAAACACTGAGTATGAGGGGAAATGTTTTTGATCATGATTGCTGCTGTCTAGGCTTTTTCAATGCTTTAAGCAGTACTTAGTAGTAACTTGTTTACCTTAATAAATTCTTTTTGTAGTCCCTCTGGGGGTAATACAAGTGTTGATGGGATGATTGGGGGGTCTTTCATCTCCCCTTGGTGTCTCTGGCCAGAAAACAACACTTGCAGCTTTCCTGTACCGGGTCGGAGGCCCCAATACACCCTGATGGAATCCCTAAGAAGAAGCTAACAGGCTAACAGGGAAAGCTAACTGTGGGCTAGCATCAATGGGCGCTGGCTGCTCTACTTTATGACCGTGACCCTGGGGGCCGCCATTGCTCCGCCATTGCTGTAGTGCCTCCATATCGCCACTAGGCCCCCATTGAAAAGCATTGGAGTTTAGACACCTTAAAAACAACTTTAACGCCTGGTTTCAATTTTTTCAACACTAGACTAGGCTAGATATTCCTCCTGAGTTAACGCTGGGTTAATCACAATATATGAAACCAGGCTGGTTTTTGTAATATGAATTTTGGAAATCTCGTACTTAATGAGGGTCGGACTGTTAGCATTGGAGCAGCACGAGCTACACGTCACGCAAGGGCCGAGTCTACGGTGAAAATCCCACCCGTATGTCCTTTTTAGGAACATGCTTCGTCAGAGCTGGGGAGGGGGAGTCTGTAAATCCGCCATGAATTCCCCCACGGCTGTGGTCATTATAAACAGGGAGGAGTGAGCATAAGACGTCAATTTTTTTTTTACAGTCTATGGCTAGCATCACTTAAACAGTATTTACAGCCAAGTTTGAGTGAAAAAAAAAAAAAACCCATTGTGTAATTGGATGTACAATATCCCTCTCTCCCTTTGTCTTTTCTGTCAGCGTAGTATTTACTCTCACGGACAAATACTATGTAAAAAAAAAAATGCAACATGCTACGACACCTGCAGTGCCGCTTATGGCCTCTAGGGGCATGACTTTCTTAGTTTTGCTTTAAATTAACAATCATCTCCAGGAAAATTGATTTGAACTGCACCGTATTTTATGGGTTGTCATAAATACGCTTACGTGTCAAGGTGAATGTCCGTTCTGACACCACACACCACTTGCTCAGAGAATCTTCACCTCACGGCACAGCACGTAGTTGGAAACATTCAGTTCAGTGACACATTAACCCCTAAATGAGCTCTGATGTGGGAGCGCTCCATCGGGCTCTTGCCACACAAGCATTTTAATTTGCTCACTCACGCTCGCAAACAAACACACGCACACACTCTCGGGGTCGGGGGTCAAAGTTTGACCGTTAGCGTTGCCGACACTGAACTCATTTAACTTCGGGCGCTGAATGATGCCGTGGGTATTGTGTTGTCTTGTTTTATGCATGCGAGAATGCTCCCCTTGATTGCATGAGAGCGGAAAAGTGAGAAGAGGAAGGTTCACGCTAAAATGTGCGGCCGATTCACATGTATATAATGCTGGCAGGTCCCATAGTGTGGCAGTCAATGGAATTTTTAGTTAATCCGCATGAAAACCTGGAACTCCTTTCATGTTAGGACGCCGGAGTAACCCACCCTGACCTTTTGTCCTCTCTCTTTTGAGGCCTCACTCTAACGATTAGACCTGGCTCACAATACGGATGCATGGAGAGGCAGAGACCTATGTTCCTATGGGTCTACCCCCCAAAAAAAGATCCTTAGTAGCCAAATTGGCACATCCTAAATCAAAGCAAGGGAGAAGAATAAGCAGGCAGAGTGAAAAATGGGGCACAAAAACAAGTCATTAATAGAGGAAATCCTTGAGACAAAGGAGGGGGAAATGTGAATGTGAAACAGAGAAATACCAGAGCGGCAGTCGGCATGGCGGATAAAAGGCGACCCTTTAAGATAAGATTGGCACAAATATGGTTTGGATTTTGCGGCTGGCTCTACGAGGAAACTTTGGAGATATTGCCAAGTAATGACCACAAATGTGCACAGATGTCTACGGTATTAATGATCATGAAAAACACATGAATTACCTTACATGGCTGCGTGCTTAAGCAGTGGCCTGAAACCATGGGCGAGGGAAACTAGACAAACAGGCCCAAAGCCGCAAATGATGCAGACAGACGCTATCAAACAAGGCAGACATGTCGAATCAGAAAGAGCTCCGAAATCAAGACAAATTAGCCTGTTTGTTTTCTCCAGATTCCTGTAAATGTTGCATAGTCATAAAGGGAAAGTTTACTGAAGTGTGTTCTCTGTGGTCATAATGTGAGCCTGGGTACGCACGCTATTGGCTGGACAGGATCGAGCCTCTCAGACACTTTCTTTTTTCATCCTCTAAAGACATATCTTTGTAGGAAAGACAAAAGAGACCAGAGCAATGTCATCGGTATTTGTTACATGTAACATTGTGGTTTCAACCCTTCACTCTGTTGTTACACAACAAACTAAAACGTATCCTCTCAGGACAATGCGTTTGTATCCAGACCTCTGGATCAACACAAAACATCAATATTGTAACATCATACTGACAAAATGAAACTATAGTTCACAACACTCTTATAGCAGGCTTAATTAAAAGGATATTTCAGGATTTTTGACATAGGGCCTCATTTCCTTGTTATCCAGTGTTGTTGATTTCTGTAGTTAAAAAAAAAAAAAAAAAAAAAATGTATTCATGCAGATTAGTGGTGCTAGGCTAGTGCTAGGCTAGTGCTAGGCTAGTGCTAGGCTAGTGCTAGGCTAGTGCATGTCTATGGTAACTAGTAGCCAGCATTAAAAACCTCTTCAAAATCATGGGGTAGTCCTCCAAACGTTGCCATATCTGATTTGTAGAAAGCTCCTTTGTGAATACCACGTGTAGTAATAGATCCGGTGACCTAGCAGATCACTCCGCCGCTGCCTAGCTTAGAACCAGGAAGCTGACGCTGCTCAAATATAAATTATTTTAAATACAAAATGGTTAAATTTCAAAAATGATTCAGTCAACACAGACATTTATATAGGTAGACTGGTGTTATGATTTGCCTCAGGTGCACTGTGCTTGGGTCAGACTGTTTTTAATGCAGGCTACTACCATAGGCATGCACTAGCCTAGCGCCACTAAACTCAATAAGGACTGCATGATTTTTTTCTTTTTTTTTTTTAAATCTCCAGAAATCAACAACACTCTGGAGGCCCTATGTCAAAATCCTGAAATATCCCTTTAAGTTGTATCCAATTGATAAGATTACTGCTACATTATAATGAATATGTCCAGGAGGAAGACACATATTTTTCTATGTGTGTCCCAAGCCCACCCTGCAGCCACTTCTGATCTTCACCCCAAGAGGAAGGTTTAACCTCATGACATTGTGCAATCGCTAACACACACATGCTTTCATAATTCATGAATGTGTGTGAGTGCTTGCCAAAAACGCACTGTTTATACAAAGGCCATTTCTCAGCGTGTGTGCACTTCAGAAATACAAAGTGACTGAACTCCTGTCATAGTCTTCCAACATATGCAATGAGTTTGGCCTGTGTCTTGAGGAGCCGTGCCATATGAGTTAGCCTAGACAGCCCCAAACAAGCAAACTGTCCCAACTCTCAATCAACCGCTGTTATTTTCATTCTTACACACACAATATATAGAAGTGACCCCAAACAACCTAAACCTTTTATTTTCCTTTTCTTTTTTTTCTTTTTTTTTACATTTGGCTTTGCTCAACAGTTTTTCGTTACAGTGGCTTGAATGTCGGAAGCATTTTTCAGTCTTTGCTCTCGATATCAATTTCATTTTCTTTGAATGCTAAATCGTTCCAAGAGCCCTCGGGGTCCAGCAAAGAAATAGTGCAGGGGTTACATACTGTCAACTGAACAATGTTTTTCTTTTTCTCAGCAGTTGAGAGAGATTTTAAGGTCGTTCAGGAAACACAGCATCACCCACACACAGATAATTATTTCGTTATTTTAGAGACGCTCTCGGCCTCAAAACAACGCACGGCCACAAGGGAGATTCCATTCATGTCGGTGAGAGCTGTTTTTAGCCCAGTGGCAGTTTTTTAACTCGCAAATTTCACTATGGAAAATCTATGACCTGCAGTGTTTTGTCAAGGTTGTTCTTTCGTCCTCCCTGAAGCAAATATTACTCACTTTCTGAAGGAAACAATATACAGATAACACTGCGCCTTTCCAAAGCGCCATAGAATGTTTTCATTTACTTGCTTTATGAGCCCCCTCTCATCTGCTGTCTGTAGGACACGGATTAGCTTCATATTTATATAATAGATAACGCTAACAAGGCTTGTAGAAAAACAAGAACGTTTCCATTTTATCTGAGCAGGTTGCAAAACTCCTCAAACACATTTACTTTAGTTAAGATACAGATTTTTGATGCTCCCCCCATGGTTCGTACATTTGTGCAAAACTGATTCGACCCCAGCGCTGTGGTTTTGTAGTCCTGACTCCTGACTCAATTTGCTGAATGTCTCTCCCGCTCTTTACCCCATTTCACCCTGTACTGTCGTGTCTAATAAAGCCTCAAAGTGAAATCCTTTCGAAAACAATTTGTTCTTTTGAGCGCAGTTGATGTGCTCAGGGATCCAGATCTTGAGTTGGGCCCATGGTCAAGAGTAGCTGAGAGATTAACCCTTTGGATTGGCCATAAATCGAGTTAAATTAGGTTATACATTAGTAATCCCTGCAGGGAAATTCATTTTCCGCATTTGACACGCCCTCAATGGCGCTGGGGCAGCCTACGAGCAGTGTTAATTTTGACAACATATTTTAGTCTTTTGACTAAAACGTTGCGATTTAGCCAGAAAATGATCTTCAATTTTAGTCTAGTTTGGTCGACTAAAATTGCATATAAATAAAGTCGATGTAGTCGACTTTGCATTTCTAATATTTACGCGGTGTACACCCATAGATGCAAAAACAACCACATACTTGCCGAAATGTAAGTGCATGCACCCTAACTTGGTCTCACGCTGTATATTTCTGTCAATATTTGTTATAACATTTGCAAACTATTTGATTTTGTCACACTCTTCATTTTTGCACTGCATTTGCATTTTATATCTAATCAAGGTCCACTGCTCTATGGAGCTCCTCCTCACGAACAAAGCTCAGAGCTGTTCCTTTGGCAGACAATTTAAATGATATGAGGCTTTTTCAAACTCTTATTGGAAGTTTCGATGATTTTAGTCTCTCCTTTTAATTTTATTTAGTCTTATTATAGTCGATGGAAATAACTGGACATTTTAGTCATAGTCTTAGTTTCATGAAAAACGTTTAATTTATCTCCAGATTTGGAGCCATGGCTAATGGTCAGAAACACCTGGTGAGGATTAACCTGTTATACATGTTTTTAGTGGGTACCCGGAGGAAACCTACACACAGGGAGAACAAGCAAACTCTACACACTCTACTTCTCCAGGGTGGGGATTGAACCCGGGACCTTCTGGTGGTGGTGGTTGGTGGTGGTCAAGGTGGGTTCGTTGGCGCATGGAGTGAAATATCAAAATTCCCTTGTGTAAAGCGCTTTGGGTGACTTGTGTTATGTGAAAATATTTCCGTCCCTTGAGCATGTTTTGGATGAAGCCATGGCCAGCCCCAAACCCACCGGGATTAGCGGCCACACCTGACATTCGTGTGGCCTTTTCCGCATATGCATCATCCCGTTCATACGTAGCTTAGGCCACTCATTTCTGTCTCACCCTCCAACATTTGTTTCTTTGTCTCACCAGCTGCGCCATAATGTTCATTGTTTGTGTTCCTTGTCTGAGACTTCAAAGATCGCCGCGCTCGAAATGTGCTGTAATTGTGGTCGAGGAGCCATTGTGATGATGATATGCTTATGACATTACGGTGTTAGAATAAACCTCAGTGAAAAGACAGCTAAGACTGATCCAATAACTTAACTCTGCAGCTTAACAAAGTGCAGCCTGTCTCCCGTCATTGCCATTTTTAATTGAAGGGTTTGGGCGGCATCAAGGAGGCTGTAGTGTTGTGTGTGCACAGACAATCTGCGTTTCTGTGAATGAATCTGATAAATGCGCTCGGTTCTGCTCTCACATGTTAATCAACTGCTATTATGAGAGAGGAAAAAATGTCTGAATGCTGGCTGAGGAACGTGGGGGCGTAATCTCCTTAGCCAACTTAAATATCCCATATCTGACGGCTGGAATCAGCTCTGATTGAAATGCTCATTCAGAAAAAAAGTGGGACCCCAGTGCAGAAATGAAGAGTGTGACAAAATCAAATGGTTTGCAAATGTTAAAACAAATATTGACAGAATTATCCAGGGTGAGACCAAGTTTGGGTGCATGCGCTTACATTTAGGTAGCACATCCTTGTTACCAGTTGAATATAAGTAGTATAGAAGTAAGTGCGTGGTTGTTGTTGCATCTATAAGAGAATAATAATAGGCCTGAACACTTTTTTTTCTATGAAGTTCATTGTCATACATGTTTATTCCTTTGTAAAATACATGTTTATTAAGATGAACTGAAATGGCAAACAACACAGCAGTGCATTGTTTTCGAAATCGGGACTGAACCCGGCTTTTATTTCAGGGCGTGTCTAAAATGGTATCGCCAAACTGAAAAAGGTGTTGCACCAGCGTAACCAACCGAACTTGTTCATTAATTGAGCCCGTTGAATAAAACATGCACAATAGTTGGATCTGGATGAAAGCAACATACTTCAAAGCGGTACACTCAAAGACAACTCATTAAACTCTTCACTTACGACAGTTTGACATTAAATTAAAATGTCTTCCGGGAGTTGTTCACAGATCAGTCATTTCCAGCAATTAAAAAATGATGGGTTCAAAGTGTGATTTAAATGTGATTTGTTTATTGGTTTTTTTTTTATTACATACTTCAGTGTCCGTATAAAATGGCCGCTGTAAACTCATATTTTTTTTATCTAGCTCTTTCTTGCTGTGCCGCGTTGGCTGACTCCATTGTGCTCTTAATCCCCAGACAGAACAGAGCAGACCAGACTGAGGGGTTGTAATCTGGAGGAACACCTCATTCTGCCTCATTCATGAGCCCTTGTAACGAGACCTGTTTGATGAATGCGGCCATTACAAATCTCTATTTATGGTAAGTTTCAAAGCAGCTTTAGAATGAATTGTTCCTCAAAGCACACACTGTACTCGCTCTTTAATAGCCGTGGCGTCTTGTCTTTCCTCCTCTTTTGTGTTTTGAGGGAAAACTCTATTACTATCACCATAACCCGAAGACTGTAAAACAAGGGCTTATGTTGCAAAGTGTGAGTGAGCCAAAACTGATTTATGCAGTGGACATAGCGAGGCATGCAGCGGCCATTATTGGCGGTGTGACCAGTAAGAGAGATAAACCCTTTGCCATAAAGAAAGCATTGTTCTCTGTTCCTGAAATCAGCCACAAGTGGGATAAATACTGCTGCCTTTTTTTTCCTTCTCAAGGCCCTGCATCTGTGTGGCCTTGTGACTGATCCCAGCCTGAACTGAGGCAGGCAGCTGACTGCTCAGTGCCACTGTGGAGCCTTGTCCCATACAAAAACATTTGATAATTACTCACCATTCACACATCCCAACCAGCTAAATAAAAGGCTAATCCCCCCCAGTTAGGTACTCACGTCCTGGCTTTTTTAGAAAGGCTCAGAAGTTGCTCACAGCTCTTGAAACAAATGTAAATTACTCTATGGCAACAGTATACTTTAAACACTATGCTCAGAAAGTTATCACGGATGTTTCTAGTTTTGTTAAACCCATGCCAGCTTGTGAATGCCTCTTGATCTTGGAGGCTAAGTAAGTTGGGCCAAAAGTGCAGATAGACAGCCTCGCTTCCGTAAATCTACCCCAGGGCATTGAGTATGGAAAGAAAGAATAAAGAATACACAAAAGCGCCCTAGTGGCTTGTGGGGCCCTGTGCAGGCACGTAATTCGACGGGCTCTGTGAGGTATATTTCTGATTGTATGTTGTTGACAGTATTCACCAAGTCATCCATTACTGTCTGTTTGCATGGGATCAAATTGACAACGTAACAGAGAATGTTTTCTTCAACATTTGGCCTGATCATTCCATGGGTGCTGCTTGGTCAAACCATCAGAGCTCTTCTCTGGATCTTAGCCAGAAGAACGTACAGGAATGATTATTTTGCACTAAGGATCTATCGACCACTCGCTCTCACATTCAGCCTCTACCATAGAAACTAAGGTATATACAAGTTCACCCATACATTGGTCTCTTACGGCACACAAAGGACTCGAAGCCCTGTATCTAAAGGGGATTAAATGAATAGAGATGTGCAGCGGCTGTGTAATGGTTCTTTGTATTAAATCCTCAAGTAACCCCTATCATGAACCACCTTGCCTCATGTTACCCGACTAAACCCTATCTGAGATCTGAGGTCTGCCTAACCCAGAAAGAATCAAGGCATTTTCAGGTCAGATCCATCAGTCTTGGGAGAAGAAAAAAAAAAAACTCCCTCTCCCTCTCTGTCAAGTTGTAATAGCTTCAAAGTATTATCCATTACCAGCCGTCGAAAAACCTTTTTTTCGATCCCCATGAGGTGCTTTTACGTTACAAAAACAACAGAGAGTTTACCCAGGGGAGTCTGAGCCTTTACTTTACTATATTTCCCTTAATTTTCAAAGGTTCTGTTCAACATATTCAGGACACAAAGAAAATGGATCTAAAATCAAGCGCATAAAGAAACGAAGAAACTTTTGGGGAGCTGTGGAAAGAGGGTCCCTGCTTTACACAGTCCTCACTTGCTCCCCTTGAATTTATGTTCTGTTTTCATGCACATGCTCTCGTTGATATTTTATTCTGACAATGAGATTTAGTGCTGAACCGCTACCATATCTATATTTTTCCAGGTCATGTTGTACATTTAAAACAGGGATGGTTTATGTGTCCTGAGGCAGTCACTGGGTTATTGATGGTGGTCAGAGAAGCCAAGGCAGCTCTGGCACCTCTACATAAGTGAATAGCTGATCAATCTTCTATTTTATCTTCTTTCTCCTCTTCCTGCGCTTCTGTCTTTTCTTCCTCTTCTCTTTCCTTTTCCCCCACATCGTCACTGTCTGCCTCTTCTTCCCCCTCTTCTTCTTCAAGGAGGAAAGGCAGCAAAGTCAAACACTTCACAATTATTTTGTGACCTCAATCCCCATGTTGAACCCGTGCTATGGTGTAAGTCGTGGGGTTTACTGTAAAGCGCGCAGCAGATTCTTAAGACTTAAATAGTCTGTGCTTTTCAAAGGGAGAGCATTTGAGGAAGATGACAGTCTAAACCCTAGATTTGTAAGACGCTGCAAAAGACAAACATTTTCTAAGTAATGACTTTGATACAACTGGGGCAGCGCAGACGATTGTAAAGCTGGTGTTTCCACGCTTCACACCAGTAAAGATATTTTGGCCATGTGCTACGATGATCTATTTGTGGAAGGGGCTCTTTGCGCTTGTTTTGGTGAGCGTGTTTTCACAGAGGTGTGGTTGGATCCGGTCCGGTCCGGCCAGTTCCGGTTGGGCCAGTGATGTTGTGTTAATCAAACTCTTGGAGACTGCAGGCACAGACGACAGACGCTGGGAGGAGTGACTCACTTAGCAGTCGATATACCACATGTCTGGGATACAATGACCACTCAGTCCAGACACAATAGCCACACATAAACAGGGCCGATGTGCCAGCTCACGGCTCATAGATGCACAATTTCTCCCAGAGAGGAAAAACAGAGGGGCGGCCCTGTCATCGCTACATAAGCAAGATGTTTACAGATACCAGAAGTGTGTTGGCTTGTCTGAATCATGTTCCAACTTTATCACTCTGGCTCACTGACCTTTACTATATTGTATTTTTATTGTGTACGATTTAGACTAACAACCAGACAGGAATGAATCACAGTTACAGAAAAAAAAAAAAGTAAAAATAAAAGTTTTCTAAAAGGAGATGAAAGAAGTTGGACCGTAACGTCACACAGAAAGTGAATGAGTCTGGCAGATAAACGCCTGGCATTTGCCTGGCACATCGGATATAACAGGCAGCAACCTCCCACTCTCTCGGTACAGCTGCATTTTTTCTGCCTTTTTCCGCAAACTGCATTTGTGGTTTATGTGTTCCACATTGTTTTACTGGATGCTTTTATACGTCTTTGCCGTGTTTTGGGGGGGGTATCGGTGGATATTTTTTTTGTTTAGTTTATTTGTTTATTTGAGCAGTAAACATTCTGCTGAAGTGGGCTGAAGCAAGAAGCTTGTGAGCGCCCACCCCCAAAGTCAATGCAATACAAAAAAAAAAGAAAATCTAATTTCACAATAGTACCAAGGACATAGTACAAAATGAACAAAACAACAACAAAGAAACAATAGCAAAAAAGAAAAAGAAAAAGGATTATATACACCTCGCATCCGATCATGGTCGAAATGTCCATTTTCAAGACGGCATTTATATTACGGAAAATATAATACATAGCTAAGATAATACATAGCTGAAACTCATGTACTGTATACATTCCCCAAAAAGGAATAATACTACTTACGAATGATAAGCTACATAAAGAAATGCACAACGTACCCGTTTATGAATTAAAATTATCCTATTCTAATCACATTATCCATCCATTGTTTGTTTGTTTGTTTGTTTGTTTGTTTGTATGCTTGTTTGTTTGTTTGTTTGTTTGTTTGTTTGTATGCTTGTTTGTTTGCCAGCACTGCCTCCTGCCGAAGGAGCCTCCAGCGCATCGTGAGAGCAGCGGAGAAGATCTGCGGCGCCCCCTCTCCTCTATTAAGGAGATGTACTCCACCCGTCTCACCTGCAAAGCCGTCAAAATCACCAGGGACCCTTCACACCCATCACACAGTCTCTTCAAGGTTATGCCGTCAGGGAGGAGACTGCAGAATCTACGGGTCAGTTCCAGTCGACTGAGGAGCAGTTTCGTACACAGGGCCATCGGGAAGCTGAACTCCCTCGTTCCCTAGTTCAGCGAGAACACATTTGGAAACAAACTCAAAACAAAGGGCGCTAACTAAAAGTGTACAGGGGCTTCAGGAACTACAATGTGGATATATGTGTGGATGTGATCTGTACAGAGCAGTGGGTGACCGTGGCCCCATTACTGACACAAAGTTCTCTCACGCCCTCAACTGCCAAACATCCTTTGAAAAACCCAACAAAAGGGCAACAAATACGAGGATGAAAACACAACACAAAAGCGATGAAAAAAAGCATTAAAAAAGACAAAAACGACAATGTGACGAAAAACTTTCACTGAGGCATTACGCTGTTGATCTCCAGTAAACATTTAGATTTGGATAAAACCGGACTGGAGAAAATGGACTCAGTTAAGGCACGGATTAACAGGTTAAAGGAATCTGTTATTATTTTACAGCTAAAGTTACATAAAAAGCAACAATTATTAATGATTAAAGGCTAAATCCTAGTTTAAAGTAGTACATGTTATTCTTCTTTTAAAAATATATTTTTTTTTTCAATCTACTTGCTTTGAAGACAGGCTTTGTGGGGCCCCCCTGCAGTGCCTCTGATGTTACCGTATGATCTGCCCAGTCTGCTGTGGTCAATATGTTGATCGCAAAGAGGGGGGCGTCGACATAGGCTACACATAAGCACAACTTTCACAGCTCTGTTTATCCCATGCCACCGTCGTCACGGTTACACCGACATAGGCCCGTTGACCAACCATGTATGACGAGGCCCGAGAATTTGACACATCTGAGTCAAAACCTACACTGCTGTTTACGGATAGAGCGACAGACAGCAGTGAATCACAACACATACGCTTGGGATAAACCGGGGTGTTCTCATTGGGCTGATGTCATAAACGCTAAGGGCACGCTAACCCTCACCCCGGGAAGTCTAAGTCACTTCCAACCCCAGCGGGAACATTTAACACATTCTCAAAAATGGCATTTAGTCACTGGCCCACTTCTGCACACACAATTGTTACCATCCTTCTGTATTCCACACATCCTCGTGTAGACAGCAGCCTAATTATACTCAGAAGGTACTTAGACCCTTTCCAAGAGGCTATTTACACGTGTATTTATTTATCCCTTTTCTTCAAATATTCGATTCATCCCCCTGACTTACTGGAAGCGCGTCCGGGCAAGTGCCAGGGAAAGCATTTGGGTCCACTTTAGAAATGATATGAGGCCAGACAGACTGCGAGATGAAAGCAGTTACGAAGGAAACAAACAGAACACAATAAAATGCCATAATACAGATCAGAAACGGAAGAGAATACAGCAGGGGGAAAAGGACAGGAAGGAACAATTTTCTGTAAACTTCTTTTTGGTAGTATAAATTGCAACCAAATGGCCCAGATGAGCCGATGGTGAAAGTGTGGGGAAGTGCGGAGAGACGGGTTGGGGGGGATGTTAGAAAACGAGATGGATTGCTTTGACAAAGTAACGTGTAAAGCGGCGGCCCCGCGCTTTCCAGGAATCCGAGCGCTCCGCACCGGGCAGCTGACGTTCTGTGGACCATCAGTGGCTGGCTCCCGAGACCACTGTAAAATGATCTGTCGTATATTTAGTCCAATTTGTTGGACTTAATGCGTGTGTGTCCTTACAATATCCAGTGTCCAAGAGCGCTGTGCTGTATTCCAAGAAGTGAGGTGGTAGGGGTTGGCTCGGGACATGACATTTTCAGAAGTTCATTTGTTATGAGACATGAGGCAGTCGGTGGAGCCATTGTTAATTGACAAATAAAATGGCGAATAGTGGGAAAAGTGTAAAAAGTAAAACAAGAACGAATGGAAGGAAGGGTGTACGGATGGGAAGTATACTAAATCTGGCACATTTACACAAAGTTACTGTACTGAGTGTTCATTAATGTGCACTGTCCTCTTCAAATGAACAAATAAAGGAAAGTAAATATAAGATTAAACATGTTAAATCAAATATTAGGGAATTAGTGATAAATATGTTGATTTATTCATAAACGCAAAGCCATTTTGCATGATGGAAAAGTTCTCTATGTTTACACATTCTTCTTCCTCCTCTGCTCCTTCTTCCTTTTCTCTTCCTCTACCACTTCTTATTCCTCTTCCGCTTCTTCCTCTTCCGCTTCTTCCTCTTCTTCTTCTCTGCTTCTTCTTCCTACTCTTCCACTTCTTCCTCTTCTTCTTCTTCCGCCTCTTCTTCCTTCTCTACTTCTTCCGCTTCTTCCTCTTCTTCTCTGCTTCTTCTTCTTCCTCTTCTTCTTCTTCCGCTTCTTCTTCCTTCTCTACTTCTTCCGCTTCTTCCTTTTCTTGCTCTCTGCTCCTTCTTCTTCCTCTTCCACTTCCCCTTCCGCTTCTTCTTCTTCCTTCCTCTTCCGCTACTTCTTCTGCTTCTTCTTGCACTTCTTCTTCTTTCGATTCTTCCGCCTCTTCCTCTCCTTCCACTTCTTCTTCCACTTCCTCTTCTGCTTCCGCTTTTTCTTCTTCCACTTTGCTCCTCTTCTTCCGCTTCTTTCACTTTTTCTTCTTCTGCTTCTTCTTCTTCTGCCGTTTCTTCCTCTTCTTCTATTTCCTCTTCTTCTACTTCTTCTTCCGCTTTTTCCTCTTCTTCCACTTCTTCTTCTGCTTCTTCCTCTTCTCCTATTTCCTCTTCTTCCACTTCTTCTTCCACTTATTCGTCTTCCTCTTCTCCTTCTGCTTCTTCTTCTTCTCCCTTCTCTACTTCTTCCGCTTCTTCTTCTTCTGTTTCTTCTTCTGTTTCTTCTTCTTCCTCATCCACTTCTTCTCCAAGGTCAGATATATTGCTCTTTTTGAATCGATCAGAAAGAGCTCATCCTACAAACATTAACTGAGAAAATCCCAGGACTCTCTTGACCTTGGCATGGGGCGAGAGTACTAACCTCAGTCACATGTTTACAAGACAAAAAAGAAAAACAACAGGCTTGCAGAGGTGATCCCTTTAGTTCCCACCCATGCCGTACCCTCAGTGTTGTGTGTGGCCGGTCTGTGAGCCTCTCCCCCCTGAGCTTGGCAGGGCACACTCTCAGGGGAGCTCCAACAGTGGCTCGAGGAGGGCAATATCCAGCAGCATTTTCTTATTTATAGCCTATAAAATCCCATGTAATTTGGTGGTTAACTTTAATGGGTAATGGGTGAAATCCCTCTTTGTCTTCCTCCTTTAATCGTTTCCACACTAAACGGAGCGACTGTCAAAATATAATGACGTCATGATGTTAGGTCACCACTCGTTGCCACCGTCCGCTCTCAACTTTAAAGCGCTTCTGGAGCGTGTGGGCGAGCGACTTTGCATTTTCTCAAAGGATTTTGTATTTCGAGTTGTATGGAAAGAGTGAGGCGCCTTCATTGAGTCATTCTTTGATGGATACTGGTGCAGTGCAGGTTGTTGTTTTAGGCTGTGGGCTCCGCCGCGGGTTGCCAGGTTGTGATAGAGAAGACACACATGTGTTCCAAAGGTGCTACTGTAAAATGAAGAGTGGCGCACACAGCCCACAGTAGCCCGTCTGCTGCGGCTGCGTGGCTCATGTTTTTGATATTTCTCTCTGTCAAATGAGGATAAGACCCAGCGGTGACTTTGTGCAGATGTAATTCCATGCTTCTACAATGGTCGTGTGGTGGACCGCTCGCTTTCTCCAGGAACGATGAATTCACTTGTTCCGTCATCATATGGGCATTATGTTAATTCATCCTTCCACAGAAATACAACATACATATTCTCCATCACTTGGCTGCTCAGGGGCCAGTCCCACACAAACCAGCTCAAAGCAGTGGATCTCGGAAAGTCTTTTGATGACAAATCAACATTTTTTACGGAAATGCTGAATCGCCAATGTCGAGTAAACAATTTTGACAGTGTTTCTTGTGAATTAAACTTTTCCCGTTTGTACCAGATTTAATTATCTTGTATAAACATCTACTCACAGAGAGGACTGAGGAGTCTAAAAAATGCATTAAGTCATAGGATAGTAAAGCTTGTAGGATCAGTGCTCCTCCCTGTGCCACAGACGCACAAGATAAGTGCATCCTGTTGTCTGATCTGCAGTGCCATCAATGAAACATCCAAACACATCACACGTGAGTGGAGCTGAGTGTGCCTCCACAAAAGATCTTGTAGGCACCTTTTAGGAATTAGTGTCTGCAAAATTGTTTTACTTGTGTTTACTTATGTAGACGTATGCACTCTGAATATGCTTGAGGCACAGAGCCTAATTTAATAAGAAATAATTAAGTTTTAATGAGAGAAGTTTTTATTTGAGCGTGGCACTTTCTCATATTAAAGGGACTATACGGAGTTTAAAAATGTTAAAACTAAGTATTTTCCTCCCCCGACATGTTCCAGACCTGTTCACCACAACTGCCTCTAAAATCTTGTACTGTCACTCAAAAAGGTCGGGTCCAAAGTGCCGTCATGCACAGTTTGCATGCATATGCATGCATATAGAAGCTGCAGTTACCCATAAGACCTGAGGTGGCAGCAGTGAGCATATAATGACTAACTTGCATCTTGCCCTTTTAACAAGAAACTTTCAGAATTGTTTACTTCATTACTGGCAACTCAGCATTTCGATCAATATTTTGTCAAACAAATAAGTTCACACTTTTTTCTCTTTTGGGCAGGGCTTCCTTTGCTGTCCAGTCGTGGTTGAGGCTTGAGCCTGTGGTTGCCTATGAACATGTTCACATTATAATGCCATTTTGCTGCTTTAGTACAATATTGTCTTAATAGTTAGAAATGATGGCTAATCCTTCTGAAAGAGAGCTGAGTTAAAACCACAACTTTCCATCATTTTCTCACAGTTAATGCTGCTTAGCATTTTATGGTGTATGGCCTTCTCCTCTGGCCTAATAAATCTAGTGCACATATAACTGTGCTAACATTAACACTGCGGTCTGGGCTCAGTGCAGCCTGCATGTGACCTTTAAGAAGTATTATAGACTATATGGACATGCCCACTGGCGTGTGTTTTACCATTGTTCAAACAGAGTGGAACTTTGTTTCAGTTCTTCTCTTCTGGAGGATTAAAACACTGATGGAAGCTGCTTTTGGCCAGGACTGAGCAAAGGCATTCATGAGAAGTTAAAGCTGTCTGTGAATCATCTGACCTATGACAGAGATTTTCTCCAGACTGTGACCTCTGACCAGGCAGCTGGACAACAGCTTTCCATGAATCATTATTGACCACACACTATAGACCGCTTCAACACACCCCACAGTGTTCTTATATATCAGCAATTAGTCAAAGACAAGCACTCGTCAGAGGGCACAGGGAGGCACATCCTGAAGCAAGACTCTGCTGCTGAGTGAACGGAGAGTTCTGTTGGTCAAAGGTCAGGTCTGTGTGACTACAAAACAAAACAAAACACAAAACAAAACAAAACAAAACAAAACATGTATATATATATATATATATATATATATATATATATATATATATATATATATATATATATATATATACATACTGTATATACTGTATATGGGATATAATCCCAGGAAATACATCTGACATCTCGGTCCAGAAAAGTGCAGTTCTAGGAACAGCAAAGATAGGACTCGAGCTGTGCATCTTGATCAAGTTAACTGATAGAATAGCTCTGGTTTGAAATGTCAGCACTTGATTTTTCACTATTAAATGATATTCAAAGATTTTTATTTGCAATATTTTTCATTGAAGACACAAACTAAATCATTATCAGTTACCTACAGGTTATGGCAGAGCTTGATCAGCTGTAGATGGCAGTAGACCACTGCAGCCCTTAAAGGCACTCCTGTCATTACTGTATTGTGCTTCTACAGTACAGTGGGAGCTGCGTGCATAACTTACTCAGCTCACTCGGGTCACTGAGACCCAGACAAAGCCCCTGAGAGGCAGCCAGCTGAAACACCGTCTGAATGAACGATCCTTGGCACAGGAGCGGACAGCGATGGAGGAGCCCACACTGCTGCTATGCTCTGTCCCAGCTCCTCCTCTGTGTGTGAAAGCTCTGAGAGCTTTTCTCCTTGTGATAACAGTGCCAGCCTCAAGAATGTGTCGGCATTGCACAGGTGAGAGCAATTATGTCATGTGATCTGTTTGAGGTCATATCCTGTGTGACTTCATCAGGTCCGGATCATTCACTGAACAAACATCCTCCAGTATTATTGGGGGGAAAGGGTGACTTCATTCTCAAATAGTTTTTTTTTTTTTACTGGGAGTAGACAAGCGAGGGCATCCATGGTCTAAGAATGCATCTTTTTCTTTCAAAACATGGTGGAAAAAAATAGATAGGAATTAGTCACTACAATCGCCACTCTCACTACAAATCAACTTGATGCATTCATTTTATTCTATTTAGTTCGTGGATGTCGTTGATTCAGTGACATCATGATGAAACTGAAATGGGTCTGTTGATCCACGTGACTTTGGCTCTTCTTTTTCCCAGGACATATCTGAACCCACAGTCCAAAAATCACTGAAAAACAAACGCAGTTATCTGCTCAAGGGCAACTGCACTAAGTAAAGTTTTTTGCTCCCAGTTTTTTGCCTGGAAACTCAATCACTGGAATGAGACAACATGGATGCAAGTGTGTCGTGTTCATGTGCAGGTCTGCTGTATACGTGTCTTCATCATACACTCCAATGAGCAGCTTCATCACACTGTCCAAAAGTTATAAGAGTCATAAATAATGCAGATGTTATGCAGATCTCTAAAAACAAAACCCCACACAAAAAATAAATCAACAAAAACACATCTGGTGTTTACAGTTTACAGTTTATTTACATTAAGTATACCATCAGTTGTGTTCCAGTTACACATTTTGAAATATTTCTTGTATTGGCCGCCTACAGCAAAACCACAAGCTGCCAAAACAGAAGGTAAGGTAAGTTATACTTTATTAATCCCCGGAGGAAAATTCATTTTCTGCATTTGAACCATCCTCAATGCTGCTGAGGCAACTTGTTTGGAGCAGTGAACAACCAGCGTGGGCCGGCGCTCAGGGACCCATCTCCAGATGTGGAGCCGCAGGCTGATGGTCCAAAACACCTGGCTGGAGAATTCACCTGTTGTACATGTTTTTAGTGGTAGGGGAAACCGGAGTACCCAGAGGAAAACCTATGCAGACACAGGGAGAACATGCAAACTCCACACAGAAACGCCCCGTCCAGGTGGGAACCGACCCAAGGACCTTCTAGACGTGAAGCATGTCAGGTTTACGTTCAAAATACATGGGGTTTATTGCTCACATTTCACTGGCCACTTGCCACCGGTATAAATAATGTCCCTTTATTCAAGCGTATGGGCTGGATAAAGGCTTAAATACTGGGCAGATCCTGGTGTAGACCATGGGGGTATAGTTAAAGATCCATAGGACATGGTAGTGGCAAAGAGGGACTAGTTAGCCCAAAAACAGCATTTTTTTTTTCAGACAAGATCTCCTTCCAAGATGCGGCTTGCTCTTGACGCTCAGTGACAATGTGACAAGCATCTGACTTCAGTACGAAAAAGAGTCCAACTAGGGGCTTTAGGCATGATTTTGAAGCCTGTGAAGCGTGCAGTCTGAACGCGACATAACCATACTTGCCAACATTGGGTTCTGACAAATAGGGAGATCGGTGTATCGTGCCAGGTGTGTGTGTAATTAGGCTATTGATGTCATTTCTTACCTGATGAAGGAAACATGTGCTGGAAATATTGTTTTATATTATTCTGTTTACCATTGAGGACAAAGACAAAAATGAGTAGTTTTATTTTTGAAAAGAGTACCAGAAGAATGAAAAGTCGGACACTTGAGCTCAAAAGTGAGGACAAAGGGTAAAACAATCTATGGAAAATAGGCTATATTTAAAACAATCTTCGATTAAATTAAAATACGTTTGCAAAATAGGTGCATATATTATTTTAATTAAATATTATATGCCTAAATAAGAATTTACATGTTATAATCTAATGATGGTAAGATCTACACAGGCCTATAAGCTTTTTAAAAATATAATTTAGTCCAATATGGTGTGAGTAATGTCTCCGTGGTAACCCTGAGGGGAGGAGCTGACTGACCAACTAGTCAAACGTGCGTGGCGGCACGGCTGTGTGTGTGCGCTGTCGGGCTGTCCTGTCGGACTGTTTTCTCCCACAGCGGCTGTGGCGAGGCTAAATGAATAGCTACACAATCATCACTGAGTAGACTATAGCGATGACAGAGAGGCAAAGGAGTGATTCATCTCAAGGATAGGGTTGCCAGATCATGCAAATATATCAACCACAATCTTTTCACAATGTTTCACTCTTCACTGGAGAGATGGCCAGCATGCACATAACCGCTGTGCCACCGTGCTGAAGAGCAGTAATGGTCACACTACGAGGTGCAGGGGACCAAAGACAGGCTGCAACAGGTATAAAAACAAAACATCAAGTTCCTCCCAAAAAGTCACTGGTAATGCTTTATAATAAGGGTATATGAATTCATGCATAATTCATGAGGAGTTTATGCATTCTTTTTTCATGACTTTAGGCGTGACTTCATTATTAACATGAGTTCATGAGTTTTCATGAATAAAAACTCCTGAATTAAAGGCACATAGATTTATATTTTTCAGTTTTCAAAGCTGCAATTTTTTAGTTTAAAGGCTCACTTCGATTTTGCAGGTTTATACAAAGTTTGGTCTATGTCCCCAGTTTTATCTTCTGCACATTGAATTAATCATGATCATGATTAATTATGATCATTAACAAGTTCATTGCCTTAATTAACTGTGTTAATTCATGAGTATTAATTCATGAAGACTCATGAACTCATGTTAATGGCTACATGATTAAATCATGCATAAAGTTATGCATTCATTCATGTACCCTTATTATAAAGCATTATCCAGTCAATTTGCTTAACAATACATGATCTAATCCTTAATAATAAAAATAAATTAAGAAAACTTGTAAATTCCACAGTGCTTCACCTTGAATGCAAAACAAATCAAGTGCTGTAAAGCACAGTATCAAAACCTTAGTGTTGGGTCCTACACGCAACAAAACCATATAGTGCACTTTTATCAATGACGCGGATTTGTGAATGAAGCCTTAATGGACTGGATCTGAGAGTGAAGTCCAGTGGGAGGGAACAAGTTCACAGAGTTTATGACCACACTGACAAAAGTGTGGACCAATCAGAGTCTCTCTCAAGTTACCTTCTGCAATCTGATTGGTTAATAAGCAGCCTTCAGCAATAAGTTGCATACCATTTCTGCAAGTCTGGTGTGAAGGTTTAATGTTTCAGTAAAAAGAAAATCTATGTAGTATCTGTGTGTCTTTATATACTGGTAATAAAATAATAATAACAATAATAATAATAATGATAATAATAATAATAATAATAATAATAATGATGATAATGGATAATAATTATAATAATGGCTTGTATAGCACTTGTATAGCACTTACCCCTATTACCGAGTATATATATATATATATATATATATATATATATATATATATATATATATATATATATAGAACCCTCAAGCTCCCAGGCCTCTGGGAAAAGCTGAGGACCCGAGCTTGGAGGAAAAAGAGACCGCCCGCGGAGGGTGAGGAAGAGTTTTTTTTTTATATATATAAATTACTGAAATGCATTTCAGTCCAGTGTCTATCCGCGCTGGTTATTTCTGTAGATAACAAGCAGTTGGCCAGACTCCAAAAAGCGTCTGTCTACTTCATGAGAAGGTTACTAGATTAAATGTGAAGGACAATGATCAGAAATTGAGTTTGGTTACCCATACTCTTCTGCGAAATGCTGGGCAGGTGTTTCATAATGCTAAGCAAGTGTCAATGATCTCCGCTTGTGTCTTATCAGCTCAACAAACATGCTTATCATGCTGTGGTAAATGAGTGACTGAAGACCAGGCTGGAGCTTGTACAGGGGAGCGCATTGGTCTGGTGCACATGTGGACATTGAATCTAGACATTTGGGTAAAGAAGATGACATTAGCTCATGTGCATCAACATTCTTGGCACCAATGTTAAAATGATATTCAATAAAAAATTCCGTGCACTGATTTTTAGTTTGGTTTATTCAAACTGGCATATCGCGTTTTTGCACAATGAATGATAGTGATGATATACAAAGCATATACCTTTTACAACACAGAAGGCTAAATCGTTTCAATTGGACATCTTTTACATAGTTGCCCGACATTTCGAGAATCATCCAATTCTTGAGACCAATCTTTGTTGGAATTGAAGTTTGGCAGGTTTTGCCTGGTGACTGTGCAATCCAAAACACCAATCTACCATCTGATGGGACTTAACTGCTTTGGCCCTTGAAGAAGAGACTTGGATGATTTTAAAAATGTCGGTCAACTATGTATTAAAATATCCAGTTGAATAAATTGCCTTCTGTGTTGTATCTACCTGGATGATTGAGATCAATCTTTGTTGAAACTTTTACAATGTTCATACTTGGTTAAACAAGATAAAGTATCACATAACTGATACTTTATGTGTACTTTTCACAGCATAAGATCCTAATATCATTCTTTGTGGCTTCTTCTGTGTGTACTATAATACAATTGCACAAGATGAAAAAAAAATCTGGTCAAGCTTTGACCAGTGCCTTATTTATTGCTCCCTGTAGAAGTTGGACTCAGTGGTGGTATCTCATTTATATGTGAGTAGAGGCTGTGCAGAGGTCTTAAAAGTGACTGGCTCTGTGTTGGCCTGACATGTAAATGAGGTGGACATTATTAGTGTTGGAGGTCCGCAGTTCACAGCGGGACAGCTCTGGCTTTAAAAGCTCGAGCTGGTGTGAGTAAGACATAGGCGCAGCATGCTGATGTCTGCCTATACAGTACCCTCTAAAATGGTGCAAAGCCGGTGTACTGAAATTACTCGCTTATTAACAGCACCATGTGTATCCTGGCAGCTCATAATCTTCAGTTAGTCACGCACACACGCAGAGTATGTACACGTATCATACAGATGGCTGGGAAGCCGTTAAATGCTCGTGGAAGTCGAGGTTAGTTCTGGCAGAACACAATGCTCTAACACCTTGCAATAAACTTTTTTTTCCCTCTTTTGATCCATGCCTTTGTACAGAACATCATTCAAATTTCCAGAAGAGAACATTTTGTACAGTTTGATTTGACCTCAGTCCATTTGAGAAGCTCAGTGAACAATCGCTGCGCTTACTGTTTTACATGAGGGCAGAAAGCACACATTTTTATTGATTTGTGGCTTTGGGTATTTGACCAAGTAGCAAATAGTTGACTGTAATCATTGGTTTTGCTTCAATCCTGTTGTTTCTGAGTCATGGAGTTCTTGGCACTGACTATTTTGGCATAGGGTCATGGGAGAGCAGTAAGACTTGAAAAGAACATGCAGGTGTTGATTCATTTTCAGCTTCTTGCACTTCAAGAAAAATAGAAATCTGAATGCTGAAAAAAGATTTTATTCCACATAATATTGCAGGCCATTTGCAAAATCTGTTATAAAACAGCTTAAAATATTTTTAAAAATATTTTATGAAACATTGTCCGTTAAACTTCATCTACAAACAAGCACCTTGACATAAACATGAGTCTAGGCGAGACTGGGCGTGTTCTGGCTGCCTTTAACTTAATGTTGCTCCGTGGAGTAGCTGAGTGCTTCAGGACCATGGACAGAGTCCCAGACAAGTGCAAAGCCTGCTGTGTTTGGGAATGTTCTCCTCACCTCTCACCACCAACCCAACCCCAGATGATATGGTACTATAGCTTTACACCAAAGCAGACGGAGAATGGCCGGGCTTTGCATGAGGTCAGCAGTAGTGCAGAGAGTTATCATTTCTTACACTGTCAGTGTGCCCCCTATAACGTCCACCCCGTCACAAGACTCTGCTGCGAGGCTTCTGACCCAACAGGACAGCCCATTTACCACAATTTTAAAGACTCATCATTGGCTCCCTGTTGCTTTCAGAGTACATTTTAAAATCCTGTGACTTTCAGAGCTCTTCACAGGCTCCTGAATACATCACCAACGTCATTCTGCCTGAGACTTCAGGTCAGAGCTTGGTGATGGTTCCTTGAACCTCATGCAAAACTCAAATCCTTTAGAGCGGTAGAATGACTAAAACTTTATTTTTCAAACACGCTTTTCAGAGTCTGTAATATATTTTGTTTTTCCACTGAAAAGCATTCTGTGACCCACGTCTGTGAAACATGCTATACAAATAAATGTACTTACTTACCTACTTAATATAATATTATCTTCTTACTACTCCCCTTTAGGCAGAAGTGTTCATTAGTGTCATTTGACTATTGTCTGTCTTATATTCTTTGTTCTGCTGCCTAAAATAAATGAAAATTATTATATAATAATTCACTGCATTTCACTTTTGTATCAGTTTCTTTCAGTTTCTTTCCTCGCTGTTTATGAAAAAGCTGATCATATTTTGTATCTCAGTATCACTAGCAACTGTTTGCTGGCGAAAAAAAGAGAAAAGTCAAAATAATGTGGATTATAGTGATCAATTACTGTAGCTGTGGAAAGATTACTAGTTATTATGTCAATGTATTATCTTTTCTGTCTGTATCTCTTGTGTTTGCACTGATAACCGCTTGCCTGACTATATAAACAGTTACTGTAAGTAACTGTTTATATAGTCAGGCAAGCGGTTATCAGTAATACTATTCATCTTTTATATGAGAAATAAAAGAATCATGATAATGTAGTGGTTTAATACTCATTGACTTTATGGTAGTAAGCTACTATTGCACCCACAGCTGCCCAGGGGTAGACTCACAAAAGAGAGGCTCCCAATCTGTGCCATCGGCCCATCTGACCAACACCACATACACACAGGTAAAGAGGAGGAAGTGTCTTGCCCAAGGACTTAACGATTGTCTGCACCTGTGGGAGCCAGGTGTCAAACCCCCAACCTTTTGGTAATAAGCCGCTTAACCATCTGAGCCACTGTCACCCCGTCACATAAAGCGTGGGCTAGACATTTGTGGGGACAAAATAACAGGTAAACAATCCACTAACAAGCGACAGTACAGGGCAACGTGCTGACGTCACACTCACGATAACATGGCCCATCACACGATTTGTCAAAGGGAGAAAGGGGACAAAGGATCGAGTGAAGTATGGATACATGTGTGCAACACAGCCATGCAAAGTTTTAGAGAGACTGTCCTTGAAGGAAGCCAGAAAGTTCATGTAGCCATTGAGAAGAAGCCTCTTCTTACTCATCTGATCAGACCACAGAACCAGCATGGCTGCCAAGTCTGATCAGATGAAAGAGAAGAACTTTTAAAAGCTCTCATAAGATGGAAAAAATCTCATGACTCAAACCTAAAGTTAAAGACATAGAAAAAAGATCATTGTTTAAGATTATTCTTTAGGACTATGTACCATGTTATTCAGTCCTGGTTCTACATTAATGCACCGAGGTGCACTATAATGCCATTTTACAATGTTTGCACCCTCACTTCTAGCTACATCACACAATAATTTAATCATGAGGATCTCTAAAACTCTCATGACAGTTTGTTCTGGAGCTGGCACTGATCATTTACTTTTATTGTTCATGTTTAGAAGTAGAGTAATCATTATTGTTATCGTTATTTTATAATCGTACTGCCAATGATATGATGGTGAGTAATTTAAAGAAAGCCATTGGAATTGCTAAATAGGACATGACCAATCTGCCAGAATCACTGTGTACAGACCATGTTGAAAAGTGGAACACACAAAGATAAGATATTTGGTACTGAAGTCGTGTTTAAACAGTACAAAGTCTGAGCGCCCTCTCCACATGACACATAGCACTCACTCACTCACTGCTGTGACTAATTCAGCTCCATATGACACAGAGTTGATTTTCCTGAATGCACATGATGTATTGCAGCACGCTGCGCTCTAAATCGGGATCCCGCACCCGCAGCTCTTGGGGAAGTGAGAACACTTTCGGATGCATACACAAATCTTACCCAATAGTTCCACTTTCAAGAGGGAACTCTGCAACAGCCAAACTGCTGAGCTCTCACTTTAAAAGAGGACATCTCTAAAACTCATGTGTCTGTGCAGTGAGGGATTTCTTCGACATAACGTTACCGACTTAATCTGCCCTACCTTGTTGTTTCCATTATAGTCAGGAGTCAACTTAATTTGAAACTCAAATTAAAAAAAAGAGCAGCCATTACCATGATCACACAACCAATTCACCTTTTCACCTCCAACCAACCACCAAATATGTGCAATAGGATCCCTTCAGCGGGAGGAAGAAAAGGAGAATCTTGATTTCAGTCGGACTTTCCTGGTTAAATAATGGGGAGATTTTCCCTGTCAAATCCCTCTGTAGCTGTCACACAATAAACCAAACGTTTCACACCAAGCACCTTCTTCATACATTTGCCCTTCCATGAACCACCAATCAGGAACAAACCATGCCTACATGTCACAACTTTATTTTTAAATTAATGCTAAAAAGGTATTTAAGATTTAAACTGATCTTTTTCCTTGTGTAGTTGCCGAGTTGTGGTTGCTTTTTTTTTTGTCGCTCTTTTGTTGCATTTTCATCCTCGTTGTTGTCTCATTTTTGTTGTTATTTTGGCACTCTTTTCCAGAAGCTTTTAGATTTGGGTAAAGCCAGATTGTGGAAAATGTGCTCGGTTAAGGAGGGGGTGAAGAGATTAAGCAAACAATCAAACAAACACCAACTTAGATGCATAATAAAGTTTACCGCCTTTGCTCTGCCCAGTCCCGTCAGACCTGGCAGCTAAGCAGGGAAGGGCCTGGTCAGTACTTGGATGGGAGACCGTTTGGGAACACGAGGAAGCCTGGGGTGAATGTAATGTGTGAATGACTGGTCAGAGGGGCCGATGGCACAGACTGGTTGCCTCACTTCCGTCAGTCTACCCCAGGGCAGCTGTGGCTACAACACTAGCTTACCACCACCAAGTATGGAGTGAATGAATAATGACGACAGGGTAGCGCTTTGAGAAACTTGGTAATACAGGCTTGTAAAGCACATTACAAGTGTAAGGCATTATTATTATCGAAAACATTTTCCGTTTTGCTGACAGAGAAGACGTAAAACGAGGTCTCAGCGTTTATTTCATGTCATCCGTTATCGCAGATACATAAATTAAATCCAGGGCAAAACATCTGCGCTTCACAGCTAGTTACAAATTCTAACATTGAATTCCTCTCTTAAAGGGGGGGTATTATGCAAAATCGACTTTTTCAAGCTTTACATCACGTTTTTATGTCATTCCCTCCTAAAAACATGCCTGAAGTGTTGCCTTGGCACATTCAAGTATTTTTGAGTAATCTGTAAAAACTCTGATGGCAGCCAAGTTTGCCTGAGTCCTCCTAGGAACGCCCCCACCTCCTGGAGACGCCTCCGAGCCTTTGTCACCAGCCGAGTAACCAACCACTGCTCCTCAGCAGAACCCCCTCCCCACTGATGCCACAGACAGCGTGTGGAGGGGGCGTGTCTGAAAGGGTTAGAGGTTCTTGAAGAGACAGAGGCCTATTTCAAGGCATTCACTACAGCCATTTTGAGAGAGCAATTTTATACAAGGCAGTTATTCTAATTTACTGCATTTACAGACCAACAGAAGGTTTCATCATCATTGTAGTGTGCTATAGACTGGTGCTATGTGATTTAAAAAAGCATAATACCCCCTCTTTAAGAACTTTCTGATATTGCGTGAGACGTTTTTGCAGGTGATGTGCACCTGTGAGCACCTTGACGCGCCTCTGTCAGCTGCTTGCACTCTGCTGCTCCTTCGTTTCACCGTTGTTTTCCTCTTCTCCTGTTTGTGTCCAGGACCTCCATTCATCGGAGAGTAGCCGTGCCAGAGCCACAACTCATTACAGCCCCACATCTGCACCCAATAACAGGACGCACTGCGCATGAAGAAGTGCAGTGTTGCAGACGACAAGAACAGCCCAACGTCAGCGTAAGACTATATTATGTTTGCGTGTGTGTGTGTGTGTGTGTGTGTGTGTGTGTGTGTGTGTGTGTGTGTATGTGTGTGTGTGTGTGGTGCGGGATGAAGGAGTGGGGAGTACCCAGCTTAACCTCTGACCCCACTCTTCCCCCTGAATAACCCTGGCCCTTGCCCCCACCTGAACCCGCTTTTACCTCCCATGCTCCCTTCGATTCTGGCGGAGATGGATGAGAAGGAGTCTGACAGCAGATCGCACACACTCTGCGCCCCTCCGCAAGCAAAACAAAACGTGAGGCGTGCTTTAATCTGCCCGAGTGACAGGCCACAGCCACCGACCGCACACCGGAGCTGGGAACCACTTTGGAGGGCTCTGAAGTTGACCAGACATTACCCCACAGAATTCCTCCCCTTGTTGTCCCAGCGAGCAGTAAATATTTGTCAACAGTGCGAGACATGCCTTTCCTCTACATGCCTTCTTTATGCACTATTTGGATTCCCTGTTTGCTCTCAAAGTAAAGAGGTAAAACATGGCCTTTCACTTTTACAACAAGATACGGTGGTAAGAATGGCGCTGAGGCGGAGGAGGATATGGAGGCCGTCTAAACAAAGAGGGAGTGGAGGGTCAATCAGACAGCGGCGACCTGATAAGCCCAGAGCTGGCCCAGCCTATAGCCACTGTTTACGCTGCAGACATACCACTGACCCAAAGTCACTTCCTCCCGCGCGCAACTTAAAGACACACAGGGATGAAAGGGAAGAGGGCGGCGAGGGCTGAGGATGGGTTTGGCACCGCTTCACTGGGAAAAAGTGCAGACCACATTATACAAAGAAAGTCGTATTGTAAAATCCGGATGTGATGGGTGTTGCTGTTTTTTTCCCCCAGAGTCAGACAAGGAGGAGGCTTTAAAACTGTTCCACAATCAAAAATACTGTTCAGAAGGTCATTCAATATCAGGCGTGTGATTTACAATCATAATGTGTTCAGGTCTAGAAGCAGATGTGCAACGCTTGCAGCTGTATTTTACTGACTGGATTTCCAGTCCATCAGTTGTCATGTCCAAATGTGTAAGTACTATACGGTGCTTGTCATGTAATACTTCTGTATATACTTCCAATATTACGGCCCTCGCCTCTGGAACGACCTGCCCGAGGAGCTCAGGGCTGCAGAGAACGTTCATGTTTTTAAGAGCAGGCTCAAGACCCACCTTTTTAGCTTAGCCTTTAACTGGCTAATCTATTTATTTAATCCAAATATCTAAAATGTATATATATGGGAGGTGGTCCCAGGCACATTGTTTTAAATGTTGTAATCTGTAAAGCACTTTGTGATACCTTTCGGCATGAAAAGCGCTTTATAAATAAAGTTTGATTGATTGATTGATTGATTGATTGATTGTAATTCAACTTAAAATGTGAAATTAATACATGATATGTCAAGCCTTTCTTTGCTATAATTTTGATGATTATTACAGTCCATTTTTAAAATATTCCAAAAACATTTTACAATAAATATATATATATATATATATATATATATATATATATATATATATATATATATATTTATTGTAAAATGTTTCTCCACATGTGATATTCTGAGATTATGAGTGATTACAAAGAAATGTCCAACCCGTCACACAGTTCAGCTGTAGACCAGTGGTTCCCAACCCATTCCAAAAACTATGGCCACTAAATGTGTAAAATAAGGAATGCTAAAAGTAATTTCAAACAAACTGCAGTTGGAGTGTTTGATGCACCCGTACTCCTTTCTTATAAACTACAACGACAATATGTTCGCTAAACTCAGGGAATAGAATTCAAGAGACAGTGGAATAATTATGGAAAAATATTAGGGGTTCAGCTGTAACGGTGTAGTTCACGGTGCAGGACCCGTGGTTTGGTGCATCCCGGTAGTGTACAATCAAAAAAATAATAAGTAGGTTTTGAAATGAAATAGCCTAATGATCGTTGTTTGACAGTATTTATAACCTTACAATAAAATTGGCAATGCTTTCAAAGCTGCTTTAGAATAAAATGTACCTCTGGGCTCACAATACGTGAAAGCAAAATAGAAAACAAATGGTCCAGCAGCAAAGTCAAAAAAAAGAAAAAAACTACGCAGTGCAGGCCATGCGCTCGTTAACTGGTAGTGTCATTTTCGCTTTTACTCACACGGAGGATAAATCAGTCGGAGCAGCGCGTTTGATTAGAGGCTCGTGTTTTGGGCAATGTTTTGCGTGTACTTTTTTTCGGAGACAAAGCTTTGGAGACGGAATACGGCCAGGATTGGATCTTGCGCATTTGTCTGCGTCTCTGACTTTACGCAGCACTGGATCAATAATGAACCACAGCCTCAGTCACTGCAGGAGAGACATAAACAAAGACATGCAGATGTCTTTTGGAGGAGGTAACTGTACCTGTGCGGAGCGTTAGGGTGAGTGACGATGGCACACATCGGCCTGTTTGGATGCGCGCGCGCACACATACACACGCACGCACGCACGCGCGCGCACGCGCACACACCGCCCTGTGTGGATGCACGCGCGCACACATGCACGCACGGACGCACACACGCACACCCAAACGCGCGCGCACGCGCGCACACACACACACACACACACATCGCCCTGTTTGGATGCGCGCACACGCACGGCAGTCAGATCTCGTGCACTCGCGTTGTTACGGCGGATCAGCCCCCAGCACCAACCACGCACAAACTCACTGTCGCCAGGCTTCCTGGTGTTCCCAAACGGTCTCCCATCCCAGTCCTAACCAGGCCTTGAGATAGCGTTTTCTATTATATATATATATATATATATATATGAGAGACGGAATTGGAGACGGAATATATATATATATATATATATATATATATATATATATATATATATATATATATATATATATATATATATATATATGGTGAGCACCTGTTTATTTGCTTATCACATAAGATAAATAATCATGCTATCTGATGACATGAAAGAAATATATATAAAATTAGACAAACATTCATAATAACTATGGCCTACAATTGTATTGCAGTTTACAAGCTCTTCAATGTGGTATTTTTCGTTCACACCAGAATCTGTGCTGGCAACGACAACCACAGGTGCCCTGGCTGAGACTGTTGGAAGCAAAGGCTTCTGATCTGTGCCTTCGGCTTCTCTAACTACCACCAATTGTTCACTCACACAGACAAAGGCTTGTAAATTGTTTTATGCAAGAGCACAGTGTTCTTCTCCAAACCTTTCAATTAAAAGACAACCCGCTGGACCATCTGAGCCACAAACATGATCACTTTTGAAAGAAATGTTGTTTTAGGAAATAATCAGGGCTGGGTCTCTTTAGAGAGTTTTGATGCCTGTTGGATCCAGGGACAGCATTCAAGGAAGTTACTTGGTTGTTTCACCACAAATACTGAAACACATTCAAAAGAAATAGTCTTTTATGGAATGAATTACCATCATTGTTCTATTTTATGGTTCTATATGACAAATATTTTAGGATAAGTATCGAAAAAGAATCGTTCAAGTATCGGTATTGAAGATCAAGTATCATTAAAGTACTGGTATAAAAAAATAACACTACCCAGGCCTTGAACTAATACAGATGGGATGGAAGGCAGCATTAAAATGATTAGAAAAGTCCCACTTGTATATGCTTGTCCAGAGCAGGAGGTTTATTGCCAGGTCAAAACTTCATTTAGGTACAACAGACTTTGTGCTGGCATTTCAAACGACCACAAAGTATTGATTATACCTCCAGTCTTTCCTTCGTTCTGCTTTCTTGTACTGTATTCTGTCCTTTTAATACTCCCCGAGTGTACAGTTGGAAGTGGAACCCAGATGAAGGATTACCTGTGCTTTTGTATTTGGGACACTCTGTACCTATACTCTACACTGAGCTAAATGCACACTGCTCCCCTAAACCCATGGCTTAAGCTCTGCCTGTGAGAAAAGTAAAACGAGGTAACGAAGGAGGTGATTCCGCGGCAGCCGAGATGGGCCGAGGTGATGTAACTGACGGAGAATGGCTGTGGTTGCCTGTGTGCAGTGAGCGTTACTGGCCCCGGGCTGGCCTTTCCGAGGGCACACACATCCTTTTAGCAGACACGGGGAAACATGGCTATAAAAGGGAGCCAGCTTAAATGTGGAGCACCTCATAAATTAGGCCAAACGGCTATGAAATAATACCCCTCCAAACATAAGCATTAACAAAGAAACATTTCGTAAACATTACCCTGATGATTATCGCTTCACCTGAATCGGAGGGGGGTGTCCCGAGAAGACCTTTCTTATCTCACTGCTTGTCTTAACGCCGTGGAGGAAGATTTAAACCAGAGACTATCTATCTCCAAACAAGAATGTCTCACTTTGAAGGTATTTTCTCCAATATATCTTCTTTCCTCACCATCAGGGGGTGGGCTGATCCGTGGGGATAAAGGGGTGAAGTTCCATTGCCCCCATCCTTCCAAATCTATTATCTATTGGCTTAAGATGTTGACAGGAAACTAGAATGACAAAGGCTTGGAATGTGCTACAAGCTGGCTGTCTCCCACACTCCTCCAGGGCCGCCGTGGGTTCATTTAAATATGTTTTCTGCCTACCTTGGCTCATGTCTCCTCTTTTAGACAGTTATTTCGACCACCTCCCAGAGAGTACACTGGATCGAAAAACTCATGTTCCGGAAGACCGGAAATGATCAATGCCTACTAATTATTTATAGACAATAAAGAATATTCCATTCTGCAGATATGTGACAACAGCAAAGAGTTTGCCTGCTGTGATCATCGCATCAGTATATAGCTAACAGCTAACGATAATGTGTGGTTGAGGAAGGTTAAGATTTGGTTAAAGTAAAAAACTCAAGCTAATTGGAACAAGCTCTGGGCTTGTGGTTACGGTTTTGGGGGATTTGTTCATGGTTAAATAAGAAAAGCTCTGCCACAGCTGCATGTCTGTGTCCTACCTTTAGGCCCGCTTTTTCTCTCTGTTTGGCTCTCTGTCTTGCAGTCGGATCTTTTCACTGTAACTTGAGGAAATCTACCTTGGGTGACTCTGAACAAAGCCAGAGGAGATTTTCCAATCAAAGGTAAAAAGCAGTTCAAGTGTCCTGTGTACTTTCTCTACCTGGACTTTGCATTGAGGCTTCAGTCATAGCCATATTTGTGACAGACTTTGTCCATTGAGCCGCACACTAATGTCATAGGTTGAATTCTTGTGCAGAAGTAGGCCAGGCCGTTGTGTGATAACACAGTGCTGACTAATCATATGAGCTGGCTGACAGAGAAGAGACAATACTCAAAGGAGCTTTGTATTGACAGTGAGCAGAGGGGCCATTGAGCTGAGCTGCCTGCTGCACTCTCGAGCGCTGTTTACACGGCAATAGTCTCCAGGAAAATGCAGCCGTCACGTCCTCTCTCGATCTGCTTTCATTGAAAATGATGAAACTGCAGTGCACGTCTTTGTCCAGCACACAGCGCTGTGTTCCTAACACACGCTTTTATACATGCCGGAGTACTCAGAGGAAGACAATTTATCTGTTTCTGCTTCCTTGGATGGTGTAGCTTTTTAAGGCGACTCTGGTGCTTTCTAAAGTAGTAGTAAGTCATTACCAGTTATTTTACTGAATATACATGAGGAGCTTCACAAGTTTGTTAGCCAGTCAGTGTTCAGACAGGCCTGTGACATGACTGCTCTGCATTGGTCCTCATATTCTCCTGTTCACATGAGGCAGAGCAGCTGAGAATCTTCTCCCACTGAGACTGAGATGGAACTACTTCCTTCAGAGTTTTCAGTGAGGCCGGGTGTCAGGCGAAACGTTGTGCGTTGTTGTGTAAAAGATACACACGTCCGATACCAACATGCTGCCGTTTTGTCACCGTATAAACTGCGCCTCAGTGCCCTTCTCCTCTCTCTTATCACCACTAAACAAGACGCTGTCCGGCTAAAGTCCAAGGTAGATGCAGTCCTTAGCCAGAATAGATTGACTTTATTGTCCTGCTGCAGGGTGACCTCTGAAAAGCTTCAGCTTTGTGAGGCTTGAGAGAAAATAACAACAACAAAAGGCTGGGGGTGGGACTGTCTGCCTCCCCTGCGCATGAGCGTATTCCACAGACTTGTTGTCTAAGGCCAGAGGTGCCCATGGGCCTTTGAGCCTGCATGCTCCTGAATCCAACCAATTCTGGAATTCCATGACCTGGGGTCACACATTTCATTTGCAGTAGCACCTCACACTCCTCGCCTGCCTCTGTATCTCAAATATTTACTCATATGCTTAGACCAGGGAGATGGAATTTGCTTCTAGCAACAACTTTCCGACTCATCAAGCCCTGATACCACTATCAGACGAAGATACAAGTTCTATCACGCATCTTTTAGCCCTGATGGTCACTCCCCTCAAAAACATGGATGTTTAAGAATCCACCAATAACTTTGCCTAAAGCCTAAAAGCTCTTACTTTGTACTGAAGAATTCAAGATAAGTCAGAGCTCGTCTGTTGAGTCTAAACGGGTAAATTCTCACTGCTGTGGTTTACATGACATTAAGAAAATTATTATTGTTGTGGATTTGTGTTT
Source organism: Gobius niger (assembly GCF_951799975.1). Taxonomy (NCBI): domain Eukaryota; kingdom Metazoa; phylum Chordata; class Actinopteri; order Gobiiformes; family Gobiidae; genus Gobius; species Gobius niger. Next base: position 13,403,988 of record NC_136863.1, read on the forward strand.
GCTTTACAAGTTTACAAGCTTCTCAAAGAATTATGATGTTTTTATTCATTCACTCCCAGAGTGATAAGTCTCTACTATAGCCACGGCTGTCCTGGGGCAGAATGATGAAAGTGAGCCAGCTCATCTGTGCCTCCTGCGTGTTGTGCACAGCTATGAGGTATTGCAATTACTCTATACGTTTCACAGTGAACCTTTCCTCACCAATAGAAAAACACTTTCTGAGTCCATTTCCTGCTGTTCCAAAACATTTAACATCCAACACGTCTGGATCCAGGATGCAGTCTTCCAAGTATACATTATAATTATACGTCTCAGTGCTGTTTAAATTGCTGTCAGATGACTAAGAGCAATACGTACAAACATGGATCTGTTAATGCGCGCTTTAGGGTGGCCAGCTGCATGCATCAACATTTACCATTTACATCTCCCAGAGAACAGGGCTTTAGAAGTGAAAGTCCCAGGAAACCGGGGTGCTGGGAGTCGGTCACTCCAGTTCATGTGTGTGAGGACAGCCAAGGGCCTATGGGGGAAATGTAAAGCCTGTATGAAAAACAACTTGGACCTAATGGCTTCTCTAATAAGGAACGCAGCTTTAATGACGCCGGGACAAGCTGGCTTTGAGGCTATAAAAAGGGTGTTTATTATATGACCTGGCATATAGGTTCAGTGTTTTTCGTGGGCAGGCGTACAATTCAAAGAGTGTGTCTCTGCATAGGCTGTATAAATACATGTTGTATTTTCAGCAGACTGTGCCAAATGTGCCTCAGATCATTAGGATCTTATTTATATCCACCGTATCCACTGGGAGAATAGGAGTCTGTTCTGAATTATGTTTTATACATTGTGCTCTAATACTCGCCTGCACATCGGAACACTATAGAACACATGGGGCATAGATCTCAATTACCTCAGTGCAAAACTTCACTGAATGATTAAGTGTAAAGGACATGTAACAGAAGAAGACTGGTGTGATATATGAGGGGGTCACAATTAGGTTTAGACAGGCTTTTTGGCTGCAAATAGCGGCAGGATACATTCTCCAATTACATAAGCAGACACAGTGGGGAAGAGATTCTGCACTGTCTGCACACACACTCCAGTCCAGAACTACGACAGACATCCTGCAGGACATACTATGGCTTCAGTGCAACTTGCAATCTTGGACAAAAGCAGAAAGCTGTGAAATCTGGCAATAAGGTACTCATGGTACTAGGATGGCAGAGGGTCTTAATACGTGGATACAGTTGAATTATTAATATATATAAATATACAACTTAACAACAAGCCACTGACCAACACACTTATCTGTATGTGCAACCAGGTCCATGTGTGTGTGTGTCTGTGTGTGTGTGTGTGTGTGTGTGTGTGTGTGTGTGTGTGTGTGTGTGTGTGTGTGTGTGTGTGTGTGTGTGTGTGTGTGCGTGCGTGCGTGCGTGCGTGCGTGCGTGCGTGCGTGCGTGTATATGACCATATACACAGAGAAAAAGTGACCTCCACCATTGGCGTCACAGTGGCAGACGGGTTAGCACTCTTGCCTCACAGTAAGAAGGTCCTGTGTTTAATTCCTGGGCCACGTGGCGCCTTTCTGTGTGATTGAGTCTCATGTGTGTTCATTTGCACCAATTTCCAAACCAAATAGACACATTTAAAGCATATTCATATTACCCATTTCACAACCAAGTATTATTGTAAACTTTATAAACATAGTGTCCTTGTGGTGCAAGCTGGATTGTTGACTCATGAAAATCCATCTGGCCAGGCACACGCTGATTTCTTCGGATCTGCCCCTTGGTGCATGCCAGTATAACCATGTGTTAGTAGGTTTTTCACAGCAAAAAGCATTTTTACCGCTATACAGCATCATTTTTTTTTTTACAAAACACAATATTTACTGTGATGTGTGAAATATCACTCTGGTTTAGCGTTTTCAAGTATTTATATAAAATGTATAATACTAATAATGATGAAGTCTTTTTGTATTGTATTGTATTTTTGAACATGCACTCATGTCAGGTAACTGAGTTCAGCATGACAGTTCTTTCCAATGATCTTGCTGACAAATGCAACCCTGAAAGCAAACCAGGAAAAACTTTCAAGGCACCTTACTTACTGTTTCCCTGGAATTGTGTATGACCGTAGTAAAGTCACAGAGGTGACTCTTCTCTGGCTTCAGAGCTTGTCATGTTTCCAGCAGTCCCTCGGAACTCCTACACAGCTCAGTAATGTGTTTGTGACAGTGCATTAGCGGGAAGCATGCTGTGAGCTCACCCCTGATGTTTTTCTCCTCTGCACTGTTTTGCTTGGCACCTGTTCTGAGTAGAGTCTGCATATCGTTGTAATGGGACATTCCACTCACAATATAATACAGTAACCTGTGCTCTTATTGTTTTGATTTATTAAATACAACTTTTAATTTCATTAAAAATGTTGGAAATGAGACAGTGATACAGTTTCACATAGTCAACTAAGTATAAGTTGTGTGGCAATAAATAATATGTAATATGTGTGTAGCACATAAAGGACATTCATTTTGTCTTCTGTATTATCTTTAGGTGATTATTTAATTGGATGAAACTAGTGAGCATGATTTTATTGGCTAAATGTATACCAAATATACACTATGCTCTAAACATTGTATTCTGATCAATAATTATTCTTACTTTGCTGGAAAAGAATAATCACAAAATGCAATTTCAATTTTCATCAGCTGCATTTGCTGCAATGAATTACACAGAAACTCTGAAAAGAATCATACAAAGACCATAGTAAAAAGGCTTTGTGCATATTTTAATCTCTCTGTTTTTCTGTCTGTGGCTCCCATGTGCACCCTTCCCCCACAGGCCAAGTCCAGCCGAGGGAGTGGAAGAGCCCTCTGTCTTCAACACAGGACAGGACCCTTTGGGGACATATGGGGGGCATAATGCTTAGGACAGCCAGAGAAACTGTGGACGAGCCTGGGGGCACTGGAGGAATGTGCACTGGGACAGGTGGCTCAGAGCACGGTGACGTCATCCTCTGTTTCCTCCGAAAGCATCTGCCGGGCCCTGCTCCTTGTTGTGCTTGGCTGTGTGCTGTATTTTCATAGGAAGAACATCTTTATTGATAAAACTCGGCCTGTTGTCTGAGGCTGTTTTGCTCACTTCTTGTTTGGTTTGTCAGTCTGTGGCGAGAACTTTGGCTCCCTTGTGACTTGTGCAAGCACTATCTTTGTTTTCCAAAATGATTATCAGTCGAATTAAGGATCAGCAAATGCAACGGCACTGGATGTTCCAGGTTTGAACAGAGAGATAATTATTTCTGACAAAACGAGGAGGACACTAAGTTATTTTACCTTTATGGCTTGTACTAAATTGGCCAGTGTACTTGTGTGTGAGAGTGTTGTGCTGATGTGGGACAGCAGCTGTTAGAGCACTTACAGGTGTTGCATAGGTACAGTGTGTTACACACACAGTGCTGTATAAGAAGTTCTTTGTTTACAGCCCTGCTGCATGCAGGTGGACACAGATGAACACACTGGCTGTAGAGGGATGGCTCAAACTATCACCACCAGGCTTGCTTTTCATTCACTTTTAAAAATTAGTTCCAGCAAGGCTCCAAATGAAGACAAATTGTTATTTGTGGCTGTGGCCTGTCAGTAATTACTATATGAAGCAGAGTTGATTCACGGAGCACAAACACTGGGCTTGTCTGGAGGAAGATTCCCTGTTTGACCTGTCCTCAGACGGCGCACTAACTCTCGCTTTAATGATAATAATAAGGCTACGGGGATAGCCTCGCTCCCCAGGAGCCCACAATTACTATCCAGGTACAGTGCATACGCATGCTGTCTGGGGAGAAGGCCATGGCATAATTACCTTATGCTGCCACTTTGCACCAGCTCATGATCCCACACATATCATAATACTGACTATGTTTTCGAGAAACACAAAGTGAAACTTCAACAGTGTGCTTGAATATATGTGTGAAGATGTCATCATTAGCCTATTTAATAAATGGCATTGTTCAGAAATAGAGAAATGAATACATTATATTTATTTTCTGTGTCTTTATGACAGAGCCATAGCTGCTCTTTCAGGTATTGCAGTGTCTTGTTCACAAGTGAGAGACGGATGGAGCGTATGATCGACAGCCGGATCAGTGCAGCGTCTGCAGAGACGCGGTTGCTGTATTGGACTGTAGTGGTGAAGAAGAAGCTTGGCTGAAAAGCAAAGCTCTCGACCGGTCGCCCTCTGAACATACATTCACCTATGGTCATGAGATCTGGGTCATGACAGACAGAACAAGATCGCGGATTCATGTCATGTAAATGAGTTTCCTCCACAGGGTGGCTTGGTGCTCCCTCGGGGTGAGGAGTTCAGTCTTACCCAGGAAGAGCTCAGAGTAGAGCCGCTGCTCTTTCACAAGAGGTCGAGAGGAGCCAGCTGAGTTGACTTGGACATTTGTTCCGGATGCCTCCTGGTCACCTCCCTGGGGAGATGTTCTGGATGTGTCCCATTGGGAGAAGGCCCCCGGACAAGACCTATGACATGCTGGAGGGACTATGTCAGCGGGAGGGGTCCGCTGACTATGGATGGATGGATCCACTATGGATGGATGGATGGATGGATGGATGGATGGATGGATGGATGGAAATATTGAATATAAACTGGTTGTATCAGGTACAATGTGGACATACTAAAAACATATCCTAATTCTTATTTCTTTTCACACTGTGCATTTTAAGTGTGAATAGCATTTAAATGCATGGGAAAGTTATTGATTAAAGTATGGGTTTCCTATCTGCATAGCTTATCTTCTCCGTTTAAGTCGTGCCATATAAAAGCAGATAGCAGCCAAGAACAGAAGTTGTTTACATTTGAGTGCCATGTTTTTTACGGCCATGTTTAACCACAAACCCTCTTGTTTAATGTCACATTTTTGTAGAACATAAAAAGTTATTTATGCTTGTAAAGTTCATAACAACAACCATTAATGATTTATATCCCAGTCTGCACACAGGGCTGATGTATGGAGCATGTCAAGACCACTGTAGACATACAGTATATATACCAGATTGCACAAGTATTTGAGGATTAAATAAATATGTGTCTGTGAATGGTGCAGAGACCGGGCTTACACTCATCATGGGATAGTCCTATACCAGAACTAAATGACGAGTGTACGGACGGTCTTCTTCTCAATCCACAGGTCAATACTTGGACTTGTTCAGTTGGTACTCAGGGTCAGCTGTAATTTTAGACTTTATTAATTCAGAGATAATTTCACTTAAAGGAACAGGCCACCGTTTTTCCATACTGAGATATGTTCTTGCTATGTTATGTTATGCTATGCTATACTATGTTCTGAGCTTAGACGAGTTGATACGTACCTGTGTGGTCTTTGTGCGTGCCCGTGGAAGAGCGTGGCCCCCCCACCCCCCCTTGGAGCTATAGGAATACAGGTACGCATCAACTCATCTAATTTCAGGTAAGAACATATTTCAGTATGGAAAAACGGTGGCCTGTTCCTTTACAGGGACTATACCGAGTTTAAAAATGTAAAAAATATATATTTTCCTCCCCCTACATGTTCCAGCCATTTCCTAATGTGTAGAATGAGCTCAGACCTGTTCACCACAACTGCCTCTAAAATCCTGCACTGTCACACAAAAATGTGTTCATTTGGGTCCAAAGTGCCTTCATGCACGGACTTAATATAGATCCTGCACTTACACAGATGACCTGAGATGGCAGTAGTGAGTATAAAATGATCAACTGGCATCTAGCCCCTTGAAGCTTTTCTAATGCATTTAAGTCAGGTGGTCAGGTTTACAGTGAATTTAATCCGAATTACTGTAGGTCTATTATAGATTCTTTTTTTTTTAGACGAGCTTTTGTCCTGACTTGATCTTGATCTAGGCCTGTACTTGGAAGGTCAAATATTTTATGAGGTGATACTAGTTGTGAAAGGTTTGAGAACTACTGGTATTGGCTATATTGAATCGAAATAAAATGGACAAAGCGAGAACTTAAGAAAGGTCTGAGTATAACCAGAAGGAGCTCATGTGACAATTTGAGAAACGTTCAATTATAGGGACTTGACTTATTATTAAAACACTTTTTTTGAACAGAATTGAGTTGCTGAGGTAGAGGAGGTACATTATCAAAAAGATTGTAGAAATTAAAGTTAGACTCGTGGCAGCAGCCATGATAGTAATCTGGGATGACAGTGTTTGAAGTATCTCCTAGGAATGTTTTTTTTAGATAAATATACTTTTACTTCTACTTGACTTGAGTACATTCTAATCCATGGGTCCTGAGGCGAGAGATAACAACCTGGAATAAGTCTCTGTATAATCCTGATATTTTTGCTTGGTGTTGTGTTATCATTCTCATCATCTCGTGCATCGCGGTGCGTGTTTTACACTGCAAGCTTTACAAGACTCCCATAGGCGCACTATTAATTGCTTGGCGCCTTCCAAAGAAAAAAAAAGGGGGAAAAACATGGGGGAAAAAACAAACAAAGAAACAGTTTTGTTAATAGCCCGCTGCTGTTGGCTGCTGAATTGGCCCCAGAGTAATGCCAGTTCTTTTGGAGCATTCACAACATCATAGTGCCACCCATCATGAGCAGGCCTCTGTGAATCTAAATGCAAGCAAACCGTTTGGTTGAGAGATCTGCCCGCCTTTGTGTTTGTGCACATGTAAAAACATCCAAGCATGATGTTTATGTTTGTATACCCACTGTAATCCTTGGATAAAGGCCAAACGTGAGGCCTAAGCAATGATCTTTTGTAGACACAAAATATACAGATTCCATTTTTTTTTTAAAGACAAAGAAGAAGAATCCCTAACACAAAGATACTGTGTTAAGTTCTCTGTCTCTGTTCATTCTCTCTTCTGCTGAAGCATCAATTTTTATTTTCCTACATTTTGTCGTGTAATAGATAGAACACGTAATGGTCCTCTATAAAGCACAGAAACCATCGCTGGGCCTGTTTGGAGCCATTCTGCATTCAAACTGCATCTGAATACACAGTGACTAAAATGGCTCAGTTCTTTTTTTTTTCTTTTTTTTTAAACCATGGCTAAATTCTCCCTGCAGCCAAGAATGAATGAATGAATGAATGAATGAATGAATGAATGAATGAATGAATGAATAGGTAAATGTTGGTCATTGTTAATCACAATGCCAAACTGGATCTATTCACAATTTGGGAACCAAAAGAATAAAACTTATAGTGCTTGTCAAAACACTTACTTAGATATATGTTTTTAACTAATACATTAACTGTTGCAGTTGCATTATTTTTTGAAAATGAAATTTAAATAATTTCACAACCTCCAGCCTCCTTGCTATCCCCTAGGGATCCCGACCCCCCACTTTGGGAACCCTGATATTCCTGACTGAATCAGTCTTTGTGACACTTTTTTTTCAACTCTAAAGTGTAGGATGATCAACAGGCCCCATCCTCCGAGCATGATAATGAGATTGACAGTGTTGGGCTGCGAGATGGCACCATCTACACACAACCAGTCGCTGCCAGCTTCCATGGCGACTGGTAAGAAGACAATGGTCAAAGCCAGCCAAATGGCACGGCTGCAATGTCCTTCTCGAACCATTTACTCTCAAATATTTGCTCTCATCCGCGGCAATTGTGCGTGGGTGTGTATGTGTGTCATAACAAGAACACTTTCTATGGTTTTACACCCCTTTCAGGGAATGATCTGCTGTAGTTTTTTCATAATGTAGGGCAATTTGTAATTGATCTGGATCCCATGACAATCCATGACATGAGCTTTTGGAATTCACTGTTGGAGCTTTGCATTTGACCAACCAACCAACCGTCCTCATAACAATCGAAAGAACGACCACCGTGTCATCCTCCAACTTTGAAATTGTAGAATACTGTCAGATTCATGCCCCTCAAATGCTTGCAAAGCACAAAACGGGTGAAAACAATCTACAGAAGGGAAAGGGGCCGTGGAGAGGAGAGAAGGGAAGAACTCTGTAACCCTGCGGCCCTGGCAGAGGCTAAAGAAATGGAGCTTATCTTGTTTATGAGCAAAAGATAACTCCAATGTTCAAGTGCCGGAGGGAAGAGAGGAGCCCCTGTTTACCGAGGCTGAGGCCCAGAGCAGGACAGCTGGACTCGCGGCCTGGCACCCGCTCAACTGTTGCACAAAACTTCAGCACTTGTCATTCAAACACACATAATCGCATCTGCAGGGGTTCCCATGTGGCTTGTTCGGTACAGCGATGTTATTCAGCGTCTCTGAGAATGTGCGCAGTCATCATACATAACCTGTGTGGTTTACTGCAGAATAGCGTGGATGCAACGTTTTAGGTATATTTGTCATCATGAAAAACAAAGTAAAGGTTATTAAAGTCATACAGTGTAGCTTTTTACCCAAATATTCATCAGTGCCTCCATGGAGAATCCAGCTTTAACTACAGGTAGCCAAACATGAGGTTTAGATATATTAGGTCCAAATGTTTTAAAAATGTTTCAATAAAAATGTGCATGAAGCAGAAATGGAAACAAGAAACAGAGCTTGTTTTCAATCAAAATGTCTCCAACTTTACTGGTAACAAGTCTTGTCATTTTTGTAAGTTCCCTGAAGTTATGCAACACAAAAATAATCTGCGACATGCGGGGTGACTAAATGTTCTTTTTGTCAAGAGTATGACTCAAACTAAATCGGAATTGTCCTCTCATTAACACTGCCACTGGAATAATATTGTCAAGTACAGCTAAAGACTTATTTAAAGTGACGGATAGGTATGGATCACAGGCTGCCTTCTAATTAAGAGAGATTGCTATTTTCCCCTCAGAATAGGCTCTCCTATCCTGATCTATAATTATATGTTGTTCAAACACAGAGGGGAGTGTCCTGGGATATTGTGCTGCCTGCTTCATTCTGTCTCCAGTGCAACAAAAACCACACACACAACACCTTCACACTGTTTTGGACAGAACGAGAAGTAAGGTGATGATTACAAGTTTGTATTGTATGTTTTGTATTTTTGTATTTGTAGACTCGTCCCTGGAGAGATACGTGTACATTTGTCCCATCTCTCGGGACACATGCGTCCTGTGTTTTGGGGCAACCTGTGAAAGAGCAGTGGGATCCATCTCTACATGTCGAGCTAATGTCCACTAACAATGATGTGATCTGAGGGATTGAATTAACCTAGTCGCAATAACCACCTTTAAAATCATTGTTACAACTTTTCCTCAAGCCTGAAGGATTTCTCTCACAATAAAAGGAAAGTGCTGTTGGAAAACCAGTCGTCAGCATGGAGAACTGTGAATGTCACTATGACCTTTAGTGATGTTTTATTGTGGTAATGTTGGCATGGTTCTGTGTTGTACTGACTGGTTGTAATGGGTGAATGGTGAATTCAATATTTGTGTTTGAGTGGTTAAAGACATTTCATACTGCAGATGGAAACTAGTCCAATCTGCACACTGTCCCTGTTGAAATGCACTAATAAACTAAACTGGGCACACCTGAATGGCTAAGAGCCCACAGACCAAATGCAATTCATATCCTAATGCATTAAAGGTGCACTATGCAACTTTTTATGTGGAAAAAAAAGTTGATATTTGTGCGTATTTGACCTTGTAGTGACCCAGTGGCGGTATGAGTGGTCAGCATAGTGCATTTACTTTCCATCACGGTGGTCTCTACAAAGCTCCAGGATAAATTGTTTTGTAGGTTTTCTGATGAGCAGTGAAAACCTTCCAAACAATTGATCCTGGAGTGTCCTAGAGACCACTGTGATGGAAAGTAAAGGCGCCATGCTGCACTCACACAGCCACTGGGTCACTACAAGGTTAAATACGCACAAATATCAACTTTTTTTCCCCACATGAAAAGTTGCATAAAGCACCTTTAATGTGTGAATGTTGCAAACCATTTCTAAATGCGTATTATAACCAGTGTAAGTAGCCATGGCGATATGCAGTACTGACTCCCCTCACCTCTTGTGACTAATGAACCTGATGAAGCCATGGCAGTAGACCCTGTCAGTGTGTGTGAGGGCCCAAGTAGTGCCCCTGTGACCTCCACATAGTGACACTGACGTGCAACAATGATGAATGCCCTGAGAGCCCGGTAAAGGCCCACCTGGATAATGTTAGTGCCCTAAACTCACAAAGTCAAAACGTTACAAGATGCTGACCTGCTTGTTTAATTAAGTGCAGCATTGGGCTTGAACTTTTACTGCCACACACTTTGCTCTTCCTGCAAAACCCTCAATTAAACTTAACACATTGGTCATCCTTTCATAAAAGCTTTTATATGACTGCCATAAGATTTCTGCGCCGTTCTTGTAGATATCCTTAATGCCGGGTTGACCACAGCGGGAAACCCGACCCCTGCGTAAGTTTAGCTCAGGCTTGGAACCACACACGGAGCATATTGAAGCGTGAAGCTGTGACCCCTTGTTTTCCAGTAAAAGGAAATTGTCATGCAGCGACCCAGTGACCACAGTTGAAACCACTTCCCCCTTTGTTATGATTCTGTATGGTTTCACTGGCTCATTTTGCATGCTTGAACCAGACATAGTGTAGGCTACCCCACACGATCTGTCACTTGAAGACTGCTCTGCTTTTTCTTAACTTGTAAAAGGCTAAATGAAAGCCTCAAATTTGCAAAAATTCACAGAGTAAGCGTACCCTATGTTTAGTGGCTTGTTGTTTTGTGTTTTAGATCTGCATTTACAATGTGAGTTTTCTTTGAGGCATTTGAAAGTCAGAAACTTCTTTGGTCTGAGGAAATTGAAATTGAGTGCACAACCGAGACCGTTACCTGTTGATTGATATCACAATGTTAAACTTGATTTTAAGAGCAAACAAACGTTCCTATTATATGTGTCCAATTGAGAATTACCTTTCGAATATTGTGTCAGCTCCAGATTTGGAGTTTATCTGTAACTAATCTAAATTCCCAGAAGCTAAGGCAGAGCTGGAGCAAAACAGAACACGATGAGAGTGAAATTGTAACGTCTTGTGGCCCCATTCTGCTCTGACAAGGTACCAAAAAGATCGACTCACATCTCACTGACTGAGTGACAAGACGAGGAGCGACGAGGATACTTATTGTGACCTTACATGTACTGTATATTTCTATATCGTATAGAAATATACATACAACCACCTTCAACGTCCACTTCACTATCTCAGTTTAATTGCGTAATTGTTACTTTGTTCTCTCCGAATCTGCTGGTTAATTAGGAATCAGCAGTTAGGTGGTTTTGGGGTGCACTGAAGAAACACAATTTCCTGTTTATGCATGGCCTGCGGTGAGCACCTCAGGGCTGTGCTAACATGCTACACTCCTGCAACTTTTCCCTCTAACTGTTTGCCGGGCTGCCTTCGCCAAAAGGTTATGTTTTTGTTCATTACCATTTGTTAGGCATAGCAAATAGCGGCTGATGCTAGCCTAAAGGGCCAGTACAGTGTGTCCTAGAGGTTCTGTGGTATGACCCCCTTTCTCTCTGTCTACCAATCTCATTCGCCCTGCCATCTCTTTTCAGTCTCCGGCAATTAGAGAGGCAAAGTAGAGACGAGGAATGTATGAGCTTGCTTTGTGGGGATGAGCCTGCCGAGCAAGGGACTACACGGGACAGATCAATGGAGAGGGAGAGATGAGAGGAGGACAGCGCTCGGAGGGAGAGAAAGCAAAGAAGAGAAGGCCTGTCTCAATTGGCCTGTGTGGCCACGCTGGACCTGCCAAAGCCGGTGCCTCAATACTTGGCCTGGCCATACTTGCATCCCGTGCATCCAGCCAACCACAACTAACTCCAGTGTGCTCTTTGGCAGTTTTCAATGTCAGGCATGGGAGAGATGTGCCACCCACTGATGCTGTGCAGCCTAAGCTTCAGGGGGCATCGGGGATGGGTCTGTAGCGGGTCAGTGTGACATACAGGTGCTCCTTGGATTGATAATATGCTCAAGTACCAAGCTTTTATTCAACATAGCAGGATGGATACAAAATGTGCCCCACTGTTTTAGTACTGTCATGTGAAATATGTTCAACTTTATGTCAAATATAATTGTTTATGGTGATCTGTCACTCTCGCAGACATTTGGAATATGTGTGTTTTGGGGACAAACAGCTACTGAAACTGTTCGTTTGTCTTATGTGACTTCTTACTTGCTGTCTCAAGTCCGTCCCTCCGTGTCCCACCAAACTCCTCCAAGTAGGCCAGGTATTTCTACTATTCGAGGCGGTCCCTTTAACCAAAAGCCAAAACGTCTACTCTCCGGGAACATGAAAGAGAAGAAGAGCAGGTCCAGGCAGAAGCACAGTTCACCCAAAGAGCAGAGTCTTAACTGGAAATGACAAGAGGCAGAAGTTATGCCGCAATGACAGTGAAAGTACTGAATCATGCTGTATGTCGTAAGGAGCGAGATTAGTGTTCATAAGTCAGGACCTGCACTGCTGTTACAATGTGCCAAAGCGGAACTTGAATGGGTGCGCTTCATTCAACTCTTTCTCGTCCCCTTATACTCTTGCTATTTCATAAGAATCAGCATACAAGCCGAGGAGAAATCACAAGGGAAATGTCTCATTTACATGACACACATTTCAAAGGCTATACCCCTCCTGCTGGGCGTATTAGTCATTTGAATCAAAAGTTGTGCCTCGAAACACATTAGGTCTCAGTCAATGTGAGTTACACCGTGAGAACTGGCTGGCTTCTTAAAAAAACGGATCAAAAATTCATTACTTTTTTGAATGGTTCTATCAAATGATTGGATCCCAAAGATTCGGCTCCCATTAAACAGCCAGAAATCCCATCAAAAGGTTATCGCAGATGTTTATCACCGGAAAAACAGAGTCCACCGACAGCCAAGGAAGACACAGACTGTCGTGATCTCTTCTCCAAAAGGAGGCTGTGCACACTTCAGATTCTACTTGATCCTGGGGTAATGTAAGTGGAACCTGGAAGTACGGCAAATCTACCCGGTAACAGACATTCCCATGGGTGGCTATATCGATGCATGTCAACAATAAAGGTTTTGCCATTTCGGGACTATGCATGTGATAATTTGAGACGTGATGGTTGCTAAAGTTAGCCCCGGAGTGGAAGCTTGCTTCAGTAAGTCGGCAGGCCACTGGAGGGATGGAAGTGAGGGAAAGATGCATGTGTGTGTGTGGGTGTGTCGGGACAGGGAATGGTACAGGCTCTGGAACAGGACGGAAAAGGGAGTTTGTGGCTGCTTTTGAGTGCTATGTTTTGCACTCTTTGCCCTGTCAAAAAAAGCAGGAAGCGGACAGACCAAGACTGACAGAGGCAGAGGGATTTGCAGCGATGGAGAAGAGGGAGAGAGAGAGAGAGGGGGGTGCAGAGTCGAGGCTGGTAAAAGCAGCTGCAGATTCTTATGATGCAATAAATCATTTAGAGGGTACATAATTGAAATGGAAATAACAAAAATATACAGGCATCGAGAACACACGCACTCAGCTGAAAACAAGAGCTGCAGACAATATCGTTTCATAAAATGTTTTTTATTGATATTAAAAATGAAAGTACATGAATTGTGCATTTCGGACGTTTTAGCGTGCAGAGGTTAAATTAATAAAATACACACAGGCTGAGTGAGCTACTGACACAGAAACAGTTTGCCGTTTGCTTGGCAAGATATTTCAAATCTTCATATTCAGCGAAAAAGAGAAGTGGTTGTCATACACGCCATTCATAAGAACACTAGAGTAACTGTTTTGATCTTTACAATAGTGGATGAATGCAGTCCTAGCAGGAAAATGTCCAATAAAATAGAAAATATAATTATAACATTAATGTAATAATAATAATAACAATAATAACAATCATAATTGCACTGCCTGCTTTGTTGCACAACTGAAGCAGAATATATTTAAAGACAGGACGCAGTCTTGAGGAGATGCTGGATTCAGAACAGTAATGGCTTTCTGTTGAGACGGGTGACTGGTGGGCATTACACAAGAAATAATAATCGACATGGCCTTTAGTGGTTTTTGTTGTCATAAAGAGCTGTATCATTGTGGCTCCACTGCCCTCCCCACATCCACACGCCGAGATCCCGGCTCGCCCAATCACAGCGCACACATGATTGTTGTTCCTGAGCACTTCAGAAGAGGTTCAGCGAGATAGCCCTTCATCTAATGTATAATGAATGGAACAATAATACGGGATGTTCTAACGAGGGGTAAATGGGCAGTGTCGCGATCCCAACCCCACTGCCATGTTATCACTATGGTAATATGGGGCATTGTCTTTGAATGGACAAGTACAATCCCTAAATTTTTATCTGAAAGCTTCCTTAAGTCAGAGAGGCAGAGGGCGGGAAAAAAAACACACAATTTAATGTAGGACTGATCATTCTCCAGCCATAAATACTAAAGTGGCTTTAAAACATAGTGGGTAGAGTACAATCAATGAGCAGATATTCCTTCCATAATAAAGTCACTTATGGGTGAGCGTCCCAACTGGCTTCTGGAAGTCCATGCAGACCATCTTGTTCTAAGTATGTGCCTATTTTCGTGTGACATAACATGCCTAAGCGGACCCAGCGACGCTGCTGTTCATATATTAATTTAATGTAATTATGGCAAACGAAAAAGAAGAGGAAAATAAGAGACATAATTTTTGGTACAAAGCATCTACAAAAAAGCCTTACAACTCCAATTGGAACAGCAATCATACAAAATAAATCCGTCAGTTGAGCATCAGTGCTACGTATATTATTTGGACCAATTTTTCAAATATACTTTATAAGAAAATAAATAATGCCTTTATACAGTGCCCTTATTTGTATTTCAACAAACAAACAAAAAAGCTTGGCGGCTCATTACGCAAGGTACAGCTCAGACTAAAGGAAAATAACACAATGTCCCTGGAAACTAATTGTATATCTATATTTATATTTCATATTTATATATATATAGATGTATATATTCAAGTATTTGTTTTCAGGCAAAAGCATGTGAATACTACTGATATACAATAAAAATAAAATGTTAGTTGACATTATTGCTGTTTTTCCCTTTGAATCAAGATTTTGTGCCTTTCTTTTAAAACTGTAAAATAACATAATTACAATAAACAGAATAACTAAAAAAAAAAAGAAAAAAAAAAAGAAATGCCTAACTGAAAAACAGGAATGTCACTGTACCAGAAACTGACTGGGTTTATAATTTCCATCTGAAACATTGATATGAAAGATAAACAGAAAAATAAAGACAAAATAAATTTATTATTATCCCACTCGTTCTCCATCGATTGCCATGTTATTTCCTGTTCCAAGCAGTCCGCAGAGCCATGGCAACCAAGGAAGTACTGTCCAGATGTACTGTCCAGAAGTACTGTCCCAACCCGGGCTGTCCATGGAGTCCCATAAGTCCCCGCGCGGTGCCCCGTGTCCAGCAGCCTGTGGGGCCCGGGGGGGGGGGACAGGAGCGGCTGAATCCCCCTCCTCGCTCAGAGCAGCCATGAGCACGCACTGACAGCCCACTGCCCACACTCCCCCTTGACATTGCCACTGCCAGGAGCTCCCCCATATCCTTTTATTTTCCTCTAATTTGTTTAAAAGTCACACTTTCCTTAAAACGGAAAGTATTAATTCATTTTAAAAATCGTGCTTCAACCTCTTCTTTGAGTCCATTTCCCAAAGCTAGCACCATGACATTTTTTAAGCTACACGTTCATTGTTCATAAAAAAATAGTGCCATTTTTTCTTTACTTTGACGTAATCCGTGGCAATGTGCAATTTTGCAGACTCTTCTCTCTGCTTTTTGTTTGTGATCAAAAGGTGCTGGAGCAGGAATCTAATTTTACAAAATAATTCCTTACAGTGTGGATGTCCCTTTATAGGTAGAGGTGCAAACTAATAAGAAAAAGACCTATGAAGGATTTTCTTTTTGCCTCAGAAATGTGGAATGGATTCTTCATGCAAGCTGCGCTTCACTTTCAGTTGTCTTCCACAAGGCCAAAAAACAGTCCGACATGTGTCCTCTTGACACGGGCAGACCATTGATCTCTTTCATCTGGTTTCTCCCTTCCCTTTTCAGCGTTCCTTCAGGATCCACCTGAATTGCATTCAATCAAACCGTGAACTTTTTGTCCATCACTTGTGGTTGTGCCTTTTGTGTCAGTGACTAAAGAGAGGGGGAGCCGAAAGAGTTGAGACAAGAAGAATGTGGAGTCTGTGCATCGGGGTGGGGGTCTCTCCGGGGGGGTCACAGTAGAAATAGGGCCAGAGGGTCAAGAAGTAGTGGATAAGAGCAGGGTGAGGGATGGTGGGCTCGAACAGGGCAGGGAAGGTCAAAGAGGACTGCCACAGAAATGACGTCAGAGACAAAGCTATAATCCCCTAGTCTTTTTTTTTCCTCCATCCAACTCTTGTCTGTGCAAAGGGCTAGCAGCGGGCTCATTTGTGGCTGACACAGTTGTCCGTGGTGAGCGAGACTGGAGGCAGTTTGCTGGGAAGGCTGATCAGAGGCCTGTGGAAGACGGCCTGCTCCTGGGCCTTAATCTTCTCCGCCTGCCTCCGAAATTTCCGGGCCCGCAGAATCCCGGGGACTCCTCTCCGGAGCCGCTGGGCTGCCTTCCTCTGCCACACCTCGTATTTGGAATACTTGGTGGTCACATGCTGCTTCCTTGGGACTTCCTATTGTGGCGTACAGGGAAGGACAGAGAGGAAAGAGGAAAAGAAAGAATTAGTTAACTTGCTGTGATAAGATACTGTATGAATGCATCTCACAAAAGGACATGCTCTTTTTGTTTTGCCAAAACAGTGGCCCATTGTTAGGCCAGTGAAATGGAAATCTCAGACTACTGAGCATCATGACACAGACTTGGCCTTGTTTTGGCTTTTCTGGGTGAAAGAAACTGTCAACAGCTGCATACTTAAGCCTCTTTAACATACATTCAAAGTGATGAGCAGTCACCTTGTTCATATACATATGAAAGGTCATCCTCTTCAGACAAAATAAGCATACGCGTTTGAATGTCGTCATGCTCTGAGTGTTTGGAGCTGCTATTGCTGCACTGATAGTGGCAAAGCTGGATGGAATGCGCAAGTAGTCAGTGCTCCATGTGAATGGTTGTTTTGGTGCTGCCACTTGAAGAGTGTTTATCCCCCTCATTGAGCCCAGGCCTGCTCAATAGCCAGAGAACAGCTGGCCTGGGAGCAGCTTGTACCCATCTAGTCTCCTTCCCACTCCAACTAGGAACATGTCCTGACTTAGTCCCTGGCACACACACTGTTTATGAGTTGCTTCTAAACTATTTCATTTACCTTTTCTACATATTCTTTTTGGAAATAGCAGGCAGCTATTTTAGCAAATGCTAAAGACAGTTTGGGAAGCCATGACTGTCACTACAGCAAAAAAGACTTAATTTTATTTTTATTTTTAACGTAGTTCAGACATTTCTGAGCGTATTATTCCGTGACACCCAGAACACAGTGTTTTATTGTGGACCAGTAGTTTTTGTAAAACAGTGAATATGACACTGCTTAGGAATTATTTCCACAATCATCAGCATTTTATGTAAGACGCTAAGTGCTTACTATTGACCCTTTGTTGAGAAAAACTGATGATTGTGTATGTTCAGCACAGGAGAATAGGGGCCTAAGACTAGATGGAGTGGCAGATACATCTTTTTCCCATAGTGGTGCACTTGTTGATCAACGTACCTGTTTTAGTGAGGGCATCATAGGGATGACCAGAGAGGTGGCAGACACGTCCCTCTCTGACTTGGCGGGTTTGGCACAGTACTGCTCCAGCAGTGCAAGATCACAGCTACGGAAACAGCACTCTTCTACAATTCCCCGGTTCTGCCCGCGCCGGTTATTAAACCTACTTGTGGGTCGACCTGTGGAGAAGGGGAGATAATGTCAGTGAACGTGACAGTGGACATGGATCTGGGTTGTTTTTCACAGGATTACTTTGTCAATCATTGTCAGAATAAAGAGGATAAAAGAAAATCTATGACCAACAGCAACAAATCTTTTTGTTTGTATGGGATAATCTGATTAGGGCTATCTGCAAGTGCTTTAATAAATGAATACAGGGGTAAACATCCATTGTAAAGAAGTGATGGCAGTCAGCTAGACAGGAAGATAGGGCATGTGAGTGAGTTCAAACATAAAATGGAAACTCTGGAGTGACCTTGCGCTTTGTCAACTCAGCACAGATAAAGCGGAAGAAGGGAGGAGTGGAGCAGAATAAAGGGATCCGTGGCAGCAAGGGAGGCCTACAGAGTGTGAGACCGAAGAACCCCAGGGAAAAGCACTCAAAACAAAGACAGGGAAGACATGAGTGAAAAGCTAGAAATAAACACGAAGAGGGGGTGGAGAAGCGCTAGCATGTTGCACCAGGGAATCCACAATCGATAAAGCGCCTTGTTTGAAAGTCCAGCGCCCCACACAAGGATGCCACAGTCTCCTGAGGAAGCTGCCTGGATTTGATTGCAGGAAGATGAACATCAGAGAAAACAAGAGAACTGGGGAACTGGAGGGTGAGCAGAGGAACCAGGGGAATAAGCAGTCGATCTGTTGGGCCAAATTGGATAATGATTGTTGTGATTGGGGATAAGCTTAGTAGTTTAGCAGGACACAAAGGAGCTGTCAGTCAGTTGTAATTACTTTGTCATAAGAATACATATGATCAGGACAGTGGTTCATGACACTAACTCTGCCATACTACAGGCACAGGCTTATCTAGTGTGAGGATTAACAGCAGCCATGTTCACAAAACAGAGTTCAAATAACACATAGTTTGCTCCGATCATCACTGGGGCCTGGTCTGGGAACAGCGGTGCTGAGGTGGTATGCCTCTTGGGGTGCTATTACTTTACTGGTAAACAAGCAGCCCATTGTGTCTTGTGTGCCTTCACAACTCGCCGGCCCTTTCATATGCAAGGAGAGTAGCACTATGGGTTGTAGGATAGAATGCGCACACTCAGCACAGAAGGCCAGATCAGGAGTCTCTTACAGCCGGCAAGAATCTCAAAGGACATACCACCATACAGTGTCAGCTATCCAAACAGATGTGCGAGAGAGATGTGAGGAAACTCAGGGGAGGAATGAAATTAAAGTAATTCAATGTTGGCGCAGGGTATTGAAACTTACTGAAATAGAAGCCCCTGTCTTCGCAGACAAACTGCAACGCATCCACCAACTCGCCTCCACACAACGTCTCGGCCGAGGCCATTTCCACTACGTACAGCGTCAGGGCCAGCGCAAACAGCAGCGCGCGACTAGATGAAGACATCTTCTTGACCTGCTGACAAAAACACAAATTATTGTGAAGCAAAATATAGATATAAATATGCATTTTATTTATGTTAATTGGCGTATTCACTATGGAAATAGTAGCAGTAAATAATGACCCACTCATTCCAAAAACAGCTAGGACAAAGATGCCAAACGTATTTTCATCTCAGAATTGTGCAGCACTTGAGACAGAGAAGTGCTTAATATAACGAGAAAAAAAAGATCAGACAATCTCGCACTCGCTTTTAGGCGCTTGCACAACTCCCTGAGAAGTTGCAAGACCGGCTGGCTGCTCGATTGTTAACCATGTTGAAAGCTCATACTCAGCATATATTTTCCCCTTGCTCACCCTGCTAGTGAGCTCACTGACCCTCAGATCTACCGCCCCCTGTCTGCCGGCACCAGCTGTTTGCTCTGGAGTCTGCGCTCGGACAAGAAGCGCACCAGAAATCTCCAAAAGTCCGTAGCTTTGTCTCTATACCCGAGCCTGTTGCACAAAACCCGCGTGACTTTCACAACTCTTTGTGTCAAAATGCATTGGAAACCTTGTCATTAGCATCCACAGGACCAGAACCAACAGAACCAACACTTAACATACTTCCATCACCAAGATGCATCAATAAAACTTGGCATTTAGTTTATCCACAATGCATCTTGATGTGAAGACTTTCTTAAATATACTGACCTTCATTCTAGTGCTCTCTGCTCTTCTGCAGGTGTGGCAAAGTGAAAGATGTCCGTGAGTTTGCTGGATTTCCATGACAAATGCAGTAGTCACAAACGGTTCTAATGCAGCTGTTGTTAAAAGGCAGTGGAGTTATTTGTTTGGAGAAGTGGCAGATGAGTTAGTTTCCCAGTTTTAGAGAGATGATGTGTGAGAAGCTGTCCCAAGCCAGGCGACAGGCAAAACTTCTGAGGGTTTTGTATTATATAGCAAACACGCCCCTTCACTCTGCAGTCCACCCCCTTGCTCCGCCCCCTTTCCCGGCCGGGGCAAGAGGAAAATAACGTCCCAGAAACCTACGTTTCGTGGAAAAGTGCTTAAAGGGAGAATAAGCAAAAGGAAATGGAGAGAGAGACACCAGTGCCGCATGTGGAACATTTCCATATAGGTATTTTCCACGTTTACGCGCCCTAACCAACAATCACAATGTTTACACACAGACTCGGGAATAGTCTGTCTACCACGAGCACCCGCCCAATTAAAATGAAGATCAAGAAAGCGATGTGACAGAGGGAGAAGCCTCAGGTGTGGACTAGTGGACTAGGACCTTCCCAACATGCAGTGGTGTCGTCTCTGACAAAATGAGGACAACAAAGAAAAACGATTTACAACAACAACAACAACAACAACAACAATAATAATAATAATAATAATAATAATAATAATAATAATAATAATAATAATAATAATAATAATAATAATAATAATAATAATAATAATTATTATTATTATTCATTTATTTTTATTTTTTATTATTAGGCCTATTATTATTATTATTATTGTTGTTGTTATTGTTATTATATACTTATACTTATGTAGTTATTATTGATGTTGTTTAAGGCTACTTTGAAAAAGAATTTTAATGGGGTAAATACAATTAAGATTAACTTATGTAAATGCATTACGTTTGTATTTCTAATATTCAAATTGGTCAAATGGTTGAAGTAACACAGCAGCCTGTGTGAGGGGAATGAGTGCATAGTGCATCTGACTAGGCATGTCTTAAGACGTCGCACACTGACATCTAGTGGCTCTGCTAGTAAACACAGAGTGACTCCGCTGAACAAATATAACACATAAATCTAAATACAAACAAAAGACTTTTGAAATATATAGAAATTAAGAAATTAAGAAAAGATTATGTGTATTTGTTCCTCTATAATCAAGGAAGAGTGTTGCTGCTTGGATCGGTTGTCATTCTATTTGCTCAAAATTACAAATTGAGAATTTGGGTTGGCAAGTTATGGATCTGTTGAGAGGACCCTCCCAACGGGCTCAAAAACCGTGTCTTTAATGCACCACTCAGCATATGAACATCATTTAAGAAATCAGCTGGGGAGGGGTTTGTTGATGGGGAGCCACCGCCCTCTTCAACTGACCCGCTCAACACCCTGGCTTTTTGTTTTGTTTTTTGTTTTGTTTTATTTGGTCGGGACAGTGCATGTTAATGAACATACATGGGTCTCATGCATGTAAATAAGCCACACTGGATTGTAGCCTTGAGCTAATTTCCATCTGTCCCCCAGGTGCACTCTCAAACACACTCGCATTCATCCTGGCCTATTGTACATGTTTTTAGTGGTAGGGGAAACGCACTACACTATGCAGGGCTAACATCATACTTCACACATAACTCAATTAAATAAATAAATTAATAAATAAACAATAATAATAATTAAACACAAATGAAAATTACATTGAGGATGGTAATGAAGTAGCAAGATCTCGGAGTATAATATTAATACATTAATATGTATTAATATACCTCTTGGGTTACAATCTAAAAGAAATATATTAATAATCACATTTTGCTACTTGCTTTGTACTAAACATTGTACATGAAACAAGATCGTTGTTGCCTAGTTGTGCTTCAGTCAACTAATTATATAACAATTCAAATATTGTTTTGTAAGTTTGTAAGTTGGTCTGTGTTCATGTAGTTGCTTGAAATGTAATAAGTTCTCCTTGGATGATGATGTCTTGTTGATGTTGTGATCCTTCTGTACCATTGTGAAATGTTTTTTTTATTGCTCTGAATTTGGGGGGAGGTGCTCATAAGCTTCTTGCTTCAGCCCACTCCATTTGAGCAGAATGTATACTGCTCAAATAAACAAATAAACTAAACTAAACAAAGCCTCTATAGGGCCTATAGGAGTCTCTGAGACAAATATGAACGGGCTGAAATTAGGTTCCAGCATGGTTTTTCCATCTATTTTTTTTTTTTCTTGGTGTCGTAACTTCAATCATCATCTAAGCCTTTTTTTAGTTAATTTATTTGACCCGGTATTGAGCTTTACACTTTGTGGCCCCCCTTGTGACCGATGTGGGCCTCTGCGATGCAAACAATGTAGCCAATTAATTTATCTGAAAGTATAATTAGCTTCACGTGATAAAGGATATTTCACAGTTGCTACTTTTTAAAAGGCACTCTTTTAGTTCAAGATAAAAGACCACTCTTTTTAGTTTTTTATTATGCACACACCACTAGACATAGGCAACCAGCAACCAAAGCATATGTGGGGAGGAGGGGGGCAGACAAAACACTGTTGAGATTAGTAGGCCTGTATAGGACTATATAAACAATACACACTCTCCTTTTATATCTCTCTTGTTTCTATATTTTGCACATTCATTATCACATTTCTCGAACAACTTTTAAAAGCATTTAGTTGTGTTTTTTGTGAATCAGAGGTTATTCTTTGGATCACACTGCATGTTGAGGTTTAACATGGTCTTCAGTACTGGGCCCAAACCAGCCACAACACAAACAGCACATAGAAGAAACACTAGAGACACAATGACCAATGCTCATCATGCTAGAACACTCAAGGCGTCGGTCAGCATCTTCAGGTCATCCTTGAGACAGTCCAGACCTCCTTGGATCTTGTAAGGGTTGTCCAAGACCTCCACGCTGCATGTGAACGGATCATATCTCACGGCAAAGGGACGCTTGATTCCGGTTACATAGGCCCTAGATTTGAAAAGAAAAACACATTTGGAAGTTAAGGCGAAGTAATGCGGTGCTCCTCCAGCAGTTCATGTCCTGTTGTTTTTGGACTTGGGGAAACTTACTACAACTGACTTTATAAATTATAAAAACACCTGTGCAAAGTTATATTGTGCAAAATGTCAAGGTTGTTAGACCGCTGCTTTAGTGGAGGTTTAATTTGGCTTTGCTTCTGATTTTTGCCTGCATCACTTACATGATTTATAACCAGGTTAGACAAAGTTAAGTTCTGGTTTAGACTTGGGGCTGACTCAGTTTAGCCTAAGCACGTGTTCAAATTTGGTTGGTTATCCGTACCAGTTTTCTGACATGATCTTATGCTCACTATTTTCCTTTTACTAACAGTAATGTTTCATATCTACCTTTTACAGAGTTTTGTTGTTTGTCTAGGTAAGGAATGATCGCATTAACAACAGCTGTGTCTGCGCTGTGGGGCTGTGTCTGCGCTGTAGGGCTGTGTCTGCGCTGTGGGGCTGTGTCTGCGCTGTGGGGCTGTGTCTGCGCTGTGGGGCTGTGTCTGCGCTGTGGGGCTGTGTCTACGCTGTAGGGCTGTGTCTACGCTGTGGGGCTGTGTCTGCGCTGTGGGGCTGTTTCTGCGCTGTGGGGTTGTGTCTGCGCTGTGGGGCTGTGTCTACGCTGTGGGGCTGTGTCTGCGCTGTGGGGCTGTGTCTGCGCTGTGGGGCTGTGTCTGCGCTGTGGGGCTGTGTCTGCGCTGTGGGGTTGTGTCTGCGTTGTGGGGCTGTGTCTGCGCTGTGGGGCTGTGTCTGCGCTGTGGGGCTGTGTCTGCGCTGTGGGGCTGTGTCTGCGCTGTGGGGCTGTGTCTGCGCTGTGGGGCTGTGTCTGCGCTGTGGGGCTGTGTCTGCGCTGTGGGGCTGTGTCTGCGCTGTGAGGCTGTGTCTGCGCTGTGGGGCTGTGTCTGCGCTGTGGGGCTGTCTCTGCGCTGTGGGGCTGTGTCTGCGCTGTGGGGCTGTGTCTGCGCTGTAGGGCTGTGTCTGCGCTGTGGGGCTGTGTCTACGCTGTGGGGCTGTGTCTGCGCTGTGGGGCTGTGTCTGCGCTGTGGGGCTGTGTCTACGCTGTGGGGCTGTGTCTGCGCTGTGAGGCTGTGTCTGCGCTGTGGGGCTGTGTCTGCGCTGTGGGGCTGTCTCTGCGCTGTGGGGCTGTGTCTACGCTGTGAGGCTGTCTCTGCGCTGTGGGGCTGTGTCTACGCTGTGGGGCTGTGTCTGCGCTGTGGGGCTGTGTCTGCGCTGTGAGGCTGTGTCTGCGCTGTGGGGCTGTGTCTGCGCTGTGGGGCTGTCTCTGCGCTGTGGGGCTGTGTCTACGCTGTGGGGCTGTGTCTGCGCTGTAGGGCTGTGTCTGCGCTGTGGGGCTGTGTCTACGCTGTGGGGCTGTGTCTGCGCTGTGGGGCTGTGTCTGCGCTGTGGGGCTGTGTCTACGCTGTGGGGCTGTGTCTACGCTGTGGGGCTGTGTCTGCGCTGTGGGGCTGTGTCTGCGCTGTGGGGCTGTGTCTACGCTGCGGGGCTGTGTCTACGCTGCGGGGCTGTGTCTGCGCTGTGGGGCTGTGTCTGCGCTGTGGGGCTGTGTCTACGCTGTGGGGCTGTGTCTGCGCTGTGGGGCTGTGTCTGCGCTGTAGGGCTGTGTCTGCGCTGTGGGGCTGTGTCTGCGCTGTGGGGCTGTGTCTGCGCTGTGAGGCTGTGAGGAGTGATTCTTCTCAAGGATAGGGTTGCCAGATCATGCAAATGTATCCTCCACAATCTTACTTGTTTCCTAATCTCCTGTAAAATCGGGAGTTTAGCGGGAGAAATGACAGAGCGGGAGCACCACGGGAGATAGGGTTAAAAAAGAGTCTCCCGCGTGAATCGGGAGAGCTGGCTAGTATGCCCAAGGGTTTGGATGGCTGCTCCACGACCTTGTCCTTACATAACCCCTACGCATTTTTGTTTTCTTGCATTCTTTTTCTCCCCTGTCCCCTTTTGCACATTTGCATAAATACCTGAATTTCTCCTTAGCATCTGCAAAGCTCTCTGAAACAAAGTACACGGGCTGATAGGTCTGGTCTTGATAAGGTTGCACTGCTGCCGCCTCCGGCTCAAACTCCCTCCTCTCTGGCTCGTCTGAAAGCGAATGCTGGATTTTAAGTGAAAGAAAACAGATACGTATTAGGGCTGAGGGCTTTATTCAATGTTCTTTTTAGCAAATCTTTAACAATAAGCAGGGATAGACAACGAGAACAGAGCGAAACATTACCACCAACTCTCCATATGAGGACAGGAGACCAGCACCGTATGCCCTCAGCTCGCCGTTCTGTTTACACAAGCCGTACTCCACAGTAAACCAGTACAGCTGCACGGAAACAAAACGCTTAGCAAAACAAGATACCAAAGTGGACAAACAAGTCCTTTTGGAAATTTACCGTGGACAGCTTCTCGATGTCCTCGTCAGAAGCCCCTAAAGACGCAAGGCCCAGGTTCTACAGGAGCGATAAAATCAGTGTTGGAAAGCTTCTCATTTTTTAAACTTTGAAAAGGAAAAGTACTGTGAGAAATGGTAAAGGTTACCTGTGAGAACTGCGCAAAAGTGCGGTCTGCCAGCATAGGGACATGCCCCAGGAGTTCATGGACACAATCACTGTAAAATAAGTAAACAAATAAAATGGTTAGAAACTTTTATTTTTAACTATCTCTGTATCATTGTTAGTAAGTTAGGCCACCAAATACAAAGACGACAACTTCAACAAACAAAGGCTTGTGTTGCATCTTTAATGTCTGTACTTTTCCACCCTCATTTAAATGATAAGAGGAGAATCCCACTGCATAATGACTTAGTAACACAAGATATACAATGTGAGAAGCAAAATTATTCGACTTTATAGACTAATTTGGGCAAATTTGGGCACATTTACAAGTAAGTTATGATCATTACTATCATTGTTCCAGCTTCTTATTAGTTAATTCCTTAATAAAATTGCTGTATCTCAGGTCCTGTAGGTTTGTATGACATCCTCGGCCTCTACTGAGACGCTGGATCAAGGATGTGTTTACAGAGACAGAGTTTCTACAGGTGCTAGCATGTCCAGTTTAATGCTTTTTAATGCCTAAATATTATGTTTCCTTTCGAAATATCTGTAAACATTCATTCAAACAGAGGAATAAAGGGACAATTTTATATTCAAAACAAAACGACAAACAACAGGCAACTTTTGAGCAAAACACTGTGCTATATTTTGCTCAAAACTGCAGCTGAGTTTGTTTTAGACAATTTGAAATTTCTGATAAATGCACGTAGTAAAAATACTTGAGCAATGTCACTGAGCTAACATTTTCAACAAAATTTAGAGTTAATGCCAGTTAGAATCCAATCCAATGCTTTTTAATGCTCGCGGAAACCCTGATAGATTTGTTGCACAGCGATATGCATATATCACGGCAGTACTGGGATTGGACACAGAGAGCAGGAATATTGTGCAGATGAATAGGCAAGGCAAGTTTATTTGTAGAGCACAATTCATACACAAGGCAGTTCAAAGTGCTTCTCAGTTGCATACTGAATACTGGATTGATGAATAATAAAACTCAAATGAATAAACAGCGACAACAAAAATGACGGCTGTGAGTGTGCACCTTTCAAACCTCTGTACCAGGCTGCATAGGGGATTTCGACAGGACCAGACCAGTTCAGTTCATTTGAGACCGGTTCATTTAGGTAAGGGCAGCCCCCGCAAGTTTGTGTTTCATGTGACTGTAGGGTTAAGTGGTCTGGGTCGTTATGGGAGTGGCCATTCATTCATTCAACCACAGCCTGATATCACTGTGCTTAAAAAAATACCTGTATAATTAATCTATATTATGTCTTTTACATGAACAGCAATAGGAAAACTCACATGCAAATGTTTTCCTAAACTAATTCATGAAATAGACTTTATTATAGCCTACCCATCTCTGATTTGCCTCTAGGCTCAATTCATACCGAAGCGAAAGTAAAAATCAGCAGTGTCATGTGCATATGTTCACTTTCACTTTTAGACACTTTTAGACTCTCCCTAGATCATTAAGTATATTTTGTAACCGTGGGAATAAGCTTTTACCTCGACATAGAAACACTTACATCAAGAAAAGGATCTATTTTCATATTATTTGACTTTCGGATCTGTCCTGATGACGTTAGAGCTTTAAACTATGGGCAATTAACAAATGTGGACTTTATTTGGATGTAGATGTTTTTTTATTTCTTTTTATTTCTTTATTTGAGCAGCTTGAGTGGTTTTCAAGCGCCAGTAGAACAGTTATTGAGAGAGAAAAAGAAAGAAAAAACAACAATGACTAAAACGAGGAGACTTATTATTTTAAGTTTGTCCATAATAAAAGAGGCCTTGCTCCTGTCATTTAGGCAATGAGAAAGAATGTATGGGAAAACTGTTGTGCAAAGAAAACTTGAAAACTTGAGCAGTAGATAACTGTAAATATGAGGGGAAATATATAATTTTATTTAATGTTCCACATCAAGATCAGGCATGAAGGCTATGAGAGGGCAAAAAAGCCTATATTATCTGTGAACAAGTCATGATTGAGCCTGTTATAAATTTGTGAAGAGAAACTTTGAATATGCAAGCCAGCTATGGCCAAACAGAGTGGTGACAAGCCCCACCCCACACTCTCACACACTAGTGCACCTTTGCACTGCGGGCAGCAGACCCGCATATACATACACTCTTCATCAACACTAAAGTTAAATGTCTATATATATGATAAAGGTACTTACGGTTCTGGGGAGTGCATAGGACTGGAGGCGTGTCTGATGTACTGTGTGCATTGGAAGACTCTATAGGCTAAACTGGCCAAAAAGTCTCTGGCTGAGAGGAGCCCAGCCACTGGGCGCAGGATGAAGCCTGTCCGCTCTAAAGGCGACATTGCAGTGGTGAAAACACAGAAGATGAATTTGTAGTGGCCAACATTTTATTAACTTTACAAACAAGCAAAAAAAAAGTACAAAACCTCACTGATATTCATAGTAATGTTTGATAAAATAATCCTGAGTTATTTTTACCTTTAAGGAAGTTGGACACATCTTCCAGCTGGGGGATGTTGTCCGGGCTATAGCCACAATGCCTTTCCAACAGGCAGAAGGCTTCTTGGTATTCGCTGCAGGCATGACTGGCAAACAAGTCTCTCAGGGTGGAGTACACTTCTCTCCTTCACGCAGAAAAATGATCCAAAACACAAATGTGAAAACACAAGGCATTAACGCTATATATGTAGCACTCTGACTCTCAGGTGTGTTTTAGCTGCCCAGTGTAGCATAAAGAATCCGACAAACAGTGCTTCTGACAGACAATCAAAGGTAAGAGCACATAACATGTGAGGAGAAAGGCATGATGGGTCACAAAATCAAATATCAACGGCTGTTCGCTCTTACCATGTTCCAATTTCCTCGGCTGTGTACTCCACTCTGGGGATGGCTTCCCCGCTGAGTCCAGGAAAAAATAGAGCAAAAATATAGAAACACACAAGTTTTAAAAGCCCTTCATAATCATTTTTACAGCTGTCTGTTCAATATTGTTACTTACTGTCTGTATCTGTAGGCAATGTCTCCAATCATCTTCCGCCGCTGTCTGTACACTTGGTCTGTGTATCCCTGTCCAAATCCAATACATCACACACTGATCACATTTTTCTGATAAAACGTCCGACTAACAGCATAACAGCCAGGTCATAACTAAATCATGGCGTTTTGAACTTACTGGATGGTCTTGGTCTAAATCCGGATCAAATTTGTTAACCAAATGATGACATTTATCGAGGTCTGCTATTTTCTTTGGGAACCAGTGAACTACATTAAAAAAAAAGAAAAACACACGATTAGAGCAGGATTCATACGGTGATCACAGAAACTACTGCTAGACAGAGATGTGCCTTTACATTTGACTTCTTTGGTGGTTTTAACCTCTTCGGTGTTTCTCTTGAGCGAGCCTATCAGAGTGCTGACGTCTGTGAGGTGCACCTCGCAGCGCACAAAGTACTCCAGACCCTCCAGACTGTCCTTCAGCTTCCGGCACGGACGGCTCTCCAGGTGGTGGATCTTTGCCTCAAATGTCTGAAGCAAATCGTGACGCCATCAAACAAAGCACGCGCATCATTTTAGCCAATTATCAACACCCTTTACAGGGGAAACTCAGAAAAGTATGGCTCAAAAGTTCATTCATTTCTGTAATTCAACTTAATATGTGAAACTAATATAGACTCATTACATGTAAAGTGTGTGTTATATGTGAAGCCTTTATTTGTTATAATTTTCATGATAATTTGTGTTTTTTACAAGCTGTGAGCCATAATGATCAAACTTATAACAGATAAACGCTATATATGTCACTTTGCATGTAATGAGTCTATATCATATATTAGTTTCACATGAAGTTGAATAACAGAAATGAATGCACTTTTTAACGACATTCTAATTTTTCGAGTTTCCCCTGCTTCATAGCAGTATACCATTAAAGGCCTGTAATGAAGCTCTTGTAACATTTTATTGATGATTATTTATTTATCTTGATCAAAGTTAAATCCAAAACAAAGCATCATTGCCAATGAGTCACAAAGACTTAATAGCCCAGATAGCCTAACAGATCTTTCTATTATAATTATCGTTATTATTATTATTATTATTATTATTATTTTAAATCATTATCAAAGGTGCCAGTGGAGAATCTCTGGGGAACACCATTACTATATTATCTACAGGTGCTCGTCATATAGCTAGAATATCATGAAAAAGTGCATTCACTTCAATTAATTAACTTAAACTGTGAAACTAATATATGATATAGACTCATTACATGCAAAGTGACATCATTTATGTATAGCCTTTATTTGTTATAAGTCTGATTGTTATGGCTCAGCTTGTAAAAAACCCAAATTAAAAATGTCATAAAATTAGAATATTTTGAAAATGAAAGCCATAATCATCAAAATGATAACAAACAAATGCTTGACATATGTCACTGTACATGTAATGAGTCTAAATCATATATTAGTTTCACAGTTTAAGTTGAATTACAGAAATAAATGAACTTTTTCGTGGTATTCTAATTATACGTAGTATCTGTATTATTTCAGGGGGTGACACTTGCCTCGAACACTTTGAGGGTGCGGGACAGGACTTGGGTCTTGGCGCTGCTGAGCGTGAAGAAGACGTTGAGCAGCGCTTTGCCGTCGTCCTCCTCGAACACGATCTGCTCACTGGCTTCTGCCGCGGACGCCGCTGCCGCTGCCGCTTCTCTTTCCTTTCGGGCATCGTCAATCAAGCTCTGCCTTCGTCCCAGAAACTTTTGCGACTACCTCGTCCAATATGACACAGAAAGGGAAACTAACAGGTGAGCATTCTGGGCATTCGCCGCTCGACTCTTTCTTTTAAATGAGGAATAGTTCTTGAATGATGTTAGAATCTGTTTTACGCAACAGGAGCAGGTGCACCCGCGATGCGCAGTGTCAACTTTAGCGCGCAACCTAACAGTTTTCAAATCAAACTTGTTAAATTGCAATGATTATGCCTTACCGTGATGGAGTCAGCCCTCTCCAGCTCCGAGGCTGCTCTGCGGACACTTTTGGCGGAGGACGTGGAGCTGGTGGAATTGGGCATTTTGAAGTAGCTACAGACTTTGACGCACTGCATTAAAGTCCGTCTGAAACGGGGGCGTTCTGTCTGTGCTGACACAAGTTCCTGCTCCTCCGCTTTTTTCTGCCGTGCGCTCTTTTATGGTGTCATTTGTTTAGAGAGTGTGACGTCAAACAAGTTAATTCTGATCGAATCAATCAAGTGCCGCATCCTGCACAATGCGCATCCTTCTGGAGGCAAATGTTCTGCCTGTACGTGTCATTCAACAGAAGAAAAGATGAATTACCCTTTAGCTGCAAAATAAGTTCATTGTTAATAGTCACACTTGTTATTTACATTGCGAGTAACGTTTCTAGTCTGTAGCTGCACATAACTTTCAGTTAATTGTTTGTTGATCACTTTTGAATAACATATGTTAATAATTATACATTTGCAGCAGAGTACCACCCCTGACAATCTTTCTTTCTTTCTTTCTTTCTTTCTTTCTTTCTTTCTTTCTTTCTTTCTTTCTTTCTTTCTTTCTTTCTTTCTTTCTTTCTTTCAGAACAGTGTGCACCACGTGGATATAGGATTCATAATATGCTTAGTTGCATTGAAGAAGACAAAGTCGATAAGTTTCCTTTCTATTTGAAACCATTCCAAGCTAGTGCGTGGCACTATCACATCCACAAGTTAGAGCCACACAACCGCAGACATAAAGCCTGAAGCAGAGGATCTGGTCTACACTGTAATGTGGCTGTTAGGTTTAACACCAGCATCAATAGAAATAATAACCACAGGTTTATCTTTGTTCATTTTATACAAATCAAGCTTTGTTTGAAAGCAATAATACAAGAACAGATCTGTTTCTAAGGCATTACACAAAGGTTTTAAGCAGAAAAGTCAACTATGGGAGATTAAGTCACTTTATCAGCTCAATGCAATCTGGATGGCTGTTCCATAATTGAATTTGAATGTGGGAAATAAAGGCAGAACAACACTCTTTGCACCTCCGCCACACACACAAATGTCCATCTGCACTTCTGCCCAGCACTGTGGGATAACATGATTGTTAAGTGATGTACAGTGCCCGTAGGCCAAAGGAGCTAAAATGATTACGTGTGGACCCTTGGCCATGCACTGCCACCACAGCAACCTCACAACGATGGAGAAAAAAGCCAAACAGTCCCAGTGTGACGGTTGTGATGAGGCACAAGTGAAATACTAAAGAGCACGCAGTGGCCCGGGGCCAGAGCTAATGTCCGACGAATATGAGCAAAGACAGCCTTGTACTGTGCCTTTGACAATGTTCTGCTCGGAAACCACACACAGATTATGACTGAAGCAAATTTGATCGACCTTTCCAAAGTGAGAGATAATAGAGACAACGCAACAGGTACCAAGCTGACATTTTAACCATAAACTACAGAAATTATCTCCTTATTATTGTGTCTTTTATGTACAGATACATGTTATCTTAAAAACGACTTTCTCTAAAATAAAAAATGTTTGCATTACTGAAAACAACAGGGAAACACTTGTACAAAGCCCAAACTTGTTGCTACAGCTGTATTTATGCAGTGTATTCATACAGGAACTGTCTTTAAAAACAGAAAGAAAGTAATCAGGTTTTTAACAGCCAGTAGAGCTACACAGTGATACTTAAAAGCTCTCCCTAAACGTTAGACAAAGGAACACTGCTACAAAAAGGGCATATTCTTGAGTGAGGCCTGTGCTTGTCAACGTATAGTATTTAAACTCTCAAATTACCATAAACTAAAGTTTTCAGATCCTCACAGAAGTACCTTGTCCTTCAGCTGACTCATCTGTGGTCTTTATTACTCATGCAGGTATCCTGTCCACCTTTTGTTTGAAATGTTGCACTTGAGAAGTGCCACTTATCCCTCTGTGTTTATCCAATTCAATCTCCTTTTCTGGAAGTGTCAGTCGTGTCCACAAATGACACCAGGATGATAATTATTACAATTATGTATTGATTCAGCTAGGCTGTTGAGGCATTGTGAGTGTCAGCTTTCTCCACTGTAATTGTGGGACTTCAGACGGCCTAATTGTAGCTAATGTGACCAGCTGGGCTACTATACATACATGCACGATCGCCACAACAATGCCATCACCTTTGTTTGGCCTCCTGCTGATGGATAGAGCGGTCACACCAATGTAACAATAATGTCAATCCAGAATGTGCTGTAATATACTGTAGTGTAGACACAATCAGATCTAAAAATGAGCTAAAAACACCATTAATTATTCACGCATCATGCAATAGTATACAGAATCTCATTGTAGAAAAGGTTAAATCATCGGCTGGACTGGATTTTGGTAAAGTTGAGGACGTTTGCTCCTAGTCACAGAAGCTTCTTAGCTCTTTCGGTCCTAAAAGACCTCTCCTCTGAACAGAGTGACATTTGTGGCTGATGATGACTGTGATCTGCCAAAGTACCAGTTAAGCCCAGTTAAGAGTGGCAGTCTGTGTCATTTGACAGTGCTGATGAGCCGACGCTCACAAACTGAGCATGCTCAGTGGAGCTCTGCTCTACAGCTGTGTGCCCATTAGCAGAGCTGTCTCTGTAGCGCCTGAAATAGACAGTCCCATTCATAATTTCAGCTTAGGCACAAAACCTTTTGCAAATACAATTAAATGTGATCACTTTATGATTAGAGTGCACTGATTGAATGGCTTCAAATTGAGCATTACGTGGGCCTTCAAAAAGTGAATTGCTCTTGTTAAATGTCACGCTTTGGAACATGGTGGCTGGATAAGTACAGTAACATTTTTTTAATCGCTGACAGCTGTCATAATGTTTGTTTTTGCTGTGATCTGTATGGTCAGGGCAGCAGCAATAGAGCAGTGGTTTTGGTGATGTTCCCTTGACTCCATTTCCCACTCCAATCATGGTGGCTGATTGTGACAGGAAGGGCAGTTGGTGTAAACATTTGCCGAATCGCCATGCTACTGGTAAAAAGAGGGCACAGCCAATGGAATAAAAAGTCTTGGGCAAATGTATATGGCTCCTAAATACAAAATAAATAAATTGTCACATTTACATTCGGTCCAATCGCTCAACTGAAGACACCATCTCCACTGCGCTTCATACAGCCCTCACTCACCTTGAAACAAAGGACTCCTACGTTAGAATGCAGTTTTTAGACTTTAGCTCAGCATTCAACACTATAATCCCACAGCAGCTAATACACAAACTGCTCCGCCTGGGGGTCAACACATCACTGTGCAACTGGCTGCTGGACTTTCTGACGGGGAGTACATGTCTGCGGCAAGTCCTCCACAACCATCACACTGAACACGGGGGCTCCCCAAGGCTGTGTGCTGAGCCCCCTCCTGTTCACTCTGCTGACCCATGACTGCACTTCAAAGTACGACTCAAACCTCTTCATCAAGTTTGCAGATGACACAACAGTCTCATCAGCAACAGAGACGAGTCAAACTACAGGAGTGAGGTGAGAAGTCTGACCATGTGGTGCACACAGAACAATCTCTCTCTAAATGTGGAGACGACAAAAGAGATTGTTGTGGACTCTCGGAGAGTGCGGTACCTGCATGCTCCTCTAACAATCAACAGTGCTGCAGTGGAGAGGGTGACCAGCACTAGGTTCCTGGGTGTGCACATCACAGAGAAGCTCTCCTGGACCATACACACTACATCACTGGTCAAGAAACATAATCAGCGTCTCTACTTTGTCCGCAAGCTGAGAAGAACCAGAGTCCAAGCCTCCTCTACGTGCAACGTCTACAGAGGGACCATAGAGAGCATTCTGACCAGCTGCATCACTGTGGTACGGTGCCAGCACTGCTTCCTGCCCACAAAGCCTCCAGAATCACCTGGGACCCTACGCACCCATCACACAGTCTCTTCAAGGTAATGCCTTCAGGGAGGAGACGAGCCAGGTCCAGTCGACTGAAGAACAGTTTCATACACCAGGCAATCAGGAAGCTGAACTCCCTCCCTTCCCTGCCCTCCCTGTGCTTCCAGCCCTTATTCCCCAGACCTCGCTCCAGAACAAGGACGAGAGAATGAACCATTTCAATTCATTGTGAAATTAATTGACAAATAAAATCTTTTAATCTTATACAGCACCTTTCTACCTGCTTTAGGCACTCAAAGCGCTCCGATACGGGTGAAGTGTCTTGCCCAAGGACACAATGACAGTGTGCACCTGCAGGATGCAGACCTGACCCTCTGGTCACAAGACGCTCTACTCTCTGTGCTACCGTCGCCCATCGCCGCTTAGTCTCAAGTTGATATTTTCCATCGGTCTGAAATATGAAGTATAAAATCTATACATATCTTGTGTATGCAAAAACACTTTATTTGAGAAAATAAATAGCTCACCCTCAATACCTCACAACCATTTTAACCTGTTAAAATAAACAGGAAGCGTGGTGTAGAGGTCAGAAGAGCCATGTGTCCCCTCACAGCAAAATCACAGGCTGCAGCGTCTCTATATTAGATTTACCTTTCCTTAACGGCCAATGAACCAGTGAACAGCCTGAGGCATGGAGCCTCAGCTCTGATCACCAGGACCTCAGATAAACTCAACTAGTGAGTCCACCAACTGCTCACACTCAGACATAATATACACAATTAGTGACAGTTGAGTTTTCTGACAGCTACTGTGCGTTTGACCTTGATGGTTCCTTTCCTTTTTTGTATAACGGACCCGTTGGGACCTTTCATTTGTCGTCCAACTACACCATACCTGGAGGATGATTTCAGTTATTTGGAAAGTGACCAATTAGATCTACATTTTATTCGTAAAAATGCAATGTTTTGAGTCCAAATAAAGCTCAAATACTTAAATAAAATGACAAAATGCCCTTTTCATTTTTTCATTCCAAGTACCCCCTATTAAGTGCTTGCGTACGCCCAGAGGTCCCCATACCCCTGGTTGGGAAACCCTGATAGGGGAATTAAGGAAAGATACTATTAAAACCAGACTTTATACATTAAATACAATAAAACACAAGTATTCCTTTAATTACTGTTTCTATAGGTGACAAACCTAAAATTAAAATATCCTCAATGTGAACGGGCTCATCTCTTCTCAGCGCTGACTCACCAGCTCATCTCCAAAGACATGTTGCTCCTCTGATTTTGCAGCAACCCAGTGCAGAAATACCATTGTTCATGAATTATCAGTATTTTGCGACAGTTTTGATACTCATTTGACGTATAGCAACATATAACCTGGAGTATTACATTTGCGGCTTTAAGTATATTGTTGAAATGATGCCTCTACAATCATATTTATTAATATCTTTAACATGGTGATGATATGTAACTTTCTTAACAATGGACGTGTTCATTTTATATGGTATTGTGATACAAGAGCTTAGGTGAAAGTTTCAATTCAAAGCAGACGCGCGAGACAATACAATGCACTTTTAATGCTACCATGTCCTTCTCAGAACATCCTTAAATGTCAAAAGGGAATTAATGCAGTT
The DNA here is from genome assembly GCF_951799975.1 of Gobius niger. Lineage (NCBI taxonomy): Eukaryota > Metazoa > Chordata > Actinopteri > Gobiiformes > Gobiidae > Gobius > Gobius niger. The sequence goes on from NC_136863.1 coordinate 13,440,037, forward strand.
TGGTTGGATGTTTTGATGCTAAAATCATAGAAGGCAACACCCATTTACATTCATCCTTTGCTCAGTTGTCACTTTGCATGTTTGGGTTGACGGCAGATTTGATAAATTGTTTGTGCCTAAAAGGTTTATCTGTTGTGGCAGAATAAAAAAGACATTGCTTATTGATGCAGATGAAAGTAAATGGCACTAAAGTGTTGCCGCCGGACAAATATCAGATGGATCGATGTCTGAGAGAAGTCTGCACACCTGACCGCTCGCCGTGCCGGGCTGAGTTCCGCTTGTCATTATCACCTCTCCGCCCAAAACCCCCACCAAAAAAAAGAAAACGCAGCTGTGTCCGTGGGTCGCATGTGCCGCCGCCTTGTTTTTTGATTGCATTTCTCCAGTCAGTGAATGGCCCATGTCTGATTATGGTGGACTGATAGGAGGAGAGCGACTTAATAGACAACAGAGCATGCAGGCTCATAGACGCCGGCCTCCACTCTTGAACATATCAATACAGCAATCTGGGAGTTTGGACAAATCATTCACAACACCAATACTCTCCGGGATGAGGTGAGCCGCTGAGATGTGCTCAATCACCAACAAAGACGAGCGAAGCAGACCTGCCGCCATTGTCTATTACCAGCATTCTGCATGTTTGTATGCCGTTCACACATATTAAAGGAACTATTGATTCATACTTACCCTAATTGGACTGTGGCAAAAACAGGTCCACTTTTTTTCAATCTTTAGCAAAAAGTCAATATTATGAAAATGTCACAGCAACTGCATTTTTAAAGGCTGATCATGTTGACCATATATTTCTTCTCATGGTCACAAGGCAAAAAATGATCAAGTGAAGTGACCAATCAACCATAAATAAGTTGAACTAACATATTGTTTGTTTGTTTATTCTGTGTCTTTCTGCTGATGTTGATTAAAAAAAACTGTTGTAACAAACTGGTGCAGGAATAGACTCTAAAGAGATGTATAAGTTAAAGTGAAAAGGTAAGCAGCTGCTGACCGATGCTTTTGACCCTCAGAGCATTGAGCCCTGGAATCACCTGTCTACAGTCAACGGGGTCTTATAGTTCAAATGATATTGTTGCACAAGCGCTCTCTGCTTTTATTTTGTAAAGTTCAAGGGAAAAATAAGATAGAGACTGTTAAATGCTTCTTTAAAAAAATAACATACAACCAAAGTCAATATTTCATTTGCTGCGTTTTGTCAAATCAATTAATTGTTTTTAATACATTTTTTCTTTAATGTTTTTTTTTAATTTATTTTTTAATCCTATATAACTTCAAACTTTCAATTGCTTTTGCTGAATTAAATCACGTTTAATTTCTGGGTGTCATTATGGATGGGAATTTGAGTGGAAAGCGCTCTTGTTAATTTAATAAATCATTTGGTGTCATAAGAAAGTTAAGTCATCAGGTTAACTCTAAATGTTTGCTAACACTATGCTATAGTCCAATCTACCCCTCTTTGTCATGTCGTGTGGGCAAGCACTTTTCCAGCTACTAAAAAAGTGCTTTGAAGGAATTGCAACCCATTATATGAAGCAAATACCATCTAATGTATTTGTCAAACTTAATATTCTTGAAATGTATTGTTTAAATGTTTACAGAATTCAACTGAATCAGACCAGAGCACTTTAGTTTTGACTTTATAACTTACACTTAGCAAAAATCAGTTACATCTAGAGCACAATTTCTTTTGAGATACAGAGGCTGCAAGTTGTGGAGTCAATTTTCCAATCGTGCAAACGGCACATCACTTTCTTTTAAAAGAAAAACATTTGATTTTTGTTTTTTTCTATAGGCTATATATTATTTTCACTCAAGACTGTTGATGTTTTGGTGGAGGCGTAATTAAGAGCCCATTTGGGTTTTCTGCCTCTTCCTGCTCTTGTATTATTGTATTGTTTGCTATTATATGCAAAGCTAATGAATAAATAAATAAATAAATATATAACAGAGGCTGACACAGTAACTGTGAGTCCTCAAAAATCTGACAGGAATGTATCTACAAATATCTGTTGATGCAGCCCAAACACAGCAAACCGAACAGCACAGGAGCCAGGTGCCTGTCAGACTCAGCACCCACTCAGTGCCAGGACAATATGGGCAATAATATTGGACTGTGAAGGGCCAGAAACTGCCCATCACAGCAGCAGGTGTTGTATTGTCTGGGAGGTCAATAAGCTGTCAGGGGTTTTAAGATGTTTCACATGGTGAAAACCCACCTGGGCATGAGGAAACACACAGACCCCCAAAGGTCTGGGAATTAAATTGAGCCCACGAAGTGGTTCTTTATTATCTCTTCCGGTCAGCTGAAATGCTATCTGCATTACCGTCAACAACATTTCTTATATAACTAATGCATCACTGCAGTTTCTACAATGCCTGTGCTTCCAAACACAGTGTTGTTCAGACTGAACAGTCCTTGGAGGACACATGGTTTATGGTTTGGACTGTGCAGGCTTGGCCATGGCTAAGCCCGAATTTGAATTGTAAGCATTGTTGCGCTGTTTCATACTCCTGAGTCTGTTGCAGCAGAGGCTTCACAGAATCTCGTCTGACTTAAGTTCATATTGGACACTAAATTCAATAACTTAAACAAATGATTCAACAAGGCATAGTTGCACCTCTGTTGTATTTCTCAAAATCATCTTGGGGACCACAGGTTCTATGAGGGCCATGGCTGCCGGCTTGTTTTGTTGTTTGTTTTGGTGGTCGCACTGCTATTTAATCGGATGTGATGAGATTCGGAAGGTAGCGAGGCACAAGAATCATCAGATGAGGGAGCTTATTCCTACACCTAGGATTGATTTATCCAGAGACCACGCAGTCTCTCTGGTGGCCTTTCATTGGCAGAGTTATAGACATAAACAGGTGATGAAATAATAGGAATAGTTGGAGGATTAAAAAAACATAAATCACAATATTTACGTATATGGGCTAAATATTCCACCTAAATTCTGCTCAGCTTTTTGGAACAATCTTGGACTTTTGACGTTTGAAATGACCCTAGATATTAATATCACTCAAATATATATAATAATTTCTATTATTATGATGATTATTATTGTGATGATTCTTATTGTTATTATTATAATTATTATTATATGATACACTGATTTGGCTTCTGTTGCTATGCTGTCATATCATCTGTAAAAAATAACATAAGCTGTATTAATTCCAAAAATAGCTATTACTGAATGTTACCAAATTGTGCACAATGACATTTGAATTGCTCTGTGAGTAGAAGCTGCTGCTAAATGTCAGTAGGGCCTAGTTGACAGGCACATGCAGTCCCAATAGCCTAAGGTCTTCTGCGATCACTTCCTCTCAAAGATACTGGCTGGAAATTGACCGAGCTTCAAACAGATCTACACACATTTTGAAGTGTTTGTATTTATGTAGGTGCATAGGCCTATTGAGATGCAGTCACGTGGCTGTTGATATAGAAATTACCAAAACTCCCAGTAATTTTGACTGTGCTTTTGAGAGCAGTTGTAACAAGTGAATTTCTCCATTGTGAGATCAGTCAAGTTCTATCTTATCTTATGTGTTAGATGGTCCTCGTGACAATCTTATTAGGCTGTTATAATCAACCCATGCTGCAACAATTTTAGTGGTTAGCTTTCCTTTAACTATTTCAGTGGCGACACTTTATCAATATTGGATGATTTTCAAAACGTCTGAGATCTAAGTTGCAAATATCCAGTTGCTGTAAGATCAAAAAGATCAAATTGGCCCTCGACAATTTGGCGCCCTAGAAAGGGTTGGGCAAGATTTTGTACTTTTGGGGAAAAGCGCTAAATAAATAAAGAACACCAAGACAAATAGGTTATAATGTTACTAATCTGAACAAGCTTATTTTGTAACTATTGCAACAGTGGAGAAACTGAGAAAGCAGAAGAAAACACTGGCCTTATGTAGCCCTCTTGTGGTTGGTTTGTAGCCTACTATAATAATTACCACTTCTACTATTGCTGCTGCTGCTACTAGTTGCTACTACTGATACCGACTGATACCAATAATATAGGCTAATTAAAGTCAAAGTTCGTTGTAAATGTAATGACAGTTGATATCACATTGATCACAGCTCTTCAAATTTACGCTTTTTTTCATGAATATTGTATACATACGACACATTAAAAAAACAGAGATACACTTAAAGTAAACAGGCACAGCACCATGTAAAAGTTTTTTATTTTTATTTATTTATTTGTTTTTATTTATTTTTTATTCAAATACAAACAAAAAAAGGTACAGCGTAAAGACCTCACTATGTTCAGTGCACATAATAAAGAAAAAAAATATAGAACATGGGGCAGGTTATATAAAAAATAATAATAATAATAAAAAAATGTAAAGGGGCATTTCATTCTATAAGATTGTCTATAAAAGAAGCCAGTTTTTCTGCATTTTGGGTGTTGATCAATAATAGAGATTTATAAAAAAGTTTCAGCTCATTCCTCCAATGAGTGATGTTAGGTTTTGTCTTGAAAAAACGACATTTATGTATATAATGTTTGCTTAACAAAATAATAATATTAAGACCAAAATTATTATGATTATTGCGAAAAATACCATATTTCATATCATTAATTGTTAGGTTGATAATCTGAGTTCCTTTAGAGACAATCCATTGTTGAAGGTCCAGCCAAAACCTTTGGACAACTTCACACAAACAAAAAAGATGATCTAAATCTTCTGGTTCACTTTCACAAAAGCTACAGTTTCCTACATCCATTTTAAATCTCTGTTTTAAAAAACTACTAGTTGGATAAGCACCATGTAAAAGTAAAAATAAAATCGGTAGCTTGCTCGGTGTAACATTATAACTATAGACCGTGAACGCAGCATCGTTTTCTGACCAATCGCCGTGGTCGATGTTGAAACGCATGTGCCGCTCGCGCGTGTGGGTAGGAGCACAGAGCAGCGTGAGCTTAGCAAGTAACCACAATTTAGCTCACTTTGAGGTAAGCTCGCTCAAACCGCACGTGATCGCAGAGTTACTATAAACAACAGGACGTAATGTTTGTTGTAAACGTACCGGGAGGTTGTTCTGCTTGCTGTCAGACCACTTTCAGCGTCGGTTATTGAGCAGATCGTTCGGTGGCTAAAGCTAATGTTAGCATTGTGAAATGCATGCTAACATAAACGACTGTGTGATTTCTACACTGTTGTCCATATTTGAGCAATTTTTTGAGTACTTTGGCATTTGGCAACATAAATTGTTCATGACGGCCACAATGCTGCGTATGTAGACTTTAAATCTAGTAAATAACGTAAGTTGTAGCATTGTTCGCGGTGTGTTTGTGAGGCGAGTCTGTCGATCATCAGTTGCAGCCCTAACCTTGTCACGCCTTTGTTCCCCGGAAAGAAATAATGTATTACGTTAATATTTGTGTCCACCACCATCCCATATTGTTTTAATGAATGTGTTACAGTTAAAGTTGTGGCTGTCATAGCTTTGCCTGTGTGTCTTTTAGCCATAATCAGTCCTTGCGTCATCGGCCTGCGCAGGCATAATACTAGCAGTTGTTCAAGTTAGGTCAAGCTGCCACTTGTCTGTTTTACGACAATCTGCTCCTTAGAAGTGAATTGTGTTGGTGTGACAGGAATAATGTCCTAAACATGAAATGTTCAAACAAATTATTGTATTTTTTTATTAACAGAGGAAACTGAGATTCAATTATGGACACCAGTAAAGGTAAAGCTCAACACTACGAGCTCAACTTGAGACGTTTGTTACATGTTTCCTGAATCAATTGTGGAAATCTATACTTTTTTGCAGGTAAAGGGGATCTAGGAGTTCAAAATCTCAGCGGTCCTGGGGATAAACCTATCCATTGTCAGGACTTGGAAAGGTATTTATGCGTTGAGTGGTGCATGGTTTTATTACAATCTGTAAGACGTTTTAGTAACTTTTATTTTGCTGTCTTAAAACCATTGACTTAATCTGGATTATTTTACTTATAGCATTATATTTTAGTTATGTCATTGTTTTTGTGTTTAATAGCATGCTTCCCAAAGCAGTCAAGAGGAGAGTCCATGCTTTGAAAAGGCTTCAGGAGCAGTGTGCCAATATAGAGGCTAAGTTTTATGAAGAGGTCCATGAGCTAGAGAGGAAATATTCTACTCTTTATCAACCATTGTTTGACAAGGTAATTGAACTATATTATTTCAATCTGTTGGCATACACATGCGTTTAGTTAGAAGTACAGCTTACTGCAAACAATCAATCAGGATTTAAAACCGTATATATTATGTTAAACCTACATTAATGCCATTTGCACTGTGAAATTATTATATGCTTCTGATCTGAGATCAGTGAGCGTACATTCATCGTGCTAAAATAAAAACCACCACAACGAGTTGTCGTCTGGTCATTTGTCAGTCGGTGCTATTTCCAGTGAGTGAGTGACATTCTTAGTTTCAGTGAAGACTGGCAGCTGTAATCCTGCTGCACCTGTCTCCACAGTGTGTACACTTAGCATCGGTGTCACAAATAGTTCACATTGCACTTACGGGTTCAGACACTTGCTCTAATGAACAAATATTTCATTTTACTATTCTCACTTTATTGCTATGTTTGGTCTTGCAGAGACGAGACATTGTCACAGGAACAGTTGAGCCCACAGACGAAGAGTGTGAGTGGCAGAGTGACGGAGATGAGGAGGAGGAACTAGCTGTAAGTAGTACAGCTAAGTGAATAAAGTAGTGTCGTTTTCATTATGTTATAGAATCCATTTAGAAAAACATTTATTTTGTGACTATCAATCTTCAGGAGGAAGTTAAGGAAAAAGCTACTATTGAAGAAGCAAAGAAAGAAGAAACTATGCCGCAGGAAGACCCAAAAGGCATCCCCGAATTCTGGCTTACAATTTTTAAAAGTGTGGACATGCTCAGTGACATGTTACAGGTATTGTATGGAATAAAATTAATATTTTTGCACAGCTGTCTGTACATTTTAACAGCAGCAAATGTTTGACTTCGAACTTAATGCCCTATAGGAACATGATGAACCCATCCTTAAACATCTGAGAGATATTCAAGTCAAGTTTTCAGAGCCAGGACAGCCAATGGTTTGTACATCCTGCTGTGACTTTTTGCTAGTTTTGCAGCCTACGGTAGATTTAATGCCCTTGTCTTCTTCAGAGTTTTACATTAGAGTTTCACTTCGAACAAAATGGTTACTTCAACAATGCAGTTCTAACTAAAGTCTATAAGATGAAATCAGAACCTGATGCCACAGATCCATTCTCATTTGAGGGCCCTGAGATTATTGACTGTGAAGGGTAAGAAAATCTGTTCATACATTGGTTTTAACATTTGTGAATGTATGAAGTCATTCATGTTTGTCTTTAGTTGTCAGATAGACTGGCACAAAGGAAAAGATGTCACAGTGAAAACTATCAAGAAAAAGCAGAAGCATAAAGGTCGTGGCACAGTCCGCACTGTTACCAAACAAGTTCCTAATGACTCTTTCTTCAACTTTTTTAACCCAGTCAAAGGTGAGTCAACTCCACACTTCCTTTATCCTTTTGTTTTGCTTCAATGTAACTTTAATACTATGGTTTAGGGCTGTGTTCAACCAAAGAAATTCTTAGGTGTTGGTAGTAGGGATGGGAATCAAGAACCGGTTCTTCATATAGAACCGTTTTTACTTGAGCCAGTCTTCAGAGAATTAACGAGGCCTCTCTTATTGATGCTGCTTTGCACTGCTGCCTCTCTTTACTCTTGTGCAGCTACTACGCACAAAGAACCAAAACAATGAGCACGTGCAGCTTCCTGTGCTTGTGCACGCGTCGCACGACATCATTCAGAGGCGATGGCGCCGAGAAATGAAATTTTACCTCTGCGCTTCATCGCCAGCACTGGCAGTCACATGTTGAATTAGTTGAACGAGCATTTAGAGAAAGGAGTGTAATAAACATTTCAGCTTTAAATCTTGTTTATTTAGTAAGCATTTTACAATAGCTTTTCAAAAGGCTTTGTATGAAAAGATGTTGCCAAAATAGCTGTCTGTTTAAATAAAAATTCCAAGAAGCACATATGTATTATATAACTTATTTATTTGGAAGAGAAATTATAATTGATATTGATATAAATGAAAACTTATCAATTCCCATCCCTAGTTATGAGCATTTGCCACTGCTGTTTTGACTTAACGTGTAAGTAAATGACAGAATGGATTTACCCTATAGACCAGGGGTGGCCAACACGCGGCTCTCAGAGTGCGGCTCTTTTAATGATTGGATATGTTTAATACAATGCGGCTCTTTGCAAAATAATTGGTAAATATTTCCCATAAACTAACAGTCTTTGACCAAAAATCCAACCATCATCCTACAGACCCTGTTTCCATCTCTACACACATGAATGAGAGTCTGTATGTCCCTCCTTTTCGAGGCGGCGTGTAAAAGGAGCCCGTGCAGCCTCACTCTAAGCAGGATGTAGGTTGAACAACAGTCAGGCAGATCGTGGCACTAGGATCGGCTTCTATGCTTTTCAGGTTTCTGATCAGCCTACTCTCTATTTGATGTAATTTGGCTTCATATTTACAGAAAAAGATCAAAATTAGGAAATCGAAAAAAGCAGAGCTCTTTTGAAGCGTATGTTTGTTTTGTTTGTATACTTTATTGTCCCCGTAGGGAAATTTGTCCTCTGCATTTAACCCATCCTTCGATGCCACTGGGGCAACCCGTAAGGAGCAGTGGTCGACGGCCGTGCCGCGCCCGGGGACCCATCTCCATGATTGTGGAGCCAGGCTGATGGTCAGAATCACCTGGCTGGAGGATTCACCTATTGCACATGTTTTTAGTGGTAGGGGAAACCGGAGTACCCGGAGGAAACCTACGCAGACACGGGGAGAACATGCAAACTCCACACAGAAAGGCCCTGTCCTGGTGGGAATCGAACCCGGGACCTTCTAGCTGTGAAGCGGAGGCGCTAACCGCTGCGCTACCGTGCCGCTACCGTGCCGTATGATGCAAAGCGCGACATCATAACGCGGAAATACGCAAAGTCATTGACTTTTCTTTCACATGTGACAGTAACTGTAACAAATGCAACATAAAACAGACTCTCAGACGTCCTCCAGAGGCTCCTGATTAAAGTTTATGAACTTTGTGCAGCCTTGAGTGCGTTCTCTGCACAGTCCAGTCAGGACGAAGCTGCAGGCACAGAGCGCACAGGCCAGGGACGAATCAGAGAAGGGGGCTCAGTGGGCAGGGCCCCACATACAAACACACCCCAGCATTAAAAAAAAAGAAAAAAATCTAATTCTGTCTCAGTCAGAGCAGAACAGCATAAAATTTCAGTTAATATACATGTATTTCAATCTTGGTGAGGAGTAAAACCATTAAATCTAACACAATTATTGAACAAAAAAAAGAAAAAGGCATAAAGTTATAGTTTACTGTGATTAAATAAAACGGTCACATTCTATTTAATCACAATAAACTACCGCCGGATCTCGCTAATGGTCGGTGCCTTTGTGGCTCTTCACAGGATTAAGGTTGAAAATTTTGACTCTTGGTCTCTGACTAGTTGGCCACCCCTGCTATAGACCCTTTCGCTGCTTATATCATCAGTGACATCAGCTGGAGGCAGGAAGTGATCAAGAGAAATCAGATTAAATTAAAACTAGCGATTTATAAGTGTAAAACTACAACTAAAAAATGTGGTCCTGTTGTGGCTTAAGGTGCAAGAACAACAGGAATGACATTTGAGACGATAAAATAAGGTTTATCTGATGTTTCCAACAACAGTTAGACATTTGTTTATCATTACTATGACAACTACAACAATGGAAATAGATAGGAATCTAGCTGCCCGCCTCCTGCTAAGCCTGGAATGTTTACAAACAATTAAAGGGTCTATAAAAGGATACGTTCAAAATCCAACTAAACACTTTATTGTTCCTGCTTCTTCTGTAACGTCACATTTCTGAGCCAGGGCGGTTCATTATGCAGTCTTGAAAACCTTCCATTCTTACCCTAAGACGTGTCTTTAAAATCATGCTTGTAAATGACAGTAAACATGAGTAAACAAAAATCATCTTGTCAATTTGGATACTTAGTTTATGGCCTTTGAACAGCAGGTGGTGCTAGAAGTCCAGTTATCAGCTGCAGCGAATCAAATAAGGCAGTGTTTTTCAACCTTTTTTGAGCCTTTTTGAAAAGCCTTATTGAAAAAAATCACACACCACCAGCAGAAAGTGTTAAAGAAAATGTAGCTTTGTTGCCTATATTCACAATATAAAGTCGTTCTCATCAAAGTGTCTTGAACAGGAACACCATATAGTCTCGCCAGCCACAATGCCACTGTCACACCTGTCACATCCATGCATCACTAATTCTCTCGTCTCAAAGAAATGAGCTCCCAGCGCCTGCGGCCACTTACTGATATAGGAGATTATTGCATGGTTACTCTGCCGATCACTTGACAGCACAGAGACTTAACAACGGCAAATTTTGGGGGGATAATAATTAGTTTGTTTTAAAATAATGTATTTTTTGACCAACTAGGTGAAATTGGATGTTTTCCCAAGGCACAGGAGACAATATCTCACGGTACACTAATGTCCCGCGGCACAGTGGTTGAAAAACACTGAACTAAGGACATGGTCTTTAAACTGGCTGTAACATTACACAGCACACAATTAGTGACAGCACATTAAACACATTTTGAGAGAAGAAATAAATCTCTTTACCTGAATGTATGTTAAAATGAAGTAACATTGTTTGAATAACTACTACGTAATTTTGTTTTTTTTACCCTTTATGAGACGGCAACACTGTTGTAACCGAGTAACTGTATGTTTGATTAATCTCATCAATTATTACAAGTACTTGGCACAAATATCAATCCAAAATCTTGTGTAAACTGCTGCTGGTTTTTCCGGTATAGCCATTTTCCGCTGTCAAACATGTCTGAGCGTATTCCAGCTCTGAGTAGCTGACCGGTGACTTGTGTAATATTATAATAGTAGCTCGTTGGAAAGTGTTTCAATCGCTGCCATTGTCATCTGTCAATAGTTTGTTTGTGTTGGCATTCTAGTGTAACTAAAAAACTAATTGTTGTAACTGTGTTCTCCACAGCTTCACCAGATGAAGAGGTGGGTACATTTACTTGTTTTACCTTTTTGGACCACATTCCCAAGAGAGCATTTACCAGTGTAATGTTTTGCCCTTTGTAGGAGGACGACTCTGAGTTCACCTTAGCCACTTTAGCTACAGACTTTGAGATTGGCCATTTCTTCCGCGAGCGAATAGTTCCAAGAGCTGTGCTGTACTTCACAGGAGAGGCTCTGGAAGACGACGAAAGTGTGAGTGACTTAAATTTCACTTGAACCTGCCATCAATGAGCCGCAGTACCTGTTGACCTTTTGTTTGTATTCAATGCAGTTTGAAGAGGAGGACATGGAAGAGGGGGATGAAGAGGTGGGTGAAGGAGACACATTCTTATGTAGCAAAAAAAGCAGTTCAAGAAAATAGCCATATTCACCAACTATTCAGATATTGCTATGACTATACAGCAAATCTTCACCCTCTATGTCAACTTTCTGAATGGCTTTTCCTCGTTAGGAGCAAGATGAGGAAGGCGACGAAGATGATGACGGTGACTTCGATCCCAAGGTCTGTGAGCCCTTCTTTGATCATGCTAGTACAAGATTGTTTTTCTGTGCTTTGTCTGTGTGTATCACTCAATCACAGGCCTGGAAATCACAATCCGATCAGTGCAAAATTGTGCTTCTCTCGCATTGTTTCTTGCTAACTTTCGTTGCTAGATTGAAAGTAGGTCAACTCCTTCATTATGAACTTGGCTACTAGGTTTTGTCCTTTACGTAATGCATATGAGCTGATTTTTAACCTTATAATCGGGCTGCAGAATATACTGCTATAATATTGATATTCACATATAGCCATATCGCAAAGCTGTGAAATTATTTAATTATTTTGTTGCATTCATTTTCCGCCTTTTTAAGCACACAGGAAACTTTGCAAGTTTACCACCAGTCAGCCAAAACCTGTTTTTTTTTGGTGTGTTTTTTTTTAAAGGGGGCGTTTCACTCTTTGAGCTTTTGAGCAGGTTTTAACAAAGTTCACTTATCAAAAACTTCATCTTGTCATTCCTTACTTCACTGTTTTAATTACTCCAATCTTTATTTCTTGGATTTTGTTGCATGATATTTAGAATCTGGAAGGGTCCTCGGTATTTTCATAAACCATCAATGCACATGTTTTGAGCCATTCTGTACTTTACTGCACCATTGATTTATTAGCATTCACTTGGCAAAATGTAGTGTCTTGTATCACGCTTGTTAATTCTCCTTTCTGCCAGTAGAGATCATTCCCCTACACACATCAATTTTAACTGTAAACGCTCCATACTGAGGTTCCTAAAAATCAAAGTATGAAGGTTAACAACATGCAAATGTTATGCTAACACCAGCTTAAGTTGCGCTTATAGCGGCTAAATGCTAACATTGACAAAATCCCCTTGTAGAACAGTGTGAAATATTAAATCTGCATGACCTGCATGTTAATAGTGAGGGCTGACCTCAGCAGCCAGAGGTCGGTGTCAAAACTTATACCTGGTCAGATCAGTTTGGCACTGGCCTTAGCAGTTGAACAGCTGTGTAGTGTCTGCCAGTGGAAAAGCCCCTTAAGTGAACCATTGAATTATGTGTTTTATTTAAAATTCTGATGCAAATTTACTCTACAAAAGTCTTTGACGTGTATTGAATTCTTTGTATTTCCCTCTTTTTTTGTATTGATTAAACTCCTTTTTGTTTGTTTCTCTCTCTCCTGGGTTCCCTTCCATTACAGGCATAATTCAAACCATTTTCATCCCATGCATTTCTAGGTAAGGGCAAAAACATTATCAGTGCCCTGTAAACACAAACGTTGCCGTCTTTGGCCATTGGTGTGGCTGCATCTTTCTCTACAGCCTTCTTTCCTGTAGTCTGCTGTAGGACCTTCCACTCACATCTCTGGTAGATTCTTCTCTCTGTATCTGTTACTTTTTTCTGATGGCTTCACAGGTGTCTTAACACAGTCCCTTTGATGCACACACAAGCCTGCTGTCGGATAACTTTTTGTACTCTTGGCTTGCTTTCCTCCTAATTTTCTCCTAGTTTCCCGCTAATTCAAATGTCTTTAGTACTTGCATTGCACTTAATTATAATGTCCTGTGCTCGCTCCCCACAGAAAGAACAGCCCCAGCCTGCCGAATGCAAACAGCAGTAACCTTCTCAGCGGACATGGAGACTGCTCCTTCTCAACTACTTACAGCAAGTCATCCTAGTGCAGGTCCCCTCTTACGACACGTGAATTGAATGAAAACTATAGAAGGCAAAGAACTGCATTTTTACTGTATGCATGACTTAGTCTTGCATCCATCTCCCACATTTACCGCATTTATTTGGCTTTGTTTAAACATAAAGTGGAAATGGTTAAAGCCTAGTTCAAACTCGGCACTTTGTGAAGCTGGAGAAGGAAAGCTACTGTCAAGACCCTCAGCATCACCTGTGTGTATGAAAGAAAAGGATACAGTTCAGACATAAATCAGTTACTCAGGGTTTTATTGCAAACAAAAAGCATTAATCTACCAGAAGTCTACTGAATCTTTGAAACTTGGGTTGTATGTTTTGTTTTTGTGTATCCTTTTCTTATAGTGTCTTAAAAAGGCAAACATCAGTTATAGTTTAATTTTCAGTGTTCCTTGTACGTTCGTTGGACTATTTATTGTGCTGTTTGAAGCAGCGCTATACTGAAAACTGCACATACAGGCTCATTATTTGCTCAGATTTAGTTTGGGCTTAGCATGTGAACAAGCATCTGCCAAGTTGTGTTGTTTTATCAGAATGCATTTCACATGTCATCATTTCTGCGGAGGGGGTCTTGGCTGACAAGCAATTAACCCGAACCACTTGGACACCCGGAGTATGTATGTGTACAAAGACAACTGCTCGCCATACGATACAGTTAACCTGACATTTTGATTTTGCCAAAAACATGCTTTTGTCATAGAATGTATCAATGTCAGTTTCTCAGAAAATGCACTTAAAAGTGGTAAACTATCAAGTCCTTTAGTCATAGCAGTAATTTGTGGAAATTTACCTTTTTAAACTATTTCCTCAATTCTCTCGCGGGTGTAAAGCTGTACTTATGACCGTGAGGGAATGACTGGAGTGCCACCGATCATCAGCCTCATAGACGTATGGTGTAATCAATGCTATTTTTAATGCCAAAAACATCCTTTATTTTTGCCAATTCATCTAGGAACTTCATAGATAAGTTTGAAAGCTGATGTTTCTGTCCTTGTTCCTTATTATTGTCAATACTGTATAATTCAGTGGAATGTCAATGGGAAGACAAGAATTTGCCAATGTATTTTTTACTACACTGGGTGTTGCTTAAATACTTTTTGCCTGGACACTGGTTATCAATAACAATCACACTGATGTAACGCCCACAGGTTTTTAAATATTAATATGGATTGTATATCGTCTTGATGGACAGATCCTACAGCCACGGCCAAACATTAAAAACCGTGTGCTAGCAATGGCCTTAACTGGTTCTCCTCAATTTGTTACTTGCGCAATATTTCTTTCTAATTTGTACAGAGTTAAAGGTATTCTATTAAAGTAAGTTGTGCAACATGGAAATTTTGTTGTGTTGTATTTTTTTCAAATATTTGGAGATTCAAGACTTTGATTTTATTGTTTTGGTAAGCTATTATTTGAGAGTTGTTGATTGCTGCGATCTGCCTCCTTAAACATGTCTGTCATTGCCTGTTGTCTGCCTGCACAGCTTCAAGCACAGGGGCACAAGTGGAATCTGTCTTGCAGATAGAAAGCCTGTGCTGTTTCACTCTGGGTGACAGATAAAGGCCGAGCGCAAGTTTCTGAAGGAGGATGGCGTCAGTGTCTCTGTGGCAACCCAGGTTTCTCTGCAGAATGTTTCATCGACAGATGCTATCCTTCACTGCCATCTCATACACTAACCCCAACACAAGCATATTCAGCATTTAAGACCAGAGCAAGGTTGCCAAGTGGGTTTTAGCTACTTAAATGATAGGAGCAGTACTATCAAAGGTTCAATGCAAAGCCTATGCACAAATATGTTAAATATGTATTTATTGTATTGGTTTAATATGGTGCTTTGGACATTCAGATGCTTTACATTGCATTAGGCCATTCAAAGAAGGACACAACAGTCTGCACCTGCAGGAGCCGGGATTTGACCCACTAATCGTCTGGTTAATAAAAAGAAACCATTCTTGTGTAACTTTTTTGCTTTAATTTAAGGCCTATTCATACTTAAGATGTAAGAAATTTGTTCTTAATGTGTTTATTTTCTAAAATTGTTTTACTTCTATCTTGTGGGGTAACTAAATGGTATCAACACACAGCGCTTTTACACCTACATTAGGCACCTGAAGCACTTTACTTTTACAACTCTTTCTCTGGAAGGTTGAAAATTCTACATTTTCTCCTCCCTACACGTCCTTACAACAGTCCAAACCATTCTCTTATAATTCCAGAGTTAATACAGAGACACATAAATTATAAAGCCAGTATTTGCACTTGATTCATCTCATTCCAAAGTGTATACAAGCACTCTTCTGTTGACCTCCCCAGACTTGCAGCTGCACCCACGTTTGGCTCTAAGGTGCTCTGATTTTAGATAGGAGAGTGTGTAGGAACAAGTCAGACTTTTGTAGCGTCTTGTCCCCGTCGGAAGTGCTGTGAGCCAGGAATTGAGCAGCTCAGAGCGAGAGGAATAGAGGCGCTTTGTGTTGCTGAGGATGGGCTGGTCTCAGGGTTAAATGAGCTGAAGGAGCAATGGGAGAAAGACCCTATTACCTCCTCACTCTGAATCATAGGTGGACAGTGGCACCTATAGTCCACACTGACCATGAACATAGCACAAAGCTATTAGGGCTGCGCTCACCTTAAAGAAGCCATATCTAGTAATGGAATGAAAATTGTTTTGTCTTCCTTAGTATATTGTAAACTCAGACATTTGTGGGGAAAACACTGTAGATCAAGGTATAAAGCATTTGCTTCAATTTCATGAACTTGCAGGATAGTTTATGAGTATTTTTGTGTAAGTGACCCTAAAAAGTGACCCTGCAAGTTGTGAAATGTGTCGATAAACATGTCCCTGTGAAGAACAGGGATGCTACAAATATGTTAGGAAGATTGGGGATGAGTTTTTACCTCAACCAACATTTTCATTTAGTGACTTCCTCTTTCATTGTTTGAAATGAAAAAAAAAAAAAAAACAGGTATAGGGCCTTTAAGTCTGATCTTGTTTTCTACTTTTACTAAATGACTGTGTCAGAGCTTCTTATGATTATCCTTAAAGGCTCTAACCTCTTTAAATATACATCAAAGCCAAACATTTGTGGGGAAAAACAGTACATCTGATTATACACTCTGATACAATCCGTGTACCTTTCGATCATTAGTTATTCCGTTTCAAAATAAAATCAGAAAAACTAATTATGTGGTTGTTTTATTGTATTTCCATTTTCTAAATTAAATTGGAAAGGCAAACAATTCTAAATAAAATATTGACCCATTTCTTTGCACTGCAGTGGAAACAAACTCTGCTAAAACAACTTCCGTTATTTTGTTCACTACGGCTTCGGTTTGATTTGCTACTGGAAATGATGAGTAACTTTTTCTCTGCCTCTCTCTCCCTCGCGCAAGAGGGAAACAAAAACAAACTTAAGCAAAAGAGGTCGAGCTTCAACGCGATCTCCTCTGTAACCGTTGTTTATTATGTCATTAGGACTTTTATTTCTCAAACTCGTTGCTGCTCACTTTGAGCTCCTCGTGGAGCTGCCGCAGCAGCAGCCGAGGTGACCGGGGCGGAGGAGGCAGTGGGCGGTGATGTCGCTTCGGAGGCGGCCAAGAGCGGAGCTGAGCGAACAGGTGGAAGATGTGAGTGTCGGGGCTCCTGCACCCGCCTCACTTACGGACTCCACGCGCCTTTTTCTCTCCCATGGCCCGGGAGAGCTGGTGCCGGGAGCGTTCGGGAGCTCTCTCTCTGTTTCCCCAGAGCCGCGCTCTAAAACCCTTTCCCGTCGTGCATTCCCAAACTGTCCCTCTGCCACTCCTCTCTCCGTCCCCCCCACTTCAGCAGTGACTTTTGTTTTGCAAAGTAATCATGCACAACTAAAGTGACGAAGAGGAATAAAAAAAATATATAATAACGCGCATACCCGTCGCTATGGGCGGGCCAAAGGGGGCCGTGCCCGTCCCCCAAGATGCTTGTGCCCCCCAGACACAGATGTGGTGTCGTCTACGTGATACGCAGGTATACGCCATATAACCACGAGAAGCCACTACAAACTGGGCAAAGATAGGCTACGTATCACTGTTACTTTTGCGCTTTCTGCCTGATTAGACCAGCCCAAACTCCACAACAAGTAACTATTTCCTCCCCTGACACCGAGGCATTTCACCCCTCTCTCTCTTTCTCTGGCACGGTTCCCTCTAAGCTGCGCTCGTGCGTAATTGCGCACGGCTCCCGTATTGTCTGGGCACAAAATAAAATATAGCTGATATGATAGAGGAGCATTAACGATCATCCTCCGCTCTGAGAGTCCACGATGTCGCCACTTTATGCTCATTTCCCGTCCCGGCTCGTGAGAGTAAAGGCAGTGACAGGAGCTCGTGTGTGTTTTACTACAAAGCGCTGAAGTCGAAAAGACCCCGCGTTCCAAGTGTGCGTTTTACACTCAGACACTGGAGCTTTAGTGAAGCGGAGAGAGACTGAAAAGTGGACGCGGCCACAGCACTGACCGAGCCATATTCATGGTCCAAAAACGGTGGGGTGGAGGTGTGGTGGTGTGGGGGGGAGTGTGGGGGGAGTGTGTGGGGGAGTGTGTGGGGAGTGTGGGGGGAGTGTGTGGGGAGTGTGGGGGGAGTGTGGGGGGGAGTGTGGGGGTACAGGCGCTCGTTCTACAGCCCCAGAGTCCGGTCGTTTTCCACACTCAGAAACGTGTTTTCGTTGCATCGGCGCAGTATCTGCACAGACGCAAGGCCCAGCTCATTCAGCTGCTTTTGAAAAGGACCTCACTCTCATGAATTGTAGTTTGAGTTGAAGGATGTGTTGATGAGGTTCAACTCGGAGAAACGCACCTGCAACTGTACTGACGTTTCCGCCACGAGGACTCATGTTGCAGCTGCAGTGGGTCTAGTCATATTTGCTGTTGATTATGTTTAATGTAATGATCAGTGTGCGCCAGGGCTACGTGAATACCATATGAAAAATATGTATTTAATAGTAAATGTGCCCCCCGTGGATTTCATATGCCCCCCTTAAGACTGACGTCTGGCGACGGGACTGATAACGCGTGCGTCCTCTCCTGGCGCCTGCAGCTGCATTTCCCGTGTTCGCGCTGCTTTCCGCCGGCTTCAGTGTCACTGCCACAGGGCCAGGACCGCACGACTCGCAAAAAATATCAAACATGTTTGAAAACCTTGTGACCGTGCGATTTTCACTCGCACGTTCGTCGTGAGCAGCTCTTTGTGGCTCGTAGCCCCCTGTACACTGCATGACAGAGACGCACAGTGTCTGCCCAGCTTTTTAAGGTTGTTTTCCAAGCAGAATCTCCTCACGGATATTTCAGGACAACCCTTCCCTCCGTGGTAATATAAAGCATCTCTGATCTCTGCATGTGTTGCCCAATTTTTAAAAAGTATCTGCATAAAACTTTCCAAACAAGTGTAGGAGCGGCTGAGGTCTCTCTTCACTTCCGGTGTCGAAAACAATAATAAAACGAAATAATAGTAACGTCATAATTTTGGAGGGAATTTAAAACAACTAGAACCAAAACAAACACATTGACATTGACGTATACAAGATTTCTTTTTCTAATTCAAGTTTAGACAGGGAAAAAAACAAAAAAACAAATGGAAATGTTGTTTTTCTGATTTTATTTTGAAACGGAATAACTAATGATCGAAAGGTACACGGATTTGATACAAATGCTGTATCAATTTCATTAAATATAAGTTGTGAAAAGTGCCTTTAAACTTGACCCTATGAAGAATTGAGATGCTACAAATATGTCAGGGGAAAGTAAGGAATTAGTTTGGACCACAACTAACAATTCAAGTTGGTGGGTTTCTCTTTCATTCATATAGGCTAATAATATTTTAAAACGAATCAGGCATAGGGCCTTGATTTTATTTAATTTATTTCAATCAAAAGTGGCAGATATGATTACTAGTGTAGTTAGTAAAGTTAGACACAAGAAAAAAAAATCCAGTTGCTTCCTGTTTCTATATTGGGTAATCAATCATGCCACAGAAACAGACACGTCATCTGTACAATAAATATGACTGGGTATACTGTATGTTTTACCAAGACTACTGACTCACAAAGCTAATGTTTTATATGTAAAGGGATCTACAAGAGGGAAGAGCTACATGTTAGACACTCCTGCCCTAAAGCACTTTAATGACAGTGGCCTGTTCCTAATGCACTCTTTTAAATACACAGTGTCCCCTTTCTGTGCACAAATACACACTCCCCATTGCACTTCATCTATTTCCACCCAAATATATGGCTCCATTCTGTCACGCCTAATGAGGATGGGTTTTTTTTGGTGTGTGTGTGGGCGCCAAAGGTTTGGGCTCATGTATGGAAACTGGCCTGGCACAACTCTTCTTTTTTCTCGTACCCTTTTCAATTGCAGCTGGTCCACATAAGAACTGCATTTTTTTTTTTTAAAGATGGAGAAGATCTTGGCTTTTCTTTCAGAGTTTTTAATGTTCAACCTGTTTGGCCATGGCAGTAAACCATTCAAAACAATCAAGTACAGTTTTTCCAGTTCGTTTATCTACGTGCGCTCATACTGTCTCCACTTTAGTCATGATTTATTTAATTTTTTTTTTCGTCTTTATTTCCTGGTTTGTGCGTGGGAACCTGCCCGCTCCCGCCCAGGAGTGGCGACATGGCAGCACACCTTCCTCTGCGCTCATGACTGGATTTGTGAATGGGCTGGGTGTGGAATGTGACCTGAATGCTGCACTTGTGACTCCGGCGTGCTCATACGGACAGGTATTTGGTTACATAAAGGTGCGGACGAATCAAATACATGTAAATATAGACCTGCGTTGGAGCTTTGTTCTCAGGTTAACGCTATGGGCAGAAATAGAATTATAGGAATTATATAAAGCAGTTTTTAAAAGACCAGGTTGAAGGCTATGATGTAGCCTTAGGTCTTCTAGAAATTGGATCAAGACAGAATCGTGTTTTTACAGCAATGATTAGATTAGATTAAATACACCAGGCATCCCAAGCCATGTTCTCTGTAGAGTAAATCCTCATGAATCTATATATTCTGAAGCTGATCCCTGCAACTGTGAGCCTTAAGCGGGCTGGATAGTGGATAGTCTTGGAGGTGGCACAGGGGCGTACACAGCTGGGGTGGCCCGGTGACCCACCCCTGGGACCTGGTTAACCACCTCACTCAAAGGGGCTGAGGCAATTTAAATTGTATATATTATACTTCTAATATGATGAAGGATAAAGGGTCTAAATATGTACTGTGTTTTTCTCCCTACGATGGACACTCAACGCACTTACTATCTTCACATTATGACAAATTGTAGTAATAGCTTAAACAATAAGCACAAGGTTACAAGTAAAAGTTCACCATAATGCTGAAATGTAAGTGTTTTGAATAATAAGTCACACTGCTATTGGTCAAGGTAGACCTACTCCAAAGACCTAAAACTGTCAAGTGCAAAGCCTTGTGTATGGTCATTGTCAAAACTGATATTAATTCCTGGTTTATCTCATAAGCTGTGTTGAAGCTATGCAGACATGCCTGTGAACGGCACATTCCTGAGAGGCTGAAGGACTGCCGACCTGCATACCTGTCATACTTCTCAAGAATCAAATTGGCACCACACATGGCACTTAAGCAGCACTCAGCAGATTACATACACCGACTGTCACCAGGGGCTATTGACACGCTGTGCCGGAGTGTGTCAAGAAAGCACAAAGAGTGTGTGGAAGTAATCATGGGGCAATTAGAGTGCCGTAGGCCTGACAGTACCGGAACGAGTGACGATAGAACCACTAATACCAGGGTAAAACAAAGTGTTAAAGAATTTGCATTTATCAATTTAATCTACTTATGGTAAATTACTCCCTTATAGCCTATTTTCCGGGCTTTCTCTTGCCAGCTATAGATAAATAACCTATTATTAAACCAGTTTGCCAACAAACTTAAAGGTTGGTGGTCTGGCCATTCCATATACCGGCCTTGTGTCATTGTGCATGACACATTTATGAATTGTGTCTCTGAATGTGTGATTGGTGGTGATTGTTGGCGAAAATTTGCAACCTTTAATTGTTGTGGATACAGTCTTTTTTCCCCACAAATGTGTGCTTTATAATATAAGGCAAATACTGTAGGACAAATCAAATTTCATTCCCTAATTTGAAAAACAAACATGAAGGGCCCTTAAGTCCTTGTAAGATTCAGTCATCGTCAGTGTCTGCCTTCATCACGGCTCGTCATGACGGCCTGCGCTCTGTCGTCTCGCGCTGTTATTATGAAGCGCCCGTGCATTGTGTGTGACCGTGCGCAGCTCATCAGCCAGTTGTTCTTTTTCCCACGCTGCTGAATGCCACGCGGGGCTTATCCGAACAATGCCTGGAATATCTGCGGAGGCTCTTCACAAGGGCATGTGAGTGGAGCGCACACGACAGAGCAGAGCGCGTGTGTCCCGGCGCTCGTAAACGCCCCACACACACACACACACACACACGCACACACACACACACACACGCACACACACGCACACACACACACACACACACACACACACACACACACACACAGATAAACACACACACACAGCTGTTACCTGTGGCTCTGACTGTCAGTGCCCGTCACCACCACATCATCCATCCACTGTCCATTGTTGGGAAGGTACTAAGTTTAGCTTCTGTTTAGAAAAGGATTTTGATCATTGATCACTGTGCAGGAGAGGAGGATCTAGCATAGGTAACTATAGTAGGGCTGACCCTGAGTAGATTCACATTTTTAATTGGTCAAAGAAAGTTGAGAATCACTACCTGCGACTAAGGCTGTCCATCATATTTCTGTTCAACCTCTAGCACCAACAAAGACTTTTACAAAAAATGGGAAATGCATGGAGCCAGCAGGTATAGGCTGTGTTGTGGAGCATATTTTCAAATAGCTTTTAGTTACAGAATACTGAATACTTGCCTTAAAGTATATTGTGTAGCATATTCTGTTACTTTGTCCAATCAGAGTACTGTATTCTAAATACTTATAATTTCAAGTTGATTATTATAATGTTGCATAAAACAAACTTTACCACTAGTTAGGAATGCAAAAAAAGCACTTTGCAATTTTTTTTTATGGTGGCACAGCGGTGAGTGCTCGTGCTTCACAGCAAGAAGATCCCGGGTTCGATTCCCACCAGGACGGAGCCTTTCTGTGTAGAGTTTGCATGTTCTCCCCGCATCTGCGTAGGTTTCCTCCGAGTACTCTGGTTTCCCCTACCACTAAAAACATGTACAATAGGCATGTACGAATGATTTCTGGGCGTGAATGCTTGGTGGTGATCAGAGGGACCGTTGGCGCAGACGTGTGCAGTTGCGACGGTGCCTCTGTCAGTCTCCCCCAGGGGAAACTGAAGCTACATACGATAGTGGAGTGAGTGTTGAGGGGCGACGATGGCGCAGATCGGAAGTTCGTGGGTTCAAATCCCAGCTCTCACAGATGCACACTGTCGTTGTGTCCTTGGGCAAGACACTTCACCCTCCTTGCCTCCAGTGTCTGCGTCCATTTGTGTGTGAATGGGTGACTGGTTCCTTACTGTAAAGCGCTTCGGGCCTGATAAAGGTAGAAAAGCGCTACGTAAGTTGAGTCCATTTACCATTTACCTGTGGCCACACCGCCTTTGCTATGCCCAATCCCGTCAATCACGTCAGACCTTGGAAGCTAAGCAGGGAAGGGCCTGGACTTGGACGGGAGACCGTTCGGGAACACCAGGAAGCCTAGCGAATGTAGTGAGAGAGTGAGTGAGTGGTGGTGGTCGGAGGGGCCGATGGCGCAGACTGGTTGCCTCGCTTCCGTCAGTCTACCCCAGGGCAGCTGTGGCTACAATAGTAGCTTACCACTACCAAGTATGGAGTGAATGAATAGTGCAATGTAAAGCGTCTTTGAGTGTCCAGAAAAGCGCTGTATAAAACCAATGCATTATTATTATTATTAAAAATAACTTCACCGGATTACAGTTACTCAAAATGAGTATTCTAAATACATGTATAATACCCAACACTGCTGGTCGGCTATCGCGATTTAAAAATCTAGTGGCAGTTGCTCAATTGGTGGAGCAACCTCTACCTACTCTATCGACTTCTACTAGTGCATACTGCCATCGTATCCTTGGGCAAGACACTTCACCCACTCGCCTCCAGACTCCACATATGAATGAATGTGTGAATAGATGAATGCTTCCTTCATGTAAAGCGCTTAAGGTAGAAAACTGTTTTATAATATGACAATTTACTGTACAGTCCCTTAATAATGTAACACAGAGCATAATGACCTAATCCCTAAGATTCCTGGTGACTTCTGTGGTCCTCTCATTTTAATCATCAAGTAATACAATCCTTTTCACATAATTGCGGGCATGTTGTGAATCTTGCCTCTTGTCTTAGTCCTTAAATAGACACATCTAAGTACAATATTTGCTTTGTGGTTGGCAGTACACTGCATGCAATTCATGTTCCGACAAGTTTCTGGTCTTTCCACCTGCTGCAATGTCACACCCACTGTCCTCCCAGCCCAGTCCTGCCCCAGCTCTATCAATCCCATCCAAATAAACAGCACACCTCGGGTTATGCTGAAAATGTCCTTGGCCACTCGCACCGTAGCAGTTGTGTGCCTTTATGATTTCCAGTGTCTGTTGTGTCTTCGCAGAGAACCACAAAGCTTGTCACAACAAACCTCAGGGATACATGCACTGTCAACATCCACTAATAGTTTCCCACAAGACGAGCAGCAAAACATCTCAATATACAAGTGTGTACTTTGCAGACACAGAGGATGAGTCTAACAGGATTTCACACACAATGTTGCAAGGGAATTAACCAAGCCTGTAATGCAACTAGGATGTGCACACGCCTACTATTATTTGTTTTGCATTGTAATGTCAGTTGTTAAAAGTGGGATGGGCATGCTTTGGTGTAACAAGGAGCTCAGCCTTTATACTAACTAACATGGTATTACCTCACAGACTCCCATCAGGTGACACTAGGCCCGACCACGCTTAACTTCATTCTGACGAGTATTTGCATTAGACTAGAATTCAAGTGTGAAATAAGAACTTCACAATAGAAAAGCTAGTCGCTGTCCTAAAGGTGGTATGGCCAGTTTGGACCAACAATTTAACAATTTAAAAAACTCCCTCCTTCATTGCTGGTAAACAAAATCTTGCGGGTAAAAGAATGTAAAGAAGTCCTATAGTTGCTGTCAACAGTAAATTGATATTTTACTCACTAACTGTGGTCAAAGTGGTCAATCATTTCACCAGGCACTTGTTTATAGTGTTGACTTGTATTCTAAATGATAGAGATAACTTATTTAAGCATGTGTTGCGATCCAAGCGAGTTTTACCTGGAGTGAACATTATTGTTTGATTTGTATTGTTCACAAATGCCTGAATTTTAGTTATATAAAATGTGATGACGCGTTGCTAAACCCACACACCATATTATTAAATCCACAAGTCACTTCCCCTTGGCTTTTTACAGATCAAATAAATGTTTCTCTTCAAATAGACACCACATAGTCATCCAACTGGATGAAGCCTACACACACCTGGCTGTCCTCCCTTGGCAAGCACACTCCTCCAGAGCAGCTTCTACCACAGCCTTAGTCACTGCCCGGGCATGTCTGTCAGCCTATCCACATACGGGACAAAGGCACTTCAAAGACACAGGAGCCTTACCGTGGTCGCCGTATCCTGTCTGTGTCAACATGTGATTCACCTTATATGCCACTGTGTTCATTACAAATGTTATGAGAATCATTATCGTTGACCTCTAACTTCCGGAGGAGCAGAGGAAATGTTTCCAAAATGTCTGGGGGGAAACTGATAGGAGCGGAACAGGCGAGGCTCGAGTGGGTGTTTGAGACATGTTGACCACACAGTCCACTGTCACTTGACTCTGGATGAGCTTCTAGTGTGACCGTTAGCAATGTGCCAGGTCTGGTGGCACCCACAAGGGAATTTGGGATATGGATTGTATCTTGTTGATGCAACAATGACAAAGGCCATGACATCAACTTCATCTTTTTTGACTTTATGTCATTCGGAAATACTGTTTAAATCACAAAACAGCTATTTCGAAAGACCTCAAATGAAACAGGCTAAAAATTTGCTGAACGAGCCTGATCAATGTGTGTGGCTGAGGGAGAGCTTATTTTAGCTCAACAAATTTCCAGAGAGCAGTGGTCAGTGAAGATTTAGTGCAAAAGGCTTGTACATGTAGTCACCAACATCTTTCTCACACACATTCTCTTAGCTTTGCTGTCTCAGGTTTTTGGCTTTTTTTTTTTTTTTGTCTTGAATCTTGAATTTTTCTGAGCATCAAGGTAAACACCAGAAACGTTTATAATTCTCAAACTTTCAAGGCTATAATTTAACACATTGTTAGGTAGGGCTGGGTATTGCCGACACCTTCACAAAATTCAGGTGAAACCCGGAAAATTAGAATATTGTTCAAAAGTTCAGTTACTTCTGTCATTCAACTTAAAATGTGAAACTACTTGATATAGACTCATTACAAGAGCAAAGTGACATATGTCAGGCCTTTATTTGTTTTAATATGATGATTATGGCTTACGGTCCATTTTCAAAATATGCTAATCTTATTATATATCGATTTTTAATATGGGTTTTTTACAAGCTGAGCCATAAAAATCCAAATGATAACAAATAAAGGCTATACATATCTCACTTTGCATATATTGAGTCTATCATTTATTAGTTTCACAGTTTAAGTTGAATAACAGAAATGAATGCACTTTTTCACGATATTCAAATTTTCCGAGTTTATATAAGATATTTTCAGAATTTGAAGGAAAAAGTGTATAAAATGAAGGTTTTTATTATGCTGAATAAGCTCAGCCTGTAATTGAAGCCTTTTATTGGAGTAGTTAGAGTGCATGTGGTGATACACTGTGAATTAAGACTATGGATTAACAAACATTTGCACATCACGATAAGTTATACTGTATTAATCTCTGTAGAGAAATCATACAGGTGCTTCAATACGATACGCATGTTGTCACATACTGTAACGATTTTGCCGATACGATATATTGAGGGCAAAACATTCTCTGGACAAAACATTCACAGACACCACCGTTTCATTTAATTTGGTCATCTGTTGTGGCATCATGATAAACTGAGATAATAGCTGCATAATGAAGATCCCTGATAGCTCAGTGAGACCCTTGAGTGCCCAGTGAGTAAATATTTGGCTCACTCCACGGTGACTGAAGATTACTAATTAACCAGAGTGCGCTCTAATGAGCCCCACCACAGCACTTCCTTTGCCCTGTGCGCTTCCGCCCACACACACGCACACACGCGCACACACACGCACGCACGCACACACCCACACCCACACGCACACACGCGCACACACACACATCAGCCTGAATACTCCAGCGGCAACTGCTCACGGCATTCTCCACAGCGGCTGACGTCAGGAGGGACGGACCGAACCACGGCGCACTATAAATAGCCGGGTATGCGCCGGTTCATTCACAGCCACACGCGGATAACTACAGCGAGAAGAGGGGCAGCCTAACGATGAAAATGTCGGCGGCAGAGATCCTCAAAGAGGGAGAGCTGGAAAAGAGGAGCGATAACCTGCTCCAGTTTTGGAAGAGGAAGACATGTGTCCTGACAGCGGACAGCCTCAACATTTACCCCGACACACAGAAGCGCAGCAAAGCCAAGGAGCTCAAACTGCAGTCCATCAAGAAAGTGGATTGCGTGGAGCGCACGGGCAAGTTCGTCTACTTCACCATTGTGACCACAGACAATAAGGAAATCGACTTCCGGTGCTCGGGAGAGGAGAACTGTTGGAACGCGGTGATTACCATGGCTTTAATTGATTACCAGAACAGAAAAGCCATCCAGGACTTTAAAACGCGGCAGGACAATGAGAGCGCGTCTCCCGGTCAGCAGGAGCGGCGCATGGCCAGGGCGCCCTGACGCGCGCATGGCGCACTGAACTGAACTGAACTCCAAATATGGTGAGCCATACACTGCTCACAGCTCGCACATGTTCATTACGCACTGAATGAGACTAATGTCTTGTGTGCTTGTGATTCCAGCGTCACAGTTGGACCACACAGACAAATCTAGGACCAAATGGAAGACGAGGTCGTCCGGTCCAAACATGAAGGATAGTTCGGGACTGAGCTCTGACTACACTGACCTGAGACAGAGCTGCGCCGACACTCAAGAGAGGACTGAATGAAACTTTTTGAGATGTCATGATTTCAAGTTTATCCTTCAGGAGCTTCCTCCTAAACCCATGTTGTTAATTTATTTGTTTCATGTTGTGTTGTTACATGGCAATCAGCTTTAAATTATTTGTAGCCTATTTACTTTGTATTTATGAATAAATATGCAGACATTTGTACAATCTGTGAGTCTGTGCTCTCATTGACACTGATCTTACACTTGAAACACAGCCGGGTCTCAGCCTGTGAGGAACACTTAAGTATTTCTTGGTAGATGCCATGCGTGCTGGGTGGAGGGAGTGGAGACCGGAAAGTCCCTGGTCAGGTGGAATGTGCCTCTTTTGTGACCGGCGTGAGTCAGTGCAGTGCAGATAAGAACTCACTTGAAGCACGCCGCCAGAACACACCTTAAGGAGAGGAGTGGTAGTTTCACAGCAGTGGCTCTCATGCCAAGCCTTTGTGACACCATAAAGGGATATAGTTTTATCTTACTTTTGGTCACATCAGATTAGATAAAGCCTATTCAGTGCAATAAGAACTCAGTAATTAAGCTTGTAAAATTGGATGAATGGGATGAAATGTTCAGTGTGGGCGGAAACATGTGACACTGTGACTAATGGTCTGAAAGTTTCAGTCCAAAGTTCTAATTCAATTAGGCCTAAGTGCATTTTCCTCTTAGAGTTTGGTATAAGATAATGCTGTGCTTTGAGGAATGAGGATAAAAAGAAGTCAAATAGATCTGCATTTATTTGGCGATGTCTAAAATGTTGTAGTTTTAAGATGTTCAAAAATAATAGGCCTATACTTTTTTGCCTCATTTAGAACAAAGCTTGTCTATTTCCTGAAGACATGGTAGTTTATTTATACAGTGTGCCATCAGCAGCAGTAGTACAGAACACTGTGAAGCTGTGGCGGAAGTTAAGTATAACATAAAGCATTGGAAATGGGTCTGAGTAGATATTTTGTATTATTATCCCTCCCACAAATCCCCCCTCATATAATAGTGAGCCCTCAGAGGTTTAAGAAGTGGAAGTCAGTATATGAGCACAGATGCCGGGGGTCAGAGGCGCTTGTAAGTTGAATCGGAGAAGTGCGCTGAATGAAGTGTATCGTAAGGTGACACCTCTCCTCGTCCTGTCTCATCACTGGGGCACCCCTTTGAAGTGGGATGAGCCCACAATAAACGCATCAAAGGGTGCGCCTGATCTGAGCCGCATTAGCCCCCCTCACACTAAAAATACACGCAAGCTTTCGCAAATTGGCACCGCTTTAATCTTGAGCAGATGACACACGCGGCACACAGGCCCCTTAGCTAAAGAGAGACAGCGGGGCGGGATGCTGTGGTGGTTTGGGGGTGAGGTAGGGTTGTATAGGGCAGGCCTGACCCTATTGTAGCGACATAGGGCTGTGTAAACCTCATATACAGTATGTTGGTCATTAAGTGGAAGCCCACTACATTGAGATGACTGTTTATGGGCCTCATAAGAACCTCATTAGATCAAATGGATGGGATCATAGTCTAAGTCCGACACAAAGACAGGATTATCCCTCATAAATATGAACTTAATTTCATCTTTGAAGCAACTTTTCGGCCACTGACATCAATCATTTTCCACTCTGACATTGTTCCTTGGACTGTATTCCTCGCAGACGTGTACAAGTAAAAAGAGGTAATCCAAATGAATATTCAAGTACAACTGAACTCTGTCAAATGACCTCTCGGCCCCTTTTTAAATCTCACCTCAAAACCCACTTATTTAAACTCACCTACTCACTTTGATGTGCTTTTATTATGTCCTGTTGTGATTTCATCACTGTATCTATCTCATGTAAGGTGACTTTGGGTGTTTTGAAAGGCGCCGACACATGCAATATATTCTTATTATTCTTATTATTCTTATTATTATTATTATTATTATTATTATTATTATTATTATTATTATTATTATTATGATGATTAAAAGTAAAAAACTGGGAGAAAATGTTACCTGAGCACTATGAGTACTGAGTACTGAGTAACCGTCTCATTGTAAATTATAAGCAACACAACTTGTAATATTCCCAATATTTCCAAAGAAAATACCATAAAAATGCATTAAATATATGTATTTCTGAAGAAAAGGGGATAAGACACACAAACTTTATTTATTTTAGGTCGACATGAATCTTTTGCAACTTTAACATTTACCAACAGTGGCACAAGAAGCTATTTTTTACCAGTGTTTATTTCGTTGACTAAAATATTTAGTCGACTAAAATTGGACTAAAACTAAACTAAGACTAAAACTGTGACTAATGTCCAGAAAAGAAAAAAAGAAAAAAGAAAAGAAGTGACTAAAATCATAATTTGAAAGAGCCTCATATAATTTAAATCCTCTGCCAAAGGAACAGCTCTGAGCTTTGCTCATGTGGGAGGAGGACCTTGATTAAAAACAATCATAATAAATACTATAAATGCAAAGTCGATTAAATTAGTCTTAATTTTAGTCGACTACATTTTCATCAAAAGACTAAAACTAAATTAACACTGTTTTTTGCTCAAGTAAGAGTAAAGATACTTTGCTACAATATTGAAGTAGAAGCAAAAAAGTTCTGAATGTGTTAACTACTCTAATAAGTGCAGTTCCTTCAAAACTGTTTTCTATTAAGTGGTCGTGAGATACATTTGGTTTATTGAAAGTATTAATTGAAATGTTACCAATGTAATATCTTAGTGGTTTACTTTTTATCATACCTCCCATTATAAAAAGAAGTTATAAATGTGTACTTAATATGAGTATCACTTTACTGTATAGCACAGTAATGATGACCCAGTAATAAACAGCCATGGTACTTAAAAGTGTAATAAAATAACCCACTCTTTTTGGTCATGTGACAAGACTAACAATACGACAATAACCCTTACTCTGTAACCCAATGGCAAGACTTTTAGTTACTAGGAAACAAACACGGCTTGTATTTTCTTGTTGATAACACTGTGGAGTTGTTAAGTGCATCAGCCCCCGCTTTTTTCATCATATTACCGCGTTATTACTGTTCCCTGAAGTAAAATGTGACCCATTAAGCAGCTTAATGTCACCAAATGATTACACTTGTGCCTGCATTTTCACAGACTGTTAAGTTACACCTCAATGATGTAACGCTCACCTGTTACTGCAGTAAAAAGCAAACTAGTAACTAACTGCAAGTGGCGTAAACCAGTGTCATTTCGATAATCGTAGACAACGTAAACCAGTCCAGTCACACTATGGGGAGTTTGCAGTTTTGTTCTAGTGTTTGTATTCCTTGTATTTATCCAAAACGGTGATTCACAGCACTTTACCGTAAACATATTAGTAACACTGTCAAACCGAGATTCTTTGCAC
This sequence comes from Gobius niger, assembly GCF_951799975.1. Classification (NCBI taxonomy): domain Eukaryota; kingdom Metazoa; phylum Chordata; class Actinopteri; order Gobiiformes; family Gobiidae; genus Gobius; species Gobius niger. Next base: position 13,470,969 of record NC_136863.1, read on the forward strand.
CTCCCACTCACACGGCCTCAGTGGTATCCGTGATCTGTAGCGGCAGGCTTTGGATCGAGTTATCTGAAAGGTGTGGTCCATTGTAAAAAACTGAATGAGCCACAACTTGACAACTTGGCACAAAAGCCACGGGAGATACTGGGGAGGTTACTGCGGGTTGGCACGGGATGCTCTTCCTGTAAATCTCAGCGTTTTGGTTTCAGATGGAGGCCTTGTGTCACTTCCCTCCACTGGCGCCCTCTATTTCCCATCAGACCTGAACGTGACGCCAGCGGCACTCACAACACTTGAGTTTGACTGTAAACTAATAGTACTGAGAGCTAAACAGACTAGACCACCACAGTGATGGGCAAATCAGGAAGTTATGGTGACAATTTAATCTATAAATAGTTGTGGAGAGTTCATGTGTGAGAATTAGTTATTTAAAGCCACACAGCATTCATTTGAGGTGCCTTTATTGGAGGAAACATGTTGTATCTTCTCTGTGAGTGGTGCCTTCTTGCTAAACACGAGCTTTAAACACATTAGGTCCTCTCTTTTAAGTGTTTTATTGTGATAATCCACTGCCTACAGTATCGGATCATTAGGAGGTCATTTGTACAACATGTAGCCTAAACATAACACACTATTAAATGTCTTCTTATTGTATTAATATACGTCTACTTTTTAAAAAGGTATATTTCACTATTATAACTGGATTTCCTTCTTTTACTAACAGTATTCGGACTAATATTAAGAGCTAACTTGTAATGATAAAGTACTAGACGACTACTACTTGCTTAACACTTGTTCTTATTCAAATATCACCATCACTTTTACTACACTATAGGAAATTATATTAGATATGTTCACCAAAAATACACTTGAGTAAAAATGATTCCCACTTTAAACCACTCTCGCTCACATGTATGATGGAAATGGTTGCAACAAGTGACGTCAACTCTTCATACAAGTTTTACTAGATAGTGCAGAGGAATTTGACTTATGAGCTCCGGTGAGAGCATACCTGCGCACTTCGACACATAGCACACACCCTGAGATCATAGTCCAGGTATTAAGGAATGTCATTTTACTGAAGGAAGTAGATCATAGATAACGCATTGTATTCAGCTCACCCCATTCCTTCAAACTGAGCTGATCCTGTTCCCCTGAAAACCAGCGCATTCGTGCCTCATTCACAAAGGCGTCACTCTCGTGATGCCTGATTGTCATGGTAACGGAGTTTTGTTATGGACTGGCGCCGATTACAAGAAGCTGAGTCACAGGAAGAGTCCCAGCAACTCCATCTGCATAGAAATATAGGCCTACGACGACGCAAGCCTGGGCAGGAGTGCAGTCTATTCATGTGCTGTGCGCCTTGTACTGGTGGAGACATGTATCAACAATGTGAAAGTGTATACCCCAATGTTACTGATATATTTTCTTGAGAAGGTGTCGTCAAAACAGAGAAGATGTCTGCGATTCATGTTGTATTCTCATAATATTCATAAGCCAGAGGAGTTTTTAAAATGTTAAATACTGGAGTCATTGTTCAAAGCATTTGGACAAAATGTGTCATAACATATTTCCCGGGCCTTCAGCTAACAGGGTTGTTCCACTGTTTAAATTATAACATTACATCCCAAACTCAATAAGCACCAGCAACAACTTGGCCTCACTGTTAATGATCAGTATCAACAAATATACAAATTGAACCAAGTGTAATCTTTTTGTAGCCCATTGTGGCCTTTTTATAGCATAGTAGAGAATTGCACAGCCACCATTTATACTTATTATTGCTTGTTATCTAAACAAATACTTCACATTGTCTGGCTTGTGACCGTCTAGATTTTACACGGGCTACTGACTTAATAATATGGTAGTAATATAGTTATTTTTTGGTCTCATAAGTTATATAAGGTTAATGGCTTTTACTTGTCCTTTTGATCCATCTTCAATACTGTGATCCTGGGACAATCTGTACGGAACAAAAGGCAACAGCAGCGCCCAGGGATCCATGTCTCTTTATTTATCTATTTGTTTATTTGGTTGGGACAGTGCCCTCTTGAGCTACAGGTTCCTGGTCTGTATCTCTGAAGGATTAGCTGTGTGTAAGAAATACAAAGGGGTATCATTCTTCAACCTTCAGAAATTCCTTCACTTCAAAGCTATTAATGGATATCGCATTCTCATTAATCAGTTTTGTGAATCGCTGGTCTTGATGTTAGGGATTTGCTCGTTGGAAGTCTAAACCCCCTCCTAACCCCGGGCGCATACTCGTGTCTCCTTGTGTGTAGCGCTGTCCTGTCTTGTGTGTCTGTGGAGCGTCCGCCCTGGCTGCTTGGAGACATTCCTCCCAGTGTCTCCTCTCTGTGTCCGGGGGCTTCTCTGAGGACAGCTGGGCCCGAAGCAACTCGATCCGCCCCGACCCGCCGCCCATACTCACTCACGTCTCCCAGGCCAGAGGTGCTACATTTACAAGATTCTCCTTTCAAACAGACCTAAAGACAGATAAGCTTTCTATTTCAGGGGAATCACAGTTTTAACCACAGGCATGTTTTGCACTTGGATTGTTTTGGAGTTGAGTTTTGTTTTGATGTGAAAAAGCTCTGATACTATCATTGTGTTCTTATACACCACCCGCTTTGTGTCTGTAACTGTATGTTTGTGTATGTGTGCACACTGCAAAGATTTGGAAGGAAAAAGCTCATGAAGATCAGGATTGTGTCATTGCCCAAAATGTTCAGTTTGTCAGCGTTAAATCATTTCATAAACAGTATATTTTAAGTGCAGTTGTTAAAGCAGCACAAAGTAACTTGTTTACCTTAATAAATACTTTCTGTAGTCCCTCTGGTGGTCTTTCATCTCCCCCTGGTGTCTCTGGCCAGAAAACCACAATTGCAACTTTCCTGCCACCGGGTCGGAGCCACCGATACACACTAACGGAATCATGAAGAAGAAGCTAACAGGCTAACGGGCAAAGCTAGCTGCGGGCTAGCACCACTTAAACAGTATTTACAGACAAGTTTGTGTGAAAAAAAAAAGATGTTTATTGTGTAATTGGATGTGCAATATTCCTCTCTCCCTTTGTCTTTTCTGTCAGCGTAGTATTTATTTACTCTCACGCACAATTGAGTAAAAAAAACGCAATATGGCCGGTAGGGGCATGAGCTACTTAGTTCTGCTTTAAGTTCTTTATTGTTTGTTTTACCACAAAGCACATACAAAGAATCAAAATGGCGTTACAGTCAAAACTGTCAAACAGAACAATACAAAAAAAATATACAGTATTTAATGGGAGCAGCAGAGGAAGGGAAGGGGGAGAGTTCAGCTTTCAGACCGCCTGGTGGATGATGCTGCACCAGGTCAAGACTCTAAAAGTGTTAGTTATTTAACAGTAGTGACCTGGAAGCAAACAAAGTCGTTCCACTACACTACATGTAAACGTTGTTTGCTAGTTACAAACGAAATGGCGGATTTTGCCAGAACTTTTTTTTTTTCAATAGCAACGTTTGAATCAAAAAGGCAATTCAAAGGAGAATGAAAGCCTAAGCAGCACAAAACATAAAAAACGATTAAACCAAAACATATAGTGTAATAACAATAACAACAGGGCATCAGCTCATATACTGCATATGTTTTAAAGGCACCTTTACACTAGAAGACTTACACGAGGACATAAATTCATTTTAAAAAGGAACAAAAGAGGGGTTTACACTCAGGAATCTACATTTATCTAAATAAAATGTATTCACAATTATTAAATGATTATACATATATTCCTTTTTTTTTTTTAAATCTTTCATAAAAACACCAAATTTGACACTATTATCCTTATTATGAAACATAACACGAGTGAGTCGCCTGGCTTGATCAAATTTACATCCTTTATTCAAAACAGATGTCCATGCAGGCCCACAATACAAAAACCAGGACAATGGATACTTGATACTGTACTTTCAGTCATTTATTTAAACAGAGCAGTAAAGGTAATGTCTGTATCTGAAAAGAATCCTGCGGGGGCGTCTGATTTCAACACCTGGCTGTGTGGGTGTGTGAAGAGCGCTCGGAGAACACTTAACGATAACAACGTTCCCCAGTCTGGACGTCCCATGTTAGACAAAGTTTTCAACTTTTCAATGCATCTGTTCTGTCATTATAGAAAGGCCTGGTGCAGTCAATCAGAAGGTTGTCATTTTGAGAACATGCAACAGGAAATTAAAGTGTTACAGAACCACTCTCAAAATTGTTAGTTGTGGTCTGCAGCCAATGATACCTGTGGCTGCATACAAAGCTTGCCACCAATGTGTATGAAGTGAATGAATAATCGTTCCTCGTGAAGCGATTTGTGATTATGTCTGTGAACGGCACTATACAAATAAATCCCCTTCTTCTTTTTCTATAGCGGTTAAATTATTAGCCTCCACCAGGGCAAACTAATTGTATTTAGCATCAGTTCAATTATTCATGAAATACTTAAGAGACCACACAGCTGTCTCTTTTTTCACACTTTGGGCGACTGGTGCAGAGAGTAGAGCGGGTCGTCTTGTGGCGAGAGGGTCGGCGGTTTGATTCTCCAAGGTGCACACTGCCATTGTGTTCATGGGCAAGACACTTCGCCCACTCATTCATCCACCTGTCTGACACTGGTGGATGAATGAAAGTGTGAATGGGTGAGTGGTTCCTTGATGTAAAGTGCTTTAAGTGCCTGATGTAGCTGCAAAAGCTCTATATCAATGTGGCCATTGATCATTTACTGCCACCTGGTAAATCTGATATCATTCCCTGTAGAATGATATAGTAGGATCAAAAACAGATACAGCTCCTTTACATGCACATTATCTTGAAGAAGAACTGTGCTCTTTTTATTAAACCTGATGTTTCTGTGACTGCTATTTAAAGCAGAACTAAGTAACTCATGTCCCTAGAGGCCATAAGAGCCACTGCAGGTGTTGTAGCTTGTTGCGTTTTTTTATTTATTAATTGTCCGTGAGAGTAAATACTTCGCTGACAGAAAAGCAAAGGGAGAGAGGGATATTGTACAACCAATTTCACACAAACTTGGCTGTAAATACTGTTTCAAGTGGCGCTAGCCCGCAGTTAGCTTCGCTCGTTAGCCTGTTAGCTTCTTCTTCGTGATTCCATTAGTGTGTATTGGTGACTCCGACCCAGAGGCAACAAAGTTGGAATTGTGGTTTTCTGGCCAGAGACACCAGGGGAAGATGAAAGACCCCCCCAATCATCCCATTAACACCACGGAAAGGATTTATTATGGTAAACAAGCTAGTTAGTTCTTCTTTAACTGCAGCTTTATACTGCATGACTTTAATGAGGGCGAAAAATAAAAACATTTAAACTCAAATACTTACTTTTAATTTGGATCAAAATATGTGGGGTAGAAAGTGAGAAAGTGCTGTCTCTAAAACGTTTTTTTTTTTTTTTTTAACACTGAAGCACTTCTACCTTTCCCTCATTACTTTCCACCACTGTGTGAAAGTCATGGGATTTCCATGGACGATAACTCCAATGACACCAGTGTTACATCAGTGTTAGTTGTGTTGCACTAAAAACAAATCAGTCTTTGTTTAAAGAAGTTTGGGCTTTGAATCTAAATGAAACAAATGGCTTTCATAACATTTAATGATGACTGGGGGGTCTTCTCCAAAAACCTGTTATCGGCTGAAGGGAAATGAGTTCACGCCAGAACAGCCGCAGTGAAGCGAAAGAGAAAGACAAACGAGGGCATGAGTGAAGGCAGGGTAACTCCGGGCACAAAGAATATTACCAGTGACAAATGAACAGAGGAATTCCCCATTGTTTGTCCAACGTAATACTGTAATCGCCACACGCTGCTCCTTACACACACACTTGAGTATAAAGAATGCATTGTGTCGGACATGCTTCAATAAGTCTTTTCACAACAGTAATGTGGGAATTGAAAAGTGACATTAATTATTTATCAACGAAATTTGGTTGATAATATTTTCATCCTACATCAAAATCCAGCAGTATAAATAGAAGCTTAGAATGACCTCAGAATGCCCAAGTTGACTAAACATAATTTAAAAACTGATCCCGACTGACATAAGCCTTAAAGGCCCTGTACCAATTTTTTATTTTGATTTATTTCTTGTGAGTAAGATGCTGTTTTCTCCCTAGGGTATATTGCAAAAATAGTAACTTGCATGTTTTCTTCATTTAAATCACTGTACGTAGGGGAGACCGGGGCTATTTGTCATATGGGGTAAATTGTCACATTGCGTTTTATAGCCACACTAGAGGGCGCTGTATGCTGGTACTGCTATATAACATGTGCATTAGTATTCTTCATCTCTTCCATTAATAACTGAAGACATGAGCATAAAACACACATTTGAATTGACTGTATGGCTTTTCCCAAGCTTTAATATCTGGGTTATTTTTTTAGTGAGAGCTTTCCTTTTGTTAGTGTCACGAACAAAAGACACCGATCTGAAAGACAGAGATGTTAGCTTTGTTTTGAGCCATTTTAGAGCTAACATGCAAAAGCCATTTTTAGCTAGCTTACATTTTTCATGAAGTGGACACTCTGGGGTTATTTGTCACTGTCACAAAAAACTGAGGGGTTATTTTTCACATGGGGATAAATGGTGGGAGCTTTTTTTCTTTTGTGCCTTAAATGGTTTTTCTGATCACTTTATTTTAGCACTAGCTTTTATCGAGGCTGATGTTTGGGTCATTTTAGTGAATGTGTACATTTTACACACCAACCAACCCCACACATTGTGACAACTTGCCCTGCATATGGGGCACATTGTCACAGTCGATTTTATTGAGTTTGACGGTTAATAACTATTTATCTCAATATGATATAAAAAAGAAGGCGAGGTCTACTTTAAGTCGAGGGTTCAAGCTTTCATTGAATGTAGGTCTGACTCTTGTGGGATTTTCTGTTGATGAGCAGTGAACTCTGCAACAACAACAAAAAGTGACAAATAGCCCCAGTCTCCCCTACCATTTCTGTCGATTGGGCACCAGGAAGTACCTTCTGATGCGCTGTGATTTATCGGTGCTGCCATGATGGGGAACTGCATAAAACCCTATAAAACTGCATCAAATCATCAATACTTTTACAAGACCTTGCTTTACAGAGCCAGACGTCTGCAAACCGGGCTGTTAATTCACAATTTCACAGTCTGAGTTTTCTTAATCTGTTAGAAAAGCAACAAAAGCATATGTAATCTAAACACGCTTTGACGTTTTAACGCTTGATAGCGAGAGACAGACGGAGGTAAAACAAATGTTCTCTTCACGAGCGCAATAAAACGGGATTGCTTGTGCGGCCTCTCCCTGGCTGCAGGAGCTGCGTGGGAAAGGCCGTATATCTTGCTTGACAGTGAGCGGCGCTGCAGGGAGGAGTGTGTTTTGTCTGTAAATGTGGGTCTGTTTTAGCTGCTCTCAGGTCAAGAACAGGAAGCTGGGAAGTCCCTTTATCAGCGCACCGGTCCCTGTGCAGTGCATTCCCCACCACCTTCCCCAGTGCTTCATATTGCTTCAGTATCTGGCTGTGTTCCCCCGATCAGCCCTAAAGCACATGTGTCCATCACTCACACACACCCGCACTGAGGTGTATTGTTCAAAGGCAGGGCTGGAGGTGTGTAATCGCCAATGATCAGGGCTTAGGCTTGTGTTTCCGACTGTGCGTGCCTGCGCTGAGGCTGAGCTCTGCTGGAGGGGTGTGTGGCCTGGGAGCGGGGGAGCGGGCGCCTCTGTGGGTTACACTGCGGAGGGACAGACACAGGGGCGGAGAGAACACACAGGAAGATGAGGAGAGACTGACCTGGGAGTGTCTGTGTCTATTTCTGACACCAGTTTTGTAATGAGAGAAAATGATTGTGTCTAAGCTTCGTACTCTTACTGTCATGTTTTGTTCATGGGTTAAATACTTCTCTCTTGTCTTTAAGAATGTGGTGTGAGCGGAGGTGGTCGGAGAAGGCCTTCGGTGCAAATTAGCCTCAAGACAACTAACCGCCAGAGTGAAGAATGAATGGAAAATGAAATGCAATTTTAAAACAGCTTTGACAGATGTAGCAGTTTTGGGCGGTCGTATGCATTGATGATGAGTGAGACGCTCCTGGACAATGGAGGCAACATACCAACCCATCCTGTTAATATAGAAATTAAGTTTATTTGAATAAGCAGATGTCTCCGTTTTGATTCATTTATTTATTTTCAGAACCAGTGACTTTATATGTTCATGGCACTGGACAGACCTGGTAATGAAAAACACTATGGGCCCGATCTTGTGCATCAAAACGGAGACGATAGCGTGACATTTTGCGCTCAGTCGGGGCGCACTTTGTGATCTTGCCACTCCAGACTTGGCGCATTTAAGTGGGTTGAGACACACACATTTTCCTCCAACCAGATCGACTCCGCGTCCAGGAGAGTGGTTGTGTGGGAGTGGGGGGTGAACATGTGCTTTTGTTTTGCTTCGCGTTCACGCCAAGCGCGAGCCGATCCGCGCCACAGCGGACGCTGTAGCTCTTTTTCTCTCGAGACGTGAACATCGTTTAGCTCACGATGGGGTAAATAAAGTTTTTAGTTTGACCTGTGAGAGCCTAAGGCTTAAGAAAGAACGCAAGCCAGCGCAATGTAAACGAGGAAGTGAATGTCAGCCGTGTTTCCATCAGTGCAGTCACCTCCTCTTGTGACGCCCCCTCACAGGTGGCGAAGGCGAATGGCACAGATAGCTCCGCCACTCGGAAAATAATTCGCCAAGAGCCTGCGCCGCCCCGTGCGCCGCCACAAGATCTGGCCCATAGGGCACCTGTGAGGAGAAATTTGCAGGCACATGTTGAGTTTTTTCAATGGCAACTGAACTCTTCAAATGTTTTTAATGCACTGATGGAAAGTAAACTCATTATAAATGTCAACAAAAAGGTCCTTTATACCAGTGACTCTCAACTGGTGGGTCAGGGAACCATTTTTAGTGGGTGCAAGCCTATTCCAGGGAACCTTTCTGTCAATGTTTATACAGAAATAGTGTGAAAACACCCCACAAATCTGTTTTAGTCATGTTTTCAGCTTAATACGTTTATTTAATGCTTAAATCAAAATTAATCTGAGGGAAAATACAGTATTTTAATTATAACAGAGTCCAACTAACTGTTCAATGATGTTTCATTAATGCATTTAAAGGCACACTGTGTAACATTTTGGACTGTACTATTGCCCTCAGTACAAACCATGCTCCCAATGTCAACACAGAAAATGCTATTACTGCAGTGGGTAGTCAAAAAATGGATTTGGATGAGGACAACCATAACCTGTTTAAATCTCAAATTCAGCTAACTTTAGTCACCTCTCCATGGAGACGAGCTGGAGACGTACCCACTCCCGGTAAAGTTCCAGTCATGTCCTAGGAGAGCTGAGCCGCTCACAGCAAAAGCACATGTTTGGTTGTACATTTATGAGGTATTTTTCAATGATGAAAATATTTATTTAGTCCCGCTGTTATTTGGGAGGGAACTATTTTCTGAGATGGTTCCTGGTGTGAAAAGAGAACCACTGATTGGAATAGAAAATCGAAATAAGTGTGGCACTTTGCTGCACACTGAATTTACTGTGTGAGCTTTTGTATTTACATTTGAATAGATCTGTCAAAATGTATGTGGGACCCATCTCATGCTGAATTTATACGCTTCCAAAGAGCTCTGGATGACTGCTGTATCAAGTCCAATAGAGGATGTTAATAGCATGACCGCAGCATGAAATAAGTGGAAATCCTGTTGTTTAGCTCAAGGGTTTTTCCAGAGCGCCACACATCTCACAAAGCCCCTCTGTGTCCTCACACGCGGCGAGCTGGGGCTGGGACCCAGTTAACCTCTGGATATGTGTCAGTGCAGAAAGACAGAGCAAGGAGCAGCTTTATAGCAGTATTATGTACATCGGTGCAGTAATATTGACTTATTCATTCACTCGGCCGATCTGCACCACGACCTGCACTTTTTTTTTTCATGATTATTTATGTATGACACATTTTTTTAAGTGTTTGTCTTGAGTTGGATGATAGTAATTGCATCAGCGATTCACTCATTTCAATGGCAGCCCATCAACAACTACTCTCAGCACTTAAAGGGATATTTCAGGATTTTTGACATAGGGCCTAATTTCCTAGTTAAACAGAGTGTTGTTGATTTCTGGAGATTTTTTATTATTTGTTTTTAAATCATGCAGGCCTTATATTTAAAGAGTTTAGTGGTACTAGGCTAGCGCATGTCTATGGTAACTAGTAGCCTGTATAAAAAACCTTCAAAATCATCGGGTAGTCCTTCAAGCGTTGCCATATCTGATTTGCAGAAAGCTCCTTTGTGAATTCCACGTGTAGTAATGCGGCCGCAGGTAAATAAACTACTGTATCCGGTAACCTAGCAGATCACTCCGCCGCTGCGCTGCGTAACTTTTTTTAAATGCAAAATGGTTATATTTCAAAAATGATTCAGACATTGATATCGGTAGTCTGGTGTTACAAGACATTTGATTCAGGTGGCAGACTGTTTTTAATGCAGGCTACTAGTTACCATAGACATGCACTAGCCTAGCACTAGCCTAGCGCCACTAAGCTCTTCAAATATAAGGACTGCATGAATAAAAACAAAACAAATCTCCAACAACAACACTCTGGATAACTAGGAAATGAGGCCCTGTGTCAAAAATCCTGAAATATTCCTTCAAACTAAACTTAAACTTAAACTTTTACACATAAATCTTTAGACTAAAATAAGGAACCGGTATAGAGTTTGGGATCAAATGTTATAAATTCCACTTTACTACAGTCCTCCGTCATTTTAGGGGGTACTATCAAACATTATCCAAAGACTATCTAAACCTTGACCTCTGTTACTAAACTATTGCTCAGACATGAATTAATTTGCCTAAATAAATAACACACAATTCTTTGAGTGCTTTTCACTCTTTCATGTCTCATTTGCCCCTAAATACCAGTCCATTAAACATCCTATAAACCCTAATGACACGTCTATTAGCAGATGTCGCTTCACTTCCTCTGAAGCAGACAGGAAGTCCAAATGAGGATGATGTAATCTCCGCTGGACCACATCTGTACTCACCACATTATATAGATGTTAAAACCATGCACAACTCTGGAGCCGAAACATAAGCCTACGTTTACGCTCCTGTCCCGGCGGAGCACTGTGCATGTGTGCTAAGGTTACGCCTGTGAATTGTGGGAACCGCACTGGGTGGTGTCGGTTCACCCATATGTGTAGGAATGGTTTTAGCAGCAGATTTGTACTATTTCAGGTTCAGTTCTGCCTGTGAAAAGCACATTCAATCGCAATAAACAACACAGTGTACATACATGATGAATTGCAAACACTAGTGGGCACAAACACTGAATTGTCTTTCAACAAGTTGTGTCAGGAGCCAAACAGAGCTCCCTTTTCTTGCCCGGGTTGGCGGATGTCTGCTGGGGGCACGGGTGTAGAAGTCTGGGGAGGGGGAGGGCAGCGGAGGACTTAAAGGCGGCCTGGATTGTTGGGTAATGAGTCACTAAAGCCTCCTTCAAAAGCCGACCAAACCCGAAATACCCAAACAGGGAGGTCCGGTGGAATCCGTGCCTGGGAGAAGCTGAGTGGGCAGGATACATGCGGAGCAGGAGGGGACTTGGACAGTGCTGTGGTCTGTGAGAGGGTCAGGGTCTCGGGCACAGAGGCCTCGGCCTTTTGGACAATGGCTCTAACTGTCCAATGCATAAAGGCCACAAGTACAGTGTGCACATGTGAGAGTGTGGTGTGAGTACAGCACTGTCCATTATGGTTTGTTTCAATATAGTTATAGCTTTATCATAATCAGGTACATGACAGTAACATTTAAACAACTGAAGGTTTCAAAACTATGGAGAAACATTAATCAATCTACAAAACAAGATTTCCCAAGTTTTTGAGCACACATTCATGCATCAACCTAATGGCTTTTTGAACTAATGAAGTCAACAGCCAAGATTCATAGATATCCAATATATGTTAGCGTAAATACAGCCTGGTGCAATATAGAGAATTTGACTTTTTGTAATAGTCTAATGAACACTTACAGCTGAAGAAAATGATGTCTGTAAGTGTTAGTATATGAAGTAATTTTTACTATTCAATCTTGTTACCCCTTATTTATAAAGTGTCCTTCCCCTCGGCCACATGTTTTCACATGGCACGCTCAGAGGGGAGTGTGTTTGCTCTAAAAACCAACGACCTGCGGCCGCTGTGTCACATCTCTGTTTTAATGCCCGCAGTGATCCGGAGCACAGTGACGTGTGGATAGGGTTTCACACACGCTCACGGCAGCTGTGACCTCATGTCACAGCTTTCCCTTCACTGTTTATTAGATCAGGAGCAACTGACGGCAACCCTGAAGGAAGCAAGAGGCAGCCGGGAGAGGAAGTGGGATAACAACAAAACAAGCACAAGCTTATCTACATATCAGGCCTTTGTGTGCTTCTTGCTTTGTTTAGCCTGCATGACACATTCAGCACAATTCAGCGGCACGGTGGCACAGCGGCACGGTGGCACAGCGGTTAGTGGGTGTGCTTCGCAGCTAGAAGGTCCCGGGTTTGATTCCCACATTCGTGGCTTTTCTGTGTGGAGTTAGCATGTTCTCCCCGTGTCTGTGTAGGTTACCACTAAAAACATGTACAATAGGCCAGGATGATTGTGAGTCTGTTTGAGAGTGCGAGCGTGGGACAACGGATTCAAATTGTCCCACACTCGCACGGCTGCAATGTCTCATGTAAGTATGTTCATTAACATGCACTGTCCCAACACATTTATTAGTATAATACTGATGAGAACAAGATGAATTTATATTTTGTTTTGTTGAGCTGAGTTAACAATCACTGCACATGCATGTGACATGCTGACACACTTTTATTCCTGCTTGAAAATGTTTTTGTCTTCCCTCTGGGTGTGTCTGTACCCTTAACTTAACTTTTATTGGTGACCCCCAAATTGATGCCTGTATATGATACAGTATAACAACAACAAAAGACTGCTGGTGCAGTTCCCTATCTGGCGGCTAGGATAATTAAAACAAACATGGAGGTGCCAAAGATAAACAGGCCTTACTCGTTACAGTGATTTAAAATAACACTCTGACGCTGACCCAGTGGACTGGGATCAAACATACGGCTACACACTGACCACATACATGTCCTGCTATATTTACTGCTGCTGAATTGTCTGCATGCTGTAAAGGTCAGTGGTCACCCCTTTGTGAAACTGTAGTGGACCTATAATGTGGTGCATAATGGTCTTAAGCTTATGCTATGAGCAGCACATTTTTATGGCAGAGAGGAGTTTTGAACAAGACTTGACAAGAGCAGTAAAGGGAAATCTAACACTGCCACTGCGAGCGGTTAAGGGTCATTATCACTTGCATTTGTGAGACTAGTTATGGGCCTGTTTGCACAAGAATTTAACACTTACACATAAATCAGTTTCGTTGAGGTGATCAGCTATGGGCCAATAAACAATCAGTTTGTTGAGTTTCTTATGGTGATCACACAGGGTTAGGAAACAGAAACAAGTTTATCAGACATGTTAATCCGGAGGTTTGGACTCAAGAGGGCGTAGAATGATTAGTAGAACTGACCTGAAGTCAGAGGAAGTGTCGTTTTCCTTCTCTGATTATTAAATGAATTTGGGGCGTCCAAACTTTTTTCATCGAGGGCCACATATTGAAGTGTATACAGCACAAAGGGCAGTGCAGTCAAACAATCAACTGAGTATAGTTAAGAGTGGTTTAAACTGTTCCCCACCATGGCGTGGTGATCTTAGGACCATATTTGGTCCCGAGCCACACTTTGGGCACCCTTGAATTACTTTATACATTAAAAGAAGGGCTACCAACTCCAATAGTATGTAACTTTCCAGTACAAGGCCTACACCAATCATATCAGGACTACACTGACAAAGGGTCTAAAATAGAGCTTCCATTAGATTATGTGTAAACTGGGTGTGAACCATGGCTGTCCTGGAAAAACACCTAACTTAAATGATTAAACAGAAAGAGGCTTTTTGTTTTGATCGTCTATTTAGTGATTGAATCAACAGAACTCTGTGAGAGAATGACTGACGTCATTTTACTAACATTTCCTGCTGTGAATCTATTGCAACTATGTGACAAAAAGTAAGTATGTTTCTCAAAATCATTATAAAATGATCCTTACAATGTCTTATTCATGTGATGTCCGTACGGCACCAATGAAATTGTATCAGCTCGATAAAGGCTCTTATTGATCTTGGGTGTGTCAGATGGGTTTGGATTAGTATAAATGTTTTCAAAACAAGACTTAAGAGCTCCTGTAATCTCACATGGAAGACCCAGGCAGCTGTTGACTGTTCCCGGGTCTAAAGCAGTTATTTATCATTCGAGTCAGCACTCAATAAAACCTCCTGATCCTGACACCTGATATCATGGATCCCGCCTGTAAACCTCCCACGGGCTCAGACAGTCTGACTGTGGCGCTCACGGCTCAAGACAAGCCCAGGCATGTCTTCAGTGTTTACTCACCTCAACCAGAGCCAGAGCCAGAGCCAGAGCCAGAGCCAGAGCCAGAGCCAGAGCCAGAGCCAGAGCCAGAGCCAGAGCCAGAGCCAGAGCCAGAGCCAGAGCCAGAGCCAGAGCCAGAGCCAGAGCCAGAGCCAGAGCCAGAGCCAGAGCCAGAGCCAGAGCCAGAGCCAGAGCCAGAGCCAGAGTATAAATGAAAGACTATAAAAGATACAGGTACATGGGCCCAAAAAAGGTTGGGAATATTTGAGCTATAGGACTAAAATTTACAGTACTGCCTTGATAGAATAACAATTTTCTTCTAATCCAACTTCAGTGGAATCTGAATGTTTTCAGACCTATTTTAATTATGCAATGTTATGTATTGTTATTACAATTTTATCAATTTATTCTATATAAAAATATGCGGCGGCTTCCCCTCAATAATACAGAAACTAACGCAAAAGTTATTTTGGGGAAAAAATACATGACCAAAAAAAATGTGTCAGGCAGTGACACTGCATCATTGTGCTGTTATTGAACATTCATACAGTACATATGAATTAAGTGCATTTATTGCCTTTAAATGATACCCTTTTTCTTTTTTTTTTATAAATACACAATAATAATTGGAGCTTTTTCATTGTCAGACTTCAACACAATAACAATAGTGGGATATGAGTACTTCCTGTGCACACATCAGGCATACAACACATTTTCTGAGAGAACATTGAAATACATGTGTGGATCATTCCCTCTAACTTTACCAGTCAGTCACAAAGGCTGTTTTCCTACATTTATCACTGCTATTGGAGCCAGTACTAACTGAAGATTGGACACGCCATGTGATACACTACATGTTATTGAAAAAACAAAATCTGGTTAGTAAAGTTTTCAGTCATCCAGGAGTTTTCCTTTTCAGGACCTTTGCCATACCACATGCTAAAATGCTTTTATTAAGGATAGCCAATCACAAAAGTAATATGTTACTCTATGCTGCTTTGCTTCTGCTGTGACAGCAGCTCCACTTTGATCACCCGACTTGTGGTTTACAATGATATTTGTGATTGACATTTAAAGCTGCAATGACTGACAATAACCTCATGATTGACCCGGTTAAACTGGCAGAGGCCGGGGGTCAAACTAGTTTCCGCTGGGTTATTATTATAAGCCTGGAGGTAACTACATTAAGCTTATCTTTAAGACTGTGGCTGTGTATATAACCAGGGAAGACTTTGTAATGAATCTGTTTGGGTAGACACTGATATGACAGGTATTCTGCACTAACTTCAAAGGTTGGTGTGGATTAGAATAAGCAGGCAAACAGAAGCGGTAGTTGATGTGCTATTTTTACTGCCTGCACTAAAGCACAAATACCTTGACTGTTATTTAGATCTATGCTTAGAACACTGACCCCAGACTTCCACATGGTATATGACCCAACATCCACTTTTTAAATTATTATTACTATTATTAAAGCAGCTCCAATAAGCATACATATAATAAGTCAATAATGTTGTTAGCATGGTTTTCATGTGTAATTGTGAATTGGATTCAGGTCCTTCTCAGGGATGGATGGGCCCCTACAATGTGAGGAATCCAGGCGCTTCATTGGGGTTTAAGTCTTTGTGTGTGGCAAGGTCTTGATCTGTGTGGTGCCTGCCAAAGGCTTTTCACCTTCTCAGGAGCACCGTCTGCCCACCCAGTGTGACAGTCATGGGCTTTGGGATTTGTGTAAATTTGCGTACATTGTTAGCTGTTTTAAATTGTAAACCTGGACACAGGTTTGAAAACACTATGCTTATACTATCGGCCAGATCATTCACAAATGAATGGCTCCCTCTGGTGGATGTGACGTGTGCATATTATGCCATGCCTCTGGAAAAAAAATATACATTTCGACGTTTTAGGTCAGACTAGACACATCCATTTGTTTAAGTTGTGGATGTGCAGTTAATCATTTTCTTACCACGTTTCAAAGTCATATTCATTTATATATTTATGTTTTAATTTTTGATGTGCATTAAAAATTTTGGGATTGTATTTTCTTGCACGTTTTTTAAGTACTTTCGGACAATCCTGTCATTTAGGCATAAATAATACAACACAGACTGAGATGGGGTTAAAAAAAAACTTTACTGTAGTGCTACAGTATGCAATGGGTATGAATAAAAACATTGGGCTTTATCAAGTGAAGCTCTTATAGAACAAAAACATGTGGCATGAAAAATCCCCACAACATGGCAGTAGAGTAGAAAACAGAAACAAAAGTGTTCCAGCAAGTTAAGTGTAAATAAAAGCATTCAGAGTGTTGTGCTCTCAGCTGCTCTCCCATTGGGTACATTGTAATGGCAATGATGGACCACCTGAGGCAGAGTCTCGTGTCCAGTTGAAATGTAAGGTCACAAAGCAGGATAACAAGTGGCTCTGTTCAGCACGGGTAAATGGCTTACTGGCACACGTTCGCTCACATTAGCACACATACACACATGAAAGTATGCACTACCCTGGGAGAGCGATTGTCACCCCGTTCTCCATCCTCCAAATACATTAGATTAGGAAAGCCAAGGTTAATCACCCAATAAATACATTCTGAAATTTCTTTTGGACACACAAACCATCAGTGAACAAATATACTCTGTACAAATTGATTAAATGAAAAACTATGTATTACTAAACTTATTACTGAACTGTCTTTTGAGCTAGCCTTGATGTGAACCAAGCCAAGGTAGATCTACAGTTACTTCAAATTCCCTCTGTATGCTGCTGTTTTAACTGATTGTACACACTAGTGTCATGGTCTACTCTAGACAAGAGCAGTGCTATGCTAGTATCCACTCGGTTCCACTCTCCAGGCACAAATACAGTCTGTTTGGCTCTTTGCCACTTCCTTATTGTCCTTCCTCCATGTATCAGCCAACACACAGTATCCCTGTAAACAAGTACTCTTTGTCCTTTCACAATATAAATACTGTTTTGGTAAAATCATCATTAAAAGACAAGACAAAGTGGATGTGAGCATACATCAATATAAAACACACAATTGCACTGTTGGAAGAGAGATACACTCTTCACTCATGTTTTTCTCTTCTTTTGGCTTCAGCATTAAGGCCCATAATGTGGTGTGGGAAACATTAAGAGGTGATCATCAGCCTGCGCCCATAGGGCCTAAAGTATGAAGGAGCTAGACAGGCACAAACACACAGATAAACAGTATTGCAGGGCAATAAAAAGACACTCAGGAATGGTGAAACATCCGCTCTGTCATGGAACTAAATCATTCTTCATATTTCAAAACATTACAGGTGTTTATTAATAGTCTTTAGGCCGTTCTTGTTTTTGTTCCTCGTCAGTGTCCAAAGTGCGTGGGTGCCATTGCTGTTTCAGTCTGGCTACAGTTGGGGTGTCATTTCTCTCTGCAGAGGTGACTGACAGGCGCGGCTGTGGCTGTGTTTATTGCTTTTAAGTCTCTGGTCCTGCCCCCTTTAAGACAAGTACATAAAGGACAGTGCTGCGCTCTGGGCTGATCTGAAGTCAGAAGACCAGCGTCAGAGGGAAACTCTGCCCCCAGTGGGCTCAGGTGAACATGCAGTTGAAGAGGAGCTGAGAAAGCAGCAGAACACACAGGATCAGGCAGTGACGGCCTGTTAGCGTCATCGAGTCATTGGCCGCTTGCTGACTTATCAGCTGACGACTCAGAGCCACCAAGTTCCTGTCAATACAGATGGGGCACGATCAAAAACGTTCACATCACATAAACAGAGCCAGTAGAAGGTAGTTCTCACCTCTGTATGTCCTGCTGTGTATTCTTTATAGACGAGATGGAGGCCTCTATTAGAGCAATGTCCTTCGCCTCTTTATTGCACCGTGCACACTGATTTGAGAACCCTACAAAAACAAGGCTAGTAATGTTAATGTGGCCACTCTCGTACTGAGCTTATGTAAATACTGTGTGGGTACGGCACCTTCGTTATCCGAGGACTCGTGTGTGGGCTCTGGAGTGGTGCTGCTGCTCTCAGTGTTCTGACTGCAGCTGGACGGCTGGCTGCTGGCTTTCCTGCGCTTCCCATTCTCTGCCTACAACAGCACAGAAATGATGTGTTAAAATACAGTATTCCATATCATAAAATGAAATGGCACATTGCAACTCGCCTTGCGCCTCAAACCCCAGCTGTGGCTGTAGGAGTGGCCATTGTATTGCCTCTTTTCCTGTGTTTGAATGATTCCATCTTTTTCAAACTGTACAAGGCAGCACTCATTGTCCCATGGTGTTATGCTTCAACGTACAACAAAAGGTATCATTAAATATTTAGCTAGTTAAAAGTTGGATGATATTTTCCAGTGTTCATACTCAGTGTGCTTGTACGTCCACTCAGATGTGACAGGGTCTTGCTGGAACAGCTGCGAGGCCCAGGGCTTGTCTCCGCGCTCTTTGGCCTCTTTACGCTGAGCCTCCTCCAGGACAAACTTCTCCTGAGTGGCCCTGATCTGGTCCCGATCAAGAATGGCACTGGTCACATGCTGCCACAACCTGTTAGAAACACAAACATGTTGCACAAAGTAAATGAGCGCTGGTTCAGTCAGATAAGATCAAATGAAGGCAATTGTTTTTGTTTTTGTTTACTTTTCAGATTCAAATGGCCCCTGCTCATCCATCAGGACCACTTGTCGTTTGAGCCGACTGCTGCGGATGTCTGAGCTTGGATTCCACAGCATCGCCTGCTGGCCTGAGCGTTTTTCATGAATGAACACTTCATTGTCCTGTTCACAAAGCAGAGTCAACCTTCAGATGCATTCACATTCAATGTGTGAGTTGTGATCTATACAGTCCTTACCCAATGTCCATCAACAGTGGCTGCTAGCTCATCTCCAACATGTATCTTCCCGCTAATCTGGTTTACGGAGCCTGCGCCTCCAAGAAAAGGCTGTTCAAGAAAAATGTCAAGTACAGTATTAAGCACCAGCTTCAATCCAGTTCAATGGAAAACAGTGTCAGTGTTGTGTAAGTACTGTTATACATTTCGTTAAAAAAAATAAAAATAGACCTTCAGTTTGAATTCCAGCTCTGCAACACATTTGGTTTTCTCACACTCGATAGTGACTTTCCCACCTAACTCTAGTGTCATAGTGCCATAGAGGATGCCTACAACAAACAAATACAAAATTCCAGAGATTATTTTCAAACATTTAAAGATATTTCATACGATCTATAAGGAAGTAATCTCTGTAGTAATCTCCACTGTTTTTAACTCATTTTCTTATTACCTTTACAGTGAGCGTAGGGCATAGTGATGACATACTCTTCCTCCCTGCTTAGGAAAAGCAGTCGGGCTTTGCCATCGAGAATGGCAGATAAAGAGTTCCCTGAAATAATAAAACAAAGGATAATCAGAAAGGAGCAAATCTATTCATAGTAAGTGATACAGTGATATTACTGCTAATACTGTATACGTCGATTAATATTTTAAGTTTTATAAAGAAGTTTTACCGTAGAACTTGGACTTGGCTAGGATGCTTCCACTAATAGAAAAACCATCTTTCCTGTTGCAGATATAAAAGGCAGAGATGGGCGGGTGATGAGACACCTGTTGTTTGAGCAAAGAAAGGAAAATGGTGTCAGCTCCCTTGTGAGAACAAGTCATTTAACACTTGTAGTAGGTGTCTATATGCTGAAATGTTTCACACAGGTGCGAAATTCACTTTTTCAGAATTAACAATATGTTTTAACCTGTTCTGCAATATAGAAGGTGCAGCTGTCAGTCTGAGGATGTAGCCAGCAGCAGCGAAACGTTTCACCAAGAATTGGATTGTAAGGCTTCTTAAGACCCTAAAAACATTAAGCAAACAGTATTTATCGGTGTGTAATAAATTAGCCACTATAACCTTATTCTAATCATTACATTATAATACACAGTAATCTTGTTCCACATCTTACCTTGGGCTTCTTATAGAAGCCAGACAAGTACCATCTCAACACCTGCTTTATTCGATCATAGGCACTCTCCTCTAGTGCAGCTCTGAAGTGACAAAACGGAATAAACAAAACATTAAAAACATAGAATTACATCCAGCAGTTAAGTTTATCATAGACTTACTGAGAGAGCAGGTCAGCATGATAGTAATAATCTGACAGTTTGTCCAGAAAGGAGCGAGGCTCCAGAATAAATGTGGGAAGCACGACCTTTGAAAGGTCCATGCCTGGTCGTAACTGCTTAATCAAACCCCAGATCAATCCCTTGTTCTCCTCTGAAACAGTCTCCACCTGTGACGCCTCCCCGGCCTACAGTGACACATTCAATAACTCATCACTTCTTATGATCCAGATATTAAAGTGTTTCAGCATCCTTTGCCTTACCTCGCCCATCTCCTCTGTGCTTTGCTCAGTGTAAGCTGTGGCCTGTGGCCCCGGGAGCAGTTCATCTGATTGGTCGATGTCACTTTCCTCTGTGAGCCTTCCACCATTTTCATTGGCTGTTGTGTCCCAGTCGTCATGCCCCTCGCGTTCGGATTTGTCAGAGAAGCCATCGTGCTCCATGTTGTGATTTCCCAGTAGCACACTGTCGTTCAACCTAGGAAAGAAGAAAACAAGGTTAGAATATATCAAGGGAGCATGAAGCGCCACCTTTGTACAACAAAGAAAATCCTCCCCAGGCCAGGGATATTCCATTCGGATAGAATGGATGAGTTTGAAATAAGCATGAAAGATGACTGTCCCATGACAGAAAAGATACATAACAAAGAGAAACAATAAGTTCTTATCCATGGGGAGCAATTTGTCTCCCTCCAGAGGTTTATTTAGCAACACTTATTTGATGTTGTGGATGATCAAGCCCCATAACTTCTTTTGATCAAGTGACATATTCACACAATAAATAATATGTTTGCTAAGAGATAAAACAGCAACAGGTTCATTTGCTGAAAAGTACAGCAACAAAAGAGCTTAGATCATGTTACAACAAATACACAGAAAATACAATTATAACATAAAACCTAATCTGCAAAAACCGCATTGCAAAGGACAAGAAATTCTATGAACAACACTGACAAAGACACAACATATCTTGCCAGAGGGCTCGACAAACCGGAAATGTAACATTCCCACTCACAGAGCAAGTGGCAGGTTATTGACTTAAACACGCCCAGCAGGTGTTAAGTTCTTACCACAAAGACAGATCTATAAATCCCTTGCGATTTAAAAACAGCTCCAATCCAAAATAGGCCCTGTCACTATTGGGTCAAATTTACTTGAAACAAAAAGGTACACGCTTGTACATTCTTCCACCGACTCACGGCTTCTGCAGTGTTTGTGGCTGCAGACTCGTGGATCATCTTCCTGCTACAGCATGTGATATTTTAGGCTTGTGTGATTGGCTGAGAGAAAAGGGCGTTCTTGAGCTGGTGTTCAGGGGGAGGGTTTAGGAACGGCTGTGGCTCCATGGAAATTACTTTCAATAAGCACATGCAAATACTATGAATGTACTTCAGCAGAAACTTCCTGCTTCTATCAAAACACTTACCTAATTTTCATTTTATCTTTAAAACACTCTCACTATTTACTACTACGTATATTCCATTACATTTTATTGTCTACAAAACAGGATCAATCAATCATCTATCTATCTTCTGATCCACTTTGAGCACCAAGGGCAGTAAGACAACAATCACAAACATTACATCAAAATGATACAGCATTCCTCTTTTTCAAGCGAAGAGGGAACAAATTTTCAATGAATACATGCTGCGTGACAGGACATTTGGATTAACCACTCTGAGGAGGCAGAATGAATCAACTTTATCTCTTCAAGGTATGTCTCACTTCTGCGCCTCATTCCCTTCCTGCTGCACAGTAAAGCTTTCCTCTCCATGTGCCGATTACCGGTAAGTGCATTTCTTTTCGCCTCACGTATCAGTCTCAATGTATTTAACCACGAGAGAGAGAAATGACCACAGTGTCACATCAGGTAAGTGCACACATGCGTATGTGTCTGCATTGACAGGCTGATGCCCGTTGTCATGGGAATAAGTTCAGCAAAGTAAATACAGTTGAACGTAGGGCGGTCTCAGGTCAACCAACAAGGCGCGACAACATGTGTGAAAACGTCCTAAGGCTTTTAACATTGCACCTTCCCCACGTGGCCTTAAAGTGCAGTCAAAATGGCACTGCCTTATTGCACGACTAACACTGATATTATGTAAATCCTGTTGCTTGCAGTTAACCTTTAGTTTTTTTATTTGACCTTTACTTAACCGGGGAAGTCCCACTGAGATTAAGAATCTCCTGGCCCCAGAGGGGAACCTAGTGTACATATTTTAAGAGGTAGGGGAAACTGGAGTACCCGGAGGAAATACATACACACGGGAAGAACATGCAAACTCCACACAGGCCACGTCCCAGCTGGGAATCGAACCCGGGACCTTCTAACTGTGACGCACCACTGCGCCACTAATTTAAAAAAGCACATAATGCGCAGTTAAAAATGTAAACACGCACTGTAGTAGCTCGGTGTCACTCAGCGCAGTCGACTGCAGCAGATGGAATATATGGGAGGACTCAGAGGAAGTGCTAATTTCGCCTTCTTTCCCTGCTTTGGCCGTCAGTTTGTAAAGGCTTGAGCAGCTGAGAGCCAACTCCAGGGCATCCATCCAGCACCGGCCTGCACACACAATGTTCATACTCTGAATTTGTAGAATAATACAGTTTCTATCAAATCAAAGTGCCCTACTGCAGGACTCACCATCAGACTCAGAGGCAGCTCTGAAAATTAGGTAGTTACTGGGCAAAGGTTGTGTGATGGAGCCAACATTCTCTCCTTTTGGACCCTGGTTACACAGAAAAATGTTTAAAAACATAGTTACTAAAGTGTTTTATTGAAGTGCACCCACAAAGAGAAGAAAGTAAAACAAATAGCAGACCTTGACAGCCCAGATGGACTTCTCCAGTGGATGGTAGAGCTTGAAGCAGAAGCCATCCTTCTTCGATGGTCTCTCTATGAGCTTGCATGCGCTCAGCAGAATGGTCCCTACCCAATGATCTGTCTTTGGAGTCTTATAGATCAACAAAACTCCAGGCCTCAGGGCACACCATAGCTTAGTCCAACTTTTTAAAGACCCTCGTATCTGTTTCAACAAAAAACGTAAACAATGTGAACATTTTAATATTGTCATGATTGTAATTATAATTGCTCTATTACCTTCAGCCAATTGGACATGACGACAACACTTGGGTCCTTTAGTGCAGTAGAAAGCTCCTTAGCTGCTCGTTTCTTTTCCTGTCGATAGTTTTGCTTTTGCACCTAGAATTCAATACAATAACAATTCGTAATAGATATTATTAGGTGAACTGTTGTTCTTCATGCAAACACTAGGTGGTAGCAGAGGCTAACTATGGTAACAATACAGAGTATTAAAAATATAAATGATACCATATACACAGTGAAACAAAATGAATGGTCAAGTCATTTATTATTTAATTATTTTCAAAGGCATACACTGTGTACCTTGAGAGATTCCTTGCGGGCCAACTTCTCTGTAGGGGAGGGGCACTCTTTCTCCACACCATTAAACATCCTGGAGTCAGACTGGCAGAAAAGAGCATATGGATTAACCCATATAAAATCTTGAAACGTCTTGAAACAGAATGATCCTATAAATAAAATATTAAAATTTCATTGCATTACCAAAGCAAAAGAAAACCATAAAGACAGACATTAAAAAGGGAAACGTAAACAATTGGATAGTATGATTAAAAATTAGTGAGAGGAGTGAGCAGAGCGAAGGAACACAAGGGAGAGCAGACTGGATGACACATTAACCACATTTAATAGATTTCATAGGAGAGTGAGCAAACAGTTGGAACAACACAGCATAGCATGGAAAGCAAGTTACTAAAGACAGTTCCCACCAGTGTTTTTAATTACACATTAGGGAAATTGTAACATTTAAATGTAGAAATTAAAATAACAAAAATAATCTGCCCAATCAGGGGTGGTGTCCTTACCTTGCTGCTTGGAGATTGGGCAGGACTAAGTTCATTACTCATCATGGAGAGACCGTTCGTGTCTGCCTCACTGCCTGGTGGGAACCCACATCACACAGTCACATACAAATGAACCTGGTCAACAACCTGCCGACAGACTGTAAAGCATGACAGGCTTCAAAGCAGCTAACAAGCAGCTCTGTCGAGGTGTAGAAATTACAGCGTGAACAGTAAACAGGACAGGAACTGACAAAGACACTACCATCTTAGTAAACATTTGGGTGTGATGCTTGTACCTGTGCTAATGTTGTAGAGGTCATTGTCTCCTGAATAGGACAGGTTCCGGGTCAGGACGTGTGGATCAATTTTTGGAGGAGAGACGGCGCTGGGGCACAGAGAAAGCCTCCTCTGGAACAAATTCTCCTCCTTCATTCTGCCAAGCTGCTCCTCTGGAGAAACATGAGAAGAGACGCATGGTGAAAATGTGAAATGTAGACCACAAACACACTCCTATTTGTCTGCTAGGCTCTCTGAAGCACTGTCTGTCACAGTAACAAAGAGTCACTGTATGGAGACATGTCAGTGTGCCCACATAAAGGCACCAAGCAGTGACAGTCCAGTCCCCAGCACACAGCACACAGTGCGAGTGCTGTAAAACAAAAAAATCACTAGCTCCCTCAAAGTATACCCACATAAAGCTTTTGGTTTAGACCATGATGTTACAGACTAGTAAGGATTATAGACGCCATCTTTGGTGGCACCATAACTACACGTGGTCATTACTTTGCTCCTAGAAAAGAAGGTTGCCTTTGTATTGGATGTTCCTGTTAGCAAATGGGTTTTCTTAATGAAAAAACAGCTGTTGTTGGTGAGAAATGAACTCTGGGATATTCTACTGCATAACAACCAAACAAAACTATCAAAATATGATTTAAAAATAACAAACATTTAGCACACATGACACATATCCACAGAACTGTTCTGCTGTGATGAGCTCGACCTTAGGTAATATTAAATAATATCATTACAGTCCTAGATGAGATCCACAAACCAGGATTTATTAGGGATATCGGAAAAGACAACACGTGATTATACAGTTTACAAGTCTTTCATGATTTTCATTGTGTGTGTTAACCAGTCGATCCAGGAATAGGGACACGGGGTAAAGGCCTTGAATCTGGACATGTCACGCATTTCTTGTGACGTCTGGTCAGATGGTCACCCTAACAGTATCTCACTGTAGCTTCCAGACATACAGTATGTTGTACTTGTTGAAATGCTGGTCAGCTGGTGTCTGTAAACTCAGTGGGTAATGGAGCATGGCAGTTACCACCTGGGTCTGTCGGACAGTGCTCTGCTCTGCTGTACAGATCTGTAAAATCTAATTCTCCCAGAGCTCAATTCAGGCAACAGACCAGACCTTCTGACTCCCATCCCACACAGCAGTCTCACCCACAAGTCTTCAATTATAACATCCACCAACTCTTACAGCGTTATGTAAAAGTCATTCATAGATTTTTTTCAATGGTCTTTAGTCTTCCCACATAATGTAGGTGTAATACTCAGGCATGGCTACGCTCTGCTTGGTTTCTAACATGTAATATATATACTGTCTCCAGTGCCACAGGAAAAGAAAACATTCGGTCTCTTTTGTCTCATCAGCTCTTCTCTGCCTCAAATATACACTTATGGAGCACATTTTGTAGTATTTTCCCTGCACAAATCCCAGCATTGTCTGCACTTGTGGGCCAGATCTATAAATAGCCTTTCCTTGCTGCAGTGAATTTGTACGTGAGCTACAATGCTGAATGCTAGAACAAGCTGCACATTTACGCAATACAATGGACAGTTAAAAGCACCGAGATAAAAAGGCTTTAAGCAAAGCCAGATGCACTGGCAGACTCTGATCTGCAGGCTGGGGATGTGCATTAGCCGGTAACATGGTCTAGACATGGAAGCAGAGGCGTGGCTCTCGCACATGTTCGTTAATGTATGCAGCAGAGAACACACCGTCCACATGGTATTACTGAAGCCCACAGCAGCTTTTAACTGTGTACGTGCAAAGTGATGCGCACTGTGACATCACTGTTGTCTCAATGCAGAATGAGGCCAGGATTACAAATGCACATGATGCAGCGCCAAAGGAGAAAACCAATGCTCTCTTTCACCAAAGACGAGCTTCAGAGAGTGAGTTACAGGAAAACTAACTACTGCGGTCAGAATGCATAATGTAACATGGCCGGTAAGCTTTAATTAACCTGCTGTTCAGTACTTACTGCATGACAGAGTAAAGAGCACATTTAGTTATCAATACATTCTGTAAAAGACTGAAGCACATAATAATAATATAATGTAGGTAACATAATGCTAGGCTAATGTAAGAGAGTAGAAGTTTTACAAAGTAGAAGTTTTACATGTCGCAACCAAAAGGTTCCTGGTTTAGCAAAACATTACTTCAACCGTGCACTATTGCTCCCTGAAAGTTGTGAAACGTGTTGATAAACTCATGAAGAATTGGGATGTTACAAATGCGCTGAACAAGTTTGGACCACACAAATATCTACTAAAAAACTCCCTCTTGCTCCCTCTTTCATTGTTTGTAAACAGAGAAATGCCTTAAAAGTACAGCGGGGCTAAGCTAACACGGACTTCACACAACTGAGTCAACCTATACAGTGGCTCGGCTAATATTTGCTCAGGTTTATAAACATCGTGTGCATATCGATAAGAGTTTGTTAGCAGCAGTGAGCCAGGCAACTGAAATTTCGGAACTACACATTAACCTTGAGTTGGAAGGACAGATAAAACAGCGACGCTCATGACCTGCCGTTACCTTATTGAGGTGAGTGCGCAGGACACACTCAAATCCAACAATCATTAGACAGAGTGGTGCTGGTGGGGGGGCCGGCCGAGGAGGGAGGGCCCTGCAAAAGCACACAATGGCATGTTCCAACCTGTATCTGTTCAATATGCTTGGCTGATTTAATGAAGTTGAAGTCTCCCCCGGGGACTCTCTCTGTGAGGGCAACTGTCACCGAATGGAACAAACACCTCGTTGTATTCGGGCGTGTGAGGTTTATTATTCATAATCTGCCATGTCATTTTAACAATGTTCAAAGTAGGCTTAAAATCTCAAAACCAAGTGTGCTCTGTAGCTGCGTAATGAATCACAATAAAATCTAATCGGCCATTTTATGGAAGCTATTATCAGACTGCAATCATTTAGATCATAATATCTTCACCAAACCACCAATTATCCGACTTATTAGGTTTAAAGCCTGCAAACTCTGTAGTTTAGACTTTTACAAATGCACCTGTTATACATGTGACTGTGGAGTAATTATTGTTCCTAAAACATGCACTGCAAATCTAATCGGAATCACAGTATTGCTGAGAAATATCGTATTTAAATGTTTTTTTTCTAAAAATCATGCATCCATGCTCTATTGACGTGCGTGCTTCCACTGACCTTCTCTATCCACATATTGACTGCTCTAAATGCCATTAGATTTGCTTCCGAAGCTGAAGGTCAAATTGCTGTTCTGTTCTGGGACGGTCATTAGCCACAATCAGATCTGCTATACGTATGTTGTTGGTCATTTCTTGCGTTGAACAAATCAGTTTTGTCTAAGCAATCGTTTCAAACAGCATCTGACCTATACACCACCTCAAAATGGTATTCACCTTATTCCGCCCCGCCCACTTTTGCCTCTTTTTGCCTTGTCTCTCGATTGATTTGTGTAAAATGTCCAATGTTCATTTGCACCGACATGTCAACACTGCGCTGTTCTTCTGCACGGCCTAAAAACGGCTTTGTTTTTGTGTAGTAACTGATTTTATCTTGACTTCTCCAGTCCTATGTTAACTGATTGGCGGCGCCCATGCGAACTTCTGGAATAAGGTGAATAGAGTGGAAAAAGTGTGGAAAGTATGGAAAGCAGGTAAGGCAAGGCAAGGCAAGGCAACTTTATTTATACCGCGCATTTCGTACACAAGGCAACTCAATGCGCCTACCAGGTACTGAAATAAAAATTGCTCAGGTACCGGTAAACCAAGTACCCTTAAAGTATCGGTATACATTTTTTAAGTGTCTTTGAGTGTCCAAAAAAGTGCTATACAAGTTTGATGCAGTATCATTTTTACAGGACTGGCCCTACTTTGCACTGAAAGGCTTTATAAATAGAAAGCTTAAAGTAAACTAACCTCTCTCCATATCATAATCATATGAAAAATGGGTCAAGGATCACTATCTTCCACAGATGGGCTAACAGCACGGATCAGTGTGGAGGTAGTGATGATCATAGCACCGTGAATTACTGACCAAGCTATTTGTTTACAAGACAAGACAAATCCCCATAATGCTGGAAAAACAGTTGCAAGATGGCTTTATATGGTGAGCGCTTTGGCACTGTTACGAGGCAGCTGTTCCAATGATGGCATAGATTAGGAGCAAGAGAGACCCCCCACCACGTTAACCAACCAGCAATAATAGATGCCCATATGACCTATATATGCAAACAACATGCAGCACAGGCAGACACTGTGTGCTCTGCCACAAGTCATAGTGAAACACACAACTGAAGGCTTGGGGTTGACTCTCTCCACACTACAGCATACGTTAGCGGTTATAAATGTTGAGCGGTCTGCAGAGTGTATACTACATAAAGATAGCACAGAGAGGCAGGAAAAGGCTCAGTTTTACAGTTAAAAATGGGAGAGCTAGGAGGTTTTATGACACACCGGGGGAGGCAGTGTGGTGAAGTTGTTCTATTTTGGGCCTTTTCAGAGGTGACGCTTTTTCTGAGCAAACTGCCCTGTAGCCTTGTATTTACTCACACAAAAATAAGCATGTTAGCTCTGTTTAGTCAGCTATCTACAAAACCGTAATTATAATGAGTGTTGAATAAATCCTTTTCTGGAGTGGTAGGAACCTGTTTAATCCCTGTATTGTAATATCAGGAGAAACGATCATTTGAACCACATATCATCTACAAACATAAGTAAGGGCACTGTATTCTGTATTGTGGAGGTCATTGTATTGGAGGACATGTCCTGAGCCACATTGCTACCATGTCTGACCTGTTCACCAGAGAGAGCCAGCTGGCTGCCTTTGTGGTTGGACATGGGCCAGATGTGGCTGTGAGAGAGAACTTAGCCTCAAGCAGAGCTGAGCTGATAGAAGTGGGCTTTGCAGAGGGGCCAAGTGTGTGGCATTTAGTTTCAAATGCACAAGTGCGCGAACACTCAGTGCATGACAAACAGACGTCAGTGGAAAAGCCAATGACCAGACGATGCTGTGACTGTCAATGACATTCTATGTGAAAGTACTGACAGCAAAGAGAAACCCAAATAAAACATTGAAAATGAAGCTGCTTGGGAAACAGAACATGTGCACACTTGCACACAAAAAACAAACCATTAATTGTCAATGCAACTCTGAGGCAAAATACAAAACTCAGCCATGGCAAAGATACACAGTCAACAAGACTTGGGGGATTTGTGCGGTTAGCGCTCGTACTTCACAGCAAGAAAGTCGCGGGTTCGATTCCCACCTGGACGGGGCCTTCCTGTGTGGAGTTTGCATGTTCTCCCCGTGTCTGCGTAGGTTTCCTCTGGGTACTCCGGTTTCCTACCACTAAAAACATGTACAATAGGCCAGGATGACTGAGAGTGCGAGGGTGGGACAACGGATGGAAATAAGCCCAAGGCTACAATCCAGCGTGGCATGTTTACATGCATGACCCATATGTGTTCATTAACATGCACTGTCCTGAAAAATGGTTCAAAAGCCATAATAGAAAAAAGTAAGCAACAAATCACACCTATTAATACTGAGGACAGAAAATTAGACAGTAATCTCAATACACTACATAAATTATACAGAGACACCAGCTGTAAATCACTTGCTCTTGTAGCCTGCTTCCATTTTCAGCCATTTAAAGACCTAGTTCATCCATGACATGGCCAGGTCTGCAGCCTTCAGTTTAGAGGTAAGTGATGATGACACACATGAAATCTATTGCACGTATTATACACACATGACATGCCCCGTGGGGCTCATAAATGTAAAAATATATACTAGAACTTGCACCGTCACTTTAGTGCGATGCAGACTGTCCGATTTTAGCACTACGGTGCATTGTGGCACGGTGCATTACTTAAAACTTACCTTATATTTTCAATTATGGAGCATAAGTGAAAATACGATAATGAAATCTATTCTATCACTGACTGCATAGTTTATCTGTAATTTGCAAATTAATTTGATCAATCAAACATTCATCTCCATCTGCTGCCTAGAAAAACTGGTTTAAAAAGAATTTTCTCACAGAATACTCACACTGTGAGAACAACACAGTATGTTCTGCTACAAGAACATTTACCTCAAGGTCTCTGAAGACAGAACACAACATTAGACCTGCCTTATCCATCAGATAGCACCAAACACAGACTGTACCAAAGCAGCGGGGTAAAAACAGAGCCTAGTCATTAGGGAAAGACTCGAGCTGAAAAAAGATCAACATGTGCCCTGGGCACACGGCCGGCTGAGGCTTTGAGGATGTTTCTGAGGTGTAATTTTGTTGCCAACTGTCCTTGTGTAGCCCAAACATTTTCTTCCTTCTGACCTAAATGTGAAACACCCCCAACTTCTGTAAAACTGTTTCTCTTCCTCGGGAGCCTCATGCTAATGTTTCATCTACACAAACAGACATTTAAAAGCCCATCACAGTTAAAAGCACACTGTGCTAAGGATAAAAGCAGGATTTCCTCCCCTTTTGCTGATCTCTAAAATGCTGTTTTTACCTGACCGAATCTGAGAGACATATCCACTAATGCAGTGCCACTGTGGCACGAGCCGCACATGCCACATCCCAAACAAAGTAAACACTCATTCTCATTGACTGCATCCATGAGAGTGAACCAGTCCAGAGCCAGGAGCTTACCTTTCACCTGAGCTGCAGCAGACTCCACATCCAGGGGCCTTAGTGGGAGCAGCTGTCTCACCTGCAAAGACAATACAGAGTGAGGTTTCACTTTAACAAGGTCCACACAAACTGCTCCCTGCTCTGCTCCTCCTGGTCACACCACAGTCACTGAGGGTGGAGCCTGTCAATCCTGGGAGAACTGTGAACACGTCTCCAGGCAAAACGAGCCGTCTGTTTGCCTCCTGAAAACACAGCACTGTCAACCATGTTATTGACTTAATATAGACTCATTACAGCCACAGGACTTCATTCACCAATACAAAGCACTGAAAATGGGTCAACCAGTTTACTACGGTATGTTCTTATGGAATATAATGAGTCGAGTCAGTCTGCAGACAGAAGCCCTCAGACAAATACACAACCAGAAACGAATGTGAGTATGGCTGCTGCGAGTACGAGCCCATGTTACTACCTGTGGATGAGATTTAATAAGTGTGAAATCAGCCAAAGGGTTATGTTGCACCGCTCACACACGCTTTTATTGCGTCGTCGGTTTGACAGAATGCTAAATGTCTCTTCCTGCTCTTTGCCCACGCTAAACTGACCCAATCTAATAAACACTGTGTTAAGCAAACTACAGTATCAAAAATGACTTCTCAATAAACACAGCAGTTGTAGCATTTCTTTAAAAATGTAACAAAGAATTTGGGATTTTAATCACAAAAACAGAAACACAATTTTTGGTACATATTTCTGCTAAAGCAACATGTGGACGCAGAACGTGTGCCTTTAAGCCCGGCCTTTTCTTTCAGAGCAACAGAACAGGCCATAACACTTGAGATCTAACCTAAATAAGAACTGAACTGAGAGAGATTCCGTGAGCTGACAGCGCTAACGGGAACAAGGCGTGGGGGCCGGGCCGGCGCTGTCTCAGACCACAGCTAGAAAACGTAGGGAGCAGGTCATAAATATTAACATGAGTGCACTGTATGTTCATAGCTCTGAAGGCCGTTACGAAAGCAAACAGTCAACTCACATACCCAACAGAAGTCTGGTAGACTTGGCTTGTTTCCCAGACCATATGAAGGGTGAAAGCCAGGACTCATTTACAGTTGTGTCACAGGCTCAATTAGAGCAACAATAGAAGAGGTGCGATAATGACCTCAGGATAGAAGCTTGTGCCTGACCGGAGAACATGCGGTTCTAACTAGATGGATTCATTTACCCTGTGATGGGCAATTATCTGGTAAATAAATGCAGGTTTAAACTTTAAATCCTATAAAACATTTGAAATTGTTATGAACAATGTTTCTTTAGTAGCATGCCAGTTTATTTGACCTTTAAGGAAATTCCCACTGATATTCAGAATCTCTTTATCAGGAGAGTCCTGGCCCCAGGGACAATAGGACCCCAGAGGAAATCTATGCAGACATATGAGGATCATGCCAACTCCACACTCTATGAGCCCGCCAGGACAGGGAATCGAACCTGCAACCCTTTAGCTGTGAGGCCTAATTGTTGTTCCCTGTATGAAAAAAGCCACATCATTTTCAGTATTTTCTCAACATTCCTATGAATAACATTACCAAAGCCAGCCAAAGTGCAAACAACCAAATCAAGTCACTAATTATCTTCATCCAGTGAATGTCAGTGGCCTCTTTATGCAACAGGCATTACCCACTCTGGAGAGACTGACCTGTGTTCAACCCTGCACAGGCAGACACAGAGCTCCTTCGGAAAAAAAAAATATTTTAGGAGGTGCTAGATACGGTTGTTTTTTCCTCCATTTCAAATAAAACTTCTGAATGGAATCACAGTTATTTCGGATTACTAATACTACTTCACAATAACAGCTCAGAACAATGACTTACAATATGAAAAACAAAACAAAAACAAACCCTACAAAAAAAGATAACATATTTGTTTTATCTCTGCGCACAGATAAAGAAGCTGTTGCACACCACAAGCTCTGGTAGGAGGCCAGTCAGAAAAATCATTGATAAAAATAACATTCTGTTACAGAAATAGGAATACAATGTGAAGGGCAAAGTAGCGGACGTCAGGGCACATGAAGCTTCCATGTTGTGAAACAGGAGAAAGGTTGATGCACTTTGGCTTATGGTCAGGGAGGCTTCAGCTGGCAGAGACAGCCAGTGTCACAAGCTTCCTTTTAGTGTAAATCCACACAGTGGCCCTTTCTCCTGTCACCTGACATCTACTACAGTGCACGCTGGTTGTAACCGTATCATAAAAAATAATATGAAAGGAACGGTCATATTCTGCATGATCTTTGCTCAGACCAACAAAAGCCGACAGTAATAAATAATGCATAACTAGGGCTGCACAATTTTGTGTATTGTAATTTTTCTGGCAGGCCACGTAGTGTTTAGATTTAAAAATATATATGATTTAAAATCCATAATCAACATTCAATTCACTGTGCACATTTCTAACATGTCCGGGAACATTTAACAATTGGGAGAAGACTGAAATAAAAACTGTAAAATCTAAAGAATCACACGCATGTTTGAACAACTTTAAAGAGGTCTAAACTAAAGGCTACCAGATGGAGGCAGGATATTTCATGATATAAATCTACGCAAGCAATTCTTGTTCCACTGCCTTTAAAAGCAGCTCCACCTTCGAACAAAGACGGATGAGATGAGGCAGATCGAATGATTGAAGAAGTGTCAACAACAGGAGCTCTTTGGATTGTGTGAAGCAGTGAGGACTTTTATGGAGGTTCTAAGTCTAAAAATACACTACTGCTGCTGCTGCTGCTACCTCTGCAGCCGGGCAGGAACGGGCGTCAAGGGTCAAAATGTGGCTAAAGCTAAACAAGGCAATGCTGGGATAGAAATAAAACTGATGTTCCGCAGTATAAAAGCAGCACAATAGCTTTACAGCAGCATTCACTCATCATTCAAATGTTGTGGTGTTTCCCACACACTGCAGCTAAGTCTATGTAGCCACGTCTGGTGAATCTAAATGTGATGCTTTAAAATGTTCTTTTCGATCAGTGTGGCATAGCTTTGTATGTATATCATTAACTATTACTCTACAAACAAACTCTGAAATGGCTATATAGGACATATGCATGATTTTATATTATTGTCAATTTATCTAAGAGCTGCTACATTAATGTCTTCCAAATATATCAGACGAAGTTTTTTTTAGTTTTAGGGAATTGTGTGTAAAGTAAAAAAAAATAAAAAAAAATCTGTTTTTACACAAGGCTGGGAGCAACATAGGGACAGCAGAGGCCTCTCTAAAAGCGTATTTTCTCTCCGGAGGCAAAGAGGCACATTGAGATCAGAGAAGCATTAGCCTAGATACTCTCCCCTCAAAGTGATGCCGACTATTTACTCACTAACGCTCTGTTTCAGACAAATAACACTCATGGTTCACAATATTGATCATTCTAAGTATGCATTATTTGTTTTTGATAAAGTTTGGCACAATACAGACTGGGTAGACTCTCTCAGCTATAATGACTAAGTACTGTCCGGTCATAGCTTCTCATTGTCAATGCGAAAAACTCCAATGCTGCCTTTAAAATGGCAAATGGCACAGAGGCAAAAAGTGGAAAACACGACTGCCATATTATAACTCTTTACACTGATGCAGAAGTTCATTCAAAAGCACACCCCCTGTTGCACAACTCAAGATTAAACTAGATGGCTACTACAAAAACCCACAACAAACAACAACCACAGATCCAGTTGATAGGCTTACGGGCGAAAGACCATTTAAAAAAACCTCCACCTGATTAGTGAGGGGTAAACTTTAAGAGAGTGAGCGGAGAATTAAAGCCACGTAAATCCAAACAACCTGAGCTAGGCCTATCTCAAGTCCACTCAGCCGTTTTTTGCAGCCGTCAGATAAACACCTTGCACATTCACTATCGGCGTTACAGTAAACATTTCCTTCTTGTGTGGGCTGTAAATGACAGACATTTTTCAACCGGCGAGTGGCAAATGAAAACACCCCTTTAACATCCATGCTCAAGTAAACCCTAATAAAGATCAAGCGATAGGGATGACGGATAACACATTATTGGCCTCTTCACTACCTCATCAAAGTCTAAACTGTGGGCTGTCATTTTGTAAAGTGGATGTGACCTTCATGAGGCTGCAGGCAGTTCATCTTCAGGCATTGAGCATCAGGTCTATATTTAAGAGTCTTCAATGATTCATGTCGTTTTGGGTTCGTCTAATTTTGCACATAACCCACATTCAGGGCAGGCAGAGGGAGACAAGAGAGGGAGAGGGTACATTATGCAACCCTTCAGATGGGATTTTTTTTTTTTTTGCAAATGGAAAAAGACAACAGCCACTTACACACACTGTTTCACCGGGGAAATTGAAGAGACCGAGTATTATTGGCTTGTAATAAAATCTCATGAAGTAGTACAATCTGTCCCAGGGAAAATGTAGGCCTGCTTCACTGAGAGGCAACACAACATTAACGTTACTTGGCTGTATTCCGTTATGTCTACCGTTATACATTAGTCGCAACGTTATACGGTCTGGTGAAGGTTGTTGATGACGTTTTCACAATATTACTGTGCGACTGAGAAATGACTTATAAACACGCTCGAGCCACTTACAATCCTATAACCGTAATGATATTTATTTTAATCCCCAATACCGCCGTGATGGTCCCGTCCACCGCTACACTCATCCCCGCGTGACCAATAAATACGAGATGACACACACGTATGATGTGCATTTGTCATTTTTTTTGTCATGTACTTGCCCATCATCGCCATATCCATCCTAGACACCGGTTACAATCATGGTAGGCAATAGCTCGTATGTCATCCGAGCAGCAGACTCGCTAACGTGGAGACGAGATGGTTTACTTACTATAATGGTGCTAGCGCTAGTGCTAGCCACTGCCCAGGGAGGCGAAGATATTGTTCTATACCACCACTGGCCGAAGTCCTCCAAAAATGCAGCGATGTCGTAGGTATTTTCACACTGAGGTCTGAAAAATATCACTTCTGATGCACCAGTACAGTCAAGTATAATCGACATGCGCAAGAAACCATTGTTAGCCCTCTAAAACAAAAGTAATTGTGAAAGCCGAAATGGTAAGTTATCTCATCGCGACGTGTCAGTGCGGCGTAGTAAGAGTGCAATTACATGTGAACTTACCCTGCGTCGACGATCGTCAGACTCAGACTTTTGTTTTCGTGTTTATATTCCCATTTGGCCTCATAGCAGAGGACTGTGAGGCTGCGGAGCTGTGTGGAGCTGGAGAGAGCAGCGGAGGGCTGTGGCGCACGACTGGAGTCTGCAGAAGTTGCTTCGTTTCAACATGGAGAGCATGGAGTGGCACAGACAGTTCCCCTGCTGCGGTCCAGCCCTGCTCCAGCCTCTGCAGCTACAGGAGACTGTGGCGCCCTCTGCGCGCACAGCGAGGTATGGCACCTGTTACACTTCCTCAGTAGAATTTACTGCAGGAATACTACAGCCTAAATTCATCTACTGCTACTTGCTGTATTGAGAAGTTTAGACTACCAGCATTGCTGTGTATTTCTGAACTCCAAAGTCAAGACAGAAATTGGATAAACTGGTGAACAAAGACATGGTGTAAGGTGGAGTCTTGCCCGAAGACACAAGGGAAGCATGAACCGCTAACCTTCAGGTTAATGCACTCTTCTAGAGCCTGAGTCACAGCCTCCCCTGCACGATTTTCACAGTGAGTCGGCAAGCTGCTAAAAGCTAGTTTCTTGCCATGTCTGTGAAAAGCCCTTTTGTCTCATGAGACAAAAACAGAATTGCTATAATTAATTTCTTTCTTTCGGAAGCATGCAACCGGCAAAGTCAAAGATGCTTTAATAATGCAGGCGTGAGACAACTTGCTTTTCTACATCCGACGCACACAGCTGTCTTTTTCCTAACTTTTTATGTAATAAAACATGATGTGTTTTATAAACAGCTGAAGTTAAAGTGTCACTATTGAGTTTTAATTTAAACTCTTGGTTATACAATAGCATAATTTGGTTGAAATAGATTTTGTAAAAGAAATGAAAGCCTCACAGGTATCATTGTGCTATTAAAATACAAACTAATTGTTACTAATAACACATCTTTATTTATTTGCATTGTACCAGCAAAGCAATGTACAACTGTATTTGTGTCATTACACTCTACACATTGTGACTGTGAATCATAAGTGCTTTTCTGAAGTAAAAATGACACAAAACAGTGACTTCAAATGTAACTGCCAAACATTGTTTGTGAAAGGAAATAACAGAAATAGTACCTTCCTCATGGAACATTTTGCCCTTTTAAAGCCAAAAATCATGCTCTTTGTGACCATATCTACCGGAAATGTCCATAGATAGACTAGATAGGCTGCAGGAAGTGACACACCATTAGCTCAAAAGGGAATGTACACAGGACATCACAAATTCCTGAGCAGATGTGAGAGAGTCATGCCTTACTTACAATAAAAACATTCCAGTTTATCTAAGCATCCTTTACCTAAGGACATATTTTTATCACATTATTATAACATACAATAAACATAAATGCAGCCAGTGCATTACAGTGCATACAGACAAGAGAATTCAGTTAGCAATTGCACAGTAAAAATAGATGTAAAGCATAATAGATAAAATATAAAACACAACTTAAGTTAAGCTTTAAACAATAAAGCTGAGTAAGATTTCATCTTTTTACAATTTTACATTTGTCCTTTATTTTTGCCAATGTCCACACAGCATATGATACCTGAGAAAAAATAAGCAACAAAAATATAATATATAAACATGTTTTGGTCCAGTAAATTTCACACCTATTTATTCAAAATATTATAAAAACTTAAGAATGACCCAGAGCAGGACTGCGCTTGAAAAAT
Source organism: Gobius niger (assembly GCF_951799975.1). Taxonomy (NCBI): domain Eukaryota; kingdom Metazoa; phylum Chordata; class Actinopteri; order Gobiiformes; family Gobiidae; genus Gobius; species Gobius niger. Next base: position 13,509,261 of record NC_136863.1, read on the forward strand.
AAAATATCCAAATCTGTTCCCAAATGATTTTTCAAGTTTGTTTGACTTTTTTAAGATTCTCTTTTTTGGAGTTCTATGTTCTCATAAATGGAGACAGCAGTTATGTTTTGGTAAATGAGATCCACGTTGGTTCCCGTTCTTGACCTGATAATGTCCAGAGCACACTGGTTGAGGAAGACATACTGGTCCTGTGGGTAAAAGGAATGGTAAGTTAATGGTATCAGAGACATGCTGGACCTCAAACCTTTTATTACTTTCATATCATATTCTATCATATTTAAATACATGAATTACCATACAAAAGACAATACATCTATTATGAAATATGCCTCATCAATCTTATGTAGAAATATAGAATGCCTAATGGGACATACTTCAAATAGGATTCAAAGATATTGGTATGCTGTCTAACCTACTGTAAGTACCACATTTACCTCTGTTTGCACCATCAGCACTCGGTGCAGGCGCATATCATAAACAATACTATAGATATCCACCACGTTTTCCCTTTCAATCTGGAAAATGAGGCGATCGATGGCTATGAAGGTTCCTGTGCGTCCCACGCCAGCGCTGAGAACAAAGGGCAGGCAGGTAAGAAACTGGGGGAGGCTGGAGTGGAGGTGATGAATGCTGTGTATGTGCCAAACCTGCAGTGCACCACAGTGGGAGAGTGCCTGTACTGGTCCATGTGCTCGCGAACCAGGTGTCTGAAGCTGATCAGGAGCTCGGTGGTCTCGGGTACACCGTGATCTGGCCAGGCTGTGAAGTGGAATTGCCGCACTGAGCGGGTCTCTGCCGTTTTAACCTAATAAGCACATCAAATGCTAGGCAAATCTGTTTCAGGTGGGCAAAGTTCAGTTTTTCATTTAAACTTTACATTTTTGACGTCAAAGTCCCTGATGGTCCAGTCGTCCAGTGGTATTTCAGATGTTGTGGTCACAGTGATGTTCCCAAAGTGCTTGGTGCCAGGAGTCCAGTACTGCTCACATTTTACCTGAAACAGATAAGTTCAGAACACTAATGAGTTCACCCTTTTCACAAAATAATGCATGTCTTTCCCCCTATATGTACATAAAGTAAAAGAATCGTCATTAGGTCAGAGCTGACGTGTGAGCTGTAGAACATCGAGTCTTAGACATTTAGTTGGTGTGAAAAATGCACTGTCACTGAATAACAAATCCAAAATAATCTATTATGTATGTGTTGACCTCTATTCCAGATGTGGGCACAGCTTTTCTAGGCCAAAGACAAAAGGTGAGCACTAACCCTCTGTTGTAACTCATTTAAAACTATGATCCTCAGAGTGGCCATATAAATCAGTCAGTAATATGTATTTTTCTGTACTCACTCGTCCCTGCTCATTGCAGCGGGTCAGCATAACAATGGCGTGCACGTTCTTCTCCCAGATCATCCTCCAGAAGTCATTGACTGTTGTCGGCAACGGGCCCTGAGCTGCAATAAACTCCTTCCTGGAGTTGTACCCCTGCAATATGACAAAAGTAAAAGTTCTGATGACTTAGTGACTTTGCGATAAATGAAACAAAACTATAAATATAAAATATAAAGGAACAATGTTTGTTTTTGAGAAATGAAGTGACAAAAGCTGTTTTTCTGTCAGTACGCACCGGTATGTAGTTAGCATTGATGTAGTCATCAAGAGGATTCCCATTGATAATGGAAAGCTTTACTCTAGATGAGTCATCTAGAAGATTAGTGACAGCGGTGAAGTAAATGTTAAAACCATGGCTTGAGTTTGATTAGTTATGATTGTGAACTAGTTCCAGAATGAAGAGGTCACTCACAAGGAAGCACATTGTTGTAGCGATTCTTAGACTTGATCTCTGGATTTGTCGCATTTGTTTTGGCCAGACCATTACCAACAACTTTGAGGTCCTATAGACATCAGAAATTAGGTCAAACATTGTTTTGTTGAAACGTACAAATTTAACGTAATCTTGTGAGCACAGAATGAAACTATTGAAAACACACACCTACTGTATATCATAGGATTTACAAGTGTATTTAGAAATAATATTCACACAATACTCTGTTTACTGTCATTTACCTCATACTCGGCAGCAAAGCCACAGTTGGAGTCTGCTTTTTGCTTTTTGTAGTACACCTCGTAGTCTTCAACTCTCACAGGGGCACTCCTATGGAATAGAGCACAAAAGGGTAGGCAAACTAAACAGAAATGTTTGTTTTCCAATAGCATTAAGGAATTGTACTCGCACCGAGGCTCTAAAACAAGAAATAATGAAGACAATCACTGCATTTAAATGTATTTTTTCATTATGTTTTTTACCTAAAGTAAAATTATAACCCACCTCTTGGATTTTATTTGGACATCAGATGATTTTTTGTTTGCCAACCTACCAGAAAAGAAATCAGATATTTACTCTTTTCAAAGTGTCAACGTTTATTTTATGCTGGGCTGTCTGATTCCAACCTTTTCCAGTATATGATGAATCCAATAAGAAGAATCAAAAGTATAAAGAAAATAGATAGTGTCAATCCCACTGCCAGGCCAATGACAACTACAGTGGAGACATGGTAAAAAAAAAAAAAAAGGTAAACACACATGTACATTTATAAGGTACATTTTGCATGATATATAAATGCACTACGTTCGCTTTGTGGAAGTTTTACAGAAGTGTTGAAATCTGTGACTGAATACAGAGACTCTGAGCCATTTATGAGTCCTTTCTTGATTTTGAGATCGGTGAACAGCACAATAGCAATTCTGTGTGATTATAAACAGACAAAAGTTAATTAACGTATTTATATCAATCTGAAATAGTTTGAACTTATTCTATCTAAGTGAACATTTTCTTACATGTATTTTTCAGTGGGGTTCAGTATACCATTCTCATAACCATGCCATGGGTTTTCATCTCCAATGTGTATTGTAAGAGGGTCTGGAGTGCTGCGCGTCTTGACCTTTACATCTGAGTCTGTTATGTCGATGACTGTTGCCAAATATGCCCCGTTCTTTTCCTTTTTCCACTGATCATAGGTAGTCTCCAAGTATTGTGGTAAGGGTTCGACAACTGGATGTACAAAAACAGGCAGTTTGATGATAATTACACTAGTATTTAGCATTTGTAAAGCATTAGGAAATCATTCACAAACACCTAAATAGATGCGTGTGTCTATTTAGGCAAAATCAGTGATGAAGAAATTATGAAGAATGATTTGTAAATGTTTTATGAATGACAAATGTAGTACATGTGGAAATACTTAACAAACGCTTAACAGTGTGTCTCAATTAAGAATTGCTATTATCATTAAGTATAATATAAAAATCCAAGAACTTACCGTCTGTATTTTGTGTCACTAACACTCCCGCATATTTAATTGGCCCATTGATTTGGTCCAGCAGACTACGATCCACCTTTATTGTGAACATTTTGGGTTTCGTGTCAATGTTTGATGACGGGATGATGTAGTTCTTTTGTATCGGAGGATCTGGGCAAATAAGACAGAGACTCAGTACAGGGGATCCAAACAAAATTTTGTTACAAAGTGGAGAATATTTTGGCCATATTGACCTCAAAAAACCCTTCTTTATTTTATTTTGCACGCAACATTTCAGTTGAAGTTGTGTGCGTGTTTCACTGAACCGCTAAACCGCTTGATATGACAGTCATCTTTTATCACTGCAGGTATAACACATTCAAATGTATGTGGATTTACACATTAAAGCACTGTATTAATAAAGTCATTTGTCTTACTTGTGATCCCACTCTGGCAGGTCTTTGTCACGGTGATGCTGGCGTTTCCGCAGCTCTGGGTTGTCACTCCCACTGTGTAATTGGTATGATGATGAAGTTTTGATTTTTCAAATTTAAAACCTTTGTGAACTTCTGACAAATTTTCAAATTTCACAGTGAAATTGGAGAAAAGACCTCTCGGTTTTTCCCAAGACCATGTGATAGTTGCATTTCGCACGTTTGGGGCTGAGCATTCCAAGAATTCCACTGCACTGGCATCTGCAAACATTGACAAACACATTGTTAATTACGCAGGCATGCTCTCAGGCATCCAGGCAGGTAAATGAACAAAGTCCCATTAAAGTGAGACAGCTGGACAATTCTTGACACAAATGACTAATGTTTCATGGTTAAAGGTGCATTATGCAATTTTATATGAGGATTGTTTTTTTTTTTTGTTTTTTTTTTGCATATTTGACCTTGTAGTGACTCAGCTGCTGCATGGTCAGCAGGGCGCCTTTACTTTCCATCACAGTGGTCTCTAGGACGCTCCAGGAACAATTGTTTGGAGGGTTTTCACTGCTGACTCTTACCAGAAAACTAACAAAACAATTGATCCTGGAGCGTTGTAGCGACCACTGTGATCAAAAGTAAAGGCGCCATGCTGACCACTCACACAGCCGCTGGATCACTACAAGGTCAAATACGCACAAATATCAACTTTTTTCCCCCACATAAAACACCTAATAATGCACCTTTAAGCAAATCACTCCACCAGTGCCAAAGTTGGTAACTAGGGATTATCAGGAGCGATACATTTTGCAGTAAACAGTAGCTATGCCCCCCCCCCCACACACACAAAAAAGTGTTTTAGAACCTAAAACATTTCATACTTGTGCATTCGGAAATCTCCTCTGGCGCCCCCGGGGTACCATCTGAGGTCTCTGTTGTGACAGTGAACCTATAGGAACTGCCCGGATCTAGTTGATCGAAAGGCTGTTTGAAATGTGGTGTTAACGTGGTGTTAAAATTTTCACTGGAATTCCCCAAGGTCACCCTGAATCTGTAAGTGCCCTTATAATCCTCAGGTTTGCGCCACTGCAACGTGACACTCTCCTCGCTTGGATCTGCCTGTAGATTTTTGACACTGAACGGTCCTATTAAAAACAAGCATCAGATTAGTAACACATAATTCAGCGAGTCACATGTGCAGCAGTAGTGTCCTTACTTGTGGTGACCATGTTGTGCCGCGTGGCCTCACTTTCAAATCCCATGGCAGCGACAGTCGCTACCGAGACATTGTAGGGAGTTCCAGACTTCAGTTGAGCAAATGTGTCATTTGTGGCAGTGGTGTTTTTTACTTGTTCAGATGGGATTTCCAAGCGATAATAGAACTGCACACCAGTCATCAGAGGGGCTTCCTCCCAGCTAATGTGGATTGAGTTTGTTGTCTTATTTAGAATGGTAATGGCTCCAGGAGGGTTGGGATCTAAGAAAAAATATGATTATATATTTTTGTGTAGCAGGATTGTATAAGGGTATTGTGGTAATAAACCTATAAAACATGACAAATCAGATCAAGCATAACATTACAGACATCTTCCCCCATTACAAGGGCATGTTATGAGCACGTAATCTGTGCATTTATTCCCCTGTTGGTCCCGGTTTAAATTGTGCCTGTATGTGTTTATTCAACATGCACATGATCCACATGGATGATTTGTTTATCTAAATTAGGCGCTCTGTCTGATGTGAAATTATGCAAATGTCTACCCCATGGAAAATGCAAATGAGAGTGAAACACGAGCATTGGAATGATTAAACATACTAACAGCGTACAGGGTAAAATGTACTTGTATAACTTATCAAACCTTCAAAGACCTTCAAACATTCAAATACTAATCTCACCAACGTTTAACTCGTAAAAATCCTATCACTAACAGATCTGGTATTTAGCAGGGGGTTTCCAGACTTTTTCTATGGAGGGGCTGCATATTGAAGCGTACATGGGATGAAGAATCACTGATCGGTTGTCAGTGCTGTGAAACCTTCGACTGGGTGTATTTAGCAGAGGTTTAAACTGTGCTCCACTTTATGCTTTAATGTCGGTTTTATCTCACAGAAAAATATTAGTTTTTGAGGTTAGACTTGTGTAGAATGAGTAAACTTGGGGGGAAAAAGGACCAATGTGATGTGTGCCGATTCAGCAAGAAGCCCTGAGGGCCACCAAAAATTGGTCCACATTTTGGGTACCCCAGGATTATACTAGTGGCATGCTGCTTAGAGTGCTTCAAAGAGAATGATTTTAGTAGAGTCTCAATTTAAATAGCACTTTTCCACCAACATGGTTCACTCACCCATTCACACTCACATTCGTACACAGTCCACCGGAGCTACAGCTGTCCCAATAGTGCATAAAATAACAATGAAATCCCTTTCAGTACTTACATGTGGCATTAGTGATGGACTCCGAGGGAGACGCAAAGTTCCCACTTTGTGTCTCCACTACGACTGTGTACAGTCTCCCAGCCGATAAGCCCTCAAAGGTGTGAAATCGACCACTGGAGTTAAGCGTCGCCGTTGTCAAGTTTGTTTCTGTGCCATTTAGATAAACGGTATATAGCTCAACATTCCCCGGAGGTTTTGCCCATGACACGAGCAGGGAACTGTTGGAGCCCTGGTTGGAGACGCGAGGTTGTGCTTTTTCAGGCTCTGTAGAAATAAAAAAGAAATTATTATTGCTTCACTTATTCAAAGTCTCCCATATTTCCAATAAATGACACTAAAATTCTTACTGGTATACTGATAAGTGCAGTTAGATTCTCCTTTAATCCCATTTGCTGCCCTGACAGTAACACAGAAGCTGCAGTTTGTCCCTGGGGTGAGACCTGGAATTTCCACGGATTCATTTGATGTTGTAAGGTTTTCAGGATCGCTGCAACCAGATGTCTCCACCAAATATTCATACTCTGCCTTGTACTCGACTGGTTGTTCCCACGTGACATTAATTGAGGTGGTATTTATGGTGTCAGCTACCAAGTCGTTAATACCGTAAGGCCCTGCAAAAATGTCAGGTTCATGTTACTTTACACAGTAGTAGGAGAATTCTTGCAGTTTTGACAATAATACATAAAAATAACAGAAGAAATTTAAGGAAAAGCCAGTTTGAGAGGTAGGTTTTGGGTAACCTTTTGCTCACACATTACAAATTCTCATGCTATGCCCTAGAACAGGGGTCTCCAAGTAAATTTTCCTGGGCGCCAAAATATATCAGGAATGTATTGCCGGGGTTCATGAACAAAAGCTCCAGTAAATCATGTTTTGATTGGGAAAATGCTATTGAGGAAAAAAAATTTTAATAAAGGAATAATAATGTGCCAGACTGTATCCCTAGGGCAGACTGTCCATTTACCACGTGGCTATAATGTGTTGTTTGTATCGTCATCTCTAATTATGTCAGTGCCCTCTGCTGGACACGTGTGGAATTTTTTCCTTTCTTTATTTAAGCTGCCCCCTAGTGGCTGGAGTGAGCATTCTGGCTATTTCTTTAAATAACCATAGCTCTGCAAAGGAATGGGCTAGAGACTTGCTCTCTTTTTTTTGACATACTAAGGAATTTGTGCACTAGTGGGACCGGATTGAATCATCTGTTGGAGACCCCTGCCCTAGAATGTAGAATTTTAGTACAAATGGACCGATTTTGGTTCTTTATGTAAATCTGTAAATAATAATTATGTACTTAACTAACTCTTTTGTTGTATAACTTTTGTTGTATAAGGTGAGGAATACCAGATGCATAAAAGATGTTGTCTAAAATCTTATTACCCATAAATTCCATCTTAAGTGTGCAAAAATGGCTATAACTTTCATGACTCTGGTAAAAACACACATCCTCAGTTGGGTGAGTACAAAGTTTTCTTGGTGGAGAGCCGATTTTCTTCATCATCAAGAGACCAAGGGCCCTCCACTTTTAAACCGAAGTAAAGCATCACTTTCTACAAATGCCAGTTGTACATCTTATATGGTCTAAATGGGTGTTCTGCTAAGAAACTTTACAGGATTTGACAGTATTTTTCAAATAATATTCCTAAAAATCATCTTTAGGGCCAGAGGTTCTATGATGGATGGCTGGTTTAGGGGTTTATCCTGCAGCACATACTACACACTGTGTTGTGAGATTTATTTCCGACAATTGGCTACATGCCTCTCCCTGCTATTTGCTTTCTATGCTATAGTCTCGAATATAGTCCAGAAATTTAAACACAAATTAATAAAAATCAAATAACCATTTCCTTCTTTTTCCCTGTGTATCATCAATAGTTACAGTCGCCAATGAAATGTAATCAGGTAAAAGATTCGAGCACTCACTTGTGAAGTAGGACACAGTCTCCGGAGTGGCTGGAGTGCCATCTGCTGCTCGTGTAGTGACGGTGAAGCTGTAGTTGGTGCCAGAAATCAGTCCTACCACTTCATGTGTGAAGTTGGTAAAAGTTGTTGAATTCACACCCCCAGACACTTCAATGAAATATGTATAATCTGATTTGTGTGCAGTCTGATTCCACACCAGCTTGACAGAATATGGGGTGATCTCAGTCTGTCGCAGGTCAGTGACAGAATATGGCTCTGTGGATAGAAGAGACAGTAGATAAAGTTAAAGTGCATTTCAACGCTTTTTCCTTTTTATTATTGCTTAGTTTGAAGAGATAATTCCTGTGGTAAGTATTAATCATAGTTTTACACCAGTATTAACAAACAAAAGATGTTAAACCAGGGAAAACTAGTTAAATATAATATAACATTTGTCAATGCAGCAAAACAGAACTTACTTGTGTAGGCCTGTTCTCTAACCTCCTGGCTCTCGTAGTTATTGACTCCGACGGTAACAATGGTGATATTATAGGGGCTTCCAGACTCAAGCTGATTCAGTGTTAGGGAAGAGTTTTCGGTCTCTTTAGGTCCGGTGTAAGTGGTGACACTGAAGTTGTACTGATCGGGCTGCATGTCCTCGGGAGTGTCCCACATAAAAGTTAGAGATTGCTCAGTCCGAGACGTCACACGGATGTTTCTTGGTGGATTTGGAACTGTAAAGTGAAAATAGTAATACAAGTAATAGAAAACAGGACTTGCTTGTTATGATGGGGAATTGTTTGCTTACAAGTTGCATTGCATAAGTCAGAGCTTTTGTTTTCCAATGGTCCGCTTTTGGTGACAACCGCAGCACAGTACAGCACCCCTGGTTTCAGATCAGTGAAAGACGTGGCAAATGTGTCGCTGCTGAGATCTTTCGATTTATTAACCAGTTGAGAGTCAATGTAAAGAAACACTGTGTAGGTGTCCACTTTCCCTTCTGCCTCACTCCAGCTCACTGTTAAATAGGTTGTGCTCCCAGTGAGGTCTGTGATAGTCACAACTGCAGGCCCTGAAGGCAAAAGCGATTCACAAAGAACATTAGTTTTGAAGAAAATCTACACTACACACAGGCAGTGGTATTGATTTAAAGAGATTACTCATTGCATTTTTTTGTTGTTGAGTACATTGTGTTGGTTGTTACTTACAAGTTGAGTTGCAAACTCTTGAACTGTTATTCATCAGATTTCCACTTTTGGTGACGACCTCAGCACAGTACTGGACTCCTGGTGTTAGATCAGAGAAAGATGTGTCCAATGTGCTGTTGCTAAGACCTTGCTTTGATTGAACTAGGTGAGTGTCATTGTAAAGGAGCACTGTGTAGGTGTCCACTTTTCCTTCTGCCTCACTCCAGCTCACTGTTAAATGAGTTGTACTCCCAGGGATGATTTCTGTGATAGTCACAACTGCAGGCCCTGAAGACAAAAGCAACAGTATTTTAAAGAATTAAACATTTTTTTTATTTTAACGTTGAGTACATTGTGTTGGTTGTTACGTACAAGTTGAGTTGCAAACTCTTGAACTGTTATTCATCAGATCTCCACTTTTGGTGACGATCTCAGCACAGTACTGGACTCCTGGTGTTAGATCAGAGAAAGATGTGTCCAGTGTGCTGTTGCTAAGACCTTCCTTTGATTGAACGAGGTGAGTGTCATTGTAAAGGAGCACTGTGTAGGTATCCACTTTTCCTTCTGCCTCACTCCAGCTCACTGTTAAACGGGTTGTACTCCCAGTGACTTCTGAGATAGTGACAACTGCAGGCCCTGAAAATATAACAAAATCATTGTTACATGGTTACAGAAATAGTTTTATACAGTGATAATCATGTGTGCAGCAAAAAAACTGTGCAAAAGAGGTCGACTCAGTGCATGTCTCTGCATATTGAGTGTGTGCATAAGCCTTGTAGCTATTTCTGACACACACATTTAGAACACACTTACTCATTTGTTCTGTAATTGTTTCATCGTCAGAACGGACTCCTGCTACCTCTGTAGAGACAGTGAAGGTATACAGCTCTCCGGGTGTCAGCCCCTTGAAGGTGTAGCTCTGTGTGGCTGTCGACTCAGTGCGAACCACATTAGGGCCCTGATGCGCTTGCACAAAGTAACTGCTCGTTGGCTCATAGTCAATAGAGCTGACCCAGGTCAATGTAATGGTGGAAGTGTTCACAAACTGGACTTGGAGGTTTGATACAGGATTGGGCTCTGCAAAAAAAAAGAAGACAAATTATCTTCAAGATTATCAATAACCTTTGAAAAGTCTGGTTTGACATCTTACTTGTGTAGCTGGAGACCTCTTCTTCTGTAGATTTGCATTCTGTTGTTAAAAGTGTGGTGACTGTTATATTGTATCTGGTGCCTGGGACAAGGCCAGTTACAAAGGTGTAGTTTCTTTCAACGGACTGGCTGTTGTTGTTTCCCTTGGCATCGTACGTTAAAATTGAGTATGAGTAATTTTTTGTCTCATAATCTTGAGGGTAGGACCACTTCACTTTGACTGATGTGTTGGATTCAGGGTAGGCTGTTAGGTCTAAAACTGCATTAGGGTCTAAAGGAAAAATAACATTTAAAATGTTTTTTAAGTCTTTCTCTGAAATATATGGATATTAAGAATGATACTACACAGTAGACCTCACATTTATGTTCATATCATACTTACTGGTACAGGCAACAAACTTGACACCACTGCGGCGAAGATTCTCAGGTCCTATTGTTGTGACTGTTATTGCATACTCTGTTCCAGAGTTAAGTTCAGTCAGAACTACATGACTGACCATGACGGCCTTCAGATCTGACTCTCCTCCCTCATAGGCAACACTATAGTTGATGTTAGGAGCGCCCAACATTTCTGGATCAACGTCCCAAGTCAGATTAAGTGAAGAGTTGGTTCTTTGAATAACGCTGATTGATCCAGGAGGCAGCGGATCTAAATGATAAAGAGGAGTAAGTGCAGCTGTGTGAGTGATTTATAAAATAGAAAAGTTAAAACAAAGCTTACAAGTGGCAAATGTGGAGGGTTCAGAAGTGTTGTTTAAATGTCCAGCCACAGCGGTTACAGAGACTGTATGCAGTTGTCCAGGGGATAAGCCAGTGAAGCGCAGTGACGAAGCATGTGTTTGGTTTTCCTTCTGGTCAAGCTGCACAACATAGTGATCCGCATTCCCTTCCGGCAAAGTCCAGCTAATGTTCAGGCTATGGGACTCTCTTTGGTTGAGAGTGATGTTCACAGGCTTAGCAGGTACTAAAACAGAGATAGATCATTTCATCTTGTAATGTGTAAAGTTCATTGTACATATAAAGATTGTTAGATTGTCTTACGTGTGACTGTGGTTAACATGTAACTCTCTCCCTCAGTTTTATTATCCCCAGCTACAGCAGTCAGTGCTATTGTGTAACGTGTGCCAGGGGTAAGTTGGTCAAATGAAATATTGGCAGCCTCAGAATATAATGTTTTGGAATTTCCATCACTGTGATTAAGCAGTGACTTAAATATGAACACATGTCCATCAGGTTTATCCCAGTGAAAACTAAGCTCATTAAGAGCTGGAGATACACTCAGCTTCTCAATTTTACCAGGTCCTATTAAAGAGTGTCACATGGAGGAGAAAAAGCAGCTAATAGTGTGAACATATTCATTATAATGTCACTGTGTGTTCTCTTCCCTTACTTACTTGTGTACCATGATTTACTGATGTCACTTCCTGTAGTTTTACCATCTCCTGCCACTGCAGTGACAGAGACACTATACTCCACACCAGCAGTCAGGTCAGTAATGACTGTGTATTTATCAGTCACATTAAATGTGATGTTCTTGGATGTGCTTTTATCAATCCACTGCACTATGTAGGAGGAGCTGTGCCCCTCTGGCTCAGTCCAGGTCACATTCATGGATGATGTTGTGACATCAGCAACAGTGAGATTCTGAATGACTTGAGGCTCTGTTGATTAAAGCAGTTAAACACTATTGTAAAGTCCATGATCACATATGAAGTCACTGTCATCATGTGGTCATTCCGTCTCACGACAGTTTGAACACACCGCTACACAATTCGGCTTGGGAGATACAAAAAAATATATAACGAAATTATGGACAAAATTGCTTGGGGAGCCGGATCCATGTCTAAACCAGGAAGAAAAGTACTTGACTTGCATGAATGAGGATTAATAAAGTCTGAAACTGCTGATGACCCTGAGAAGAACCTGAAGAAGCATGTACCACATGTTGAGAACCACTGGTCTAAATCATAACTGAAGTATCTCACAAGGACCAACCCCCAAAAGATGACAAAAAAGATAAATACAAATACAACTGTCTCAAAGAAACAGTCAGTGGAAAACAAACGCCAAACCAGAGGATCATGGTCGAAGAGACGAGACGAACTGTATTTTTGTACTGAATATGGAAAGCACTTTAGGGCAGTACTCTGTTTTTAAAATGTGTTATATAAATAAACCTAAACATTGAACTACCATTGTAACTTACGTGTGTAACGAGTCACATTAGTGCCAGCTCCAATAGTCTTGTTATCTCCTGCCACTGCAGTGACAGTGACACTATACTCCACACCAGCAGTCAGGTCAGTAATGACTGTGGATGTCTCAGTCACTGTCCTGCTCGTGTTCATGGAGGTGCTTTTATCAATCCACTGCACTATGTAGGAGGAGCTGTGCCCCTCTGGCTCAGTCCAGGTCACATTCATGGATGATGTTGTGACATCAACAACAGTGAGATTCTGAATGACTTGAGGCTCTGTTGAGTAAAGCAGTTAAACACTATTGTAAAGTCCATGATCACTTATGAAGTCACTGTCATCATGTGGTCATTCCATCTCACTATAGTTCGAAAACACCGCTACACAATTCAGCTTGGGAGATACAAAAAAATGTATAACTATATTATGGACAAAATTGCTTGGGGAGCCGGATCTGGCCCAAGGCCACAGTTTGCCCACCTCTGGTGTAAAACCATACACTGGTTTACACACAGGCTATGCTTAAACTGGGTGTAAACCATGTCTAAACCAGGAAGAAGTGAGAAGAGCCTGAAGAAGCATGTGCCACATGTTGAGAACCACTAGTCTATATCAGAATTGAAGTATCTCACAAGGACCAACCCCCAAAACATGACAAAAAAAGATAAATAAATTAAAATAAACTGTCTCAAAGGCTGAGTATCACCTGAAAAAGTCATTGAAAAACAAAAAACTAAACCAGAAGATCATGGTCGAAGAGATGAGACAAGCTTGATGCCTTTTCTTCCCATCACAGTGGGAAGAAAAGGAACATATTCAGTATTTTTGTACTGAATATGGAAAGCACTTTGGGGAAGTACTCTGTTATATAAATATACCTAAACCTTGAACTACCATTGTAACTTACGTGTGTAACGAGTCACATTAGTGCCAGCTCCAATAGTCTTGTTATCTCCTGCCACTGCAGTGACAGTGACACTATACTCCACACCAGCAGTCAGGTCAGTAATGACTGTGGATGTCTCAGTCACTGTCCTGCTCGTGTTCATGGAGGTGCTTTTATCAATCCACTGCACTATGTAGGAGGAGCTGTGCCCCTCTGGCTCAGTCCAGGTCACAGTCATGGACGATGTTGTGACATTAACCACATTGGGGTTTTTTACCACTTGAGGCTCTGGATTAAAACAAAACAACAACTTTTTCCATGTCACAATCCACACACCCAACAAATTATTTTAATCTGTCTTGAAGCAGTCCAGACATACCATGGCACAACTGTGTATGAAAAAAGCTGAAGCAGAAGGATCTTCATTCAAGTCAAATGACAAACTACAGAGTTACTTACGTGTGTAAAGAGTCACATTAGTGCCAGTTCCAATAGTCTTGTTATCTCCTGCCACTGCAGTGACAGTGACACTATACTCCACACCAGCAGTCAGGTCAGTAATGACTGTGGATGTCTCAGTCACTGTCCTGCTCGTGTTCTTGGAGGTGCTTTTATCAATCCACTGCACTATGTAGGAGGAGCTGTGCCCCTCTGGCTCAGTCCAGGTCACAGTCATGGACGATGTTGTGACATTAACAACAGTGAGATTCTGGATGGTTTGAGGCTCTGTTGATTAAAGCAGTAATACGCTAATTGAAAATCTATGATTCAAAGTGATCAGGTTTAAAAGATCACATTACACAAGTTTTTGTGGTGTCACTGTGCCATGTGGTCATTCCATCTCACCACAGTTCAAACAGATCAGATCAGCCCAATTCATTGGACTCAAATAAAACAACATCCACAAAAGGACAACACTGGTCCACTGCAGATCTTTTCTGCCTGCATGTCAGTACAGAAATACACCTCTACCCTTTGTAGTAGGTATAGCAACTTTAAGTGTCATCCGACTTTTATGGGCTTGTGGAAATTATGAAACGTAACATTTATGCTTACTTGTGTACCATGATTTACTGGTGCCACTTCCTGTAGTTTTACCATCTCCTGCCACTGCAGTGACAGAGACACTATACTCCACACCAGCAGTCAGGTTAGTAATAACTGTGGATTTGTCAGTCACGTTAAATGTGATGTTCTTGGATGTGCTTTTATCAATCCACTGCACTATGTAGGAGGAGCTGTGCCCCTCTGGCTCAGTCCAGGTCACATTCATGGATGATGTTGTGACATCAACAACAGTGAGATTCTGAATGACTTGAGGCTCTGTTGATTAAAGCAGTTAAACACTATTGTAAAGTCCATGATCACATATGAAGTCACTGTCATCATGTGGTCATTCCGTCTCACGACAGTTTGAACACACCGCTACACAATTCGGCTTGGGAGATACAAAAAAACATATAACGAAATTATTGACAAAATTGCTTGGGGAGACGGATCCATGTCTAAACCAGGAAGAAAAGTACTTGACTTGCATGAATGAGGATTAATAAAGTCTGAAACTGCTGATGACCCTGAGAAGAACCTGAAGAAGCATGTACCACATGTTGAGAACCACTGGTCTAAATCATAACTGAAGTATCTCACAAGGACCAACCCCCAAAAGATGACAAAAAAGATAAATACAAATACAACTGTCTCAAAGAAACAGTCAGTGGAAAACAAACGCCAAACCAGAGGATCATGGTCTAAGAGACGAGACGAACTGTATTTTTGTACTGAATATGGAAAGCACTTTAGGGCAGTACTCTGTTTTTAAAATGTGTTATATAAATAAACAAAAACATTGAACTACCATTGTAACTTACGTGTGTAACGAGTCACATTAGTGCCAGCTCCAATAGTCTTGTTATCTCCTGCCACTGCAGTGACAGTGACACTATACTCCACACCAGCAGTCAGGTCAGTAATGACTGTGGATGTCTCAGTCACTGTCCTGCTCGTGTTCATGGAGGTTCTTTTATCAATCCACTGCACTATGTAGGAGGAGCTGTGCCCCTCTGGCTCAGTCCAGGTCACATTCATGGATGATGTTGTGACATCAACAACAGTGAGATTTTGAATGACTTGAGGCTCTGTTGATTAAAGCAGTTAAACACTATTGTAAAGTCCACGATCACATATGAAGTCACTGTCATCATGTGGTCATTCCATCTCACTATAGTTCGAAAACACCGCTACACAATTCAGCTTGGGAGATACAAAAAAATGTATAACTATATTATGGACAAAATTGCTTGGGGAGCCGGATCTGGCCCAAGACCACAGTTTGCCCACCTCTGGTGTAAAACCATACACTGGTTTACACACAGGCTATGCTTAAACTGGGTGTAAACCATGTCTAAACCAGGAAGAAGTGAGAAGAGCCTGAAGAAGCATGTGCCACATGTTGAGAACCACTGGTCTATATCAGAATTGAAGTATCTCACAAGGACCAATCCCCAAAACATGACAAAAAAGATAAACAAATTAAAATAAACTGTCTCAAAGGCTGAGTATCACCTGAAACAGTCATTGAAAAACAAAAAACTAAACCAGAGGATCATGGTCGAAGAGAAGAGACAAGCTTGATGCCTTTTCTTCCCATCACAGTGGGAAGAAAAGGCACATATTCAGTATTTTTGTACTGAATATGGAAAGCACTTTGGGGCAGTACTCTGTTATATAAATATACCTAAACCTTGAACTACCATTGTAACTTACGTGTGTAACGAGTCACATTAGTGCCAGCTCCAATAGTCTTGTTATCTCCTGCCACTGCAGTGACAGTGACACTATACTCCACACCAGCAGTCAGGTCAGTAATGACTGTGGATGTCTCAGTCACTGTCCTGCTCGTGTTCATGGAGGTGCTTTTATCAATCCACTGCACTATGTAGGAGGAGCTGTGCCCCTCTGGCTCAGTCCAGGTCACATTCATGGACGATGTTGTGACATTAACAACAGTGAGATTCTGGATGGTTTGAGGCTCTGTTGATTAAAGCAGTAATACGCTAATTGAAAATCTATGATTCAAAGTGATCAGGTTTAAAAGACCACATTACACAAGTTTTTGTGGTGTCACTGTGCCATGTGGTCATTCAATCTCACCACAGTTAAAACAGATCAGATCAGCCCAATTCATTGGAATCAAATAAAACAACATCCACTAAAGGACAACACTGGTCCACTGCAGATCTTTTCTGCCTGCATGTCAGTACAGAAATACACCTCTACCCTTTGTAGTAGGTATAGCAACTTTAAGTGTCATCCGACTTTTATGGGCTTGTGGAAATTATGAAACGTAACATTTATGCTTACTTGTGTACCATGATTTACTGGTGCCACTTCCTGTAGTTTTACCATCTCCTGCCACTGCAATGACAGTGGCACTATACTCCACACCAGCAGTCAGTTCAGTAATGACTGTGGATGTCTCAGTCACTGTCCTGCTCGTTTTCATGGATGTGCTTTTATCAATCCACTGCACTATGTAGGAGGAGCTGTGCCCCTCTGGCTCAGTCCAGGTCACATTCATGGATGATGTTGTGACATCAACAACAGTGAGATTTTGAATGACTTGAGGCTCTGTTGATTAAAGCAGTTAAACACTATTGTAAAGTCCATGATCACTTATGAAGTCACTGTCATCATGTGGTCATTCCATCTCACTATCGTTCGAAAACACCGCTACACAATTCGGCTTGGGAAATACAAAAAAATGTATAACTATATTATGGACAAAATTGCTTGGGGAGCCGGATCCATGTCTAAACCAGGAAGAAAAGTACTTGACTTGCATGAATGAGGATTAATAAAGTCTGAAACTGCTGATGACCCTGAGAAGAACCTGAAGAAGCATGTACCACATGTTGAGAACCACTGGTCTAAATCATAACTGAAGTATCTCACAAGGACCAACCCCCAAAAGATGACAAAAAAGATAAATACAAATACAACTGTCTCAAAGAAACAGTCAGTGGAAAACAAACGCCAAACCAGAGGATCATGGTCGAAGAGACGAGACGAACTGTATTTTTGTACTGAATATGGAAAGCACTTTAGGGCAGTACTCTGTTTTTAAAATGTGTTATATAAATAAACCTAAACATTGAACTACCATTGTAACTTACGTGTGTAACGAGTCACATTAGTGCCAGCTCCAATAGTCTTGTTATCTCCTGCCACTGCAGTGACAGTGACACTATACTCCACACCAGCAGTCAGGTCAGTAATGACTGTGGATGTCTCAGTCACTGTCCTGCTCGTGTTCATGGAGGTTCTTTTATCAATCCACTGCACTATGTAGGAGGAGCTGTGCCCCTCTGGCTCAGTCCAGGTCACATTCATGGATGATGTTGTGACATCAACAACAGTGAGATTCTGAATGACTTGAGGCTCTGTTGATTAAAGCAGTTAAACACTATTGTAAAGTCCATGATCACTTATGAAGTCACTGTCATCATGTGGTCATTCCATCTCACTATAGTTCGAAAACACCACTACACAATTCGGCTTGGGAGATACAAAAAAATGTATAACTATATTATGGACAAAATTGCTTGGGGAGCCGGATCTGGCCCAAGGCCACAGTTTGCCCACCTCTGGTGTAAAACCATACACTGGTTTACACACAGGCTATGCTTAAACTGGGTGTAAACCATGTCTAAACCAGGAAGAAGTGAGAAGAGCCTGAAGAAGCATGTGCCACATGTTGAGAACCACTGGTCTATATCAGAATTGAAGTATCTCACAAGGACCAATCCCCAAAACATGACAAAAAAGATAAATAAATTAAAATAAACTGTCTCAAAGGCTGAGTATCACCTGAAACAGTCATTGAAAAACAAAAAACTAAACCAGAGGATCATGGTCGAAGAGACGAGACAAGCTTGATGCCTTTTCTTCCCATCACAGTGGGAAGAAAAGGCACATATTCAGTATTTTTGTACTGAATATGGAAAGCACTTTGGGGCAGTACTCTGTTATATAAATATACCTAACCCTTGAACTACCATTGTAACTTACGTGTGTAACGAGTCACATTAGTGACAGCTCCAATAGTCTTGTTATCTCCTGCTACTGCAGTGACAGTGACACTATACTCCACACCAGCAGTCAGGTCAGTAATGACTGTGGATGTCTCAGTCACTGTCCTGCTCGTGTTCATGGATGTGCTTTTATCAATCCACTGCACTATGTAGGAGGAGCTGTGCCCCTCTGGCTCAGTCCAGGTCACAGTCATGGACGATGTTGTGACATTAACAACAGTGAGATTTTGAATGACTTGAGGCTCTGTTGATTAAAGCAGTTAAACACTATTGTAAAGTCCATGATCACTTATGAAGTCACTGTCATCATGTGGTCATTCCGTCTCACTATAGTTCGAAAACACCGCTACACAATTCGGCTTGGGAAATACAAAAAAATGTATAACTATATTATGGACAAAATTGCTTGGGGAGCCGGATCCATGTCTAAACCAGGAAGAAAAGTACTTGACTTGCATGAATGAGGATTAATAAAGTCTGAAACTGCTGATGACCCTGAGAAGAACCTGAAGAAGCATGTACCACATGTTGAGAACCACTGGTCTAAATCATAACTGAAGTATCTCACAAGGACCAACCCCCAAAAGATGACAAAAAAGATAAATACAAATACAACTGTCTCAAAGAAACAGTCAGTGGAAAACAAACGCCAAACCAGAGGATCATGGCGAAGAGACGAGACGAACTGTATTTTTGTACTGAATATGGAAAGCACTTTAGGGCAGTACTCTGTTTTTAAAATGTGTTATATAAATAAACCTAAACATTGAACTACCATTGTAACTTACGTGTGTAACGAGTCACATTAGTGCCAGCTCCAATAGTCTTGTTATCTCCTGCTACTGCAGTGACAGTGACACTATACTCCACACCAGCAGTCAGGTCAGTAATGACTGTGGATGTCTCAGTCACTGTCCTGCTCGTGTTCATGGAGGTGCTTTTATCAATCCACTGCACTATGTAGGAGGAGCTGTGCCCCTCTGGCTCAGTCCAGGTCACAGTCATGGACGATGTTGTGACATTAACAACAGTGAGATTCTGGATGGTTTGAGGCTCTGTTGATTAAAGCAGTAATACGCTAATTGAAAATCTATGATTCAAAGTGATCAGGTTTAAAAGACCACATTACACAAGTTTTTGTGGTGTCACTGTGCCATGTGGTCATTCAATCTCACCACAGTTAAAACAGATCAGATCAGCCCAATTCATTGGAATCAAATAAAACAACATCCACTAAAGGACAACACTGGTCCACTGCAGATCTTTTCTGCCAGCATGTCAGTACAGAAATACACCTCTACCCTTTGTAGTAGGTATAGCAACTTTAAGTGTCATCCGACTTTTATGGGCTGGTGGAAATTATGAAACGTAACATTTATGCTTACTTGTGTACCATGATTTACTGGTGCCACTTCCTGTAGTTTTACCATCTCCTGCCACTGCAGTGACAGTGGCACTATACTCCACACCAGCAGTCAGGTTAGTAATAACTGTGGATTTGTCAGTCACGTTAAATGTGATGTTCTTGGATGTGCTTTTATCAATCCACTGCACTATGTAGAAGGAGCTGTGCCCCTCTGGCTCAGTCCAGGTCACATTCATGGATGATGTTGTGACATCAACAACAGTGAGATTCTGAATGACTTGAGGCTCTGTTGATTAAAGCAGTTAAACACTATTGTAAAGTCCATGATCACATATGAAGTCACTGTCATCATGTGGTCATTCCGTCTCACGACAGTTTGAACACACCGCTACACAATTCGGCTTGGGAGATACAAAAAAACATATAACGAAATTATGGACAAAATTGCTTGGGGAGCCGGATCCATGTCTAAACCAGGAAGAAAAGTACTTGACTTGCATGAATGAGGATTAATAAAGTCTGAAACTGCTGATGACCCAGAGAAGAACCTGAAGAAGCATGTACCACATGTTGAGAACCACTGGTCTAAATCATAACTGAAGTATCTCACAAGGACCAACCCCCAAACGATGACAAAAAAGATAAATACAAATACAACTGTCTCAAAGAAACAGTCAGTGGAAAACAAACGCCAAACCAGAGGATCATGGTCGAAGAGACGAGACGAACTGTATTTTTGTACTGAATATGGAAAGCACTTTAGGGCAGTACTCTGTTTTTAAAATGTGTTATATAAATAAACCTAAACATTGAACTACCATTGTAACTTACGTGTGTAACGAGTCACATTAGTGCCAGCTCCAATAGTCTTGTTATCTCCTGCCACTGCAGTGACAGTGACACTATACTCCACACCAGCAGTCAGGTCAGTAATGACTGTGGATGTCTCAGTCACTGTCCTGCTCGTGTTCATGGAGGTTCTTTTATCAATCCACTGCACTATGTAGGAGGAGCTGTGCCCCTCTGGCTCAGTCCAGGTCACATTCATGGATGATGTTGTGACATCAACAACAGTGAGATTCTGAATGACTTGAGGCTCTGTTGAGTAAAGCAGTTAAACACTATTGTAAAGTCCATGATCACTTATGAAGTCACTGTCATCATGTGGTCATTCCATCTCACTATAGTTCGAAAACACCGCTACACAATTCGGCTTGGGAGATTAAAAAAAAAGTATAACTATATTATGGACAAAATTGCTTGGGGAGCCGGATCTGGCCCAAGGCCACAGTTTGCCCACCTCTGGTGTAAAACCATACACTGGTTTACACACAGGCTATGCTTAAACTGGGTGTAAACCATGTCTAAACCAGGAAGAAGTGAGAAGAGCCTGAAGAAGCATGTGCCACATGTTGAGAACCACTGGTCTATATCAGAATTGAAGTATCTCACAAGGACCAATCCCCAAAACATGACAAAAAAGATAAATAAATTAAAATAAACTGTCTCAAAGGCTGAGTATCACCTGAAACAGTCATTGAAAAACAAAAAACTAAACCAGAGGATCATGGTCGAAGAGACGAGACAAGCTTGATGCCTTTTCTTCCCATCACAGTGGGAAGAAAAGGCACATATTCAGTATTTTTGTACTGAATATGGAAAGCACTTTGGGGCAGTACTCTGTTATATAAATATACCTAACCCTTGAACTACCATTGTAACTTACGTGTGTAACGAGTCACATTAGTGACAGCTCCAATAGTCTTGTTATCTCCTGCCACTGCAGTGACAGTGGCACTATACTCCACACCAGCAGTCAGGTCAGTAATGACTGTGGATGTCTCAGTCACTGTCCTGCTCGTGTTCATGGATGTGCTTTTATCAATCCACTGCACTATGTAGGAGGAGCTGTGCCCCTCTGGCTCAGTCCAGGTCACAGTCATGGACGATGTTGTGACATTAACAACAGTGAGATTTTGAATGACTTGAGGCTCTGTTGATTAAAGCAGTTAAACACTATTGTAAAGTCCATGATCACTTATGAAGTCACTGTCATCATGTGGTCATTCCGTCTCACTATAGTTCAAAAACACCGCTACACAATTCGGCTTGGGAAATACAAAAAAATGTATAACTATATTATGGACAAAATTGCTTGGGGAGCCGGATCCATGTCTAAACCAGGAAGAAAAGTACTTGACTTGCATGAATGAGGATTAATAAAGTCTGAAACTGCTGATGACCCTGAGAAGAACCTGAAGAAGCATGTACCACATGTTGAGAACCACTGGTCTAAATCATAACTGAAGTATCTCACAAGGACCAACCCCCAAAAGATGACAAAAAAGATAAATACAAATACAACTGTCTCAAAGAAACAGTCAGTGGAAAACAAACGCCAAACCAGAGGATCATGGCGAAGAGACGAGACGAACTGTATTTTTGTACTGAATATGGAAAGCACTTTAGGGCAGTACTCTGTTTTTAAAATGTGTTATATAAATAAACCTAAACATTGAACTACCATTGTAACTTACGTGTGTAACGAGTCACATTAGTGCCAGCTCCAATAGTCTTGTTATCTCCTGCTACTGCAGTGACAGTGACACTATACTCCACACCAGCAGTCAGGTCAGTAATGACTGTGGATGTCTCAGTCACTGTCCTGCTCGTGTTCATGGAGGTGCTTTTATCAATCCACTGCACTATGTAGGAGGAGCTGTGCCCCTCTGGCTCAGTCCAGGTCACAGTCATGGACGATGTTGTGACATTAACAACAGTGAGATTCTGGATGGTTTGAGGCTCTGTTGATTAAAGCAGTAATACGCTAATTGAAAATCTATGATTCAAAGTGATCAGGTTTAAAAGACCATATTACACAAGTTTAAGTGGTGTCACTGTGTCATGTGGTCATTCAATCTCACCACAGTTAAAACAGATCAGATCAGCCCAATTCATTGGAATCAAATAAAACAACATCCACTAAAGGACAACACTGGTCCACTGCAGATCTTTTCTGCCTGCATGTCAGTACAGAAATACACCTCTACCCTTTGTAGTAGGTATAGCAACTTTAAGTGTCATCCGACTTTTATGGGCTGGTGGAAATTATGAAACGTAACATTTATGCTTACTTGTGTACCATGATTTACTGGTGCCACTTCCTGTAGTTTTACCATCTCCTGCCACTGCAGTGACAGTGGCACTATACTCCACACCAGCAGTCAGGTTAGTAATAACTGTGGATTTGTCAGTCACGTTAAATGTGATGTTCTTGGATGTGCTTTTATCAATCCACTGCACTATATAGAAGGAGCTGTGCCCCTCTGGCTCAGTCCAGGTCACATTCATGGATGATGTTGTGACATCAACAACAGTGAGATTCTGAATGACTTGAGGCTCTGTTGATTAAAGCAGTTAAACACTATTGTAAAGTCCATGATCACATATGAAGTCACTGTCATCATGTGGTCATTCCGTCTCACGACAGTTTGAACACACCGCTACACAATTCGGCTTGGGAGATACAAAAAAACATATAACGAAATTATGGACAAAATTGCTTGGGGAGCCGGATCCATGTCTAAACCAGGAAGAAAAGTACTTGACTTGCATGAATGAGGATTAATAAAGTCTGAAACTGCTGATGACCCTGAGAAGAACCTGAAGAAGCATGTACCACATGTTGAGAACCACTGGTCTAAATCATAACTGAAGTATCTCACAAGGACCAACCCCCAAACGATGACAAAAAAGATAAATACAAATACAACTGTCTCAAAGAAACAGTCAGTGGAAAACAAACGCCAAACCAGAGGATCATGGTCGAAGAGACGAGACGAACTGTATTTTTGTACTGAATATGGAAAGCACTTTAGGGCAGTACTCTGTTTTTAAAATGTGTTATATAAATAAACCTAAACATTGAACTACCATTGTAACTTACGTGTGTAACGAGTCACATTAGTGCCAGCTCCAATAGTCTTGTTATCTCCTGCCACTGCAGTGACAGTGACACTATACTCCACACCAGCAGTCAGGTCAGTAATGACTGTGGATGTCTCAGTCACTGTCCTGCTCGTGTTCATGTAGGTGCTTTTATCAATCCACTGCACTATGTAGGAGGAGCTGTGCCCCTCTGGCTCAGTCCAGGTCACATTCATGGATGATGTTGTGACATCAACAACAGTGAGATTTTGAATGACTTGAGGCTCTGTTGATTAAAGCAGTTAAACACTATTGTAAAGTCCATGATCACTTATGAAGTCACTGTCATCATGTGGTCATTCCATCTCACTATAGTTCGAAAACACCGCTACACAATTCGGCTTGGGAGATACAAAAAAATGTATAACTATATTATGGACAAAATTGCTTGGGGAGCCGGATCTGGCCCAAGGCCACAGTTTGCCCACCTCTGGTGTAAAACCATACACTGGTTTACACACAGGCTATGCTTAAACTGGGTGTAAACCATGTCTAAACCAGGAAGAAGTGAGAAGAGCCTGAAGAAGCATGTGCCACATGTTGAGAACCACTGGTCTATATCAGAATTGAAGTATCTCACAAGGACCAATCCCCAAAACATGACAAAAAAGATAAATAAATTAAAATAAACTGTCTCAAAGGCTGAGTATCACCTGAAACAGTCATTGAAAAACAAAAAACTAAACCAGAGGATCATGGTCGAAGAGACGAGACAAGCTTGATGCCTTTTCTTCCCATCACAGTGGGAAGAAAAGGCACATATTCAGTATTTTTGTACTGAATATGGAAAGCCCTTTGGGGCAGTACTCTGTTATATAAATATACCTAAACCTTGAACTACCATTGTAACTTACGTGTGTAACGAGTCACATTAGTGCCAGCTCCAATAGTCTTGTTATCTCCTGCCACTGCAGTGACAGTGACACTATACTCCACACCAGCAGTCAGGTCAGTAATGACTGTGGATGTCTCAGTCACTGTCCTGCTCGTGTTCATGGAGGTGCTTTTATCAATCCACTGCACTATGTAGGAGGAGCTGTGCCCCTCTGGCTCAGTCCAGGTCACAGTCATGGACGATGTTGTGACATTAACCACATTGGGGTTTTTTACCACTTGAGGCTCTGGATTAAAACAAAACAACAACTTTTTCCATGTCACAATCCACACACCCAACAAATTATTTTAATCATTCTTGAAGCAGTCCAGACATACCATGGCACAACTGTGTATGAAAAAAGCTGAAGCAGAAGGATCTTCATTCAAGTCAAATGACAAACTACAGAGTTACTTACGTGTGTAACGAGTCACATTAGTGCCAGCTCCAATAGTCTTGTTATCTCCTGCCACTGCAGTGACAGTGACACTATACTCCACACCAGCAGTCAGGTCAGTAATGACTGTGGATGTCTCAGTCACTGTCCTGCTCGTGTTCATGGAGGTGCTTTTATCAATCCACTGCACTATGTAGGAGGAGCTGTGCCCCTCTGGCTCAGTCCAGGTCACAGTCATGGACGATGTTGTGACATTAACAACAGTGAGATTCTGGATGGTTTGAGGCTCTGTTGATTAAAGCAGTAATATGCTCATTGAAAATCTATGATTCAAAGTGATCAGGTTTAAAAGACCACATTACACAAGTTTTTGTGGTGTCACTGTGCCATGTGGTCATTCCATCTCACCACAGTTCAAACAGATCAGATCAGCCCAATTCATTGGACTCAAATAAAACAACATCCACAAAAGGACAACACTGGTCCACTGCAGATCTTTTCTGCCTGCATGTCAGTACAGAAATACACCTCTACCCTTTGTAGTAGGTATAGCAACTTTAGTGTCATCCGACTTTTATGGGCTTGTGGAAATTATGAAACATAACATTTATGCTTACTTGTGTACCATGATTTACTGGTGCCACTTCCTGTAGTTTTACCATCTCCTGCCACTGCAGTGACAGTGACCGTATACTCCACACCAGCGGTCAGGTCAGTAATGACTTTGTCAGTCACTGTACTGTTCATGTTCTTGGATGTGCCTTTATCAATCCACTGCACAATGTAGAAGGAGCTGTGCCCCTCTGGCTCAGTCCAGGTCACATTCATGGATGATGTTGTGACATCAGCAACAGTGAGATTCTGAATGACTTGAGGCTCTGTTGATTAAAGCAGTTAAACACTATTGTAAAGTCCATGATCACTTATGAAGTCACTGTCATCATGTGGTCATTCCGTCTCACTACAGTTCAAACACATTAGATGAGTCTTATATTGAGAAATCTTAAATAAATTACAACTGATTTTAATATGCGGTTAATTACAAATTAATATGTACACCTACTGTACATTTATTCATGGTCTGTTATGTATTAGGTCAAAATGCAGCACAATTATAACCAGTGGCCTTGTCTGAATACTTAAACCAATGTGAAATGTTGTTTTCTGTTTATAATAGCAGTAGAACAAATTAAATATGGAAATAGACGGCTGCATGAAACCCCAGCTAGACACAAAATGTGTTGCCTTTTTTTCAAATGTGCAAGGTTGAACTCACAGATTCCAAGAGTTATGCAATACGACTTTTCATACTTACTTGTAAACTGAGATATTGTGACTTCCGCTCCTTCAGTCTTTCCATCCCCTGCCACTGCTGCGACAGATACCGTATACTCCACCCCAGAGGTCAGGTTATGGACGTCTGCTGATTGTTGCAAAGTTGTCATGTTGCCACTCCGTCCACCTCCAGTCCACTTTACATTGTAGCTGTGCACATTTCCATGTGGTTTTGTCCACTTTAGGCCTAGAGATGTTGTTGTGCTCTGAGCTGTGAGGTTGGCTACATTTTCCGGCTCTGTTAAGAACACAAGCGACATTTTAAGATTTTTTTCAATTTTCATTATCTTTCTATTCTAGAAATTCTCATTCGAATTTCTCATAAGACATGCACCAGGGCCCTCCAATTGTTTAGAACTAATTAACATAACAAAAACAGAAGAGAGCTACTTATGTCTTGAAGACACTTGTGTTAGGAAGTCAAGATCATTTCATATACATAACTATATTCATTGAAATGTTTGCAAATTGTGTACAACATGTTCATAGCAAAAGCAACGTGTAATTAAAGGTGCATTATGGAACTCTATATGCAGATCTTTATGCGTAATCAACCTTTTTGTGACCCAATGGCTGAATGGGAATTTTGCATGACACCTTTACTCTCGATCACTGTGGCTTCTGCAACGCTCCATGATTAATTGTTTCGTAGGTTTTCTGAGAGAGGGTCTGTCAGCAGCACCTACTGAAAACAATTTATCCAAGAGCCACTGTGATGGGAAGAAAAGGCACCAGGCTCACCACTCAAGTAACAGCTGGGTCCCGAAAAGGTCAATAAGCAATAATAAAAAGTTTTGTTTTTTCACATAAAAAGTTCAATAATGCCAGTGTTGGACAAGTTACTTTAAAAATTATAAAATATTCTATATTAGAAGTTACAGCTTTAAAAAGGTAATATGTTTGTATTATATACTATTGTTTTGGCAAAACATAAACAAAACAGTAATAATGCTGAGCAAAAGTACAGTCAAAGATTTCCTTTTTCTTTGTTATCCCCATTCTCTGGTGTTTTGTTTTGTCGACATTTGCAACACGCAGCTGCAGATCTTACACACCAGCGTCCAACTTCATTTGTGCTGCATTTTATTTTTCGGAGTTTAGCATTTCGATGCAAACCATTTAATGCACTTGTAACTCCGGTTACTTTAATAGTAACAACTAGTATATTACTGTATTTTGTTTTCAGTAATATGTGAAATTCCTCAGAAACTGAAAAAAATTATATATATTTCTGTAACTCGTTACTTTAGTAATACGTTAGCCCAGTACTGCATAATGCACCTTTGAATCAAGCTCATCTCTGACTTAAAGCCAAATGAATATATTGAACTTACTTGTTGTAGCTTGAAGACAACAGTTAAAGCAGTGGACGTTAACAATGTAGACTGTGCCTGGCTGCAGGCCGGATATCGAGCTGCTGACATTGGCGAACCCTGGGGCTGACAGGTTACAGTTTTCTGCACTTATTGTTGTAGTTGTTGTGTTGAGTAGCACATTGCTATTGCATGACGACCCTGTAACTCCGAAAGAGGACAGATATTAAGGGAGAATTTTCTAAATGAATAACAGTGACTTTTAGCAATAAGCGGTGACTTACCATTACCATTACACTGTGCCTGGGAGATCTATATGTGCAAGAACAGAGAGAAACATTAAACAGGTTACACCAGCAGAGGTCAGTATTTAGTTTTAAAATGCATCAGTACAAACATGTACATCAGATTCTTCTGATGGCCATATTATTGATTTGTTTATCTAGTAGTGGAACAAAATTGTTTTTTTCCTCTTTTAATATATTGTGAACTCAGATAATTGTGGGAATAATACTGTGGATCTAATTAAAAAGCATTTGTATCAATTTCATGAACTTGAATGCTAGTTTTCTGGCATTTCTGTAAAGAGTGACCCTGCCAGTTGTTCAGTATTTAGTCTAATGGTATGGTATGGTATGGTATGGTATGGTATGGTATGGTATGGTATGGTATGGTATGGTATGGTATGGTACAATTAGAGATAAAGCAACAAACAGAACCAACCCATATTGCAATCCTAACCAACTTAAACGCTTTTCTACCAATTATATTAATTTTATTTTTCCGTTCAATCACTGTACTTGTTTTGTAAAATCTAAGTTTAAATGAATTGGTTAATAATTATATTTAGATCAAACCAGTAAAATCTGCACTAAGTAAATATTATGCACAAGTACAGCGGTATTGTAGAAAATGCCTTGAACAAGGAAGTGCAAGTTGTTAATGTTGAACCCACTGATCATGCAAAAAATACACAAATCCTTCCTCATGGAATATAATTATATCACATATTAAAGTATTCAAGCAAGACAAAAGTAACTATGGTTATCCCAGTGTTTTCCTGATGATAACACATTACTCATTAGCCAAAACTTGAACAGGTACGCTCACACGCACTGTTTACCGCCAAGCTAAACATTAAACGCATGGCATCATGGTGGAGTTTGCATAACCCTCTCTTTTCATTCCAGAAGCATTAAATGTTACACTAAGCCTAATGTCAGCCATTGTCTGAGGAGAGCCTAACACATCTGTAAAAGCACAAAACAATTACGTCATTTTCCCTGTTTTAAAAAGCTTTTCTGTTTAAAATGTAAGTGTCATTCCTAACTTTCTATTCCTAACTTTGCAATTCTTGATTCATAATAATTAATAATAATAATTGATACTATACTGTAGTAAAAAGAAAAGAAAAGAGAGAACAGAGAAAGCATTAAACCATAACCTCTTAACCTCGACCTGAACCGAGCACATTTTCTCCAGTTTGGCCTTACCCAAATCTAAAAGAGTCTTGAAAAAAGAGGATGAAAACGCAACAAAAGCGCAAGGCAAAAGAGAAACAAAAATGTGACAAAAAAGCAATCAAAGTGCAGTAAAAGAGTAACAAAAACTCAAGAAAAAGTGGCAAAATTGTGATGAAAAGCAACAAGAAACGGGGTGAATTAGATGAGAAAGAACGTGGAAAAAAGTGACGACAACAATGCAAACTATGCGTAAAAGAAGCTACATTTCATACAACATAAGTAACCTCGTCCTTCATTTGGCATGACTTTTCAAAACCAATTTCACTCATTATGAGCTGCAACTAGCAAAGACGTTCTTTTACTGTCACCCCCAAAACATTTTTGCAAATACTTCCTGAACCCACAGTGTACTTAAGACAAAAATAGTCTTGGGAATTACAGCCAATATAGCCGGAGCAGACGACCTTGCTGCCCTTTGCCACTTTGCCCCTGCCTGTCTGTAAGGGGAGGAAGTGACTGTTCTGAACAGTGCATAAACATTACATCAGCTCTAAAAAGCAGTGCGCCCTACACTCTTGACTCCCAGCGGGCCTTTCGCTTCTTGATAACGCCCCAGTTCCTTCCTTCGTTCTAACAGCCAGTACCCTGAGACAATCGCCAAATCACCTTTAAAGTCTGTTTGTTCAGGGATCAGCCTATTTAACCTTCTCATAATCTGATTAAGCTTTTTTTTTTTTCTCTTCCTTTTTCCTCCTACTTGAATTACGCCCAATTGCATAAGGTTTGGAAGGCCGGTGTCCTTGATGACTTGCTGAAGTGGAGAAAGTGGATTCCTCTAGCGCGAAAATTTCTGCAAAATGGCGTTATCTGACTCAAACCTAAAGACTTTTGTTGTGTGTTGTGTCTGCAATATCCTAAATGTGTCAGTAACCGCGTGATGACGGAAACATTAAATATGGGGACATTGTCAAAATAAAGTGTTAAATTCTCAATTCAAAGCCACACCACCTTATTTTGTCTGATCTTGGAGGGTAAGCAGGTATGGCCCGGGTGTTATGAGGTGACTTGTGTTTGTGAGAGGGGGTGAGAGAATGGTGGGGCTAATTTCATAGATTTTGTTAGAATACTCTAGGGCAGCTGTGGCTAAATAGCTTACCACCACCGATTGTGGAGTGATTTTATAATGCCTGAAATTGAATAAAAAGACTCTGAGTGCTTGAAAAAGACCATGTAAGACTAAGGGTCCCCTGCTCCCCGAGATGTGTTATCTCAAGGAGTTATTCCTCTTTATAATAAATGAATATCACTCAATTACACAGTACCTTGATACATTGTACCTAACTAAAATGCGCACTTATGGGTTAGATACACAATGTAATAATTTGTATTAGTACTTTGTAGGTACACAATGAGACACAAGACCCTTAGAGTTATGTCTTATTACATTATGTACATACAAACTAAAAATACATATTATTCCATTGTGTATCTAACCCATAGGTACAAGTTATTACACATTGTTACAGAGCACATTACATGTACAATGTATCAAGGGTACTGTAAAATACAGTATTACCAATAAATGTCAAATTTATGCATGTGTAAGCTAAGCCTGAGTAACACACTATCTCTTTGGTTTAGTGTGACACAAATACTGTACCGGGAAGTTAAAATGGAAGCAACTATACAGTAGCAGTAACGAGATATTGTAAACCTATTTCTCCTTTTCCATCGCCGGTGTAATCCTGAGGACCATTTGTTCCGTGTGTGAAGTACATTAGTTCATCAGTTGTTTAAACCGACTGACCTGTTCATTGTGTCTACTTCAACGTGACTTCCTGCCGCTTCGTCCTCCCACCCATCAGAACTCCTTTGCCTTAAACCACTCACTCATTATTGATTCAAAAAGTCTGATATTTAGAAAACTCAAGCTTGAAATCACAATTACTTGTAGACAGAGAGTTGGTTAACACCACAGTTTGACTTCAAGTGCCATCCTCAGACTGTTTTGGATGAAATTGTATTACAACAAAAAATCGAAATCAAATCCAAGATACTATAGGGCTTCAACTGCAAAATTAAGTTTTTAAATCTTAAAAAACTAAAATGATAAGCATGAGTAGAACATTTAGGTACTTCACACAGATTTTTTTAAACGATTGAAATGTGGATTATCACTGATGTTTTCATTGGGATGTTTCTGGTTGAAATACTTTATTGCAGCTGTAGAGTCACCTGCGACATGTCACAAACATATACTATTCAAAAGCTGCGACAGTGTGAACAGTAAAACACAGCTAACTGTATTATTCAATATTTCATAAGTTTTTTCTCTCATTTTAGAGAAACAAAACGCCAATATCTGTAAATAATAAAACACAAAAGATATGCTCTTCTCACATTGTCCCATCACCACTACTATCACATCAGAGGAAGTGAAGCGAATGACCTTATACTGCACTGCGACATGAGAAAGTTGGTCTTTTCGCTGTGAAGAGGAAGATGTTGTGGCACACCCACAGACTGTGCCTGGGCCCATCGCACCGGTCAAAGAAGTGTGAGGAGCAGTGCGATGTTTGCAATGTGTGAATGCGCCCGCCTAAGCCGCTGAGTGTTTTTATTGTTGCACTGGCTTGACGTGTGAGTGGGTTACTACCCTGCAATTACTTACAAAATAGGGCCTATATCTATGCCCATTTTAAATATGGACAACAATGCAAAATAGAATAACTCTTATTTCCTGTGGTTGACAATAGTCTACTCATACAGGAAGTAACTGTACTGAGTGTTTATCAATGTGCACTGTCCTCTCCAAATAAACAAATAAAGTCAAGTTTACTTCTGTCCGGGGAATATGGTTTTGTCAAAGGTTTGTTCATTGGCTTTAAATGGATTCACAATTGTGCTGCTGTATTTGCAGCACAATGGAGGAAACATGTATCCGTGAACTGGAAAAGCAGTCCAGGTTTAGGTAGAACAACCCATAACAAAACAACAGCCGCCCAATAATGCAGTTTCTCTTCTCAGTGTGTTTCTGTGAGCTTTATCCCTGACTACAAGTTCATCACTGAGTGCATGACAAATAATCCAATAAACCAATGCAGGCAAAAACTAAAGGCAAAAACGAACTTTTGAAGACACTAATGACATAGGGGCTGATGAGAGATGTTCGAGCCACTTTGACAAACCTTCCTCACTGTTTAATCACCCTAAAAGCCCGGGTAAGTTTTAAACAGAACTGCTTTTGTCATTGGAAACGTCACCTGTGTGAAACGCTGCTTTGTCTGCACCTGGCCCGTACTCGGCCCGCCAACAACTACTGCATATCAACCCCCCTTTTGGACCCACGCAAAACCTGAGCTGTGACAAACACGCACATTTGAAGGCAAATGATAAATATAAAACAACAACATTTTTGTTTAATCTCTGTCCCTACCGGCCATGTCTGGTACAGATGCCGTGATAAAAGCAGGGCTGTGTGCTGACAATAAGGCCTTTGAGCTGGAGAGGACAGTCTGTGGCTCATTTACATGGAGTGAGGAACTCTTTGTGGCACACACTTCAACTTGCAGAGCTCCAGGCACAGACATGGAGCAAAGAAGGCTGTTGGCTTTCGGGGGGCCGACGTCAATCTGAAGCATCTTAATGCCACTGAAGGGGGTGGAAGTGGGCGGAGGGGGCAGCGTCCCACAAAGGAAGGCTTGATTTGTGACTTTGGATCTTCAAAATCATAATGGGATGCAAGAAAATGGCATTCATGCTTGGTAAAAAAAAAAAAATCTGTGTGTTGAAAGATAGACGCTTGTATGAGACAAATGTCTGACGTCATCTAGTTTTACAAACTGGTAACAATGCCATGTTTATTTGGTAAAGGGCCTTGCAGCCTCCCGTACACGTGCTGGACACAAGCCGGGCTCCTCCGGTACCAAAATGTGACCGCCCGAAAAAGTCAATCAAAGCATTAAAACAATGGCCAATAAGCAATTAAATACAACAAATAAACATAATGTTGTGTCCTCTGCATATCCAGACCTTTCTCAGTCTTAAGTAGAGCAGTCACCATAATTACTATATCCACTTATAGTCCAATAAATGACAGATTGTTGTGCTCAATATTCATCGTCATTTACATTTTTTCCATACATTTTCTAATATATTATTTGATTTTTTACCCAAAGTAAGTTGTGTCACATTGTTTTTCATGTTCATTGTGGGATATTTTACGATGAAGTACTTTTGAACAGAGCTCACCTGTCATTTTAAAGCTTAGGGTTAGTTTCTGTAGCATTATAAGGCCTTCAATTATATAGTTTATCACTATCGGACTTTGTTATCGTGACAGGCCTAGTCTTATGTAATGTTTTTTTTTTTTTCATGGCCAGCATTTGTATGGCAACTATAATGGCTTTCCCTTGTAATGTAAAATACGCAACATTAGCAAAAGGGCATATTGTGTTAAGCATGTGGCGCACTATCATAACGTGCACAATCTGCCTTTGACTATATACGAAATCAATTTACTGGACATCTTACATACAGTAGTCGTTGGAAATGATTCTTAAATACATTTTTTTTTTATCCTCCTTATTGTAGCACATGATAAGCAATGTGTTAAATGATTACGTCAGCCCTGTTCTGCTTCCCTTCCAGCTACAGGCCACACAGGTGTGACGGTCACACATCACATCACAGCAACAAGAAAGCTCTGTGAGGGTCGCTTATTTTCTGCCATTATGAAAATGATAGTTAAATATGTGTGAGAGGTGCTTTTGTGGTTGTTATCTGTGTGTCACATTGTTACGAATACAAAGTAATGGAAACTTAAGGGTTTGATGATTTGCATACAGTGTGAGCTTGTACAGTTAAAGGTGAGACTTGTTCACTTTAATCTCTCTACTGTAAAGCAACCCTGCAACTTCCTCTTTTTCTTTTTTTTCTTTTTTTTTTCTTAGCTAAACTGACACCGCAATTGTACAAGTGCTATTAGATGTAGTTTTAATCCTTATTATCTATGCTAGACTTTTATTACAAAAACAAATCCTTTAAAGGCTGCCTATGGTTCATTTGTTCACAGAAAAAAAAAACGATGAGCAAAAACCAATCAGATTAAACACCTGCCAATCTGGCTATTTGTAAAAAAAGAAACAAGTCACTGCCTAAATCCAAATAATGATTAGCTCCAGGCCTTGATAGTTTAACCAGTGTCAGAGCCGTGTGCAGTGCCTTGTGGCCTAATAAGCCGCAGAGTGACAGGGACTTCATTCCATTCCTGACCCCTGTGTTCTGGCCACACACATCCTCACATGCCATTCTCAACCCCTCTGCTCTGCTCTGCTCTGAGCGACTCCATCCCCACTGCAGCCCGGCTCCAGCGGATCCCTGGGCCAGGACAGGTGTCTGTGGAGCTGGGAGCTTTATTTCGTATTCAGGCTAGTTAACACCGTTTCACAGTGGAGCTCAGGTCACTGCGATCACTGACCTGTAGCAGAAAAATAGACTCCAGAAAACCTCAAAAAAGAACTGGGATTATTTCCAGGTCAAGAGTCATATGGACGAGTAGCTGAAATTAAATAATTCTATATTTTTCAGGAACTCATGAAGAAACAATGGAAAACAGTGGGCAGTTCAATAGACAATTATTAACAATACAAAATGAAATTAAACTATTGAAGACGATAACTGACCCTTTATGGCAAGAAAAATTAACCTATGGTTTGCATTAGTTAAAAATAACAGATAATGGTAAGCTGTCAACCGTGATTATGTAAACTGGGTGGCTCATCAAGTTAAATTAGGAGTCCCATAAGCATTTTGGTAACAGAAACATATCCGTGGCCTCTTTAAGTGACTTATGGTTCATTCCATTATGGTTAATTGTTTTTTTTTTCTTTTGTTTTTAAAGTTTGCCCCGCTCTGTATGTAGCTACTGCAGTTTGGTGAACAGTGTTATTCATAAAGTGCCATATAAATAAAGTTGATTGGATTCCAGCGGAACCTGCGGGAGCTGCTGTACCTGCGCAAACAGGTGGAGGCGACTCCATCCGCGCAGAAAAAAAGAGTTTTGTGAACTGCTAAATGATTCATATTTTACAATACGAAAAACGGTCTTTACTGATATTCTGACGCCAATGTAGCTTTAACTTACCTCAAAAACGCAGCTGAAAACCACAATTGTCCACACAGTGAACTTTAGCGACGCTCTCATGATGCCTTTGGGGAAATGTCGTCTCTACCCGGCGGCGACTCTCATCTCCAAAAAGAAGGCAAAGCTTTCGCTCACTTTGGCTGAACTTCATACAATGGTAAAAGTGACGAGACATCAGCGCAAGTTGTTCAAAAGTGAAAAGTTGCGCTGACGGGGAGGAGCAGCGGCGGCCATGCGCGTCATTCAGGGAAGTTTCAGCTTGATTCCCCCCAGCTCTGGGCAACATGTGCCCCTCCTCTCATCTGCCCTGCTCTCTATCACCACCACCAGCAGTGATGTGTTGCCCTGTGTCCGCAGAGAACCGGGTTTGACTTCATTTACTCATACTTAACCATTAAAACAACCCAGCTTTTTTAAAGTTTAACAGGCATGTCCCGCTGTACAAGCAGCCTACAGCCTAATGGTTCATCACAACAGGTGAACAGAAAAAAAGATGAGAGAATTTACCTCTGTGAGCATTAACACAATAATGTACTTTATGTGTAAAAGTTGTGGCAACATTTACAAAACTAGCTCTGTCAAGGTCAAGATAGTGATACCTATGTGTTACATGTGACATTTTGTCAAAGGGAAGTTGAAATCAGATAGCATTTTCTAATTCTAGGCATTATACTGTTTGGGCGTGTTCCTCTTGTGTGTTGCTATGTGCTTATTTATAAAGCCTTTATCTACCTCTTCACAAAACACCACATTCAGGAAGAAACGAGTGCGAGCAGTGTGACTGAATATCAATTGTAGTCTTCAAAGTCGACACTAAATCCGTGATACTCCATGTAACAGAAAGTACATAAATACACAACATTCTTATGCATTTTTCATATGTTTAAGTGAGAGGAGCAGCCACCAAAAGCTTCTGATGTGAGGCGTTCATGCCGGACACAAGACATCTTGACAAAATGACAACAAAAGAGACACTAGACCCAGTATGTATCCTCTTATATTTCTTATTCCTCAGTAATAAAGAATATAATAGCGATTAAATGGAAAATTAGGATCTGAAATCAGTTGTCCATAGTCGAGATAGCTGATATCTAAACTTAGGAGCTTATCATGCAGTTGTGCAGACTTTTTTTCCAGTTACATTTGTTGCCTTTTTTGATCCAGCGCACTACTTTTACACAGATTTTTTTTTTTATGGTGCGACACAGTAAAGATAGCATCTGCAATACTAAAACGAAACAATTTCTTTGAAAAATGTAAGCATGCAGCTCCATTTAATGTGTTAATATTATACCAAAACATACTGTCATGTTAGAAAAGTCACTCCTAGTTTTGTTTCCGTGGTCATTTTGCCATTCCTAAGGAAATGTTATGTAAACCTCCAGGGATAATTGCCCTCTCACCGTCTCCTCCTTCTCCCACGGGGTCACTGTCTCCATTCCTCACCATATACAGTGTATAGGCTGCATACACTTTGACCTGGACTGGTTCTTTATTTTAATTTGTAAGTGTCTAGTGTCTAATATTAGGGTCATAAAATCGTTATGTAAAGTGTAAGCTGCAGATTGTAAAACAAGAATAAAACACAAAAGAAGGAAAGGAACTTTAAGAAGGTTTATGGGGGAGGATTGGAGTTGAAAATGATGACATGAAATAGAGACATCTAAGTTTACCTAACTTGAAATTTGATCGTCAGATTATATTAAAAGCCTTCAAAATGATAACATGAAGCAATTAGAAACATTCAACAAGAACACACATCACTGACATCTTCAAACACAAATTAATGGAAATAAATATGTGTTTGTTTGCCGTCTTTGCATAGAATCTTCCATGTGCTATCACTTTGTGGTTTTACCATCTGTACTGCAATGTTATTCAAATGAGATTGCCGTCATGTTTTTACATAGAAATCCAGTTTGCACGCGAATAAACTAGGCCGTAATATTCACAATGCACTTTTTATGAGTTGTTGCTTCAATAACGTGGCCATTTTAGTTATTTTTATTTATTTTTGTCCTGCATTTAAAAAAAAAACATTGCAAAAAAGAAAAAAAAAATAGCATTCTAGAGCCAAAGCAAATACTTAAGACAGTAGAGGAATGTCCTGATTTCATGTGTCTTTATTTGCTGGCTGTCGGCCACTGAACTCTCTGTGAAGTGTTTATCAGAGATTTGGAAAACTTTTAGGGTTTGAGGTCGTTAGAGCGGCGTGGTTTTTGGTTTGCGTCACTGCGTGTAGTAATCAGATATTAAGCAAAGTTTATCAGACTGTGTAGTTTTTATTTTTATTTTGGGGAACGCTTCCCAAAAGAGTTCAACATGGAAGAGAAGTGTAGCTAAGTAAACTTTATTCATGTAGCGCTTTTTGCTGATGCTCCTCCCAGTCTGTGGGACCTTCAGTAGACTGGGGGGGCTTCACAAATCAACAGCCAGAAAATGTGTAAAATTCATGTGAGATTTTCCTGGAAGCCAATGAAGTCTGCTCGATTACTTTTATACAGTTAGAAGTCGGTTGAGAGACTGTGCTTATTAAAACAAACGAAAACAGAGTAGTTAATACCAGATGAGATTAAAGCCTGGGTTGTCATTTCAAAACTACTAAGCCAGGTTTTGTGAAAGCATTCTGAAACACAGATACTATGAGTCTGGAATGAATGAAAAATATCTCCTATACAAAGAATATCCTTTCTTTCCTTTAGTAGGAAAGCAGAAAACCAGGGAAAGAACTATGGATTTGGCGAATCTTTAATCTTCTGTGTTTCAAGTGCACCGAAAGTTCAAGTTCAAACACGACACATATAGTAACTCTCCCAATCATTTAATGTCTATTCTAATGTGTTATTCTCAATCAGATTGTGCTTTGAAATAGTATGTAATATATTTTCATCATAACAGCCACTGCTGAGTATTCACTTGACTGGGAGTTTGACACTGGCATATTTTGCTATAGCACCTATTCATTTCAAAAGACTGCACTCATACCGGGTTTAGGTGTGATGTGCAGTGTGATGTGACTCAGGTACTGTAACTTTGCCCACAGCTAAAAGGATCGCTTTTATGGTGTGGCTGAATAGAGTTACCAGTGAGGAAGTGCATGCAAAAATATTCCATGTAAAATGTAGACGAGCTTCGCACAACAGCGCTTGATAGAGTTTAAGAGAGGTCAGCTGGACGAGTTCCATGCTGGGACTTTTATTAGGATGGTTTTGGTGCTTCCATGGAGACTTAGAATGGTTCCTGGATACATAGTTTTTGTTTTTTCTAGATATGAAATATGCAAATGTGCAGTGCAAATATAGAAATACAAAGGAAGGAAATTGCAGTCCGAATGACTATGTTCAGAAGGGAGCACGGAACACTGTATACTTATGTTCCCTTGCCTTACTTGAATTCAGACACTAATTTATTAAGCTTTTACTATTATGGTTTCTGAACACACAAGACAAAGTCTTTTTAATTAACCTGCTCATTTTTATACGGGACTTTTCCCTTTAAAATGTATCTTCGTCTTCATCGGTCCAACACAGCCCACCATTGGAGGACCTTCTATCTGTTTGTTTACACTGAGCAAATGATCATAATTGCCACTGTGAACCATGAACAAGTGTGTTTACATCTCCACTGTCCGGACTCTGCGTTTAGACTTCAAAATTGGACAAAACAGGGAGTCCGGAGCAAGCGTTTGTAACTGCCCCGACCCTCTGGGATTTCTGAAATGCACCAGAGAAATGACAAGTACGTTCCAGGGCAGAAGGGTTACTGTGACAGAAGCCAGTGAGGGTGGAGGCTACTTGGAAAGTCCTTTTAAAGCTTCGTTGAGAGATTGCAGGCAAAACGCATGTCTTTTCAATGTTCAGAAACAATGAAATAGTCCAATCTATCTAAGTTTCCACAATTTTAGTCTAATTTCCTGCCTAATTTATTGAGCTTTGAGCCCCACCCCTTTTAAAAGAAAGTTTAGAAAACAAGGCAAAATTACAGATTTGCTTTTTCAGTAATAACATTTTAAAATACTAAATAACATACATTACAATTCCTTGTACTAAAATGAACTAAACTGGTTTGAGGAAGATCGCTTTATTTTCATTTTAAGTGTGATACCAGTGACGCCTTTGTCTCTCACACTTATTTTGCTACATAAGATGTGTAAAACCTCATTTTGGACTTACCGGAATCATGAATGCTTACTAACATCCTTCTACATGTAACACCTCAAAATGTCCGCCAAGGCCCAGTTTACCAGGAAATGTTCTACAAGTGAATGAGGAAGTTTTCAAAAATAAGTAATTAACTGATAGTGGTGATAACAAAGCACAGTGTCACAGTTGGATTAACCAGATACAGATCTCAGGTACCCAATGGAATAGAGTGGTATTCACGTGATATACAAGTA
The DNA here is from genome assembly GCF_951799975.1 of Gobius niger. NCBI lineage: Eukaryota > Metazoa > Chordata > Actinopteri > Gobiiformes > Gobiidae > Gobius > Gobius niger. Next base: position 13,549,104 of record NC_136863.1, read on the forward strand.
ATATAGTACTTCTGCTGTGCAACTTATTTTGACAATCTTCCATTACACTGTGTTCTTTCTACACACGAACATTGATCCACAGCAGGGGCATGTTCAGACAGATTCACTCCATTTTGTTCAGGGCGGCACCCGGGCTAGATCAAGTTTGTGAGTCTTTAAGTAATGTTTTTATAATTTTTTTCAATGGGATTTGAACACTTTAATGTCATGTTGTTTATCTTCATTTCATCATATTTGTTGTGAAATTTCAGTAAAACGGCACAGAACTTGTTACTGGTCCCTTCAGTCGCGCAGGACGGGTGACCCATCAGGCTCCAGAGGGGGCTTGTGCAATGAAATCCACTGATCCACAGACTATGTTTTAATACTAAATGAAGAGACCATTAATGTTGACAAATGTGGCTATAGTCAGGCATACTTGCAAAGCTTTTCTTTTTTTTCTCTCTTTTCTTTTTTGGATTCCACATATGTCACCAGTTTAAGGGCAACGTCATTAAAATTGCCAAATTATGCTGCACAAACATGTCTTTCTGGAAAACACTAAAATAATCCAGTGTGCATAATGTTGCTGCTGGTTTAGTTCTGATACAGTAATCAATGACAGATTACTTCGAGCATATTGGATGTTACCTACTTTACCATTTATTTTAATATACAGTGAAACACCTGACTACTGCATCCTCAAGCTTTACAGCTCTTTGATTTCCTGCATTGCAAATGCGCAAATGATTTAAAAAAGAAAGAAAAAAAAAAGAAAAAAAAAGGCCTGCAATAATGTTTCAGGCCTCTAGAGGTCAGCATGTGTGAAAATGTTTTTTTTATCATTCCATACGCAGAATATTTCATTTACCTCCAAGTCTGTAGTCATTACTAAAAGTTAGTAATGAAGCATAAAATGCACCTCCCTATAATTAATTCTGAAAGTGCAATGACACTGCTATGTGACTTTGGGCTTTGAATTAAATGGAGGATCTTTGAGGGAACGTGAGGTCAATTTCAAACGAGGGGCTGGGGTGGAGGAGGCGATGGGGAAGGGTTCGTTTAGCTGATTGGACCTAAAGCCTGGCAAGTTTGTGTGGGAGAGATGGATGTTGAAGAGTGCTCGCAGGAGTGGGCAATAAATAAAAGGTGGAACAGAAGACTGAAGAGAATGGAGTTTCATACAGGAAAATGGGACCTAACAAGTAAAGTGCCTCAGCCAAATAAATGAATGAAGTTACTAATACTATGAAATAATGCTGATACTAGTAATAATGAACAATCCTCTCATATTGTGTATGTGTCATTACAGGAGATGCTGTTCCCTGCTGGCTGCTTCAAAGAGCTGACTGAGAAAAGATACCATATGGTGACACAGGAAGGATGGAGGGAGAGACGGCGCCACACGGTAAACCAGGAAGAGCTGCAGCATTTTAGAATGAGTAGGTAACAGCCAAGAAGGTAACCTGGGAACTGTTAGGGCTCATTTTTGCATTTAAAATTTGCTTAAAATTTCTGCAGGCTACATGAGGACAACAAAAATGTTATATGGACATAAACCAGATCTCAACCAGGAGTAATACATACAAAGATGCATATATATATATATATATATATATATATATATATATATATATATATATATATATATATATATATATATATATATATATATATGGTGGAGTTCCAGCAAAAATAGGTTATGTTTATTTGGTGCTATTTTTACTCACATATTCATAGGTGCACGTTTTGCAAATACCACTGCACGTCAGGGCAGCAATCATTTATTGCCTCTTTTTAGTTTATATGTACCAACAGGTATGTTTACATGTCCTTCACATTGCTATTGTTTTTAGCGTTCTCAGTTGGAAACCATAGAAACTCCTTCAGTGTGTGATTCATATGTTGTAGCCCTCATACACATGGTCATACATCTTCATCATGTAGTTGTATGTCCTCCCTGTGTAACCAGTGCGTCCTCTCTCTCCCCCTCTCTCCCTCGTCCAGGCTCTGTTGCCAAGGCTACCGCACAGCCTCTTGCTTGCTGCATATACCTTCTGACGAAGCTGCCGCCTGTGGATCTCCACTCTCTCTCCTCCAGGACACAAACAAAAGAAAAAAGACCCTTTGGACTTTTTCTTCCTCCTCCTCTTCTCGCGCACACACACCACATTCCTGTTTTCTCTCTTATTTACCAACCTCCGTACCCCTCCTTTCACTTACCCTTCCCCATCCACCCCCCTCCTCCTCATTCTGCTCCATCTCCAGTCTGTCTCACATGAATACGCTTCCAGACAGAGGAGCTCTAAACGGGATTGGTGCTGGTAGCTGTTTGCCGTTTTTATTCAGAGGGAGAACGGACCAGGTAAGAGGACTCTGACGGTCACTGCTTCCCCCTTCTTTCCCTCTCTCGTGCGACAAGAGTTGAATACCAATTCCGCCAGCCTAAGATACTGCAACTGTCTAGTCCGAAAGCTCGCCTATTCGTTATTTTCTGCCAGACAACATGTTGCTCCTTTGAAAAATCTCCGCTGTGCCTTCTTGTACCGTTCGTATGTGACAGTGTGGGAGTTACCGGAGAGAGATGCAACAGTCCACCTCCCTGGATGATTCATTGCTAATCCAAGCCGCTCTGCAATGTGTGGTCGCTCTAGCTCACCGTAGCCCTGTACGTGATATGAATGGTGTTTTGTCTTTTTGTATGAATGACTGCCAGCTTGTGAAATGACTGTCATTCTAGCACTGGTCTTCCTCTGTTTCCCATACAGTGCTTTCTAGCCATAACTCTATATATACTGTATGCATCTTTTACTGACCACGTATCTACCTTTATATTTGTTTATACATTGTTTCCCTATGCAGCGCGTTTAAATTATTCATCATATGACATACAGCTTCGCCATTAGGTTTACATTGCGCTCCGAAATTAGCTTTGAATTGACCCGGAGGTTGCTGCATGAGGTGTTGTTGGAAAGTATGTAAACAATAGCAGTGATTGATTATCTGTCTTGGAGATATTCAGGAAGATGTGTGCAAGTACACCGCGTTTTGAATCATAAGGTCATCCCAAGATTAAGTGTGCGTATGGATGAGGTTAACAGGCAAGCCTCAGCCCCTTGTGACACTATCTCATGTTACCGCCCCATCATCACTTCTAACAAGAGCTTCCGCTTACCTTGTCTCTTTGCGATTCAGGCGCTTTGAGCTATGGACTGCACTTTGGAGAAATGTAATTCTATTTGTCCCGTAATACTGGAGAGGGCAATAAACATCTGCAAGTGGAGAGGGGCAGTGTGCCGGACCCATGTCTTTATTGTATGGAGAGCTGGGACCTGCTTCTGGATGGCAGGCAATCAATGAAAATACTAGGCACATGCTCTATTTGAGGACTGAGGGGGTGGTGTTTGTAAGGGTCCAAAGACAGTGGCCTGTTATGTTTATCTACGCTCCATATTCCCCAGTATTATTGCAACCACAAGGCAGTTGAGAAGAGGAATGTATGTATATGTTTTATCTTTGTTTTTAGTAGGTGCAGCAGACATTTTGACCAGAGAGAACCAGCCATGTCATGTGTGAAAGAGAGGTATTTACAGAATAAGCACATGTAGGCAAACATCTCAGAGCAGCATGATCCATTACCTCCGCGCTCACCCTGAGTGCTTGTGCGTTTGCCTGCTTTATTATTTTTCATGCTGTGAGCCATGGTGTCGGTCTGTGTACAGTATTCTGGTTGCCACAGTTACCAAAACGCCAACCTCACTGCGTCATTGCTTCAGACAACCTTTACACAGAAACACCGCTTTTTCCATCCATCCACTCATTCATCTGTCTTTTAGGGTTTTTAAAGAGGAGACATGCTGCATTTTGATCTTATGGGGAAGAGTGTATGTGGACACATTGTATGTGTATATGTTACCATGGATGCATGCTGGGTAACTAGCGTCAAGAAAGCCACCTTCAGCCAGAGAAGGTAAAGGACCATGGACCTCTTCTGTTCAACACCTGCCCTTCTGAGATGCTCCTGTTCCTTTTACAGGCTTATGCAGGCTGACGGGAGAGGCTGGGACAGAGGCTTCATGCATACTGATCGGAGCCCTCTGTTGTGAGAGCGTTTACAGGCGGCGTGTGCCTCCCATCGTGCCTGTGTGGCTGGGAAATAGGGCTAGACATAAACTGAGGAAGAAAGACAAGCCGAAGAAGTCATGACAGTTTACTGTGTCACCATCCTCCGCTCATGAAAGCACAGCTGGGAACTGACAAGGGCGCTACTCTGCTCCATCTTTAGATGAAATGGATTACTAGCCCTGTCGCTGTGTGACCAGTCGAGTTTGAGTCACAGGTCACATCGACTATGGTCATAATGTGGGAATGGGCTTTGACTACCTGTGAATGTGAATCACATAGTGGACTCAGTGTGATATCTATTTCCATTGTATGGGGGAAAATATGAAAGGTACAGTTCATGGCACCTCTTTAACTTTAACACGTGGTTCTCACTCGAGGTGGCACAGTGGTGCATCGGTTAGTGCTCGTGCCTCACAGGAAGAAGGTCCCAGGTTCGATTCCGACCTGGACGGGGCCTTCCTGTTAGGACCTGTTAGGACTCACCCCGTGTCTGCGTATATTTTTCCTCCGGGTACTCCGGTTTCCCCTGCCACTAAAAACATGTACAATAGACCAGGATATTTGAGAGTGTGGGTGTTTGGCAACGGATACAAATTAGCCCATGGCTACAATGCGGTGTGTTCATTAATGGTAAACTACAAACCTTTGTCACTTATTTTACAGTACTGTAATGCATTAACATGGTGTAGTATTTCACAAAAATTACTTTGACTTTGATTAAAAATATTACATGCGTGTTCATCTTCTGGAAAGTTACTTCTCCAAACATTGTCTTATCTGTTTTTTCCTTTCAGGTCTTTGCAGCACAATGATAGACAGCAGGCATTAGCATCAGATCTCTGAACTTCACCTGATCATGTGATCAACCCCTGCTCACCCTGTAGTCTACATAGGTGAGTCAAGTGATTTCTCTGATCAACTCACACTTAACTGTGCATTTTGTACATTTTTAAAGCCTTTCCATTGATGAAAACACGTTGAAACCCTAGTGATGGAACAACACCTTCCTCCGCATTCACACATCCTCGTGCACCATGTGGCAGTAATCAGCCCATGCACAAAACATCTTTATTAATGGCTGAAGGACAAAAGCGCAGGATGGAAAAGGAGCTTTGAATACACTACTAACTCCCTGAGAGTGTGTATGTACGTGCGCTGCCATTGGACGATAATACTCAGGACGGATGAGAGCCACTCTGTTACCTAGGCGACGGACAGGGCTGTAAACACGCTACCCCTGACTCATCTCTCCACAATAGAGGCTCTCGCGCCCAGTCTCCCTCCCTCACTCACACATTCACACATTGGACCCAATCTGACAAAGACAAGAGGGTCCGGATATGACAGCCACTCCAAGCCTCTTAGCTATACGTCTGAAAAGGCCAGCGGACAACATGTCATATAGGCACGCTTACTTAAACATACATATGTTTAAGTAACCAACCAGGCTCGCCTTCCCATCAACCGGGTGCAAATTCATTAGTTCGTCATTCAAAGCTTGATCCGCACATACAATGTAACAGAGTGACTGGGAAAACTGCCTGATCTAATTGTAGAGGTATTTCACTCACAGAGGAAAGCCTTTCGTTCGATGTCTTTTGAAGTTTTGAATCAAAGAAACAGATAAAATTGCCACACAAGGCACATTGAGCATTTTATGAGGGAGCTATAATATACTTTTCTCTTCATATGATGATTGTCAGGGTTACTCATATCATCTCATCAGTGGTTATTAGTAGATACAGTAAGCGTATACGTATAGGGTTGTTGTAGACAGTATAAAATGCTTTATTTATCAGGGGGAGCATGACGCGTAAGCTGAGCAGTTCCACACGTTCGCCCACTGAAGACTCCATCTTCCTGAGGCCGGATGAGGATCCTGTGTGGCTGGATGAACCCACAAAGATCGAGAAAACACTGGATGGAATCTCAAGTAAAGATGAGTCAACCAAATGCAAAGATGCTCCAAGCTCGCAGGGAGAAGAGCTGTTTCTACACAAAGTCTGTGCTCTGGTCCTTCAGCTCCACTGCTGGGTGGCACTCTTCGCTGTGTCCCAGGTCACGGTATGTCTCCTAAACACTGTGCTTAGTTAATAAGAGTACATTTCACAGTAGCACTCATCTGTTGGAATTTCTTGTGTGTGAGAACCATTTTCCATGTAAGAATGAGCAGAGCTGGTGTCTGATTACTCAGGCTTAAAAGAGCATGCAAACACTGTCTTCACTTTGTCTTTTCAGGGCTACTGGGCGTTCTTTGTCATGGAAGGAAATGGGCCATTTTACTCAATCTATAAAGCACTGCAAGTAATAGACTTCTACCTTAGCTTCATCCTCCCTTACCATCCAATCTTTGGAGTGGATGTAAGTATTACTAGATAATAGATCTTTGGATTGTGTTGTCAAACTATATTGGGTTTAGCTCCTAAGAAAATGAGTAGCATATTCCATTATAATAAAACATTGGACAGTAGCTCCTACAACTCTGTGAATGGTTTCTGGCTGCTCAAAACAAACCTGGCACATTTGGCAGTTAATGTTCTATAGATCTGATCCCGAACTATAACACAAAGCGAATTAAGTTGTTTTGCGCAGCCCAATATCACAACAGGGCCGCAACATTAAAACAGGGAAACAAATAATGGCCAAGCAAATGTATTGTCTAAAATAGCCACAACTATAAAGGAATACTTTTTTAATTTTTTATTTGTGCTGTACATTACGAACATAAATGTCATTTTATGCATAAATCTGCCATGTTGTGCCAAAATTGCCTATATTATTGATATGAATAGAATAACTTATTTTGTTGACACATTGAAAAAAATTTAAGGAAATTGTCTCTTGGAAATATAAATGTATAATATATATTTATGAATCCTTCTGAAGACAAAAACCTTTAAGTTTTGTCAATTACAAGACCAGAAAATGTTGTGTTTGTAGGTGCACTTGTTGATGTTAATCATTGTAATAATTAAACCCTTTACTGAAAAGAAAAAAATACCATAATAATCATTTCCAAGTAAATGTTTATATGTTAAGAGAGTAAACTGCCCCAAAGCTTGAAACTTGTAATGGGACTTTGCCTGCCCCATAGCTGATAGACATTAGAACCTTTAACAGCTGCTTTGTTTGTGTCCCCTCAAGTCCGCAGTGTTGATGAAGGAGATTGCCAATACAAAAGAGCACAAATGGATTGTTAATGGCACTGCAGGCATCGGTGTTGCTATTTGTGTTATCATGGTAAGACAGTAACTTTACTGTATCTGTTTTACAACACAAACCAACTGAAACGAGTGTAGCTCACTTCTGGATGTGGAAGAATGCATCAATATTTTATTTAAAATGGAAATACTTCCTGTTCTTACAACTGTTCACGAGGCAGATCATCATCGTCATATAAATTATTCAGTAAGAGGAAGTAAGAGAATGTGAGCTAAAGGCCTTGTACTGGATTTTGTTTGTTCCAGTAGTGAAATTACATTGATTTATTCGTGGGAAAAAGACCATAAAGCATTTTTATGAGTCTGGAAAGAGCATAGTTTTTGTTGGCCACGCCATGTTTGTAAATCAACTCTTTGTTTCCTGAAACTTGCTTATAACTTATTCCTGTTAAAAAGTGGAATGTAAAATTAGGAACTATCAGGTGCAGGGCTTTAATATTTTGTGAAATAATATACCGTATATACAAAAGTAGAAATCAAGTGCTTATCGCCCATGTTCATTTTTATTTTTAGAAGCATGAACAAACATTGAATTGTATTTTCTATATTGACTGTTTTGCGGAAAGGTCATCCACACGGTGTCTAAATGGCAGAGTGGCGCTGGTTCGGGGACAGTACCAAAGGAACTGGGAGATCGGCGTCAGTCCGTGAGCCGGCAGCCGTCCTTCACTCTGTCGGAGTGGACCGATGCTCAGGAGGACCTGCTGGACCTGGACCCGGTGCCACAGACTCCGGTGTTTGAAATCGGCAACGACTCCAGGACAGAGGCGGACTCTGCCACGCTCACTGTCACTCCTGTTGGGCTACAGGAGCGGTGCGTAGCAAGCATTTTTTTGTGTTTTTTTGTGTTTTTTTGCACAGTAATAACAACGCTATCTGATGAAAAGAGCGTGGTATTAGAGACAATGGAGACCACATTTCTGGGCTAAGGTTAGGTCATGGGTAAAGCTGATTAATATTACCATGATATTATGTGGGCATGTTTTCCTGTTCCCATAAGTATTATTATTACACTCTTATGTTATGTGTTATTATTGTGCTTTAAAGTTAAGTCTCACCCAATGTTTTTACTTTCTTCTTTTCTTCTTTTTATTTCAATAGTAAAACATTGTCTTACTGATATTGTTTTTTAGACATTTCAAAATAAACCCCACTCCAATACCTTTACCAATTAAAAAGCATAATTGCTCCTATTTTTAAGACTGGCCATAGATTTAATCATGATTCCATTCCTATTTGATAAGCAGCTCTACAGTATGCATATTGTATTCAAGAGCTATGAAATAACCATGTAATTCCATCATAGATGAACATGAATGTGTTTTACTTTCATTCTTGACCTTCTGTGTGCAACAGGAGGGGCTCGAATGTCTCGCTGACCCTGGACATGTGCACACCAGGCTGCACAGAGCCCTATGGCTACGGGGCACAGCTCTCCCCCAGAGACCAGTCAGCCCAGGAGTACCTCCGACAGGGAACACACGTCCTGACCCCTGCCATGCTACACATCCGCGCCATGGACGACCAGGCCCTACAGGCTGAGTTTTATGTGAGAGCAGCATCCGCGGCTACACGCCTACGCTCCTTAGATTAACAGATAGCACAAGTGAGACTCACCGGGAAAGATATGGACGTACACACCTAGACACAAACAGAATGCACACTCCCACACACAACACCCAGTGGAGCTCTTCGCACACCCGTGAGCTTTTCCATTGCCGGTAAGTGGGTGAAGGAGAATACATATAAGCATATTTGCATAATGAAAACCCATGAAGGATTGCAACGCCGTCCTGGCAGATACATGTGCAATCAAACAACTATTCAAATTGTCGTCACTTTGGATATTAAAGAATATAAAACTTTTTTTTTTTCAATATAGATATATATGGTGTGTTGTGTTGATCCACTTGTAACGCTGTCACATTGTACTGTTCTTTATGCCCATCTACAGGAAACACCCATGAACTTTGTGGACCCTAAAGAGTACAGTTACCCTGGGCTGGTGAGAAAGAACCGCTACAAAACAATCTTACCAAGTGAGCTGCACAGCAAAGAGCTTTTCTTTCTTTTAATCTAACAATATTCCAATAATGCCATGTTATTTTTTGGGGTGCTTATTTATACTTGACTTGCAGACACACACAGCAGGGTGATCCTTAAGTCAGACGATGAAGAAGACTTCCTCAGTACCTACATCAATGCCAATTATTTAAAGGTACAATTCAACCCCTCTTAAGATTCTTTTATGTATTTTCTGGCAGACCTGTCAGTGTTTTGTTTTGCAGGGTTATGACGGGGAGGAACAGGCATACATAGCCACACAGGGACCTACTGTGAACACAGTGGGCGACTTCTGGAGGATGGTGTGGCAGGAGAGATGTCCAATCATCGTAATGATAACTAACCTGGAAGAGAAGAATGAGGTTTGTGAAAGCATGAAAAGCAAAAAGCTGTGAAATTACTGCCTTTAAAACGGCACATGATGAGTTTGCACGATGTGTCTTTCAGAAATGTGCAGAGTACTGGCCCGAGGACAGCGTGACCCATGAGGACATAGAGATTACGGTTGTCTCAGTGACACAGGAGGACGATTACAGTCTGAGGGTGTTTACTCTGAAGGTGAACTGATGCTGAGGGCACATGTTAATGTGACACTAGCTCAGGGCAGTTCAACAAGCACTCAGATAAGCATGCTGCTGTTAAGTCAACTACATTTTGGTCTATTACAATGCATCCAAAGTCAGCAAAACACACAATGTTCATTCCAAAAATGAAATGGCGATGGTGTAAAAAGTGTTGTGCACTGTCTCATACAAAGGCTGGTTTCAGCTTGTGTGTTGATGCATGTTGCAGTACGAAGGGGAGGAGCGTAGTCTGCGTCAGTACTGGTACACCTCATGGCCAGATCAAAAGACACCAGACAAAGCCCCGCCTCTTCTAGAACTGGTGCAGGAAGTGGAACGAGCTAGAGAAGAAGCCCCACCTTCCAGCGGCCCTACAATTGTGCACTGCAGGTTAAGTTTGCACCATTAAATAAATGATTTATATATAGTTGCAACCAATCATTGTCTACACAATGCTGTGTGATTAAATCTTAATAAATAAACCTAGACAAACTGATTTCCCCATGGAGTTCATGCTTTTAATCAAATTTATGTTGATTATTCAGTAATGAGTGTTCATCTATTGCTTTGCCCCGGTGCTTTGTCCGCAGTGCTGGAATCGGTCGAACAGGCTGCTTCATCGCCACCTCCATCCTGTGCAAGCAGCTGAGGACTGAGGGTGTGGTCGACATCCTGAAAACCACCTGCCAGCTCCGTCTGGACAGGTAACATGTTCTTACGCAAAGGCTGTACCCAGGTTTATTTTTCCAGTGATAAAATGTTGCAGACGGAGAGGCCAAAATACCAAAGTCAACCAGTTTGGTGTTTAAGTGTGTAAATAAGATCAGGAAGTTTGTCCGGGCAGCTGACTTCTCTGTCCTTTGACCGCTAACCGACCATATAATGTTGATTAGCTATGGTTGGTTGGAAAGGAGTGACTCAGAGCAAACTTGATTTCTTTTCAGAGAACCATAGCTCTGCACTAAATGAAATGTCACTAATTATGAAAACTATGAAACTATGAAACTACTATTATTGTTATACGTGTACAAATTGACAGGACAACACCAAACTACTTACTCTGTCATTATTGGTCTGAGAATCTGAGAATCTGTTACTGAGAATCAGTTTGATATTTGTGTTCTCTCTGTGTTAGGGGAGGGATGATACAGACAGGCGAGCAGTACCAGTTTGTGCATCATGTCCTGAGCCTGTATGAGAAGCAGCTGTCCCACACCGCTGAAGAGTGACCCTCTCCCCATGTGAATGCCCCAGACTGAGACACGCCACTGTACACTGTGCCACCTCTGGTGGTATGCACCACTGTAACTATGTCATCACAGCCACCCTTTAACACGGAAAACCCATTTATTCATTCAGTCATACTCAGTCATCCTGACTGAGCAGTTCTCAACATTTGTGCTTATTGTTATTATTATGTTTTGTGCATATGATTCACTGAAAGTGAGATTAAGATTGCCCCAAGCTGCCACTAAGTGTTTTTGAGCTGTACTCGACTGAGATCCTGTAATTGACATGGACATAGTATATTGTAAAGTCAATTGTGTCAGAATTATGAAGTATTGATCTCTGTTTTATTCTTAGAATGTTATTCAACTATTTAATTAGGACCATTAAGGCCAAAAGATGCATAATAATTTCAGTGTTTTCGTTCTCAACTGAGGTTAAGAGTTTGATGTATGGGGTGGTCACATGCCAGCAAAATCAAATCCAATCAAACGTTTCAAATACCAGCCTAATATTAGATCTACATCATTTGTTGTTTTGAAACTTTATTCATCAACATTCAGGAGACATCTCATTCTCAAGTTGCATGGTGCTACGTGTTCATTAAAGGCATGTGCAATGTTATGAACATAGGAATGTACAACAATTAGGTCAATAATGATTTCGTACCAATTACTGTCCAAACTACAGTACTACAGCTGTACTATGTTGCTTGTTTATACCAACCCACATCTCACACAGTGTAGTATCCACAATAAGGGCCATCGAGACATACACGTGCAGAGGCATTTCAAAGCTCGTGGGGCTGAGAAGATACGCCATAAATACTGTTCAATATCTCCATCAGAAATAACAATGTTGTGAGTACAATTCTGAAGGTGGCAAATGCACACTACTGGCAAACGTTACAGAATGGTTCACATTTGTTTACACTATTCTTAAACAGCGGCACTGTCAGTAACACGGATTTTGGGATGCCTCTGCCTTCAGTAGCTTGAGAACTGCACATTTGTGACGTAACCCATGATTGTTGTATAGACAGACCAAGCCTAATCTGTATTAAGCACAATTACAGACCAATCAAGGTTCTCTATCTGAAGTTAAGCTGTAAAACTTCTCTTTTCTGTATTGTGTTTTAATTGTGTAAAGTTAAATGAACTGCATGTGCTGTATGGGACTTTACAGGTCCACAATCAAGCGACGTGATTGGTTGTCCTGCTTTTTGTTGTGTAAAAAGATTTAAGCCTATTATATTGCTTGCTCTCGGCCAATGCTTTTGATACAGTTTGCTTTTGTGAAACCGACCAGAGATATTTTTAGAACATTTTGATACAATCCTTTTGAGTAGATGCCTTGTGTATATTTCTGTTTACACCATGATGGAATGTAGCTCATACTGTGGATCAATTCATTGGTTTCAATTGCCAGATTTGTCAGAGCAAAATGTGACAACAGCGAAAGTGACTTTAGAGTGCAGAAGAATTGGTTAAGTCCTCAGTAATACTTTGTTCTGCCTTTAGGCTTTGCTTTAATATGCTTTGCTATGTGTGTACATCTTATTGTTTTATTGGAAATTTTACCTCAGACTGAGTTTTTACACAGTCCTCAATTCCATCTGTGGCTAGTCTCAACATGAGAAATAAATGCTAAGTGTTAGGCAGCTATAAAAGTAACGTTTTTCTATGTAACAAAATCAACTTTTATGTGATGACATGCATTATATCAGACATCTCGGACATCGTCAGAGGAGGAAACAATGTGAATGGCACATTAATGCTTGTTCTAAATAACTGTCAAATCCAACAGCCAATGGTAGGAAGGATATTTTTTAAACCTCTGGTAATGTTGTATTTTCATTGCTTGTTATTAATGCTCTTTGGTTTTCATGTGATAACCAAAAATGGGGATAATGAGATGAGCAAAATCTTGGACATACTCGACCAGCAAATCAGTATTTCTCTTCTCTGCTCCAGTATTGCTTTGAGTTGTGAGTTTTGCATCCAAATAAAAATAGATTTTCATGAATTTGGGTTGATTGTGTTATTATACATGTTATGGACAGGCCTTTGAAAATACTACTGATTTAAACCTATATTGACCAAGGAAGACAATAGTTTGAACAATCACTTTTAGTGTAGCCTATTCACAAAGTTAGCTAATTCAATAGAGATGGACCTTCATGTGGGACTATTACGCGTGCAGTTCAACGGTTTACCACTAGATGTCAGTATACATAACAAAATGTCACCTTCCTTTCCAAGAGTAGAGTCCCATTGAGGAAACTGAAGTCGGACTGAAGCATTACAGTCAATTCATTATCTTTAAAAAAATATATATATATATCAAATGATCTTTTTTTTTTTAAAGAAGAATTTATATCGATTGAAAAAAAAAAACATCCATAAAAAGCCATTATGGGGAAGCTATAAACATTTCATGGTTCATACAAGGTTTTGTATCCCCATATAGAGTGTAACATGGGGGGTGTCTTGTAGTTCTTCAGATAATTGTCTTTTCCAACTGAGATCTGGTTGATACTGCGTTTTAATATAAATTCCATACATTTATTATCAGCTACGTTTTTGTTCTCGTATGCGCAATTCATAAACAAAGCGTAGCGTGTCCCCTTTAACTGCAGCCCGCTTCTTAAATCCACAGATCACAGCGGTGACGTGCCTCGAGCCCTGAGCCGTCTCCGCTGATTGGCTGCCGGTGACGTCAACCTGGTATTTTCTTTCTCCCCCCCCCCTGCTCTGAACCATGACCTCACCGCTTTAGTTCATGAAAGTGCTAAAGTGCACCTTCTATAGGCTGGCCCCGTCTTTATCCCGTGTGTAATATCAATTCAAGATACGGGTTAGCGCAAAAATGCTTACGATAATTCAATATTTCCAGTCGCATCTACGCGTTTGACTGTTACTGAGGCAGCGTTATAAACCGCGCTCTCCTGTCTGTGTTTTTTTCCTGGCGCTGTCACACGCTGTCAGCTGTACTGTCCCCCCCTTGTTGGTCAGGCAGGTAAACACGCGGGGGACGCCTCCATCGCGCCTCTGACGCTGCGCAAATGTGAGCAAGTTGAGCGACAAGACCCCCCGCCCGGAGCCTACGGTGAGCACTAAACCATAAACGCATCACTTTCCGTCGTGTTATTGCTTGTAGTGCGAAGTGCGTGGCTATCTCAGAGCTAGCCTAGCATGTGTGTGTGTAGCAGTGTGCTCTCGCCCCTCCTCGCGCTGCTGCAGTCCGTCAGCGCGGCGCGCACTCCCCCCCCCCCTCCTCCGTGCGTGTGCGCCCGTCTCTCAGAATGGGAATTTAACCCACCCGAGCTAAAAGCGACAATTATTTAATATCAAAAAGGAGACGCATTCGTGGAGTTTGGCGCGTGCGGATTTGGGTCAAGGTGAGTGGATTATGTACGTACTGCGCCGGGGGTTTCTATTTCGGTTCCTCCCGTTGCGGCTATTTATTATCACTCGCTGTCCGATCAATGGAGGGCTTCGTTTTTCACATGCGGACACAAACACGCGTCACAACAACACACGGGCAAGGTTCCCACTCTTTCCCCCCCTTTTGTATCATTGTTTTGTTTTGTTTTTTTGACTCTCACATGCAGCACTTTACGCAATAATTACGCGTTTTTGTCTTTTAATCTGCGTCGGTTTGCGTTATCCCGGCAGCAGCTTACGACGGCGCACGCTCCATTATTGTTATTGGACCTTGTCAAAACAGGCCTCCGCGTTTATCACCGCTTCATAGACACAAAGCACCGCCGAGGATTTTCACCTATTGCGTATGAGCCGTCGGTTCAGCCCAGACAGGTGCAGTTGTAAGTCTGAGCACTGGCTGGGTATTCCCATTTTGATATATGACCCCGGAGTTTCCAGCTATTGATTAAAACTTCAGAAGACTTAATACAGTACCTGCTAGTGTTGATTACATGGCTAAGATGCATCCCTTAGATAAAAGCCTGTCTGAAGCTATTTTATAGGCGTGCGTACAAGATTAAACAAGAAACAATGTTGTATGCAACCTCAACCAAGCAGTCTGGACACCAAAATAAGACAGTGATGAAAGCAAATGGAAGCATAGACCCCAAAGTCCATTGCTATATAAAATAAATTGCTAGTAGTCTATTATATAAAATGAAAACACCGTAGCCTATGACAGTCTAATGCAGAAGAATGAAGCCACATAATATATCACAGTGATCTATTTATTATTGTTTGGTTGTTGTTGTTTTTGTTGTTGTTTTTTGTCCAGACAGTGCCAACTTTAGCCTTTTTCTGCTCTCACAAATCTGACACATGCAGCCCGGATAAACAAACACAGTGTGCGGGGATGCAAATTGAGGTTCACCATTTCGAAAGACGCAGGGAAAGCTCCGGTGATGTCACTGTTTGTCTCAAAACAAAGCACAAAAAAAAAGCCCAGGCCTGTCATTGTACTGAAGCTAAAAGGCACTTTTATACCGACCTCCTCAGACGGCGGCCGCAGGTGACGTTATACAGCAGTTAATGAATAACCTGGATGGCATTACATCAGCTGTGGTTGGCCCGTAGTTGCTCTTTTGTGTTTGCCTTGGCTGTGGATGTTTTTTTTTCAATGGGACGGCCTATCATGCGTAGCTCAGGCTTTTCTTTTTTGCGGAGATAAAGTGTCTTTCCCAACTTGGCTTATGACAAAGAGTCTTGACGTTTCATAACATTGTCTGTGAATGATTCTCATGGCTCAGAGTAGCAGTAATTGAAGCTGGCTAGAAGTCAGAATGTTGAATGCTCTTGGATTTGAGATATAACCCTGAAGTGATTGTACAATGACACATTATAGAAAGTTGTGTAAGACTTCAACAGAGAAGTGGACGATAATATTAAACACAAAGTCACATTTTGCTAGTGACGCAAATGAATGCAGTTCCATGTAACACAACGATAATCTCCATTTTATTCCTCGAAGTCCAAACTCAAGCTGGCGCATTTGCTCTCCCTGTAATATATTCTTGGATCCTTTTATTGACTGACTACACTATTACATGATTCATACTTTCCTAATTTCAATAGTTTCATCATTGCAGCATCAGCACCAGTGACATCCTCCCAGTGCCCCTGATCGCCCCCAGCTTGGGCTGTTTCTATAGCAACAAAAGAATTTGCCCTGGCCTTGTCTGCCGCCAGATTTAGTTTGAGGAGCCTGCATGTTAGCTGTCTGTTAGAGAGATAGCATACATGCCAAGCCACTACATCCGGTAAATCCCATTCCTCTCTCTTTCACTTCCTAAACAAAAAGCTGAGTCTGAGAGCTGCTCTAGGCTGGTTTGTGTTGCAGTCAGCCCCTTCGAATGTTACTCTGCACATGCCTCCCCCCCCATCCAAGTCGACTGCACAAGACGAAAGGAAAATGGGTGTAAAGAAGGAGGGATTCTGAGAGAGCGGTGGGAGAGGCTGGGTGTGTAGAAGAGCGGTCGCAGTCGGACACCGTTGGATGCTGTGCATGGCAACACGACCGGCAGACTCACGCCCCTGGAGACGTTTGTTTGCTGCATGACTACTGCGGGCGCTGCGCCATAAAACGTGCTGGATAACAGGTGATGTGGCTGTTCTCGGAGGGGAACCCAAACAGTGCAGCAGAGGTCAGTATGTAAGAGTCTGTGCAATTGTTGCTGATCTAATGCGGGAAATGCCTCGGTGTCAGCTTGTTTAGATTTGGCTTTCTTCACAACATGCATTCACTGAAAGAAGGATCGGCTTTTTGGCTCCAAATGTTGCAGTTTTGTACTCACTCGTTTTATAGGCTAAAAGATTTGATTACTTTCTGCTACACCAGCTGTTGGGCTGCCTAAACAGAGTTGAGTAAATGTCCAGTGCGTTCTCTGTTGCATCAGGGAGGTTGCCAAGCAGCATCAGCATCCATGTTTAGGCTTGGCCAGAGTCAGAACCTGAAGAGTTTTGTCACACTTTTATCTATAAATTCTTAATCTATACTGCATGTTTCAATGACATGATAGATTCCAATGATTGTTTATAAAGGACTTCACATTTGTATCTTTTGCCCTCAGTTTATTCTTTGTTCTTGCTTCCCACTTATCCTGATTAGTTTGTTTGTCAGGTTGTAGATATCCCCATGAAGAATACACTTACCACTATGTTGTTTTCTTTCTATTGGCAGGTTGTAAATTGGTATAAGTCTGAATAATACTGAGCCTTTGTACTGTATTGTTTGTTTTGTATGAATGGATATGGTAATCGACAATGTTTTAAGACTGTTTTAATAAGACTGTAAAGTAACATGTGCAATAATCTCTGCATCAGCTGCACTTTATTAACTCTGAGTGATCTTCTTGAACGCCGACTGTAACAAGTGAATTTCTCCTTTGTGAGATCAATAAAGGATTATCTTATCTTATCTTATCTTTTATTTATAAGCAGAAATTTCTTGCCAGTAAACCAGTTGTATTTTTGCCATTTATTATAGAAAATCCTTCTTTTATTCTCTTAATTTTTCTTCACACTGGCACCGTTGCTGTTGTCCTTTTTAAACATTTCCCAGGACAACAGCAAAGCCTAATCGATCATCAGTGCTCATGTTCAAAAAACATGTTGATGAATCTTGTGAAATAGGAAGGCTTATAGGCTATGGATTAAAGCAGCACAATGTAAGTTACATAAGTTATCAGGTATTATTATTAGGTGATGCAATATCCATATGGAGGCACAATATATACAATATATTGCAAAGTTACCAAGTTTATCCATCTGACTGAGATTTACACATTTTTGCCAAACCAGTCTAAAAGCAACATCAGTGGTACCTTTAAAAAAAAGAACTAAGTAACTTGTTTTCCTTAATAGATCCTTTTCATAGTCCCTCTGGAAGTAAAACAAGTGTTAATGGGTTGATTGGAGGGTCTTTCATCTCCCCCTGGTATCTCTGGCCAGAAAACCACACTTGCAACTTTCCTGCCTCCGGGTTAGAACCACCAATACACACTAATGGAATCAAGAAGAAGAAGCTAACGGTCTAACGGGCAAAGCTAACTGTGGGCTAGCACCACTTTAGCAGTGTTTACAGCTAGGTTTGAGTGAAAAAAAAAATCTCCATTGTGTAATTGGATGTACAATATCCCTCTCTCCCTTTGTCTTTTCTGTCAGCGTAGTATTTACTCTCACAATTAATGAGTAAAAAAAAAACGTAACATGCTACAACACCTGCAGCGGCACCTATGTAGCCAAACTGGTCCTTCATGTTTAGAGATACATGGAGATGCAGTCTGCGATTTGAATCTCGCTGACTCCGGCAAAACCAAGACGAGCCAATCATAGTACAGAAGGCGGGAGTTAACGGTGTCATCATCCGTGCTAGGATTTCCCATCAAACGCCAGTGCTCCTCCGGGCCGTAACCAAAACATTGAAGATGGCGGAAAACGTGCTAAAATACTGTCTGCAATATAATCATAATTGCAGTATTCAAGACAGACTAATGTTTCTCATATTGCTGCCTTACTATGGATAGTGTGTGTACTACTTCATGTGTTTGGCTGGAGGCAATTAGTTGAAATTTCTATTGTCTGCAAACTAACTACATGTCATATGCATGGCTGTGTTTTGGATGAGAAGAGGCTGATTAGAGAAGCAGTGGCGGCCGAGAGAGGAGGCTTTTAACTGACTGACTGGTGCAGAATCAATTGCATGACCTTTTTGCAATGATGTGGCAGTGCTCATCAATCAGCCTCTGTGCTGCCCGGCTTGCATGTTTTTGTAGCTTTCACTCTTGTGCACTGCTACAGATAAGTAACATGCATTGCTAATAAAGAGTAACTTTCTCAATATCACCTTTGTGTCTCTCATACTCTCCCTTTTTTCGCTTTACCCTCCATTTAGTCTTTGGGGTTAACTAGGAGAGGCCTATCCATTTTTCATGACCCCACGTGTGGCCAGATGAATAAAACAAACATTCTGACCTTCTCGTTTGTCGCGCGGCACCTGCTCGACCACAGGCACGTCCTCTAAGTTTATGAATTTTCCTCTGGCAAATTTTACACACACATAGGCGGGATGTCACACG
The DNA here is from genome assembly GCF_951799975.1 of Gobius niger. Classification (NCBI taxonomy): domain Eukaryota; kingdom Metazoa; phylum Chordata; class Actinopteri; order Gobiiformes; family Gobiidae; genus Gobius; species Gobius niger. The sequence continues at coordinate 13,568,342 of NC_136863.1, forward strand.
GGCCATTTCTAGACCTGACCAGACCTGCCCACTGAATCCCTACCCGCCCCGCTTTATTTATCTCAGTTTCCTGTTTCATGAGCTACTGCGCAAGAGACCCTCCCACCTCCCTCCGAGATCGACTAGCCACACCGCACAGTGCTCACTTTTATTGTCAGGCATGTCTGGTGTTTGTATTTGGATCCCTCAGGCCGCTGGAGGGATGAATCCCAGTGGATGATCTGACAGGCGTTTGAAGCCCTTAAATAGCTTGTATTAAAAGTTGTGGCTATTTAAAAATGCAGCGTGTTGTCGAGCAATAAAAAAATAGGAGAAAATGGAGTGTCTTGTTCACTTGGGATGCAGAAGTAAGTGAGTCAAAGCTGTAATTTAAATGGTTGCAATTAGCACTCCCATTAGGTTGTATGTTTCTATGTCCCGAGACGACAAAACTGCTGCGCTGCTCTGAATCGTCACTGACAATGCTATTTTTGCAATGGAGGATGAAAAGAAAGCTCTTTTAACATCTCCATGGAGACGAGATGGCAGTGTCACGAGTCCGGTGTGAGGAGAGGCGAGCTGACCTGAATTAGAGACTTGTTTTTTGAGGGATTTTTTGTCATTAAAGACACCCGTCATTAAAGGGACTATACGGAGTTTATAAATGTTAAAATTAAGTAATTTCCTCCCCCTACATGTTCCAGCCATGTCCTAATGTGTAGAATGAGCCCAGACCTATTCACCACAAATGCCTCTAGAATCCTGCACTGTCACTCAAAAAGTTGTTGCACGAGCTTAATGTAGAGACCGCAGTTACATGTAAGACCTGAGGTGGCAGTAGTGAGCATAAAACGACCAACTTGCATGTAGGCTCTTTAAATAAATGCTTGTATTTTGAATGTTATGCTGCATGGTTTTGTCTTCTCTGCAAACAAATAAGCTCTAGGCTGAAAAAGAAAAATGCTGACGCAGTATAATTTAGGCCTCTATGGACATGTTTGGATAAAGCATGTAATTGTTGTGTTAGTTTAGCGGCTAGAGTTTCATCCTTCTCTAAAACATGAATGCGTCTGGACTTATGAGTATTGCAAACAGATTTGAGTAAAGTTGCAAATCGCAGTTCTATTTTTTCCCCGAAACAGTCCAGCCCAAGTGCAGAAGTAATGACGACCTTGCGTTTAATGAACAGCTGTTTGATTATCAGCATCTCCAAAGTGGCAGGGGCCGTTTTGAATGTCACTGCTGACCAATAATAGCCCTGGAATGAAGTGCTCACTGAATGCTAAGCTAAGCCATGTACTCCAGTGTTGTGATCGCACTCGGATTATTGTTTATCTGTGTTTTATGTCTTTCCTCAGGCACCATGGATCTTCTGTTGCCGACTCCTGCGCTAGTCCTCTGACAACTGCTCCTCTTCCCCGCCTCACCGACTCTCACCTTTCTGCTCCAGTCCTACCACCGCCATGGCCGGGGAGAAGGGGCCGACCAAACGCAGCGCCATGGACATCAAGCGCCTGGCCAGCCTCATCCAGAGGGGCACGGGCCGGCTGCTCGTCATCGACAGCAGGACGTTTTCTGAGTACAATGCCTCCCACGTGCAGGGTGCCATTAACGTGTGCTGCTCCAAGCTGGTGAAGAGGCGTCTGCAGCAGGACAAAGTGTCTGTGACCGAGTTGCTGCAGCCCAACGGCAAAGTGAAGGTGAGCGGAGCTTATCTCAGAGACTACGGCTACACCACAGCTGCTTCATAACCGGCACTCTCACTCACATGTTTGTGGACGTGGGCACACATCTCCTAACGTGACTGCACAGTAACATGAAGGCTCCTTGCAGCCTTTTAATGCTGCCTTTACATCCTGTAGTGTTTGTTTGAGGCAAGTGAGAATACATTTTGATATTTACTATCAGATATTACAATATTATGCAAGACCATTTCAGCACAGCACACACATGTTAACCGTCTATGCATTTTGGGTGTTTTTTCATCAAATTGAATCAAGCTTTTAAAAAAAATACAAAATTAGGACCAAAACATTATTAAAATGAAAATATATTTGAAAAATGTATTAAACTTTTGCACATTTTTAAGTAACCATTGTGTTTGAGGCTGTCAAAAATATGCAAATCTCAGTCAGATAGAAGTAGTAGATAGTGGACCTCAAAGACTTAGCGATATATTGTGGCTTATTGCGTCACCTAATATTGCAATAACAATAATTTGGAGGTATAATGTGCCGCCCTAAAGACAGGGGAAATTATACTTTTACAACTATGAGAGTGATCTCTTACTGTCTGCATTGTCTAGCTACAGAAACCCTCCTGAAGCCACATGTTCAGGACTGGGCACAATGAGCTTTCAGCAATAATGATTTTACAGGATCAGCAATTCATTTTTATTATATATATATATATAACATGTGTTTATATATATATATTTGGAGGTGTCATCAATTAGCCTGAAGCATTTCGCTGACATTGGGCACTGGTTGGGGCTTCTCTGTGCCAGCACACTCTAGTGGGGTCTATATTTGTCGGGTATGCAGGCGTACTGTAAGTTTGTTGCTTATCAGTGGCCCTGAAATCGGATCCCCTCGTTTTCCATGACTTCTTCTCTGAATATGACAACCTTTTTTTTCCCATGGGCCAGTTCAGCCGTGGCACGCTGACTCCTGTATTTTTAGGCACCGTGTGAATCTGAAGGAAACCGTAGCGGGGTGTAAATGTACATGATTTAACAGTTTACCTTTTGAAAAGCTTCAATCATTGTCTTTATGTTATTTTAGGAATCTGTTCAAACACGCTACACCTCACGCAAGAAAGCCTGGTCAAACAAAGAATGGTGACACATGCATGTTGAATGATGTATCATTTGTTATCTGGGAGGTGTGGCGCGCCGAGGTTTAATGGCAGTCCATAAATGCTATTACTTTTGTTTTTGTTGTCAAACTTCCTTGTTACCAGGAGCAGGTCGATGTGTCCGCTCTGTCATTCATTGCACAGTTGAGCCAGTTTGTTGAGAGATTTATGACACATTTCTGCAGTAAATATAAGCTCCACTCCAGCACTGCAGGCTGCATGATCTACCACCAATCTATCATTATTGTAGTATTAGATCTTTAATGAAGGCTCTTGAGTCATCTTCTGTACTCTTTAGTTTAAGTGTAGATATTGGGTGATACAATGTCCATATTTGAAGCAACAATAAATCCTAAAATCATTTATATCGTCTACCTGAGTGACATTTCCAAAATCTTTTCATGAATAAAGGTTTAATTCTGTTTCAAACATGCAGCACATTACACACTGTAGGTATATTGCTATTAAACTCTTTTTTTTTTTTCTACATCTGAATGCTTAATTTTAATCCCTTGACTCTTATAACACAAACTGCAAGCACTTTCATTTTACAGCTCAAAACGAGCACCATGCGGCTGCAGTTGTATTATACTTAACACTTGGAGGTGACTGACACTTTCCACTCAGTAAAATGCTAAAAAGTGTATTATTGTTACCTACTTAAATTCTTTGACCTGAAGTTCAGCTATTGCGTTGACTAATTGCTACATTAGGAGTCCCGTTGAGTCTAGTGTTTCTCACAAAGTTTCACATATATCATTTACCTGTAACTTGCCTTAATGTGCCTTTATTGAATGCGTCTGGCAGAAAAACACAATTTCTCACCCAGATATGGTGCTCATGAAATGGATAAGTATCTTGTAAAACACCTTTACGCTTTCACTAGAGGAGCTTGATCGTAAAACGAACATTTCTATTATAAACTTCACAAACCAGCTTTAAAGTTTCAAAGAGCATTTATTAGAGGAATATTTCACAGTCTAGCTCTCAATGTTGCTAGACTTGGATATTTCTAGCCTGTGAGTGGATGGCTTAAGTGTAGAGTGTGTGTGTTGGCCTGATGGGTCTATCATGTGTGAGGCCTATGCTCTGATGGACTCATGCTGAGGCTCCCGACTGCACAGTGGTTCCCTACTGCGCTCTGACTCTCACTGGAACAACAGCTCTGTCTGTTTGCCTGTCTCACACTGCAATCTTCGTCAGCCCTTCCTATCGGCTGCACGCCTGCTTTGTTATTATCCATTCCCCACCCCCAGTAAAGAGGATAAGGCGTGCGATTAATGCTAGCCTGGTTCAAGCTGGAACTAGCTGGGTGAGAGAGGAGGGCCAGTCGAACCCAGACGCTTTTGTTATTGGCTAAGCATGACATCATCTCTTTTGTGTGGCCACTGGCAGGCCGCGGGCTGGGCACGTGCAGACTGGATGTGTGGTGTTAAGCTGAGCCCCCCTCCACCCCCCATGGCTCTGACCATGGCCAGGAGCTGCCTCAGCCTGCCAAGACAGCAAAGGACACCATTGTGGCCTTTTGTTGGCTGCTGAATGCAGGAAGCGGGACAGGGGCACTGAGCGTATTCATAGAAGGACCGCTGCCTCCCGCCTCACAACCCATTGAGCACTAATAGTCTGCATCCCCCAAGGCACAGCACTCGCCCTCATGCAAGCTCCAATGCCTCTAAGCTGAATGAGCATCCTCCAGTGCAGTCATCAAAATGATGTGCTCACGACTTTATCTCTTGTTCATGTAGGTCAGAGCTCGTCACATGCAAGGGGTTAGATAGTGGACCTTAGTTGGAACTGGCGCTTTCTCGTGCCTGTGGTAGCAGGTTGAGGCCAGGCGGATGGTGTCTTGACTTAAGCTTGGTTAATCCCTGCTCCATGATGGGACAGCCACCCGGCAGGCATTCGGGACAGATGGACAGAGGTTTCTTTATCAGCAGCCAGCACGGGAATCCACTCTTCCACCTGTAACAGGAAACACATGCCCAGCATCTGCCATTGACACACATATTATGCATCCACAAAATTAATAATAATAACAATGCATTGGTTTTATATAGCACTTTTCTGGACACTCAAAGACGCTTTACATTGCATTATTCATTCACTGCATACTTGGTGGTGGCAAGCTACTATTGTAGCCACAGATGCCCTGGGGTAGACCCTCTGACCACCACCAACCACTCACTCACTCACTACATTCAACAGGCTGGGGTTCAATATGGTCTCCCATCCAAACACCAACCAAGCCCTTCCACTGCTTAGCTTCCGAGGTCTGACGGGATTGGACAGAGCAAAGCGGGATGGCAAATATCAATGATCAATAATATGATCTGGTTAGAGCTCCGGCCTAGTCTTTCTGAATCTATTTGGCCATTTACAAATCAAATGCAGCTTTAAATGCCATAGAAATTTATTCATTAGACATTTCGATTTCAGACACACAATTGCATTGATATTTCTGTCTGACTCTGAATTCAATATTTTGTTTTGGTTGAACTCCTGTTTCAGGGAAATGACCAATTACTAGTTAGTCATTTAGACAAGTAAACATGATTTGTCAGACTCAATGATCCTCTACTTGGCTCAAACCTAAGTCTTATCTTTAGTTGTCGGTTGTGACCAGAGGTTTCCAGTAAAAGAACATTTATCAACCTTTTGTTTGTTATTTCTATTTGACAGTAGCAGCAACATTTAGCAACTGACTCACTGTGTGGATTAACTCCTGGTTTATTAAAGGGCAAGCTCAGGGATTTTTAATGTTGCGTTACCTTTTGCCAAGTCAAACAAAGACACTGGGTTTTCTACAGAGCAGGATATGTCATGTGTTTGCGTGGATGAGCTCATAGCCTGAATCTGTGTTTGTTTTACAGATCCTGGTGTTTAACATAGACACATTGACATCACGTAGAGTGTCCAAAACAAGCTCAACAAGGTGATATACAAAAAGGCTTTACAGGAAGTTAAGGAAGTATGATGCAAACTGTGTGTTTCTGTTCAGATGATAATAATAAAGGGGGCTGCAAAAAGCATCGACGACATAATATTTTTTTTTTTTTTTTATAACACAGCCTAAAACTAAAAGCGTTTCATTTCTATAATTTCTCTCATGTAGTTTTATTTTAGCCTTGTGGATTTAGATTCTTACAGTTTGCCAAGATCCTATGAAGACAACTAAATCAATTTATTTTCCTTGCGTCAGAAGAAGAAGGTGCAGGACTCCACTTGTTTGTTCAGTTGTAGCCCTACGTCAGCATGGGGCTCAGAGTGGGACTCCTCTGTTAGCACGGGGTGAGGGGTCACAGAACATGCACTGGTGTAAAGGTGTGACCAGATCAGGTGACTGGACTGACCAGTGATGACCTCACTCTGCACATGCTCACAGGCCGCTGAGACTTTCAGCACATCCATGGCTCTCGCACTAGTTACTATACGCCCATTTCAACACAGATCGTCTATGTCAATTTATCTCAAATGTAAAGAATATGGTTTATTAAATTAAATTCAGGACCAAAATGTGGCTAGAATGTCACTGTGCAGCCGATGTGGTTGAGGCTGTGGCACATGTAGCAAAACATGTATATATCTCAGTCAGATCAAGACCAAAGTGATTTTTTGATGTATTGCGGCTCCTTGTGATATGGGTAATAATAGTTTGGTGATATGTTGTGCAGCCCTACTCCAATAAGAAGTCCATATTCAACACTAGCCTAGTTTCCTCTCGCTGACTTTTCTCTGAGCAGAACACTGTGAGCAGCACATCACACCTACACACATGGAAGTGGCAGCTGCTGGTGCCAGTCAATGACATCATGGGCCCCTGAGTGGTATCTTTACAGAGCAATATATGTCACACCCTGTGAGTCGGAATCTCAGATGGATCAGCCGGCAGGTAGTTGTTCATTGGTAATGCCATGTACTCTATGCAGCATCAGGTGTTGTGTATTCAGACATGTAAAATGTTTATTATTGTGAGCCCACTGAACACACACTGACAGTTGATGGGGATCATGTTCAGGGCGGCCATGTTGTTTTCTGTATGATATCCCACAGGTGACTGTGACGGGACCAGACTGTGCTGTAGGAATGTGGAGCTGTTTTTAGAGCATTTGTTCTTGTGTGACACATAAACACGACACACACGCGCGCACACACACACACACACACACACACACACACACACACACACACACACACTGCTGATCAGCTCTGACCTTGCTGGTTAGTGCCTTTGCTGAGGTCAGGGAAACCATGCTTCACTTTCTTACACAAGCTATTACTGTAAGTCCAGGCTGAGTTTCCACTCTTAGAGGAGCCAAATAACTGTCATCTGTGTTTCTTTCAGTGTGTGCACAAAATGTCCCTGCTCTCAAATATAGAAACTTAAACTGAGCTGAAATCTGCAACTGCTGGCTTCCCACTTCTTTTAGTATTTCATAACTGAACATTGTCAGGAACTAGTATCTGCTGTTTATTTTCATGCACATAACGTTTGTGCTGTTTACCTCACTATCACATTTCTGTGATATTTTATTTGCAACCTCTGTATGCGTTTGCTTCATTGTCTGTGTATTGTCCCTTTTTAGCCGTGTCATTGCTAGTTGAGCAGTGGTAGCATGGAGGAGCACTGCAGAGCACTGCTGCAGTCTCAGCCTCTGCTCCCCAGGTCATTGACCTCCAGCACTGCAGCAAACCCATAACTCACTCACACAGCTCACGCATGTTTAATGTTGGGCCCAGTCATTGTTCATAAGTGTAGCACTATATTACCACATATAGAAAAGACATGTATTGGCCTGAAGCATTGTCTAAAATATTTAGACTAAATATTCAATAAATCTACTCTTTAAGTAGAGGCTGATGCTTGGCAGCTGCCACTCACTGCCACAGACTGTGTTTCAGCGCAGGCTGTAATCCCCAGAGTCCTAAATGAGATCTGATCCCCTGAGGATTAGTATTATTAGCCAAAATGATCTGAGGTTGATAAACATAGGATATGGAGAATCTCAAACAAAGTATACATTTTACTTTACTTACATACATACTACATAATGCAGACACCGTCTGTCCTGGAGTCACTGATCACTCTGCATTTTACTAAGTACCTGAAAGAAAGTGCTGTTTTCATTCTTGCAACTGCAACACATGCAGGCAGTAGCACAGAAGCACACTTTGTAGAACGGCACAATAAAGAGTATAGTGTCCTGTTGCCTTGAAGTATTCACAGTTTTCTTTCATCATGGCGCCTGCAGATGTGCACTCAGCTCTATGCAGAGTGTTGCATCACCAGTCTCTGCAGCACCAGTCCTTTATGTGCTTTCTCACTTCTCTTCCGTTTGCCTCTTTCTCCATCTTTGCCTGCCCAGCTCCTTCACTCCCCATCCTCTCTGTCCTCTCCATCCTTCCGCCCCTCTCCTCTCTTCTGTCCAGTAGCCGCTGAGTGTTGCAGTGATTCATAGCTGCAGTAGGCACTGCCTGATGGTCATGTGACCAAAGCCTGCCTGACAACATGGAGAACAACACAGCCGTGCTGCTGTGCACTCACTCACACACAAACACAGTGCGGCGCATGCTCATACTCACCAGACTCTGCCAGGTGCACATCAGCCTCTGCAGCTGTGATGCAGCCTCACACCTCTCTGTTTCACTCATTCATTCACATCCACTGGAACAAACCCCTCCACACCAGCCGCCAGTCAACACTGCAGTCAGAGCATTGCAGAGCTGACCCATCGCATGTTTTATTCACAGCCAAGTGCTGGGTATGCCGCTTCTCAAACACCTGTAGTCTTCTTGCTTTATGCGACAAACAGACCCGTCTATATATAAAATGTTTGAGCAGCTACTTCCTTGAATAAATATATAACTGTAATGTTTAGTTAAACAAGTAACTGCAAGTCATTCAGTTGCACCATAAACAAACAGTGATGTCATCAGAAGTGTAAACTTTGCATTTCCAGTTTGACGAGGGGATGTTCTTCAAGTCCAGCCAGTAACTCTGCGACAGTCATTCCTGTCTGTAACCAGCCTTTTCTTCCTTGCTGTTTCTTTTGTGCAGGTGGAACTGGGCAGAAAACAGGAAGTGGTGGTTTATGATCAGAGCTCCAAAGAAGCAGGGCATCTGTCCAAAGACGGCTTTGTGCACATCCTCATGGGAAAGTTGGAGGGCACTTTCCATAAAGTCTCTCTGCTCACAGGTACGTCAGGTGTACTGCTTGCTGTGTGAAAACATTGCCTGCATTTTGTTTTTCAGGGTTTTTCTCTCATAACTTCTTTTATGCAATGTGGGTGTCATGGCAGCGATTGGTCAGCAGAGGCCACTAAAGATTTCTTCTTTCTGTCATTTATACTCCTGCCCTGTTAGCGATCCCTAATTAAACTGCCACTTTAATCCAGAGATGTATCGAATATATAATTAATGTCTGCTGACTGACTTTAAGATCTTTAAGCCTTTTCTTGATCAAAGCACCAAAGCTTAACTTCCAATCCTGCCTTATTTACCGCACTTATGATGCTGTCACAGTGTCCCTAAGAGTACTGCGGCTTATAATGGAGTTCTGGCTGGTCTGTTAATAGCCTTCTCCAGTTCATAACATCTCCATCACGGCGCTAAATGCTCGGCACTTGATGTTTCTAAGGAGGACCCACATTACATACATGCGGGTACTACTGGAGGAGGCTCACCAATCCAGCCCAAATGTGTCAGCGCTGACAGAGGCGTAATCCGCATCACTCAGGATTGCACACAGGATTGTACAGACGTGCTGCCTGTGGCTCGCTCCCCACTGCGTCACCACAGCCACAGAGTACATGTACTGCACTTTATGAAGTAACTGTACAACTTGGACCAGTTTGATCTGACTGTACAGTTTTACTTCTGCTTCAGTTAATCAAAAAACAACTTTGTCCACTGTAAGTAATGAGTAATGTGTAAGCCTCATGTTGACATACGAAGCGGGTCAAATTCACCCTTTTTTTTTCAATATTATCTATGTTTGTGACCTATTACATCAACAATATCTGTTTTTGTGCTTTTTCACATTAACTTGAATATTTTTTGTGGTCACTACTTTTTATCGTAACGTTATCTTGGCTCCTCTGCTCTCCTCTGCACATCATGCTTTATCTCCTGTGCAGAGATTAACTTTTTCATGACTCACTCATCGATGTGGGATTGCCTGAAAGCAGAGCTCTAATTAGTCCGGGACGGGGCACACAAACACAGATGTACATTTTCATCGGAGGAAATACTCCACGGGCTCCTCATTTTCCTGTTTTTCTGCTGTTTCTACGGCGACAGTGGCAGAGAACAGTCGGCAGCTCGGCGCGACCGCAGGGATTGGCTGTTGTTTGGGTCCTTGTATCATTGGGGTCAGTGGAGCTGCCAGGAGGCTGTCATGTATATATAGTGCGTGATGGAGGATGTACAGTCGTCGCATTTTCACACATGTAAAGCATTTCTTCTCCACATACTTAACATTGTGGCAGTGAGTGACCTTAAAGACTCTATTACAGTTTGGTAGTAACTGAAAGAAAACTATCAATTTTGATACTATGAAACTATCCATGGAAATGCTCTGTTTAGATTTAGTTGATTTTAAACCTTCATATTTACATTGCTCCATTTACTTACCGCTCTTTTGTGTGCTCTCTTCTCTGTAGTGAGATCTATGGCACTGCAGGGTTTTTTTCCAGCGATAACGTCATATGAATGTGACTGAGGACTTATCCTAAGCCACGCATTTGCCAAATCCACATGCACACATTACATACTTCAGCAAATCAAGCGAGACCTGAAGTAAGAGGGAAAGGATTCAGAGTTAGATATAGAGATGAAATGAAAATAATCCATAATTCCTTCCATCCATCCATAAAAGGGATAAGATCTTAGTGAAGGGTATGAAGATTCATTTCAAGGACTCTCGGCCTTATGTGAACCAAGTAGCTCGACACGGAGGACTCTTACTTTGTCAGATATTGTTCATTCTTTAATCAGAAAGAACAAAGTATTTTCATTTCAAGATTCAGTTCATTGCCAAATAAAATAGCAGTTTTTGCGACTGACTAATTGATTCGATTTGCGTTTATGCAGCCGCACTCTCTTGCTCTAAGAATAGTGCGGTCACAACAACAACAAAAGATATTATTCAAGACAATGGCGGTCGGTGTCGTTTGCGTGTGCAGCTTTCTTTCGGGACTAAAATCAATATTCTTTCTGGCTCACAAATCACACCGCTTCCTTTGTTTGGATGATGTAATGGAGTTGGTCTTGTCCCAAAAGAACCATTGTTTTGGAGGGAGGGGGGGGGGGGGGGGATGAGACAGCTAATCCGGGTCACAAACCGCTCTTTCTCTGTGTGGCGCTGATTGAACCAATGATGTCTGAGTTACGGGTTTTGCGCGGTACTAAAAGTGTACATTCAGACCCCATTACTTCATAGTCCTTGTGAGAATGTTGTGAGAAGCGAGGCCTCTCTCTCTCCCTCTCTTTACCGCAGCAATGATCTCATCCGGGCCGATATGTCTTGCCTTTTTGAGAGTTATGACTTGAGCGAACAGAGAAAAACATCAGTCGTGCGGAGCCAACTGCCTTCCCACTGGGTCTAAACTTTGCCCGTTTCCCACCATTCTGCAACTCAGAAGTAAACTGTGGACAGCGCTGTGAACACTCTTGCTAGAACGCAAAACCTTTCAGACATAGCTATTTTAGTCGGTTGAAATCTCTAATAACTCTTCACAAATCTTATATTTCAGCCAAGGAATGTTATATGCAAAATAGACTTTTTGAGCTTTTAATCTGTGGTTGAAATGTTCATAAATTGTGTTATTTAGGAGGACAGGCTAGTTTGATCTTACTGTGTTCGCCGTTTATGCAATCCACAATTGAATGAGTATTATGCTGACAAAATGCTACAAAAAAAAGTGACCAAAAAGTTACACAAACTCACAAAAAAGTGATAAAATTAAGAAAGAAGAAAAAGAACGTGAAATAAGTGACAGCAACAACGCAAGGAAAAGGATCAGTTTAGATCAGTTTTATGGGTCTACTCTGGCCTATATTCTGTAAGCTCCAGTCAAGAAGCTTTTAGATTTGGGTGAAACCAAACTGGAGAAAAAGTGCTTGGTTCAGGTGGGGGTTAAGAGGTTAATAACTAAACCATTTCAACACAGTCCATTTAGTTTTTTCATTTAAAGCAGTACTAACTAACTAACTCGTACCCCTAGGGTACCAGCACCACTGCAGGCGTTTTTTTTACTCATTAACTGAGTAAGAGTAAATAAGAGAAAAAGAGAGTGAGAGTAAATACTACGCTGACAGAAAAGACGAAGGGAGGGAGGGATAATGTACATCCAATTACACAATGGAGATATTTTTTTTCCACTCAGACTTGGCTGTAAATACTGTTTAAGTGGCGCTAGCCCACAGTTAGCATTGCTCGTTAGCCTGTTAGCTTCTTCTTCGTGATTGCATTAGTGTGTATTGGGGCCTCCGATCCGGAGCAGGGAAAGCTGCAAGTGTGGTTTTCTGGCCAGAGACACCAGGGGGAGATGAAAGACCCCCCAATCATCTTGTGTTACCCCCAGAGGGACTACGGAAAGGATTTATTAAGGTAAAGAAGTTACTTAGTACTGCTTTAACTGCAACCGGGCCTTTAAATCAGGGAAATCGTGATTAAAGTTGAACTTACTGACATTTTTGACTGATTTTGTGTCCTCTAATATTGCCATAAGGATAATTTGGCGATACATTGTGCAGCACTAAATCCAACTACGTGATTTGGCACTCATGCTCTTTATAAACCAGAGCGTAGACTTTCTAATCATGCATTTAAGAACACTACTTCAACGTAAATAGTCAGTGTTATGCATGCTTCCTGAACCTACTGTACTTTGAAGTGTCGTAGAACGCTGACAAACGGCTTATAAAGGATTCGAAAGATGAAACAATATGACATGAGTGGAAGCAAGAGGAGAGAGTTCAGAATAAAAATAAAATCTTCCTGGCACACACCGACTACAGCAGTTTGAGAGACGGGTACGAGGAGGATTTGAATATCTTTTTCTGAACGTGTGATCGGAGGCGATGGATGTGTGAGACTGCTGGTAATCTTCCCCCTGCTCCATCTGCCAGTGTTTTTGACAGGATTATTAAAGCAGCGCACCACTGGGTCATAGTGACGGAGGCAATAAGGCTGCGTCAGGAAATGAGGGCAAAGTGAGGAAACCGCCACGTGCCACGGCCTGGAATACGTTTGACCTCGATGTGAACAAAAATGAAAACAGTAGTAGGAAGGGCCAAGTTGTCAGGAGGAGTGGGCGAGTGCAGAATTTAAGAGGTTTAACAGTCATTTTATCTGCCAACTATTGCACATTTTCATCTGAATAATGTGGATAGCCCTTAGAGAGATTTTCATGATTAACTGAGTTGAAACATCTGCATCTGGACAGTAAAAGCCTCTGTCCCGTGAAAGCAGCCTATTTCTAAGTGAAGGTCAACATTCTGCTGCTACACTGCAATGATATTTTTTGTTTTTATCGGTAAAAACAATAAATGTGGCCTTTCCTGGACTAGCAAGTAAACTGATGCTGCGGCCGGACTGAAAACTGCGGCTAACTCAGCAGCAAAAACAAACTCCACACTTCCTCACAGTACAACATCCCTATGTCATTTCACCTGCCCCGCACCACGCAGCACACAAACATCTGGAAAGGAGCCGCAAAAAAGTGGAATGTTTGAAGAATGTCAGAACAGCAGCGATAGATTGAAGTTTTCCCCTTCAAAGGTAAACTTTTCATCAGCGTGCGAGTCCCATTAGTTAGTGCGAGTTTGTAGCTGATTTTACACTTAAATTCACCAGATCCGATCCTCTCTTGCGTCCTAATAATAGATCCATGCCTAGCGTGTGGCTTCCTGTTTGTTTGGCCCGAGTATTCCCTGGGATTGACCTGACAGGCGCTGCAGCATCACGGTGCTTGGATTTTTTTTTTTTTTCCAGAATGCGATAGAACTGGCCTGTCGATTAAAATGCACTACGATTATCAAGATCGACCTTTATTAAAATTGCAATTAGATTAGATTAGATTAATTGCCCAGCCCTATACTTATTTATTACCTGGGATCCAAACTCCTAAACATTACTAAAATAACATTTCTTCTCAAGAATGACTTTATGACATTTTACAACTTTCACGTTAATGTAAACAGCAACAACTGTTAGTTCACAATCGATAAAAAAAACACTTTATAAGTTGATCCATATCTCATTTTTTCACAAATATGTGCTTTTACAAAATACTCAGGGACTAAACTAATCTTATTTCACAACTTGAATAGTATAAATGGCCTTGAACATTCACAAGGCATTGCGGAACATGCTCTTGTTCCATCTGACAGAAGTAATTAGCGAAACGTGCGTTTGGTTTTGAACTCCAGACATACTAATAATTCCTTATTGCGATATGTAATGCATGCGGGTTGGATTTGCCCGACACCTTATCTTCTAACTAGACGGGCTCGGTCAGACCTGCCACATTCTGACAGTCTTAGTCACCTAATAAATTCTACTGGTGCACAAAGTCAGGTCGAATCAGTCAGTCTTTTTGAGAGGATAACACTTCTTTTCATCTCAAATTCCTTGTCTCCTGACCCTACATGGCTTTGTTATTCCTTTCATAACACAGACAATATATGATCCCTATAAATTGCCATGTTGTTTGAGGACAGTTTGGTCTTTAAGAGTTTCCTCCCACGCTGTCAGCCCCGCCAGCTCGGGTCCAAAGCACACAAGACGAGACACGGCGATGACAGACGGATGAGCGGCATTAGCAGATGAAAGGAGCCTCCCTATCATTTACTTTTTACTCCTGCTGCTGCTCCCGTTTTCTCACACATGCTACTTAAAGACCCACTTACAGCAGCGCCGCGTACAGTGTAAACCGCGGCTCCTATGACATCAGTTTTGGGCGTGACTCGACAGGCAGCGGTCCAAAGGTCAAGTCAGTTATGTGTCATTCTTCTCCTTATACAAGCAGGCGTGGTCAGGTTATTTTGCATGAAGAGGTGAGGTAATGGTGGAAGGGGAGGCCCGCGCTCACAAAGCGTCCGTTCACTCGGGGACATTCCAAACGGCCGCATAAGGAGGTCCGTTTGTCTCCACATCTGCATCAAAATGTGCACACACCAAAAAAAAGATGTTAAAACACAAGGAGAGCTTTGAGGAGGTGATGTAATTCTTTTTGTTGCGCGGCGTTCATTAATGTGCATTCAAGTGCGCCTGTGTCATTCTGCGCGTGTGTGGTCGACGAGCTCATTCACTGCCCCGGCCTGTTACGGACTCTGAGGCCGTCTTTAAAGTTTCTCCTCCAGGAGGGAAGGCTCACACGCTGGCAGAGTGGCTGAGCTACTTGCACACCTAAAGACCACCACACCAAAAGACTGCGCAGTAGAGAGAGGCACGGCTATTTTGAAAATGCTGCCAAAGAAACACAGAGGATCCAAAGATTGCAACTTTTAATTGCTAATTTTACCAAACCATTTCAATATTGTATGCTCTTTTGAATTGGACTGGAGCTTACAGCCTATACAGGGTCCCTGCACAGTTTGCAAGGAGAAATCTTTAAGATCTAGAATTCCAAATTTCTAGATCAGATGCACCTAAAGATGACCCGCATTTTATGTAAAATTTGTTGGAAATAATAAGTATTAGGGAGGGATAGAAGCATTTTCTTTTTCATTTTGCCTACATTTGCAATTGTATACAGATTATTTATGTGTGCATTAGATACTATTTTATATGAACTATAATAATGTATTATTCCAAATGAATGGAATACGAGTTCACACTTCATGCAGTGTCCACCTTGGAATTAAACAACAAAGAATCCAGTGCATCAGACTCTAATGCTGACGCTCCGAGTTCACCACCTATCTGTCAGTTCAGTTAAAGCAATCCTTGTCAGAACGGTGCTACTACAAACTGAGTCTGTCTGTCTTTTTTATCGTCACTCTTTTGTCAGTTGTTTTGTTGCATTTTCATCACATTTATCACTTTTTTGTCACGTTTTTGTCACTTTTTTTTGCGTTTTTGTCACTTTTTTGTCTAGTTTTTAGATTTGGGTAAAGCCAAACTGGAGAAAATGTGATCGATTCAGGTGGGGGTTAAGAGGTTCAAAACCAAAAATAGTAATGGTACATTTTTTTAATTTTTTTATTTGAGTCATAAACAAAATATCAAGACCAGAACAATACGAAAGAATTTAACAAAATTAGAAAAAAATCTAACCTAAACATATTACATAGTATTTTTAAGTCACTATACATGTTTGTTTCAGGCTGTGTTAGCAAAGAAATTGTAAATCTTAGGTGGAAGATTTTGCGATATATCGTGTCATCTTGCTAAACAACTACACAGTGAATATGGCCCCAAATACGCATCAAATCACCCATAGTCAAATAGTTAAATAAAATGTGTGCATTTCCCAAATTCTCATCGATTCCACCTGTTGCACTCTTAAAAACTCAAATTGCACAGTTAATGAAAGGGTTTAGTCATGCTTTCATACTTATTCAAACGAAGAAGCATAAATGTGCAATTAAAAAACTGCTACAATGTGTTAAGACGCTTGAGGTGGCAACAGTGCCTTCTTAAGTTAGAGTCACATATTGAAGTGTGTGGTGACGATCAGGTATCATTTGGCATCAGGTGTCTGTCTCTGTTGTGTTTTACCACGCTGAGGTCAGGAAGGGCGCGTTCCTGTCCGTTTCTACTCGACTCCCCTTGAACGGTCCCACTGTTCACCTTCTGAGCCGGTGCACCTCACAGTGGCCCTTCGCCCCTCTCCATCTGACCTCGTCTCCATTTCCTGCACGAGCAGCTCCGGCAGATCAATGATTTCATTCAGAAGGAGCCAGCGGTGCCATTAGGAAGGTGAGCTCACCCTCCCCTGGGAGCTCTGCCACATTATTCTCAATGACCTGGCCTTCCTCCGTCACTCAGCGCCGCTTACCTTCGCCGCTTAAGTGTCTTCCCCGTCCTCCTCCCCCTTGTCCCGCTGCTCTCTTGTGTTTCACGCTGCTGAGAACAGAGCTCTATTTTTAGGGCCAGACTCCTGCGGTCGTCACATCTGGCGCCAGAGGCCTCGGTGCGCTCACCCCTGCCCGTAGATACACAAACACCGGCCCCACCCCAGGCAGCAGGGAGGAGGGGGGGGGGAAGGGGCACAAAGGTCAAAGAAAATATCTATGACCTCACCTCTTTGCTCCAGAAAGCGCTTGAGACTTGAGAAGTTCTTGGGGCCGTGTCGTGACATAATGCCCCATTTTGTGCAGACCGTCACGCTGCAGGTATGTCACAAACAGCCTCTTAGACTTGCACCTTCATGTGTTTTGTGCACCAAGACTTGGACTTATTTGGTGCTCAAACACTGAACCAAAGTGACAGAAAAGATATTTGTCAGCCTTCAAGCATCACTTTCTTCTACGTAAATAGCTTTTTATAGTTTTCGGGAATAGAAAATGATAGAACAAGCATTTTAGAATCCTCATAGGGATGACGTAAACAGAAAAGGATTTGCTGTTTTAGTGACTGCCTTTCTGCTTGGCCGAGGACTTGACCAGAGACCCCTAAAGATGCAGCAACATTTGGAGAGTGATTCAGGCTAAAATCTACTCATTATGCAAGCTGACAATACAGGCTCTCACACACATATGGCGTACAATAACTCAAAAAAAAGGAGGCCTGTCCCCAGTTTAGCTTTATGTAACACAGTTCTGCTCACCCTCCTCTTCCCAAGTCGGTCTCATTGGCCTCACATGATGAGCTTGATGTCATTTTCCCCTTCTTGCCTCAAAAACGGAGAACAAAAACAGGCCAGTGTGAGTGCGTTGCGAGTGTTTATACAAGCCTCAGCCAAATGTTTCCACCATGACGTGATCTCCTCTCGCGCTTCTTCCCGTTCTCCTCCATCACCTAGAGCTTCTCATGTCGTCTTTGCGCAGGGATGCACGCAAACCTATACATGTGCAAAGCATGCAAACACGAGAGACGGATAGAATGCCACAGATGCGGATTGTAGTGGAAGAAGACATGCTTTCAAATATGCTTTAATGTATAGTGATGTCACATAGGTTTATCTCCAAATGCAACATCTAACAGTGCGCTCTTTAATGATCTTATAGTCACAAGATGTTGGGGCAAATTAGATACATCATATGATCTTAATGTAGGACTGTGCATCACTGTCATAGCAGATGCAGTGTAGTTTGCGTAGTTACGTGTCGCCATTGGAATGTGGTCTGTAATTTTAATTTAGCATATTTATCCAGCATGTCATTATTCGAACCAGGCTTGGACCAGGAATTTTACTCATGACAAAGTCTACTCTACATTCACAGATATATTAGCTCATTCTCTGCTTTTGACCATGGTGTTGTCCTCCCTCCACTCGTTCCCATCATGTCGGTGCTCAATTTGCCTCCACGACAATGCAACCCTTGCTTATAGCATTTGTAATTTTTAGTCTTCATTCTCCCCTTTCAATCTGAGCATGAGTCCAGGAGTTTTGTGTGAACTGAAATGAGAAATGTGCCCCAATGTATTGAAAACGGTGTGAATAAAGCTTCATATGGATTTGAACTTTTGACAAATATACGACTACAATGCGGTGGCTATAAAACTATATATGGTTGCCCTAAATACTTGACGTCAAGCCTTTTAAGCTGCTTTGTGCATATAGTCCATTCATGGTGCATACCTCATGGCCCCTGGTCCATTTGAAATCTATCTAGAGCGCTTCTGCACATCCCAATCCCATCCCTGTCATAGAGCTAGAGAATAAAAATAGTCTGTTTAAACCGTTACCTAGGCAGTGTCAACACATCAGGTCAACAGAAGCCAAAGGAGAACAAGCCCACCCCCGTCCGGACCTCATAACTTCACAGAGAGAGCAGGGGGAGGTAGAAAGCGGGCCAAGCTTTGTGTAGTTTGGTAATGCCTTAGTTTAGTTTCTGCACCATTTCCCGCCCAATGACTCTGGCACACATCGAGCATGGAAATTTCCAAAGATGTCGAAGAAAAAGGGAAAAGACACGGCTCACAATTAGGCAAGTTTATCCTAACCACGGCTGGCCTGCATCCACGAGATTCCATTCGTGCTCGGCCTGCCCACGGCCGCTCCTGTCATAGCACCGTCATTCCCGGGAACAATAGCGGATTCCTGTTTTCACCGCACACGCTTTAATGCACTTATCTCCACATACCATAGTGCTCCAGCTCTAGAGAGTTTGGGATGGGATAGTACAAATTCAATGTTACCATAGATTTGGTCATTTTAGGGAGATTTTGCACACACAGACATTAGACATTCGCTAAAAATACATACAAACTTGGAGGCATGAGTTGCGTAACAATTCTCTTAGCTATCCGGGTCACTACTAGTTACTTTGCGATATTTACCTTTCATAAAATCAAGTAACAAAGACACCATCGGGAGACATAGAACTAAATTAGGAGAATCTGGACTAAAACTGAACTGGCGACAATGCAATCTTGTTTAAGGTGGGATTAAATTATAAATGATAGCTTGAGTATTGTACATTTTAAACTCTTCACTGGTTTATGAATTGAAGAGATCTTATTTAATTATTTTATTTGTAATTTTCCTCAGGCTTGGGCGCACTGCAAATCCTCTCTGGTTTAGCGCCTCTCCTGGTATGCGCACAGACTTGTAACTGAGTTCCTATTCTCGCAAATACATGACCACACACTAACTTTGAACCCAACCTCATCATGGGCTGCAACCGCTTCCCGACAAACGAGGGAGATTTGGCCATCGCCACGGCAACAGGCTAATTTTGGAGCCCCTAGGCCCCATATGGAGGAATGTGGTACTTTGTGATCGCGCTCGTCCGCTTCATATTCCAAACAAATCCGCCGTGGCCCACGCAAACTCACAAAAAGATAAGGTCACTTCCATTTTTGTTGTGTAACCGTTTCCTGTTTCCTCCCCAAGGCCAAAGAGGTTTACTCTGTGGGATCTGAACATCTATGTTTATAAATGTAGTACAGTGGAATTTGCACAAAATAGCTGTCAATTAAAAAGAAAAAACAGTGGCACAATACAATTCCTTCCTTCATACGACTGTGGCTTTAAATGTGTCAACTGCAGGAAAACAATATTCTAATCAGAAAGCTGAAAGTATCCCACACTTTGTGTTGCCAGATGCTGCGGTTAAAACCAGTTTTCTGGAAAAGCTTAAAAGGACTCTCTCCGTCTCACCGGAAAAACAAATCCTGCACTAGCACCAATTAGTCAGTGCAGTTAAAGCTCAGAGACTGAATTCTGATCCTGCTGAGCTTGACGTATTGTAGAAAACAAACAAAAGAAAAACTTGTGCCCACACAGCTTGATTTGTGCATGCAGTACCTTTCATAAACCATTAACGGTGTCTTTCCACTGAACATGAGCCTTGTTCTATGTGCTCGCATTGTTACGTATTGGCTCTACCCATTGCACGCTTGTGTTTTCACTACATGACACAGTTTTTGTGGGCGGTGCCCTCACAGATGTCCACGCTGTACAGATCGTCATTAATGGTTTTGTAAGCCGCAATGAGAACAAGTGTGGACAAATACTGCCTTCTCGTGGGGGTTATGGAATTATTCAGTGGTGCCAAGGCAAATACTAGAGGAAAGAAGCAGCTAAATGACAACTATGAAGGTAAGCAACATGCAAATGTTATGCTAACACCAGCTAAAGTTGCGCTAATAGCGGCCAAATGCTAATATCGGCAAAATCCCCTTTTTGAACAGCGGCATGATGTTGTGAAATATTAAATCCGTATGACCTGCATGTTAGTAGTGAGGGCTGTCCTAGACCAGCGTCTGTTGACGTTCGTTTCGGTTCAGCGCGTTGGCGACTGCCAGAGGTCGGTGCCAAATCTTATACCTAGTCAGATCAGTTTGGCACTGGCCTCAACGGTCGAAAAGCTCGCCCAACCGGGTTGATCAAGCACTGGGTTGTGTAGTGACTGTCTGCCAGTGGATGTAATAATGTAGGCTGCTACTTAAAATTGTATTAAAATGAAATTAATTATACATTTAAAGAGAAGAATGCAAATAAACACTTTCATTTACTATATAGAGCTGTAAAAAGAACCGTTTTCTGCCTGAACTTACCGTTGTCTGGCAAGTCTTGCATCATCAGGGAGACTGTTTCAGATTTTAGCAACATAAACCTGAAATGACTAAAACATGTATCCATAGGGCTATTTAAGCTACGACATCGTTAACAAAAACATTTCTTTTATGTCATATAGTGTCATCATTTTAGTCAGTCCCTCCAATCGTGTGATGGTTTACTTATTTTTTAATGCATTATGAACAAGAAAATATTCACTCACGATATTTTAAGACAACAGGAAGATAATCTAGTCACTTTTTCTTTCCAAACGTTGTAAATAATGAGGCAGTATTCCTAAAATGATCGTGAAAATACAACAATAGAGCCTGAAACGAAGCCTGGTTGGGTGGTGCTAATTTATCCACCAGCAGGTTTTGGCGAGACGCGCTCAGTAACAGCTTGCCCAGTTCCTCTGGCAGCATTGCGTCATTCTTTCTCTATTGTTCTTCAGTGTCTGTGCGGATGATGTCACTGCCCCGCTGTGAATGACACATTGACTCTGAGCACAGAGCCTCGAGGGGCGCAGAGGGCAGAAACGCCGACCCCTCGCCCGGGCCTGTTGAGTTATACGCTGTTAGCAATTTATGTATGCTAATGTAGTCTCCAGGGCAGTGCGGTGGCTTGTTACCACTGTAGTCCATTTGATTAATTGTAAAGTGGGTTCAGGAAGTAATTATGTTATATGTTTAAGTCTAACACTGAAAATGGATTGTACGTAATCCTGGAAAACATGACTGAAAATCAAATCTACCCATTGTTATCAGTGGAAGATGGCTCTTGCCAGTCCTTTTTTGCGCTCATTGTGAGTCATGTTGCTTGTGCTGGTGAGATAATAGAGTTGTTGTGTAAATATGAAATTGATGACAGTAACATAGAGAGGCTGTCTGCACTCGTATGGTAGACAGGGAGACGGAGACAGAGACAGGGAGACAGAGACAGGGAGACAGAGACAGGGAGACAGAGACAGGGAGACAGAGACAGGGAGACAGAGACAGGGAGACAGAAACAGGGAGACAGAGACAGGGAGACAGAGACAGGGAGACAGAGACAGGGAGACAGAGACAGGGAGACAGAGACAGGGAGACAGAGACAGGGAGACAGGGACAGGGAGACAGGGACAGGGAGACAGGGACAGGGAGACAGGGACAGGGAGACAGGGACAGGGAGACAGGGACAGGGAGACAGAGACAGGGAGACAGAGACAGGGAGACAGCGAGGAGTGTCCTGAATGTGTAACCAACGCAGAACCAGATTGGGCGTCTTTTAGTGCCTGTAGGACCACGCTCTGGTCTGGGTAATTCACACTGAACTAGGAACAAAAATAATGCGGTAACGTCACTGTTTTCATTTCAACACAAAACATTTCATCAGGAATCAGGCCTAAAACAAAACGAATATGTAACTAAATTAGAAAGATCTTAGCTCAAACATAACTTTTGCTCTTTATTTATTTATTTTTCTTTTGCAGAAAGTGTGTCAAATCCCAGTCAGATGGAAGACCTCCGAGATTGCGGGATATATTGTGGCTTCTTGCGATATGGGATTTACTGTATTAAATCAGCACTTAGTAACTTGTTTTAACTTTATAAATCCTTTTTGTAGTCCCTCTGGGGGTAATACAAATGTTAATGGGATAATTGGGGGGGTCTTTGATCTCCCCCTGGTGTCTCAGGCCAGAAAACCACAATTGCAACTTTGCTGCCTCCGTGTAGGAGTCACCAATACACACATAATGGAATCGCGAAGAAGAAGCTAACAGGCTAACGGGCAAAGCTAACTGCAGGCTAGCGCCACTTAAACAGTATTTACAGCCAAGTTTGATTGAAAAAAATGATCTCCTTTGTGTAATTGGATGTGCAATATCCCTCTCTCCCTTTGTCTTTTCTGTCAGCGTACTTTCACAGACAATTAATGAGTAAAAAAAAACGCAACAAGCTACGACACCTGCAGTGGCGCTTATGGCCTCTAGGGTTATGAGTTACTTAGTGTTGCTTTAAGATTGTTACCTAATATTGCGCTAACAATCATTTGGTGATTGTGGACTGCTCTACACTGAACTGATCTGAAACTTGCCTGTCAGTCTGCACTAAGGTCAACCAATCGCTGTCAACTCTCCTCAGTGGCAGCTCTCGCCCCCCTTCACTTGTACCGTACATGTCGATGGCTAGTCTTACATGCAGTTGTTTGTGTTAAGTGCTGCAAGGGGCCAATGGCATCCGGGCTCTAGCCATTAGCATTTAGAAAGAAAAAAGCATCCGTTCAGCATGAGTGAACCTGTGTGGACAAATTCACCTCAGGGAAATCATAAGACTAATGCGAAGGATCTATTAAGCTACAAAATCCTGTAAACATAAGAGTGCTTTTGAAGTAGGAGAAGAAACAACCAAAATAAACAATACTGTATCGAATGAATGCATGAATGAAGCAAAATACTACTCCAGGCTGAAAAAAGATTTTTGGATGATGCATACTCTTAACAGGAAATTGAACTGTAAGAACATGCACTCTACTGAACATCTCAGCGGGGATTTTTAAGAAGAGCCCGTCTGGTCTTGAAAACCCCCCTTAGTGCAGTTTGATGATAGTTTACCCTCCCTATTCCTTTGTGTTGCTTTAAATGTGCTCGATTAAGTGCGCATCTTCCACACATTTTCCGACTGGTGCTTAAGACCCGGGGGGTTGAGTTGTTTGGAGAGCAGGGGGCCTGCTGCTACTGCACCCCCCTCCAGGCTGTACAGATACAGAGATGAAACTGCTGCTCGAGCTCACCCCCTACTTTTATCACATATACACATCTGCAACTGCCTCTATCTGTCTCTGGCTTATCTCTGACCATTTTCCTTCATTTGAAAATAGTCAGGGAATATTTTGACTCCTTGAGGATTTTCATTGATTACATTTATGCAGTCAAATAAACAGCGCCGCCGCCATGGCCACTTCCATGTGCATGTATAAAACATACATCCTGCTTTGCTAATGCCCCTTTGGGAGATGACAACACCATCTGAGCCCCCTTCTCCCTGCTGATTTGAGCCCCCCTCCCCACTGATCTAATCTACCCCCCCCCCCATCCCCAACTTCAGCCTCCCCTCTCTCCCCTGGCGACTACCTCACCCCCCAGGCATGTCAGCTGTGCTCTCCTGTAGGCATTACATCACTCCCAGAGCAGCCATGTTACTGATCCCCTGACAACCAGCATTATCAACACAGGTCCACATATGCTTATATTAACGCATATTAAAGCCAGTTGCTGTGTATCATCACTGGGCCGGTGTCTTCAGTGCACCTTGCTCTGCTCATTGTCATTGCGCACACATGCGCGTGTACACACACACTTCTTGACGCTTCCACCTCTAAAATGAATTCAAGCACGAATGAAGTTCAAGTCTTCATCACCCCAGCCTACCCCATGTGGAGGATGACGTCTCCCATTCCTGTGATATCCTGACAGATGATCCGGGGTGTAGAGTGACGCTCCTGTCACTGCCTGTCTCAATGAGCAGCCAAGAAGTGCACTGTTGAGAGGTATTAAACACATGACTATAAATAAAGTCACTCTACATTAAGACATGCGAAGGGGAATGGATGTTTAATTAAGATACAGTAGGTTTAAGGTGATCTCATTTTATGAGGCTTTGACCATATAAACATCAAACACCTGGAAATATCCAAAATGAAAGATAAGGAAACTCTTTTGGCAATACAGGGTGATTACTACTATTATACACAACCTGCTCCAGTTCATTATTAGGTGGCAAAGTGGCTGCTGAGCAATCTTGCCTCAAAACAAGGAGGTTCCAGTTTTTGATTCTTGGATCATGTGGGGTCTTTCTTGAGATTGCATGAGTGGGTTTCCTCCAATTTACATGCACAGTAGGCCAATGCTAGCAAAAGCATGTTTTACTGCAACAAAAACCAAAAGCCAAACAAAATACTTGGAAGAAGCGCATTACTCTGCTTAACTGTAAATCATGATTGGCTGTCCATAACTGTATTATGTGTCTGGTCATTTGGCCTCTCAATCACAGCCCTGCTCATCTCCAAATGTGGATCCTGTTTGTGTGTAAGCTCACGTCACCGTGGTAACATACCATAAAAGCTGCTGTAAATCAAAGAGATGTCAGAAGGTGCAGAAGGGGGTGCCCAGAATGACCGTCCCACCTATTTCTGTCTCTGCAGGACAACACTTGTGCAGTCAATAAAACCAAGTAGCTGTCATTTATAGCATGCAGGCTGTAATCCACTAATTAAACGCATGTACTATTCTGGACGCAGTTGCCCCGCTGTGGACCAGAGCAGCGGGACATGGCCACAACTGGGGTTGTTTACTTTAGGACCTCCCTTGGTTGTCCGCGTTATTGACTTTCAGGCCGCCTTTGGTTCTGCAGGTGTCGGAGAGTTGCGTATGCTTTAGGTTTACTGTTTCAAACCAAACTGCCAGAACAACCAAACGAAGATGTGGATTCAAAGCCCTGCGCCTCTTTGAAGTGCAGTGACCCCGGTCGCGCCTGCTCAAACCACCTGCAACAACTCCAAATAAGCTCATGATGGTGATGTATGCTTGTTAGCTCACGGCATGACACCCTTTTTGAACTACAATCAGCGTTTCTTGCAAAGCACATCATGTAGTGACCTATTTCATCCCACTTCTCTTTTCTGTGACCCGCAGATGAACAGTGGAGGGTGACGTAAGGCTGCTCTCACCCATGTGCGCTCATACAGGCCTTTATAGTGATGAGATGAGGTCAGTCAGCATGCAGATGGCCCAATACAACCAGACAACTTGTATAAGCGTATTTTTTGGGGCGAGCCTGGTGTGGGCGATGACGAAACTTGCACCCATCTGACCCACTTTGAGGAGCGCTGTCGTATGCACTGTTATTAGATAAGCACAGGTCTCGATTATTGTCTACCAATGTCTTTGCGGTAATCCAGTTGAGGCACAAGCTCTTGTCCGGAGGTTGTGTTAAGTCCTGTGGAGCTTTGTTTCCAGAGCTGGTCTTGTGGCCCACATGATTGTCATTCCATAGTAAGGTACCAGCAGTCTGCTTTGTGCCTTGTCAAATGCATGATGGCTGCCAATAGTGAGGCCTTCAAACCTCTTTTCTGTATCATATCTGTTCGGACATTTTTTGAATGTTTTAAGTTACGCCACTAAGAACCTGACATGTACAGTAACTTCACGCAGATCTCCCTTTTGGGTAGTTTAATTGTACAAATACAGGCAGTGGCATAGGTGGTAGAGCGGGTCGTCCCCCCGAAGGAAATTGCAATGCTGTCGGCTGCTCACGTTCACACAGCACAATATATACATTACTAAAATACTAAAAAGACAGTACAAATTTAAAACAAAGCAGCAGACCGGCAGCAGACCGGCAGCCAAGCTGCGCCAGAGGCGCCATGAGTGGAAGGTCGAGGGTTCAAATCCCTGCTCCTGCTTGTGTGATTGGGCAAGATACTTGCCCCATCTTGCCTTCAGTGTCTGCATACATTGGTCTATTAATGAGGGTGTGAATATGAATGAGAGAGGTTCCTTGAGGTAAAGCACTTGGGGAAAGTGCTATATAAGTTGAGACCATTCACCATTACTATTTCCCAGATACAGACATAATCTGTAGCTGCTATTGTTACAAAGGTTTTAGCTGTTTTTATAGGCGCCTCTCAAGGAGAATAAATCCACAGAATGAAGTCCCCTGATAGGATGAGGTGGCAACTTGTGTTTTTTCCATTTTGACACAAACACAATACTAAATCTTTTCCTTTTACCACTAAACAAAGAACAAAGGCACCATAACATTTGCATACAGTGCCTCACTCAAACCAGGACATGAAATTTAACAAATAGATACTGTATACCTTGAACTTTTACCCACAGTATCCATGACCCAACCCTGTTCGAGAGATGGGTCACCACTTGTCCAGACTGTTTACCCCAATGGCATTGCGGGACGAGCTCAAATGTGAAGAAGAAAACAATCCCTACAAGGACAAACTCAACCTTTAATGTACACCATTTTCTATACTTGGCTTGCACTATCACTTTAGCAAAACAAATTGAGTAAAACTAAATAGGTTCTATAGAAGCACAATAGAAGCAGATGTGCATTTTAGTCCAAGGACTTTGACGTACTGTATAACAATATTTTAGTTGCTGTTGTTGGACCTGTTTTTATACTTTTTTCATTTGGTAAACAACGCTTCTGTCTACTCTAACATTCTGTAGGCACAGGCAAAGATAACTGTTACATTTAGGGCATGATATTGACTCCTCTCTGACAAAGTGGCCTTTCAGTGCTAGGAAGAGCATGTGTCTCTGCTAAACAGCGCCCTGATAGAGGTCTACTCCTGCGAAGCCCCTGGTGCATATTTGCTAGCTGAGTAAGGAATGTGGTTACATGCCTTAGACATTAGCTATGACGGAGTGCGGGCTCCAGAAAGAGGGAGGGAGGGAGGAGGAAGGAAGGGAGGGGGGAGGCGGAGGCAGTGAGCTCATTCACCCCCGGAGCTGGAGAGAGAGGAGCGCTCCGTCATCGTCTTTGCACACAGCCACAGAGAAAGGCCGAGGGGAGGGGGGGCAGGGGGAGGAGTGTGAGCCATCGGGCGAATGAGAGCCGGCCAGAGCAGAGCAGCAACAATAGTGCTCTTCTAACTGTGGACTCAGACACACGGAGGCACAGTGAGCGCAGAGACGCACCGACAGCACACGGCCACGCGACAACAGCTGGATGCTCTTGTGTTTTGTGAATTTTTCTTCTAGTGCTCTTTGCCACGACCACTTTCCACTAAATATTCCAACGACGAATTTTTGTGGTCAGTGAAAGCACAGGGGATTTTCGCCATAGTTTGACTTTCTGAGTCTGAGGAACACGTCTACAAAACATTTTGGACTTTCCTCAGTGGATGATTGGAACTCTTTTTGTCCGCATGGGATTTTTACTCTCGCCTTCGTCAGATCCTTCTGTTTGTTGACATTTTCCAACAGAAGGGTATTGATCACTCCGTCCCGTGGAGAGGAGCTTCAGAACATTACCCCGGCTCGTGCGTTTGTGAGTGAGGAAGAGTGTTCTGGGGGATGCCTCTGGATGTAGTGATTGCACCAGCAGAGGACTGCTTTTGGCCCGACCTGCAGGACACCGACATGAGGCTAAAGATCAGGGTCCGCCGAATGAAGCAGGGGAGGGAGCTACGAGGTGTGTATTCACCTGGACGCAAGAGACGAGGCATGTGTGGGTGCTTAAACTGAATGCATGTTGGCTGACAGCTGAATAAGATGCACATAATAATGATGTTTTTTGCCTGTGTATGTGAATGAGAGTGCAACATTAAAAAGATAGGCAGAAGCTTGTGCTAGTGCTTTGTACCTTGCAGATGAGCACAAAGGCACAGCAGGCAGGAGGTGTTGAGGTATTCTAGTCCAGGCTGCTGCAAATGAAAGCGAGATGAGAAGTGAGCCTTTCGGTCGTGCTCTGCATTAATAGGAGGATTTACTGCTATAGCAGTTTGTAATAATAGATCACTGACGTCCAGTCCATGTTAATTGTTTGCCCACATTTGTGCTGCTGTTAACTTGTTTATGAGAACAGAATTGGAAGTGTGGATTAGGAGGATGACATCATGAAGGCGAGATGTACTGAGGAGGAAATGTTGATGCGAGCCCTGACCCGCGGTGTGACATGGTGCTCCTAGCTCAGCCTGTGGTCACTGACATGTAAAATGTCACAAAGACTCCTTCTCTTCCTCTTTCTTCTGCTCTGCTTGTTCTCTGTCTCTCGTGCTGTGCCGGTCATCTGTTCAAAGACTCTTGTGGAGATGTGATTTTGATATGTGTGCAGAGTGCGCTGCAGGTGCTTTCACACGAACATACGGCAAATACACATTTAAAACCATGTCCACCGTATTCACACAACTGTTAACAGCCCTCAGTCTGTTCATCTATTGCATTGCATTTGGAAAGACTAATATGTAAAAATGCAAAAGACAATTTATGGCAATTAACGTAGACTGAACAAAATAACACAATATTTGAATTGAATTGCTTATTTACAAAGTTAACCTCTTAGCCTTGCAGACTGCAATATGTGTGTTAGATTAGATACAGTATCAGGTGTTAGCACACCTGCCTGGCTTCACACTGCTGCTGTGTATTAAAGCACATGTGCAGGTTGGCTCTTGTAACTATATGTCAGCTGCTATAGAAGGAAACACACAATTATCATCAGTATTCAAAATAGAAATGTTCCTGTCATGGATTATTTTGAGGCCGACTCACACTCACTTAACCATCACTGTATGGAAATAGACCTGTGAATACAGTGCCTCATAGCTCAGTACAGTAATGCAATAACAAACAGCCCTCATCAAAGTGACATGGGGCCGCTATCTGTCCACTGGGATAAAGACAATAAACAGTTTAATCATCAGCCAGAGACAATTGGGTGGCGGTACAGTATTAGCATTCACCGTTGACCTGGCGCCTTGTTTCAAAAACGATGACCTCATCCTCTTCACTCATCTATAGCCCCTGAATAGGAGCATTTCTGACAGACGAGCCCCCCCATGCCTTTGCCCTGGCTGCAGCAGCACTCTCTTTGTGGAGCTGAGTGGGACATGTGTGCAATGATGTCATGTTAGGAGTACGGGGGACATGGGGGGGGGGTCACATTGAGATGCTAATGTCCCCTCATAGTGGTTTGGGACAGCTGGAGGGGCACGGAGGATGGCGTCATGTCTCCCACGATACGGACCACAGAGAGGAGCGGCGGAGGGTGCGGGGAAAGTCATTCAGGCTAGATCAATGCCCCCCGGCGGTGTGTGCCCCTCTCCATTAAGAGACGAGTTAAAGAGGCCAACTGAAAAGCAACACAAGGGGGGAGGGAGGGGGGAGTGTATTGATGAGCCAGTCAATGGTCTCAACAGCAGTGATGTAACAGCTCTGCTCCCATTAACCGCAGCAGCAGCAGGTGTTGGGTTCAGACAGTCAATATCCCCTGTATAACTTGCATTCATTTCTCTGCTCTTTGACTCAAGCCAGACTGCAGTAAAAACAGTGAGGACAAACTCCAATCAACGATATTGGAAAATTCCTGGCCGACTGAGAGCCTAAAGAGCTAATGAGTGTTACTGCTAAGACAATAGAGGTAATATCAATAGTCAAGTGTAGAAACTGACTTTTAGTAAGAGCAGAGCGTGTGGTTCTGATGAAAACTCGCATCAACAGTTGCATAAGTAATGAAGTAGGCGAAGGAAAAATCAAGTCATTGCTGGCGAGCGCAGCAGTGCCAGTGGCGACACAGTGCCCTCTTTCCCGGATCCGTGTTTGGCTATTCCTGCTTCCCCCCCCCCCTTTTCCTCATTTCACAGTGTGTTTAGAATCGGCTTAGTCACATCCTGCTCGAGTGTACTTTCCAAAAGTACGAGAAACATGACGGCATGGTTGAAAAATATGGATGGTTTGGCGATGCTTTTGCTTTTGCACGCGGCGACAGCGGTACAGTTGGTAGAGCGGGGACGTCTCGTGATTGAAATCCCGCTTCCTGTAGGTGCACACTGTCACTGTGTCCTTGGGCAAGACACTTCACCCACCTTGCCTCCAGTGTCTGCGTACACTGGTGTATGAAAAGTGTATAAAGCGCTTTGAGTGCCTAATGTAGGTGGAAAAGCGCTATATAAGTTGAGACCATTTACCATATGATTTCTTAATTGATTTTGATTCAATTCACTTTGAAATAGTTCTGAGCAGAAGTAAAGGTAGGCAGTGAGAGAGTTTAAGGAAATTTGCTCTATGTTAGTCTATGTACCCTCTAAAATGGCGGATTTCTATGGTAATGTTCAAATGATCCCGAACTCTATTCTTTAAATAAAATGTTGGAAAGAGAGCTTTAAATCCAGCAAACCTCATCAGTGCGATTAGTTTGAAAAGACCTTTTGTTTCTATCAGGTGAACTCATCTCCCAGTTGACTTTGTGAGGTCATGGACAGCTGTGCCGCTGTGTGTCACAGGGTATTTTTGGTGACCTCAGGGTGACTGTACTGTGTATAGCAGCACACTTGATGCTGTCAGATTGGAATGGGAGCATGTGTCATCCTTTTTGGAGGGAGGATGTGAGGACATGTCTGTTTGAATTATGCGAGCGCACAGGGGCTGCACAATATGAGACTGAATGTTTTATTTTCAAGACAGCTATCGAATATTGCAAAAAAAAAAAAAAAATCTCTTATCCCGCAGCCCTAGTGCACACTGTTGCCGTGGGTTTGTGCGCGCCAGCCGTCATCACCGTCGCTGTCCCTTCCCTGTTGCCATGGCAACCCCCGAGTACAGTGCGGTCAGGTGACGATGTGACAATGACATGCTATCTCCTGTGTGACTAACATCCATTAGTGCAGCTTTAAGCACAAGGAAGTTTGTAATTGTGCTGAGGTAATGGGACTGTCGTGTAATCATTTACTTGGATGACATGTTTTTCAGCTCTAGATTTTCCCAATTACAGTCACGTGACCCATTTGTGAACCCTGTATTCAAACAGTGTCGTAGTCTGGAAGTTCTGTAGGCTTTTGTGTCACGTTACAAAGACATCATTCATGTATTTGTTGTTATTAGTGTGAGGACATAATCCTGTGTGGCGATGTCTGTGGTAATGTTTTTTTTTTTACATTTTTGCAAGACAATATATCAAAGGACAGCCATATTGTAAACGGCGCTTTCATTCCGGGGGCACACAGAGACACTTTCTCCCACTGTCTCCACTGTGGAATGTCCTGCTTTCTTTGTCTTTCTAACAACTCTCTAACAATGTTCTCACATCCAAAGGGAAATGGTTGTTGTCTGACGCAAACCTTTTCCTGTTGATTTAACAATTCCCAGGAACGCACGGCTTCCTCACATACTATTGGCCAGTGGTGGCAGCAGCTAAAAGTGGCACTATTTATTATCTTTGCATGTGTTCCAGAGAGCCGCGGAACTGAGAAGCCAGGAAGTCTTCAAAGCACTCTCCCGTTTTCTCTGTTTTATCAATTACTGCGTCAGAACTGCCCCGAGTGTCGGCAAACGAGGCTCGGGTGGCACAAGGAGGACATGTGGCCAACAAATGTATTTTTAGACACAGTACAATAGAAGCCAAAAGGTCAGGTGTTTGCAAGGACAACACTCTCTCCTGTTTCTTACTATCTGATAGCTTTATCTAACCATCTAAGCTTTCCACCATCTACCCATGTCACCCCCACAAGGAGCGCTGATGTCATTGCATGCCAGT
Organism: Gobius niger; assembly: GCF_951799975.1. Lineage (NCBI taxonomy): Eukaryota > Metazoa > Chordata > Actinopteri > Gobiiformes > Gobiidae > Gobius > Gobius niger. The sequence goes on from NC_136863.1 coordinate 13,600,603, forward strand.
TGCCTTTAATAGCTAACAACACTAAAGCCACATTTCTTAAAGGGGAAACATATCCAAAAACTGAAAAGGGATGCACTCCACTAGAGCATGTTGAGCTCATGCACAACTCTTTTGGTTCATATGGGCCGCTGACACTTTTTGTACGTTTGCCAACTGTTGCTACATGACCGGTGCGGCCTGGGTGTGTGTTACAGCGGAAGGCAAAGTTCTGTCCGTGTGCTACTTTAGAGCAGTGATGTCATGTCTCACTCACTCTCACTCTCTTTACGTTGGTGCGTCCCAGATTAGGCCCTAATCGCCTCGAGAGTTTCCTCAAGGCGTCCCATTCGCTGTTGTTCAGACTTCAGAGGGTCCAGCGTGCACCTCGCCCCCCCCCCCTCCTCCCGCCTTAGCACCCATCCTGTTGTTATATAACCGTAATTCACTGTAATCACGAGTGGGAAGGTTCAAAAGCGTGAAAGTGATGATTTAAAAAGCGGGTAAACATTGCAGTGCCTCTGCGTTGTATTGTGTATTGTGAATGGGACGTTACTGGGCCTCTGTCCTGGCCTAGCACCTGTGGCCTCTCTCATTCCCTGGGCCTGACGCAATGCACTTCTACAGGACATGAGCTCATGCAGGAAACAGAGCCATGCGCGCGCTCACACACATATACGCTGAAAGTGGAGCCGCCTGCCTCTTAAAGGGCCAGACACGCACATTCCTGATCGCCCGGCAGTTCACCCGACTCGCACACAGAAAACACACAGAGCCTCTCTTCTGCTCCCCTTGCACTAGTGGGGCCCAGACGTTGTAGCCCAGATTCACCTTTGCGAGTCAATGCAGCGCCTGTTTGCTCTGCTCATGTCGTTTTTAAAGCCCTGGGTTGACTTCATATGAATAACTTCACTATGATGGATGATTATGTGTGGAAACTGACTCTCTCCTTGTCTTGTGTCTTGTAGGAGGATTTGCTGCATTCTCCTCTTGTTTCCCTGGCCTGTGTGAAGGGAAGCCTGCCACTGCTCTGCCTATGAGCCTGTCCCAGCCCTGTTTGCCTGTGGCCAATGTCGGGCCCACTCGTATCCTGCCACACCTCTACCTAGGATCTCAGAAGGATGTCCTCAACAAGGTGATTGTCAATTACACTTTCTCTCATACATCAATGTCTAGCTACTGCTTCATTCCGTCTCCTAGAAACAAAACATGACAGCACTTCTTTTTAACCTCCTCTCTACAGGACCTCATGGCTCAAAACGGTATCACGTATGTGCTGAACGCCAGCAACACCTGCCCCAAGCCAGACTTCATCAGTGAGAGTCATTTTATGCGCATCCCGGTGAATGACAACTACTGTGAGAAACTGCTTCCATGGCTGGACAAAACCAATGAATTTATTGGTAAGTTCAGAATCAGAATAACATTGCCATTCTGAGGGAAAAGGATTCACAAGCCTCCTCGGGTGTACAATGTGTATAAAGTGCTTAACAAAACAGCACACTAGACACAGAGAGGAATTGTCTTTTCAAACGTTCTCATGTTTTTTTGAGAATGCAAAGATATTTGATATCGCACACAAATGTCCACGTGCAGCTCAAACAAAAGCAATAGATACAACACCTCCGCTGTCTCCGGAAATGTCATCTGCTTCGAGTAAACTGTGATAATCTCCAGAGACTCTTCCTTAAACTTGAGTCCAGTCAGGATGTGTCTGCGGTAATCTGTACTTACCTGCCCATTTTCTCCCACAGACAAAGCCAAGGTGTCAAACTGCAGAGTCATTGTGCACTGCCTGGCAGGAATCTCACGTTCAGCGACCATCGCCATTGCATACATCATGAAGACAATGGGCTTGTCATCAGATGATGCCTACAGGTAAACATGCTTCTCCCACCCACCACCAGCTGAGCTAAGGTGTCAGGGCTTGTAGAAATGTAAACCACTCTTAAAAGGAAATGCTAGACGATTTTCCGATCCTCCCCTCATTCATAAGAAACTAAACAGTTTGTAAGCTGCTAGGTAACAGCCCTAATAACAAAGCTGTGTCTAGATTACACAGATTTGACTTCCAAAGCACTGTTTCTGATTTATTTTTGTTTTTTCATCTCAGGTTTGTGAAGGACAGAAGGCCGTCCATTTCTCCAAACTTCAACTTCCTGGGTCAGCTGCTCGAATTTGAAAAGGAACTTCGCCTTCTTCAGGCGCTGACTTCAAACTCAGAAGAGAAGAGCACTGAGAGCAGCAGTAAACTGGACTCTGAGGTTAATGGGGTCAGCACATGTTTGGAAATGAACGGACACCACAGCAGCTATGACTCATCTGTGGCAGAGCCGCAGATTCCCTCAGAACCTAAACTGCCATCGCCCACCACGCTTCAGCAGGGCTTCAATGGCCTGCACCTCTCTGCAGAGAGGATCATGGACACTAATCGTCTCAAACGCTCCTTTTCTCTAGACATTAAATCTGTGTACTCCCCTAACAGTTCTCACTGTCCCACATTGGCACCCTCTCATTGTGAAGATGTCCCTAAGCTGTGCAAGCTGGATAGTCCTGGATCAGGCACATCAAACGGCATCTGCTCCCAGTCTCCCGTCCAGGACAGTCCCAGTTCCTCTGACTCGCCATTCCCCTCTCCAGGCAGCGGTGGGAGCATCGGAGGGCTCGGTCAAGGGGGAAGTGAAGGAGTTCATCGGTCAGCCAGACCTCGAAGGAAAGCCAAGCACAGTTCCCCTGTCCACTCACAGCCACCGCCGCCCCCCCAGACACTCAGCTTGTCACTGGACTCCCGGACCCCATGTGCAGAAGACAACCTGAAGGGGTCCCTACTATTGTCCCTCCCCTCTCTTCCCAATTTAGGATCCGGGGCAATGTGGACCAAACATAGAGACACTGTTCAAGCAACCACCCCAGTCACTCCAGTCACCCCCACCACAGACGCCCCCTGGCACTTCGGGGCAGTTGAGGGAGGAGACATGGATCTCGGAGTTAACGGTACGGCAGAGGAGTCAACGCTGAGGTTAGGAAGCAGTTCGGCCTATGTGGCATTCGGATGCAGTGAAGGAGCTCGGTTACGCGACAAATCACAGCGGGACAAGCCTCCGACGGGACAGTCGCAGAGAGACCACCGAGACTCAATGTCTAATGGTGCAGCAAACAGCGGCTCTGACAAACAGTTCAATCGACGAAGCTGCCAAATGGAGTTCGAGGATGGCATTTCTGAAACGCGTTCCCGAGAAGAACTGGGCAAAATTGGGAAACAGTCGAGTTTTTCGGGCAGCATGGAAATCATTGAGGTGTCCTGACAGATAATGGACATGAACTCGACTGTCCCATTGGGACAATAGTGGACCTAGTGAGAAGGACAGCACAAAGACAATAAAGAAGGGAAATGGACAATGTTTCTTGTGCCCCTTTCTTTGGCAGTGTTAAAGACTCATGTGGCAAATAGATAGCAGCAAAAAGCTAATATGAAAAGTGAACTTGCATTTGCACCTGGACTAGTGCTGAGTAGCACAATGACAGACAGAGCCTGATCAATGGTGCAATGCAGACCTGGGGGACATGGGAAATGGGGGTAACAGTTGGTACTTATCAATTATTTGGGGGGAAAAAGAATTGATCTCGGACAAGTCTTGTGATTCATCGCTAAACTATATGGAGACTCCCTGTTATAATGTACCTGCTTGCCTGTGGTCTACTATAATGTGGGTGTTTAAGCTTGTGATTTGAACCAAGCCTTGTTTCTCCTTTCAAAAGCTTCACCCCGAATACATTATCGCACGGCTACATCCAACCTGTCTCTCCCCTGCTGCGAACTGTGTAACATCGCCAAAAACAGACTCACTCCCAGCACTGTGTCTATGTACCACCACAGCACAAGTCTATCCAGCATGGACATCTCCTAATAATGGTACAGCACCAAAAACTATGAAGGATCCAACCCACAGACCGTCCTGAGACTGTTTGCAGCAGAAAATGCTCTCCTTAAAGCACAGACTTTAATTCCCCGTTTCAGTGTTAACCACGTGATGGGACAGATTTGGGATGGACCCTCCCATACCTCCCCGCCCCCCTCATTCCACCTACGGTCACCATTGAGCATGCACCAGAGAGGCTGACTACAAACCGACAAACACTATATATATACAATATGAATATATATGGCAATTTTAATGGACTCCTAATAGGCTTTTTGTTCAGTTATAGTTTAATTTATTGTATTGGTTCATTCTGGTAATGAGAAATAATATAATGTTTTGTGGATTTTCATTTTCTTTTGTTGAATTATTATTATAATTATTTGCTGTATGGTATTTATGAACACACAGTGATACAAATATACATCCAGTGAGCAATATGTGCTGTTCCTTATTTGGGGAGAGTGAATTATGGCTTTCAAATGCACTTTTCTGCTTTCTATAACAAAGTCCTAATGCTATTGACAAAAGCCAAGTGTGGAAGTTTGAATTGTCAGTGTTTTGGTGGTAGAATGGTTCCCACAGTACCATCTTCAAGAACAGGGATTCTGTATGAGCTGGTGACTAAGTGTCCCAGCAGAGGGCTCAAATG